>NC_067195.1:65613090-66260590 GCF_000699445.3 Schistosoma haematobium | reverse complement strand
TTTGAGGATTACTGTGAACCCTGTAGTTTTTTTGTGTAAATTTCATTACGTCGTTTCAACTGTTTATGTCATAACGTTACAAAATTAATTTTAGCCAGCAGTAAATTCGCTTTATTCTACTATTAAGTCATACAGTCTGATGATTGCCACTAATCTTTGGTTGAAGGGCCTCGGATCTGGAGGACTTTCTAACAAATCAGTTAATAATTTATTTTCATATTGCTTGATAATCTTAATTTTTTCTAATTAAGCGCTTCCATATTTTATGTTGATCGGTATATTATGGAAGCGTAAATCCAACGGTTCCTCTAATATCATTTTATAAGAAATTTCAAACATCTTAAATACTTGTTTTCTAGTATATCTCTCTACTACCTGTTTAGCTTTATATTTCCATTTTTGTCTTCCAGCTTCGATCCTCAGGATACTGTAAAATTCATCTACTGCATTTTAGATGAAATAGCTGGAAGTGTAGATCACTTAGGAGAATGTCAGGTTACAGGTCTATTACCCCTTCTCTCCCGAGTTGAAAGTACATTTAAGTATAGTCATTACCAACTCTCACAAGCCTTGACATCTTTTCTTATGGATGGTAAGTTCTGTTGATTTTATTCGTTTAAAATTTACTCAGATATTGAACGGTCTTTTGACGTGTGCTTCTAGCTAAGCACCAAATCGAGAAACGGATATTCTCTCAAACTAGACATATCATACGATACCTATTCGATTCATATATGACTTGATGTTTGTATTTACCCAGGTCACCTAAATGTCACAGTTAACGAAATAAAAACATCTTAATATAATAAAATTTCCGTAAATTTAGATGCTTTTTCTACAGCCTAAATAATATCGTTAATCCTTAGTTGCTGGTCAGTCATATCTTTGCGCAGTTTTAACCTCAAATACTCTGTGTCATGTAAAGAAAAACTTGATCTATGTATTCGCCGTCTGATATCAGTTTGATAGTTGACACGTTACTTATCATATATGTCTCGGCTATTAGTCACTTTAATGAATATCTTTTTCATGTCACAGAACACAAAGCATTAGTGTTCTCATAAGATGCTAACTGTTATACGGTTATATAAACATTCATTTGCACTGAACGGTTACTAGTAATTATGTATATTTTGTTTCATCGGTATCTATGTCTCATAATTCGACTGGTTCAATAAAGCATTTTATACTTTTCCTCCTTTATGTTAATTCACAATTGAACTAATACTCGAATTTCGAACTTCACACCATCATCAGTTTAAAGTGTGATCGATAAACGAACACATCGGTGATAAAGTGAAACGCCCACCACCACATTAACTTTCTTTGACCTTGTATGACTATGTCTTGTTTATCCACCAATCACAATTTTATGTTCATTATAAAACAATATTTGCCTTGTTGACTCGTTTTTCCTATCCTCTAGCTACTGTTCGAAACAGGTAAAGGTTATCAAGCCAAATAGCTTACTTGTTCTGACTTTGGCTTATAGTTACACCTGTAGTAAATTGCTTCCTACAATCAGCATTTTATGTATATTCATATCAATCAAGTTGTATTCAAAACCACATTAACCTCAGGTACATTCCCTGTCATAAGCACATCACTGTCTTCTCCAATCTGAAGAAGTCAGCGGAAAGAGCAGAAGTGTGGTGAGACGAAATTTCATCCGGTGTGTGCCTTATGGTAACTGAAATATTATAAGAAAGTGAACATTTTCATTTTTCCCCTCAAGTACTTACATTTGCTATTTTTTGACTAGCGAACTTTTTCACGCGATGTGACTTAACGGTCTAGCATAGTGAATCAAGACTAGAAGCAATTTGCATACTGTTGTTTAATAACCTGAATCTGTAATCAGCACTATCTTTTTCTTATGTATTTTCAACAGATTTCTCCACATGGTGTATCTATCGTTTAGTCGTGATCGCTTGTCGTCCACAATTCACATACCACCTGCAGGTTGTTGGAGATCTGATTAGGTCACTCATGTTATTTCTTGAAAGGCATCATTTGAATATATATCTCAAGAAGGCTGTACATTTAGTATCTGTCTTTAACGGTAAATATCTTTAGAGTTAGCATATGTGCACAATATGTACGCGCATGTTTACATAATAGGGTTAACTATTTAAATTTCTACTTTTCATCCAGATAAATTTAATTCGTCATAAATAGTAGTTTTTGCTTTGACAACTATGTTCTCACTACTGTCGTTGTTTAATCCGTACATTTTTAAATATAACATTTTAACATTTATTGAACATGATAATGTAGGGTGCTACATGTTAGTACGTTGACAATATTCAGAACATTGATAAGAGAGCATCACAATTTAATGAATTGCTTTAAAACTAATGAAAGCCGATGAATGAAACCAAGTTTCATAGTTTGAAAACAGATAGAAACAGATAGAATTTACGTGTCACATAAGTTCATGTCACGAGTTGGTACCTGTACAAAAAAGTTACCTTATCACTTTTGATAGTTTTTTCCCACAATAATCATCAGTATTTTGAAATCATTGTGAGTCACTACAGACAAAATTTTAAGTAACGGTAACTTCCATATAATTCTGACCGCTATTTGGATTTATTTACGATACTTATCACACCGATGCCAATTTTAATATAACTGAGACCTGACGATTGTATATGGTTGTTTCCTTGTTCCTTGGATCTTGTTAGTAGTGCACAAGATGATATAGCTTAGGGATTGAACAGTAAGGATTGATTCTGTAATGAGCGTTTTACCGTTGAGTCACAGAGTAAAAGGCTCTAAACATTGGACAATGCATAATGTAGTGTTGGCGCCTTCAGATTCCCAATGGTGAGTATCCATTCAACATTTGAAAAACCCACTGGTGTTAATGTCTAGCCATATATTTAACCCCATCCATGAATTTGTTCGGTGAACTTAGATCTCTGTTTAATCATTAGGTTCAATTCCCTGTTCTGCGTTTTTATTTACCAAAATTGGACAGATTATTTTAGACACTGTCCAGTACCTTTATTTGCAGTGAGCTAAAATTCAGGAGTGTATTTTTAAAATTCGATCAACTGGCGACATAGTGCTACCATCACTCAACGAAATTGTGTGATTCGCTCTTGATCTTGTTGACCATTTGTCTAGTTTCGTTTTAAAGTAAGCTTAAAAAAACAACAAATTCCTGCCGTCTGTGGATGTGAGTCATACTAATATTTTTATAATATACATGTAGTAATTTGATGTTAAATTTTTACCCATCGTATACAACTCCTGAGGTCAAACCTAGTTATTTTTATGTCATATTATTACCATATATACTTATCGAATGAGCGAGTGTCATTTATGAATTAGTTACTAGAGTTTCACAATTAAAGATGAAAAATGTATGTACCTTAAAGGCAATATATTCACAATAAATCAGTTTATTTCTGTTAGTTTTTTTGAATTGTTATTTTTCCGTAGATTTATTGAACACAATGGAACTTTTTGATCAAAGAGGTTCTGGTGATTTCAATTGGATACTGAGGGCGCCTACTAAACAAAGCACCATTGTTCCTCCTGAAGATAGTAAAGTAATAAGTTATCTTTTTTCGTGTTATAATTATTGTTTCTATAGTCAAATGAGCTTAAATTTCATTGTTTGCCGATTGAGTTATCAGCTTTAAGGGAGGCATACCGACTAGTGTCTATTCTAAGGTAATTTGAAAATATTACTTATAAACTTTATTTCATAGTTATACGCTGGGCTCATTAATTGCCAGTTTTCACGCTTACTTACCCTCTGTTGTCCAGCATATATTTCGTATTCTATGTATTGCTGTGGAACTAACTGATGTACACGGTAAACAGGTTGGTTTTTCAATGTCTGTTACATAATACTTACATTTTTCGCATTCTAATAAATGTAGTGACTTATATTTTTAATTCCATTTGAATTGTTAAAGAAGCTACATATTTCCAACTATATTTTTTATTTCTTTTTCCTACAGAAAGCCTTAGATGCAATTTATCAAGGCACCGACGCATTAATAAACTTAGTTCATGAACCAATTTACAGCTCTACGACATTTAATTATATTTACGCTGCTAGTGGTCTAGTACTCACTTTTCTGAGTTCATGGCATGAAGGAACTGTGAACTTACCACCAGATTTACTGATAATAGATGAGTGCACAAACTTAGAAAATACAACTGTACTTTGTCTACGTTTGCTTAGTATGATTGAACAACGTATTGTTAAACTGAACCAACCTAGTTATGAATGCTTTAATCATCAGAAGTTATTAAATAGAGTAAGTTTTTATCTATTTGGTTTTGTCAGGTTCTCCATAACACTTTAATATAAATAATACTAATGTGTTTGTAAGCTTCGTTTATTGAATAAACAAGGTATGAATTATTCCTTTCTCAATTTTAAACTGAAATTTAGTGGGGAAAATCAACTTAGTGAAAATGTCTGAATTCACTTATTTTTAATTTGGATGGAGGAAGATTTAAGCCTCGGGCGAAATCGTGTATTTATTTTTTCCCAATCGAAACCACCAAGTTCGACATAATTCGTTTTTACTCCATATTACTTTCATGTAATATTTATAAGTATTTGTCAGTAAAGTAATATAAGGCTTTCGAATTTTTCCACTACTTTTGATGCTTAGTTGTTCTTTTGTTCGGAAGTATAGTTATTTAGAAGTATCTTTTAGTAAATTAACGAGTTTTAGTTCAGTAGTTAGGAATATTGATTATAAGTCCGTTAAATATATTAATGATAACAGTAGGTTTAAACTCGTGTTTACTTCAGAAATATGCAATTTAGATAGACAATTGATTGAAAAGAATTGGTGTTTTCACGTTTGCAATTCGACTCACATGTGCATTCGGATTTAGGATAGTGCTAAAAAATATCTTTCTCAGTCCATAGTTTTACACAAAGGACTTAAAAATTGTCAATTGTTTTCCACGTTAACTTTTTTTTGATGGTACAATAGAGATGGTCATATCGGTGTCACATAAACTTTCCTATTTGTCTGGTTCACTAATTGATTTCTTAATCTGATTATTTGCAAACTCCAATGCTTTTTAATTCCATTATCAGTAAAAAAACTGAAAAGGAGTACTAGTTGTGATTACTCGCTAATTAATGGTGACCATATATATATTTGGGGACTTGATCCTGTTAGTGTAGTCAGTTTTAGTAGTGTCAGCCCCCAAATGCCCTGGTACGGCCGAGAGTGGGGAGAGTCCGCTCTCCCTCTCGAAATGCTCTCACATGGTCACGCGTATATAGCCTCTGCCAGGGAAGTCCCACTCACTGCCTTCTCGTGGCGGGAGTGTTGTTTTCGGAATTGAGAGGACGAAAAGCGAATGTCCGGCGCCTTAACCGAGTCGGTGGACACGGAGAGTTCATCTAGTGGAGTTGGAAAACCCTGATTCCAAACCAATGGTGCACATGAGCTCCAGTATCCTGAAGAAACAAATGGCTTGTGGACCAGTCGTTGGTCACCAGCTACCATGGGACTGCATATCTTTACAATGTTCCACTGCCTTGTGGATCCGACCTTTAGGCCAAAGGCTCCGGGTGTGGTCCCCTAAGAAAACCACCTACTTCGGTTTGGGCACCCGAGCAGTATCGCAGTTTTCTCATAAATCAAATGAGATTTGTGTGGCGCATATGTATTTGGTGCCTCCTTGAGTAATGTCGAGAGAGAGAAGCAAATTACCAGTCTATTAACTCGACTTTAAACTACTGGTTTGAAAATAGGTCTAATACCTATTACATCTAATTCAGTTAGAACAGATGTGTGATAACAATCTTGTAAATAAAACTGGATGGTCAAAAGTCTCCGTCTGACATTCGATCATGGAGTACTGTTTTTGACCGCTCCATCTACTACTTCACAGTTTGGTTTAAGTGAATGGGTAACAAGTTATTTACAGTTATTGTTTAGTGTTTGAAATTTTTTGTGCTGAATATATATGATTATAATATCTGTTACTACTGTACTTTGTTTGGGATCGCTGATTAGTTGAACAAACCTTTTGCACGTTCTAAAAGATCACTGATCTTATATTTCCTTTTTTTAATGTATACATCCTTTTTAGATTTGTTTTCAAATCCTAAAAAGTGACTGGATCAGAAATTCCAACCATCGGGATCTTAAATATGCAATAATAGATTTCAATTTACACTTCTTATCCATATATCTTTTGTCTAATGGGAAGAATTTACTCTGCATGATACCTTTTATTTCAAATGTTGATGAGGAAGTAACCAAATGCTTTGAAGATGATGAATACCTTTTCAGTCCGCTTTCGATTATTATACCGATTGAAATGTTTGGTATACAGGTAAATAATAATGTACCATTATTTTTTGATATATTTTCTCTTTATCAATCCTCAACTCAGAGAGCTAGAATAAGCTTTCATATCTGTGAATTATTCATAACGATAAACGCAAAATTTCTCAGTAGAATATATTCAAATGACCCTTTTGTAATCTTCATTCAGTGTCTCGTGTTCGAAATGATGCTTCATAATCCGAAACTGGTTGGGAGATATAACACGCCTCATTCACTGTCATGTATAGTGTTTATAATAATAATTATTATTATAAGTAAAGATAGATAGTACCTGCATCCCAGAGTTGATTTTCACTCCGGGACTCGAACCCAGCACCGTTCGCTTCAGACGTCATCGCGTTATCTACTTAGCTACTGAGTTCAGATGGCCACTAGTTTGTGCAGTGGGGTGAAGTTTTAGTTCACGCGTCCTAGATTCCACTGTTTGTCGCTATCCATCTTTGTTTATAATGCTTGTGACTTGAGGCAATAAAGAAGCAATCTACACAGGATGCACATATGCCAATAATAGACTGATCAATCGCAGTCCTAAACATCAATAGGAAGATTTAAACAAACGATACAAAAATGGATTATTATTATCACTCATTACTAGGTTATCAGATTTATATAATTCGTCCAAATGACCTTGCTTTGCACAAAGGAAGTTTTGTGAAATTCATATTTCTTCGAACTCGAATGATTCGTTAACTACGATTGTCACACCGTAGCCATTTTATTGGGTCGTTTTTTACATACCACAGGACACACCTTTCTTAAGGATACAGTTTAGTGTTGTCCTGGTTGAAATTTATGTAAAGTAGCAATCTTCAGTTAACGATTTAATAATTGACATATCAAGTGAGAAGTTCTCTAAAATATATTTTGAAATTGATAATAAAAGCTAATATCAATAGACCAGTAAATGGTAGATAAAAACAATTTTTTCATTTTAACTTGTCTATAATGTAGTAACCATGATAACTTTTTAAGAATGAAGATTATTGTGATAATTGCGTCACTTCTCCATACATTTTATCTTAGTTCACCATGCTGATATACTTTAATAGTCATGATTAAAGTTTTCGTTTGTGTTTGCTAATATGTTATTCATCTGTATAACTCACCAGGTGTTTAATGAAGACATTTTTGCCGTTATGCTTATAATTCACGTACACTCTTTCCCTTCTCTTTTTAGTATCAATCCATTATATCAAAAATTCTTTTTTCTTGCGATATCGTTAATGTTAAAGAGTTCCTCCAAGCTCATGTGGTCAAAAATCCTGTTTGTGATGATATTACACAGGAAACCATCAAAGAGTGGATAGTTTTCATAAGGATCTGGAGTGGCTTATCAGATCTTCAAAGCCTTATGGGGTAAGTGGGTTACTACTCACTGATACACCATTTACCATTGTTTCCATCTCAATTTCTTTTAAACAAAGATTATATATTTATCTAAGACAAAGTGGTATATCTATTTTCGTATAATTTCTCTATTTCAACAAGAGTTTACTGTTTTACATAGCCATTAAAATTAGTGTTTGTTGTGCAGAATGTGACCGTTACTGTTTTATTTTCGAAAGAAGTCAAATCAAGACACAGAAAATGTCCGGAACTAGGTATAAAACAGCTAATTTTCGACACAGTGAAACATGTTAACTATTTTACTGTAAGAGATTTTAAACGGAAGTATGGTTTTCGTAGGTTATGCATCATTTTCTTGGCAGTTGAGTGCAAGAAAAAAGTAAACATACATCATTCAAGTCAAGCGCCGGTGACATTTCAATGATTTCGTCTATTGTATAATTTTATTTTATGTGAACCAGATTGATCCTGTCATCCAGGAATTAAGATTTACTTTCAGCATAATAGGCAATTAGAGATTTAATCAGATGTAAATACTTTTCGCTGTATTTTTTGTATTGATCTCTTTAGAAAAATATAAATTAACTTAAAATACACTTTAAAACACCTTTTAGATATGTCATCTCTTAGCTTTTGATGTCTAAAAAATTACGTCCCAATGAATAGCTTCTTCATAACTTAGGAATTACTGTAGCTAATATGTATAAGTACTTCTGCGGAATAAAACATTGCTTATGTAGGTTATTGGTTTCTCAAACTACTTACATTTTTAGGTTAAAAGATCCAATTCAAAAATTATCAGCTCAATCATTTCATGGTGTATTCGACTATCTAACCAAATCGATTCACTTCAGTTCAACAACGAAACCTATCAACTCTAAAAAGTTTGTAACTACTTACTTTGGTCTGCGTCTATTAGCCAACGCTGTTATAACTATTCAAGGTAAGTTAGATTGAGAATAGCTTTATGGCGATACATCAATGTACAACTATTACATTCATAACTCTCTTAGTAATTTACTATTATACAGAATTTATTTCATTTAGTTGGACAACATGTTTACACAAATCATTTCCTATTCAGTTCTGTTGCATTCGTCCCCTGTATTTCAATAAATCCATGCTTTTCATTTTTCGAAATCATTTATCACTTTTGACCAATTTTATTTATCCTCAAACCTTCATTAACATTAGTACTGTTGCTTCCTCTCTTTTGCTCTTGATTTCACTAATTTACTCTCGTTGAGATAACTCTTCCTGTAACTCTTCTAGGGCTACTGCCGCCCCTAAGCCCGGGTTAAGTAGGAGGGTTGTACATGGGGTCAGAGACACCATACCGTAGAAAACAACTTTGCTTAAAAGACGCTAACCGGCATAAACAAATCAAACCATTTAAACTCTTCCATACGAGCCTCGATAATTATCGGATGCCTAACTAAGACTCCTGAACTGCAAACACGAGAGTATCAAGCCGTCTTGAGACCTGGTCGTGGCTGCATCGACCACATATTCACCATTCGTCAGGTTCTAGAACACAGGCATACTTATCGGCGTCCGACAATGGTGGTCTTTCTTGTCTTAAAAGCAGCACTTAACTCTGTTGACTGAGAGGTTCTGTGGCGATGTCTGTCAGTGAAAGGCGTACCTCAGAAGTACATAAACCTTATGAAGGCTCTTCACTCGAACACTACTAGTCGAGTCAGAGCTTATGGCGAACTGTCATCTACTTTTGCAACCTCAAGTGGTGTTCAACAAGGCTGTCCGCTTTCTGCATTTTCGTTTAACTTCATCATAGATCTACTGATGGAAATAACGTCCTCGTCGACTGAATTCCCGGGCATTGATCTCCTAACAGGAGGTCCACTTATCGACTTAGAATACGCAGATGACATAGTCCTGTTTGGTGAAGACGCTGATAAAATGCAGAGTCTTTTGATAGCACTGAGCAACAATGCCAGAATGTTTGGAATGCGCTTCTCTCCCTCTAAATGCAAGTTGTTGTTTCAGGACTGGTCTGTGTCAACACCTGAACTAAGGATAGGGAGTGAAGTAGTCGAACGCGTTGACAACTTCACTTATCTTGGAAGTCTGGTGAGCCCTAATAGATTGATATCTGACGAAATCTCAGCACGGATTCGAAAAGCTCGTTTGGCTTACGCCAACTTACATCAGTGCTTGAAGTCACTAACATTTGGTCTGAGCCATGTTGGTAGATGAAGACTACTTGGTTGGGGTCCGCATGACTATCGTAACCAATGGTTGGAGACTTGGTGACATGGCTCAGAATCGATCACAATGGCGTAGGTGTATACACTCTGTCTTCCCTTAAACTATGAGATTAAAATCGCTTCATATCTTTCTTTCTACGAACCGATTCTTTCTTTCTGTACTATATCTTTATATGCAATCTTTCTTTTATATATTTCCATCACTGAATTAACTACTTTTATGAATCCAGTGTCCATCATGTTGTGTTAATGATGTATGGCAACTTGGACCGATGCACATACGTGCCTGGTCCTACGTTGTAGCTGACTGACTGACGAGAATCCATCAGTGCAATAGACTTAGAAGAAATCCATTGGCTCTTTGTAACCCTGTCGTTCATATTAGGATAAAAGACTGTGAAACGGGAAAATGTCCTAATTAGCCGCAGTAGAGTAACTAGCATTGATTAGCGATTAATGTATTCGAATTCACATACATGGAGTTTATGTGGGAAAAGTAATCTGACTGTAAAATTACAACTGCATTGATTCGTGATATTTGTTGCTGTACTGCAATAAAATTAGAAGTCAGTTGTTGTTCTCGTCATAATCATATGCATCGAGTTATCGTTGAGTTTATATTAGTAGATTGGCCAGAGGAGCAGAATAGTGACTGCGGAGACGAGATACGCGGAGTCGTATTCATTTATGGTCCTGAAGTCTAGTGTGGTTTATATCGTTTGACAGATACTCCTTCAGTACGACAAGACGAAGTTTTCAGGAGCGAATCCTATGATATTAGAGGTAGTAACACTATTATAAGTAGTAAAACAGATTAGACATCGAAGATATAGTTCGATAAGAAATATGAAATAGTAAAGCCAAAAAGATTTATATAGAGTTCAGAATGAGAAGCGTGAATTAACCTAGGTCGTTACCAAGGGTTTTGGACCATATTATTCAAAGCCTCGAACCATTAATTGTGATTACATGTGCCAATAAACCACAGTAGCTCGATCATATCATCAGTTTAACTTGGAGGCCTTGAAGGTTAACAGCAGCTAGATAATTTGTTGTGAACTGGTAGTAATTGATGGAAAGACTAACAAATTTTTCTGATACGTTTTTTAAACTAATTTCCAACCAGTCCGAGATTGTCATCTACAATGTTCTCTTTGTAGCTTAATGTTTTATGTTCTGTTTCTTAATCTCCAGATTTCAGTCTTTATGACATATCTGTGTTACAGTCGTTAATCACATGGTTGAAGAATATGAAGGTAATTCGCATTTTCTTAAATCCATTTTTTATTCCTTTACCGGAGCTAGGAATAATAGGTATCGGAAATAAATGTTAACGAAACTATGGGGTTGTATTTTGTTACCGTGATTCATCGTGCATAAATTGTATTTTATTGGATTTATTCTTGAAGTTTCGTCATTTAATTGACTTTATTTTTGAGATGCTGTATAAAAGCTTACTCTGCTCCGTCCTACAACTCTAAAATACAGCAATTAAAATTTCGCTTTATTTATAAGTTATGGATATTCACTTATGTATTTCTTCGTATCGTTGGTTGACAGTACAACCTACTGATTTATCGTTACCGATGTTACTCGTAAACCACTCAGTATAATCTTTACTAAAGCAACTTTTATAAGCAGGTGGAATTAGGAACAGTTTATGAAGTCAGTAATTGTTCTTTGACGTAGTGTGTACGTCTTTCTTAAGATCTTCAAAACTATTGAAATTAATTCTCACATTGTGAGATATTGAATTAATTTACTTTTGTGTAAGATTCTGTATTGTTGTACTTATCCCGGAATCTATCAATAATAAATAATTGTGAAATAAGATGCATCTCAAGAATGCTACTTTTACTTATGAATTATACAAACTTATATATTGATGTGTCCCTTCTGAATCATAAATTCAATATTTGGTACACTAATCGATATCTTTTAACCTAATGTTCGAGAATTCATCCTTAATAATACACGAGAAAAAGAATTACTGAAATGTTTTAAAACAAACATTAATTGAAAGTGGTCAGATTACATTGATGTATATTATTAATACCTACTCTAGACTAGATCTCACTTAACCTTGTTATTATCCAGTCCAAGTGTTTCGATAAAGCTTATTTATCATTTCCGTTTTTATTATTTTGAATATGTATATCGCTAGTAGGTTAACTGCTTCTGTTAGAGCTAAGTACTTATTTTTAGGATTGTAAAAGTGTCCTATTTTATTTACATGGTCACCTTTCTAATAGTTGAGCATCCTTATATTTTATTAAGAATTCCTACTTTTTTTTCTAAGTCCCAAGTAAAATGTGATGAAAGGCATTGGATTTATATTTGTGGACCTACAATATCATTATTATGTTCGTTAATATTTTGGGTTTCATCTGCGAATGTGATGTCTGCAGAGGAGCTGTCAGACATTTTGGTTGACTACATTATGAGTTATATAACACTGGATAAAGATCACATCACTATATGGCTACATTATCTACTTAATAAAATGTCAAAATCCTCATCGGATGGAAATTTCGAACTAGCAGTTAAGCAATGTCTATTTCTCAAATTATTCAAGTAAGTCATTTAATTGGTTTCAGTCTCTCGTTCTCTTATATCTATAGATCATTTCTTTGTGTTTGAATATATCTGTGAAGTCAAATAAATAACATGAATATATGAGTAAGTGACAAATAGACTTTAGTTAATTGTATTTATTATTAACCTTTAACTATTAACGCCGAAATGCTGGCTATTATAATGGAATATTTTGTTAATATTGTATCGTGATTACGTGTAGTACAGCAGCACTAGTTTCATTTAAACGTAAGCATTTACCGATACTGTTTCTGTCACTTTTAATCTTATATATTTTGATCTGTAAAAATGCACCATCAAGCATCGTTTGACTATAAGTAAACATAGTAGACATTAAAAATTTCATCCAATTTGTTTCTAGAAAATAAGCTATTGAGAAAACACACATTAGTAAAACTAAAGGCCGACTCATACTCTGTATCGATCCTTCCTACTAAGTTTGTTTACGAAGCTTGTGTAACTATTAAACCTTTGATTAGTGAGTTGATCAAGTAATTATCATTACTATGATTATTTCTGGATGTGCATATTTAGTCTTGAATTATTCACTCCTTCTATGAATAACATTAATAACAATGACCAATATTCAATAATTGACTGTATTTCCTTCTTTTTCAGTACTAAATTTAATTATTATTCAAACATCTTTTAGGCAATTAAAGAATGATCAATCCATGACAAAATCAATGATAATATTACTGTGCCGTTTATCAACCAGCATTCTATGCAGCGTTAATAACTGCCATACTGGACCTTCGTTATACTGTACACATAGTATACACAACAGATTTGACTTTTCAAATTCATCAATTGAAAACAATGCAGAAAACGTGGAGAATTTATCTTTATTCGAATATATTGAATTTTTGTCTTTCATGTTCGACCAAAGCAAAATGGTTGAAACTATTGATGGTAAGTTCAAGGTTTTTCCGTTAACATAATATTGTTCATAATAATAATAATTATTCACGTTCCATATTAATTTGCTTTTTATTTTTTAGCTTTGATAAATGATTTTGCTGTTTATTTGGCCTCTCACATAAAATGGAGTTTCCTATCAACTGATCAAATATGGATTTATTTTACACTTATCATAAAGAATTTATGCGGATTTACACCATCCATTGTCCGGTAAATTTTCTATTATTTTTGTTTTATAGCAACGTACTTTTGTAAATAACTTTTGTTAAAATAGAAACTCAGCCACTAATCAGCCAATAAAATTAATTATTTTTGCGAAGATATAATCTACTTGTATTCCTTGAGTCACCTAGACTTCAAATTACGTAATTTCTCCTTCTAACCACATTTAAAACTTGTTCAATCCGTCACGGTAGTTACTGTTAAATCAACTTTAAGCGTTTTGCTTTCCAATGTTCTAGAATGAAGCCGTATAGTTGAATACTCCTATAAAACGTATATCATAGATATTGAGCTTATAGTTTGATTGTCTTAAGCAGAAATGTCTACTCACTAACTAATTTTTGTTAGTGGTAGACAAAAAAACTCCCCTCTTTGTAATAAGGTTGGATCTTACAATGCGTATACATTGGTTGGATTTTAAGGTTTTTCAATTTCAGTTTTTAGTGGATAGAAATAATCTTCAGGATTTATAATCTTGGCAAAAACAAAGTATCAATACATCTGCTTATGACCACTTTAAATATCAATACAATCATGTTTGGGTTATGCTTCACTCTCCCTAATTGCAAAAATTCAGGATTTGTCTGCGTTAACTCTGAAACTAATAACAGGGAGTGAAGTAGATAACCACTTCACTTATCTTGGAAGTCTGATCAACCATGGTGAGTGGCATCTTGATAGAATCAGCACAGATTTTGGAACCCCATTCGGCTTTGCTGATTTTGCGTTACCTATGATGTAGGTGAGCTATCCGTCAGCCATCCAAAAGGCGATTTTACTGTGCAGCCGTTCATTGCATTCTTTTTCGGGGTTTAAACCACGGACATTAAAAATATATGATATTCTAAGGTAACTAGTATTCGATTACGGGTATCTTCTAAGAATTAATCTTGTATTTCGTGACTACCGATTAAGGAATGAATAGTATACTTGGTAATGATGGCAAATCGATTGATGAGGTAGTAAATCTTCATCAACTGAGATGGTTGGGATATGTATCACTTATGCCCAACTACCAACGATGTTGTCTGATGTGAGAGTAGGCTGGAAGAGTTAGGAGCGACCAAAAAAACCGTGGGTCAATCCATTAAATCTGTGACTGTTGGTCTGAGTCATGTTATAAAGTGTAGACTACCTGGTTGGGGTTCGAGGGAGTATCGTAACCAGTGTTTAGAGACGTCGGATTACATTGCTCTGAATCAGTCACTGTGCACAATTGTGTCCACTGTTTATCCTCCTCCAGATATTGAGTTCAAAAATTATTTTGATTTTTTCTATTTGACTAATACATTTCTTGTTACGGAATTATGTATTTTACACAATCTTTTCTGTTGCTACTGAAACTGTTGTTACTTGTATTACTCCGATATTTATCTTAACATTTTCATATCGATTTGCAAATATGGTTCGGCAACCTAAACAGGTGCACACATGTGTTTGGTTGTACATTCTACTGACTGACTCCAACCCATTTTCAGTCTTGTGGATATCATCACAAGCGTAATGGTTTAACATTGAGCGTTACGAAAAAACGATCGTTCTCTTCATTTTATTCCATGAATCCCTAAAAGCATATAGTTATTGGGTATACTGACCCCAGTTTAGGAAAAACAATTTGTTGAATTCTAAAGCTGTAAAATAAAATGTAACACATTGTAACGTTTAAAGTGTAATGCCAATCTAGTGTTTACATAACTTAAGGTTTCAAAAGATTTATTAAGTTGGTAAAGGGTGCAATGCTATATTTCTTGTCCCGTTTTTCTTCTTTCTTTTCTAACTTCTCTGCTGTATGTAGTAAGATTTTTAGTGATACATCAAATAATTTGTCGAAAACAAATTTAAATTCATGGATAAGTATGCATAAATCTATTATGGAATTGTTAAACAATCAGTCCAATGAAAAGTCAACTGATATATCTATCGCTACAACAGTTGAATATCATATCATGATATATGGTGCTTTAGGATGTTGTCTAGCCAGTTGTTATGCTGATTTTATGTTTAATCAAAAATTACAGATGAATAACTATGAATTTTTCTGTGGACGTATGTCTAGTGAAACACTTGCAATTAATGGTTCATCATGTGTTACATCCACTCAAGTAATTGATTTAGTTGTCGCTATTCTATCGATTTTATGTCGATTGGGTTTAGTGCATCAATATTCCCATGGACTTTTTGGTACAATTTATACACAGGTTAGATAATAGGTTTCTTTTTCAAACCAGCAGTTTACTTATGATACTATAAATCTTTTATCTACCTAAATTTTACAATTTCTTAAAAGTATAATTCATAATTGTATTTAGCTGTTGTTAGAAGTATATCAAGGGATTCACTTTTAATAATATTTACGTGTCGTCATTTGGACGTTCTTTTCATTCGATATACGAGAAGATTAGTCTATATGCTTATGGAAACGCACCATATAAAGGTGCTAAGTCCTCATAAATCAATCTGACTAAAAAATATACTTGTGTTAGATGAACAATACTATTCGATCTTAAAACAGGTTTATTGTGTTGGTTGGCGAGAATATAGTGTCTGATACTTTCAATTATAACATAACTCAAAAAATAAAATCAATGTTACTCTTTGTAGAATGCTAACATTTTTACGGGATAAAAATTAGATATTGTACGATTCAGATTATATCTCATTTACATTGTGTTTGGATTGTTCATTAAATCTTCTAACAATGTACTATTTTCACTGAATATAGAATAGTCTTGTATACAACTCACAAGTTATAGTTTAGGTTGTAATCTAATATTCACGTTGGGAAGGAAGTAGGAGTAAATTGTGATAAAAAAAGGTGATTTCCCATCTATTTTTTGCAAACTAAATTCGTTTGCTTTTTGTCATAACAGTTTTAGCAATCAACCCGGATTGATTATAAGGTTGATGGATTATATTTCCTTATTCTTTCATGTTTTTTGTCTACCAGTTTTCATCACCTTTGAAATTGTAAATTTGTTTTCCATGCAAACTGTGGTTTTATCTTTATTCTATGTTGCCTTTAATGGTGTATTTTTCGATATCATTATACTTATTACTTAACTGGTTAGTTCACCTTTAGTTTTGAGATTCTATTGTACGGTAAAATACAGAAACAGGGATCTAAAATAAAAAGACTCCAGACAAGTAGTTATAGATTCAAGATGTTAGGTGAAATCTTCTAGTTGGATAACTTACCGATCAGTCCTTTTGAAGCTTCAAATCACCAATATTTGTAATTGTGGGGACTCTAGAAATACCTTTTTTCTTCACCTGATTCAAATCAACAGTCTATGTCTTTCTGAACTCTTGCAATCACCGTTGGATCCCTGATCATTTTGGATTCCCGAAATGGATTGGCATATGTAATGTGTATGTGTAACATAAGAGCCCTTAACTTTACCACTACTTATGAGTTAACTGTTCGTGTGTATCAGTTTATTAACTATATATCTTTTGCATGAGAAAGTCATTGATTACTTATTTTAATTGCAGATTCAAGAACTTATATTACTACTTCATCTACCATCTGCTCAAGTAATCCGTCTTAGTGATCACCAGTTAGCACAGGTTGGGTATCATTTTTATGTGTTTATCATGTTTGAATATATATGCAAATATTATTGTTAAAAAAACGTTAAATGCGTGATAAAACCTTATAATTCTTGAATGAACTGTACTACAGTAACTAAAATGCGTTACTTTATTATTCTTTTGTCATATTTATTCCTGCCACCATTCTTTTAAATATAAGATGGTTAATGATGTATGTATCCATTGTATACAGTGTGGATAGTTTACATTAATATAAAATAAATTTACAGGACTCAGGTTTTTACAATTTTGTTTAAAATAAGAGAAGGGTGTATTGGTGATAAGTATAAGGGATACTAGGTGAGATGACTTAATGATATGAATGTATATAAATTATTAATAATATTGATAACAAAACTGTCAAACAGCAAATAGTGGGAAAAAGGAAAGATTTTAACCTTTTTCTCCTACTAAAAGTTTGTCTTACAGTTTATACCTAAATTGAGAACACCAAGTTTACTCAGTATAACACAATTACAATAGTCAACAGAAGTGCAGAATTACATTGACTGATTAAATGTTTGTTAGAAAATTCACACGTAATGTCAATATTGACCATTTAACGCTATCATTTTTTATAGTTTTTACTTTAAGTCTCTCTAAAAAGTAAACCTAATATCTCATATTTACACTCAATTATGAGTGTTCTTTACATTGGATTGTCTTGTTATTTCCAAATTATTTTGTTGAGATCTTCAAACTCGACGGTTTTCAAAACTTATATTTTAGCGTATAACGATACATCTTTGTTTCGTTCTGTCCTTCAATTTATTATAATAAAATTTTTGTTTTAGATTATAGTTGCACACATGGACCAGTCTTTATGCCAAGCAATGGAGAGCCTTTCAAGACTTTTTCGGATTGACAAAAAGATTTTATTCAAAGTAAGGTTTTGTTGACAAATTTTTTCTGTCTATCATGTTCCCAGTTATTTTGCTGTCGAGCTGTTCAGTTAGTCTCTCTACCTACTCACTTGAACACAGCACTTAATCCTATCTTTATACTTTGTTCGTTTTACCAGTTTTGGTTCTGTGGAAGAGATAGATACATTCCAAGTGTATGGTTCTGGTTCTAAGTAATATTTGGAACTGATGTTAACCATCTTTTGTTGTTGACTACTGTATTATTCTCCATACATTCATCTTGGTTTCTTTTTATAGGAACTCATCGCAGCTTTATTTATCACCTTGGTAATACGTGGGAATCAAGAGAGCCATTTACGGATTAGACAACTTATTTCAGAAGTACCCTACCTAGATAATCAACAAGTATGTTTTTAGACGTTTCGTATGTCAAAACATTTTCTCCATATTATCAAACGTGTCCGAGCCTAGTTATTAGAGTATTTTGTGTTTTATCGTTTGTTTTAGGATGATATAACGATATTGTATATAGGTAATTAACTGAACTTTATTGTATGGTACCATTGCCTTGTGATATCATTTAAAAGGTTGGCATATATCCGAGTTGTAGTATTCTGTCGTTCATTCTCTCTATCAATTATCACAAAATTTTTGAAATTCAACTATATATTGTTAATTCAGCATTGAAAAGTAATTATTTTCAAACTGTTAAGAAGACAGTAACATATCATTCATATTGTTAATAAAATAAATTAGACTGCGTTCTTCAATAAATTTCATTGGGTACATTGTTTTTATTTACATGTCCTGTGTACCTTTGTAAAAGCGTTGTAGGAGCGAAACCCTAAATTTTTGCTTTCATTACCACCCAGCATTGTGTTCTCCAGGAGTACAGCTTTAATAAACGAGGTTACTAAAACTTGGTTTCATGTTACGTTTTTTTGTGAAACACGACATCGTCGGAATTTAGTGTTTGAAAGCTGTGGATAAGAAAAAAAAATGGGAACTCATTCATACTGTCAGGAACATATGTACGTCGTTTTCGTCCATTTCAGTAACCTTATTGACGTTTAATCTATACATATCGTTCTGTCTGTTATTATCAGTAATTTAAATGAGCCCGTTAAACGGCTTTTAGATGAGTCATTGATCATGAATTAATATCTTTATTCAATGTATAAAGATCCCCCATTTTTTAAGTGGTGATCATCACTTCAGTTATGATATTTTGAAAGATATCACTATAGGTTTATACATACCTCCAAATGTGTTATATTTTTCGAATATATTACTATTTTCTAAAGATATTTTGTCGTAAAAGTTAATTCGAGAAGAGTTACTAGGAAGTCTTTCTATGTTTACGTGTAAATCTTTAATCAACTAATGTCTATGAAGATTTCAATCGAATGGATAAAACTCTAGTTTAAATTATTCATTTCGATTACATTTTCTTCACTGTAGGATTATATTGGTAAAATCGTTCAGCTATGTATTCTACCGGAAACTTTGGTGTACATTTTCACTCGTACGTCAAAAGATGATCAAGCGGTCCATTTAGCCTTTCTCGAAGTAAGCAAACTTTCTTGTCTTGTATAACTAGCACATTTTTGTCCCTATGTTACTTTCTTGATTACTACTTAGATTTCAGTGAATTAACCTACATTTTAGAGACAAATGTGAACATAATTATTTATTTCATGAATTATTGTGTCCATTGTATATAGATTTTATATTTGTTCTCCATAATATGTTGGAAAGTTAACTCACCAAGTAAACGTTCATATACTCGCCCTTGAACCACAATTTGGTTAGGATAGTTAATGGTACTTATCAACTGACTAAACCAGATTAGACAGGATTTGTATGAGCGACCTACTGGTTGAAGACCGAATGTTGTAACCACCAAGCTAAAACTCGACTACTCTTTTTCTGGTAAAAGTTTGCTTGAATAAGAGTGAGGATTAGTTTCTGTTAACCGGGTAAAAAAACAAATTCAGAGATCAATATTAAACCATCGAGGTATCCTTCGCGTTTTAAATAAAATAGGGAAACGCTTCTCATGAGTTGACTTATAACTACACTTTTTCTTTGTCTATCCTAGATTTCTGTGGAATTCAATAATAGCGTCTGTATCTCTAATCTAACTGTGGATTAAACAGTGTTCGTTTTTTTTGAAGTTCTCGTTAAATGTCTAACACATAAGTTACCTATCTGATATTTAGCATCTTGTTTAAATTCTTATTCATATAAAACATTCATGTTTTTTCATATGTACATATGACAAAACATGAATGTTTTAGCCCCGTTTTGACGGCTTTTTACTCATAAAGTAATATTTAATGCAAAAGACCTACCTACATGTAGAGGGAAACTAGTAACCATTCATTGATATTACCAAGATATGAAATCTTGTGGAACCTTTATTAGTTAAAATCTGGTTTACATGTATTATTTTCGTTCAGGCTCATCTTAATATGTCAATCGAACGAATAGCCCGTCTGAATGATATTTCCCGTCTTATGCATCAGTTTATCCTTCGACTTTATCCTTATCGTGTTGGGGCTTGCTTGGGACTACGATGGATCTCTTCAATTATTCTTCCACAGTGTGGGACACAAATTAATCGTACACTAGTTAGTGGGAGGAACTTTGTTCTGGTAAATTTAACTATTTATAGTTTAGCATTTTGTTCGTGATTGTGTATCTCTAATGATCTATCATGTAAACATAACATGTTTTATATTCAAATACCTAGATATCATTGTTATGACGATTGTTGCACAAAATTATTGTTGGTATTTGTTGTATGGAAGTTAGTTTTAAAAAACAGATTCTATCTCATAGGATCCTGTGCTTTTGATGTATAAATGTTCAGCTTTTCATCCAACAAGATACTCGGTACATCGGAATTCGTATTTACATACGTAATATACGATTCAGACTTCACACAAGTAGTATTAAACCTCTAACACATTGGCGTGATTTTTATTTCGTTGAGTCAGGTTTTTGACATGTAGTCAGGTCAGTTAAACTAAAATTTTCATTCGTCGTGTACTAGTGATTCAATTCAAGCTAAAGTTTAACAAATATCCATTGTCTAAATTATGTTTGATAATGCTATCTGTTTTAATTTAAGTGTCATTAATAAATTAGCTATAGTTTTGATAATTATAATCTCACTTTTAATGTTTGATCTACATGACCGTGAGACGCGTTTAAAATATTCCAATTATGTAACCGCTTATAGTCATTGTTGATAATCACGTTATTAGTGCTCCTCGAAATTTTCATGTAATATAGTTAATGTTTGTAGGGTGATTCACTACTTCATTCCAGTAAAATTTAGTTAGTTACAAAAAAGTCATACTGAGATCTTTCTTAGTTAAATTCATTTTTCGCGTATGATTACTCAGGTAGTTCAGATTTATATGTTAATTCATATTTCAGTTAACTGGTATCATAACTGATTTGCATTTTGAACTTTTGTATTTCCCATAGGCTGATTTTCTAGGACACTATGTCTGTGGAATATTGGCATTTTTTGATAATATGCTGTTAAATGATGATGTTATACTTGAACATCGTTGGTCAGCCTTACGAAGTTTAGTTGTGTTCATAAAACTTCTTGGTTCAAATCATGTTACTCGTATGCGAGCGAAATTTTTGGCTAATCTGAAGTAAGTTATACATAAACATTAACTCTCTTTGGTTGATCTCGTTTTTAATTGTGATTTTAGTTGAGTTTAATTTGCGTTTTAGTAGGTAAAAGGTTTATAAATTACAATAAAACGTGATTGTTCACTTTCAATATTTAATCAGCGTTAAAACTACTGTAAATCCATGATTTTAAATTTATTTTACTTTACAACCTATATTTTCTTATGTATTTACCTCCTCAGGTAAACTCTAATTTTAATTCAAATACTGTAGTTTGATAAAGCGATAGTTTGTCTAGTAAACGGGCTTTGGACTTGTTTAAAATGATTGTTCTTAATTCTCTTTATGTGAAATGAATGTCATAAAGTTATTAACATGTTAACGGTGGTATTTTTCTCCATATTCTAAATTATGAAATATGTAATACCAGTCCTCTGACTTTTCGTATTCTTATCAGAACATTTTATTGGTAATGTAAGCACAACTTATTTTCATAATGCTCATGACAAACAAACTGTTTTAAATAAAATAAACGTTCTTGAAAAAATTATTTCTTCTAAATAAGTATGTGTTGTGATAATAACTGTTGTATAATTAAGCTATTCATTATATACTGATTAATTGTTTCTATTATTATTATTATTATTATTATTATTATTATTATTATTATTATTATTATTATTATTATTATTATTATTATGGAATATTTCTTCTTCCTTTAGAATATGCATGCGTTATAACACATCACCGTTTGGAAAAGTTGTTGTAAAAGCATGGCGTAGCTTTATACGCATGTAAGTCCTACCATAAGTTGAATAAAATTCCATCCATTTATTTCATAATTTCTTACTTATTCACAGATTTAATTCAACATTGTGACCATTCCACAGCCCCTGACCAGCTCCTTCAATGTGTTATACATATGTTTCCTTTTAGGTTAGAACCAGAATCATTAGAAGAATTGCTTCCTGATTTAGGTGCTACTCTTGTTGGGCTCTTTTCCAGTGATCCTGATCAAGTAATAGATTTATTTCATTATCTATTTCTAGAAAAAAGGTTAGTCAAACATATTTTTTGAAATTTGAAAGCTTAATTCACTAATACTTATAATTATTGTTCTCTGAATTAACGACTTAATTTACAGTTACATACTGCTTCATTGAACTGTAAGTCGTGTAAGTTTATCTATGGTTAGAAAAGTTAACCAAGTACATTTCAGTTTTTCAACCTGAAATCATAAAGATATTTTAAGTTATTTGTAGATTTTATAGGGGAGTTCTTAATGAAAATAGGGAAAATTATTTTGGGTTTGAAACGTAGTGCTCACTAGTCTAACATCATTAAATAAATAACATAATTCAGTACCCAAATACAAAATAGTTTGCTCGACTTCGACCTGCAATTTTTACCGTAACCGGAGTTGGTAACTCGTGGTTTACACATAATACCATCTTATGAAAGAAGGTACAACTCTTCTGTATATCACTATATTTCGTTAGTTGTTCGTGTTAATACTTCTTACAATCCTTCATATATCTTTTGAACCGCAATAATTTGAACAAATATTCCCTATAAACATTCTATTATTTGCTGCATTGCGTTGAGTTTCTGTTATTCCGAATACTCTTTTATGTAATATTTCTTGTATACTTTTTAATACCTACCATTTTAGTATAGAATTCGGAGTGTTTTGGAGTCGCCAATATCAACTGTAAAGATAAGGATGTCTGAAAATCCAGTGCTCTTTTTACTCTTTCTCTATCAGTCCGTAAATATTTCCAAGGTTATGTGTCGTACACAATTAGTTCCCTTTATGAATTTGAATGATACTATTAAAGCTTAAATAAATTCATATTATTCTGCCCTGATGGTTCTTATGGCTTTATTCAGATTATGCATTTTAATTCATACAAAGTTGTTTCCCATAAAATGTGAATTCAAGCATTAAATAATTTGCAAAACAGCTCCAACTATCATTCAAGAATTTGATGACCTGTAGATTAAATAATACTTCGTTTAGTCTAATTATGAACAAAAATACTCGATTGATATGTATAAATAATGTACAATCTAGAGTCCTGTTATATATTAGTCAAATTTTTACGATCTTCACAACGAAGAAGAAATTAAGGGTATTGATATCAATTTTAGTGTTAACGGATGTTCGATAAAGAAAAAGAAAACAATTTTAAACTCGAGATCACTATGTTTGAGATTATAATGTATTTGTTATGTGCAATACAAGAAATAGTAGACTTCGTCACAAAAAAACCGATTTTTATTTGTATTAACATTTGCATGTGCTAGTTTACTGTTTTTAATAAAATATGAAAATGTGATTTTTTTTTTACCGAAAATTATTTCAAACTTCAGAGAACAAATCGGAGATCGATTATCATGTTTATTCTTTTTGCCTCGACTACCTGCTCTACTGACATGTCAACAAATTCTGGATGATTTATGTCCATGGTAAGTTATTGGTTATATATTTCATTAAGTCACAGATTTTAGCAGGATGACATGAATTCATTTTATTTTGTTCAATTCGCGTCAAATGTGTATAATGTATAGGAGTAAAGTTGGTTAGAAGTGAATGTGTATTATCACGGTGGAGCGAAAATTTTAACAAAGTTAATGATTAAAATTAAGTAATAAACTGGACTTTGTTCATTAACTTGATTGAAATATTCGCTCCACCGTGATAATACACATTCACTTTTAACCAACTGCACTCGTATAAATTATAAGCATTTGACGTGAAACGAACAATATAAAATGAATTCATGTTATTCTTGTTAAAGTCTTTATACTTATTCTCCTCATGATAATAAAGGAAACTATTTCTTTGAAGATCCAATATGCTATATGTAAATATCGGATCTCCTACGAGTATATAATACACACCTGGATTTTTAACTACCTTATACTTTGTTTTACCCTAGGCGTGTAACGTGTTTCATAAATGGTGTGGACCCTACAGAAGCGGAATTCCATCAGCCTCTTACAGCATGGTTATCAGCTCTAACACATTCTAGTAGGTCTGTACGAAGACTTACCTTGACGTCAGAAGTAAATTTGGGAGCAAATGATCAACACGGCAAGATTCTACAATCTCGACTTTGGGGTTTGCCAAGTTTGTTTGATCATTCGATTTCTTCAGCAAAAGGAGGTGAGATCCGAAGCATGTCTTCAGATACGACACACTCTGTGGATTCTGCAAGCGGGATTTCGTTTCGTGGAAATACGATGTTGTTGGCTGATATTGTGGCTTCATTACTGGAGGGTCTTGCTAGAGACACTGATGAGAAAATGAGATTGTTATACGCACAGTGGCTTGGGAACCTGGGGGCTGTTGATCCTTGCAAGTATGTTGTGAATTCATACTTTTTTGCTTCAGATATCCTTACTGAGTCACTAACTGCCGTATTTGTTTACTATGGATTATTTGTTAGATTTCCTTCTCCTACATTAATCTTCTCTGAAATATCAACTCAGTTTCTTTTTCAGTTTTAATAGGACCTTCTGTGACCAGTGAACATTTAATTTATTTCACTATAAACATTTTCTTTTTTTTCAGTCTCGGTATCGACTAAGTTTTTTATTCTTTCAAAGCACAAATGGAATTTCTTACAGTCGTAACATGTGTATATATGCATCTCTAATACAGTATTAATTCGATTTAGTTTATCTTTTGTGCTAACAAAATCTCATTTTACTTCTAAATGCATTCGCTCAACTGTTATAAACATAAAATGAATAACTTGTCGTCCGACTTTTGATCCTCGATCCCTTAAAATTCAAATGTGCTTAACGTAAGGTATTTATAATTACGCAAGCGAAAGGTATATAATATCTTCCTTTTATGGTGAAATGATCTAACTTCTATATAGCTCTTCTCTCAGCGACTTTCCAGATACTTTTACCTCATTAATGTTTGCCTAAAAATTACTTGTTTTCTGAAGTTAATAATTATGCTAATATAGAATGACGATAAAACTAGATTAGTTAATACTACTTAACATCGGGTCACTGTCGCCCCTAAGCCCGGTTTAAGGAGGAGGGTTGTAGATGGGGTCAGAGACACCATAACGTAGAAAACAACCTTGCTTAAAAGACGCTAACCGGCATAAACAAATCAAATCATTTAAACTCTTCCATACGAGTTGAAGGAACAATTATGACGCCTCAGGATGAATGCCCAAATTCTTCGGAAGTCATAAGACCGATGACCCTTCTAACAACCAGAGCAACAATCAATATAGGCACATCAGATTTTCGGACAATGTGGGAAACTGGAAGGACCAATCAAATAGCTACGGAGATGAAGAGATACAACTTGTCGGTTCTCGGAATCGGCGAAACGCATAGGACCCTAGCTGTACAGGAAAGATCAGATTCAGGATAGATACTATTGTACTCTGGTGACGAAGAGGAAAATGTTCCACCTAATCATTGTGTTGCGCTGATGATGTTCAAAGAAGCACGAAGAGCACTTATAGGATGGGATTTCCATAGATCCAGAATCATCGAGGTATCTTTAAAAAACGGAGGGGATTATGATGACCATCCTGATGGGAGACCTGAACACCAAAGTCGGAATGAACAGCACTGGGTATGAAGCTACCGTGGAACGACATAAACTAACTGGGAGAAAAAAACGAGAGTGGTGAGAGATTTGCAAATTTATGTGCATTCAACAACGTGGTTATAGGCGGCACAATATTTTCCCCTAAATGCATACACAAAGTTATATGGGTCTGACTGGATCACACTACAGAGAACCGGATCGATCATATTAACTTCCTTGACTATGAGAAAGTAATTGTCAATGCGGATAGGAGAACTTTACGGGAACTTCTTCGACACTATGTTTTGCTTTAGATCGTCAGCATCATCTGGAATTCATACAACGGACTACACTGCAAAGTGGTGCACGAGGGACAGCTGATATGTGCATTCCAATTGACAACCGGAATCAGGCAAGACTGCTTACTCTCCCCCTTCCTCTTTCTTCTGGTGGTTGACTGGATTATGTAGACCTCGACATCTGAGGGAAAGCATTGAGTACAATGGACAGCTTGGATGCAGATAGTCGATTCGGACTTTGCAGTTGACTTGACCCTCTTATCCCATACACCCCCTTGTAGAAAATAGCACATTTATTTGATAAAATGTCTTTTTGCGAAAATAACACACAAGTGGTATGTGTTTAACGTTAACAATAAGTAGAGGAAGAAATTGTGCTATCCCCGATAACCAACATCAAAATTATAATCATCAATATGAGTAATTACTTGTAGCTATCATCAACAAGGTTTGATTTGTTAATTTCGAATAAATTGAGCATTGAGTGGATCGTTATGAATAAAATAATATATTTGTAATATCCCAATGAGTTGAAAAATTAGGTTGTCTTACGTTTCGTGACTCAGTGTAAGCCACTTCAGGGAATAAATAACCAAATTAAATTAACCCATTTAAATTATACAAAGGAACAAAGCAAGAATATTAGGTGTGATCAGTCAGAAACATATTTAACCGAGTCAATGTCATGTCATTCCGGTCAAGGTTATTTATTTGATCCTTTGTATTATTTAAACTTGGATTAATTTTGATGTGGTTACATATTCTCTGAAGAAGTGTCTTACACTGAGTAACGAAACGCAAGAAAATCTAATTTTTCTACTCATCGGAATATTATAAATATATTATTTTATTTATATTTAATTGTTTACCCATTATACTCAATGTCCGTTGACCCGATATCATTAACAATGTTCTACTGTGAAAGAGAACAAACCAACCTCCAACTGAAGTGGAAATTAGCAAACGTATTTGAAGATGGATAGGGTATACATTGTGGAAGTCATCTTGCTGCATCACGAGGTAAGCAGTAACTTAGAATCTTGAAGAGAAACAGAAATGTGGAAGGCCAAATGATACATTGCGTTGAGAATTGGAAGCAGACAACAAATTGAAGAATAGCAGCCGGAAAGGATTTTCCAGGTCGGAGTTCGATGGAGGAGGGTCGAGGTGACCTATGACCCCCCACGAGGGTTAATGGGTGTAAGTAAGTAGTTAGTATTTGTAATGGTCAACAAAGCCTATTTGTTTAATTGCAAACCTAACTAAATATAGGCACCTGGAGTATAAAAGATTAGCAGCATTATAAGAACAATAAAGGAAGGGGAAATCATCGGATAATTGAACGATTTAACAATTGAAATCAAATGAACTTTTATAATTTACTATCGAATTCTTGTTCACAATAATTATGTGTCTGATATTACCATCCGTAGTTTAGCATTGTCTTTTCAACCAGTAGACGTAAATCGATGTAAATCTCATTCCTAAAATTTTAACCTTAACACACCAGTTTATCAATTCACTCAGGCATTTACATGTGTAAAGTGAATAGGGCGAATTATATATCAGTTTTAATTATTACTTATATTACCAATTTAATTAAAATCATCTACCAAAGTTCTATTCAATTATTTATTATTGTTAATCAAACTGCACTTCTCACTTTGTTTACATTATTGTATCAGGCTATATTTATCTAATGGAGAAGTAAAAACTGGTCAGATCGAAAAAGAATCGGTCATATTTGTAAATGATCGTCGTTTTCCGTTTCATATTTTATGTGAATTAGCAAAAATATATTTACGTGCTGCTAGTCCCAGACAATTAGTAAGTACCTTATATGTATAATATTATGAAACTATAGTTGTAAAATGCCCAAATTTACTAATTCTTTAAATTCACAATAATTTGTGTTTAAATCATTAATGTATGAAACAATTCACTCATTGTACATTAGGGACACAGGAACACGAATTACTTAGTCACAGGTAAATTTTCGAATTTTCCTGGCAAATATTACTTTTTATAGATGAGTAAAGTAACTTTTCTATCTGTTCTTGCCCCACAATGATGTGTCGGACATATCTTATTTCTAGGATTCAGCAGCTTTAGCTGTTCAGGAGTTGTTAAAGTTATTCAAAGTACCAGACGTTGGAAAATCAAACAATTCGTCGTCTTTAACAACACAAGATCCTGCGGATAATTCACTCAACTCATTTTTTTGGGGTTCCGAATTATGGAATTTGTTCCCTGAACATTTACGTGACCTTTTTGCTCCACTTCTTACTTCTAGGTAAGTGAGTAGTTTTTAAAAGGTTTTTTGTGACTCGGTATGTAAATATCCAGTGTCTGTCCAGTGACATGATTCATTGAAAAATCTTTATAACGGAAAAGTGACACAGATGGTATTAATTTTAGACCGGTGAAGTGTGAGTTTTGAGTAATCTCTGGTCACTTTTGATTCCAGGATCTTTCTTATAAACTATTTGTGCTTTGATTCCCCATTTATTGTACTAATTTTCTGCAAAAGTTCTATTATTTAACCTAAATTTTTGCATAAACTAATTATGTTACTATTACATATCAAACTTACATAGGGGTTAAATCAATCAACACTGTATTACCCTTTCATTAATTTTCCTTATCTATCCAAATTGGTATTTATCGTAAGATGCTGCTACTCTCAGTTATTTCCGTCCCCTGCTGTCACAGTTATTAGTGTATCTTTTATGTTTAGTTTTATGTATTATATGTATTTTTTAACAGTTGCTTTAGTTAATTTACAGCTATCAAAACGTTTTTGATTACTTGTATAGTATATTAAAAGTGCGTAGAAAAACTACACAATCAATAGATCGGATCTAAGTTGTTATTTACGTGGTGACAAATATTAGATCCATTAAACGTCAGTATACTTCGAACTTTGCATATTTTGGAATTTAACTTGGTTGTTATAGTTTTTACATTCATTATCGGTTTTGAAATATGATAAATACCATTGATAAACTGAATTCAAACCTCGACATGTATGAGGTATTCAGAACTTAGCTAAATTCTAATTTTCACGAATATACCACTAAGCATTGAAGAGTTGATCTCATAAGGGCGATTCATAAATAACTAACGATTACCATTTATTCATATACTAAATTTTTGGTTTTTATTTACTAATTCTACTTATTATTCTTTTTTCCGGTAACTATGCTTATTTTCTGTGTTTCTACCTTTTTATTTGTACAATTGTTGTAATTTTTGTATTGTACTTATGGCATTTATTCAGCCTTAAATTCACTGATGAGCATAAATCCTTTGCAAACTTTAATATGAACAGATTTTACTGCATTAAATCTTTACTTAATGTGCTAGTGATTTCTTACTACTACTGTTTACGGGTGTTATCATATTCGCTTTGAAAGGCATTTTCTTTTTTATTTATATGTTTCTGGAAAACGTTTCACTGATTTCAATTATGTGCACTTTGAGTATTATTATTATTTTCAGATATTCTGTAGAATCGTTTATCAACTGGTCAGCTATACGTATACCAATAATTACAAATGAAGTTGATCTAACCTACGAATCATGGATACGTCTATGGTCTGGTTCTTTGAGCAGTCACGTAAGCTTTAGTTTGATTTTATTGTTTTCATATTTCCTCTGGAATTTTATTCATCTTCATGATAATTTCTTGTCACGAATCTTTTGTAAATTTATTTACCGTTCAAAGCATTTTTCGTCTTATTTCACTTTTTTTCTAGATCAAATCTCCTGTCGTTTTTAATATTTTCCAATTTTGTGAACCTGTTGTAAAAGCGGATGCAACATTTGCTAGATTAATGCTAGAACATTCTGCCTTACAAGTCTTACTAGATGATTCACAAAATGGAATATCTGCAGTAAGTGATTACGTACATGTTTGACATGCTCGTAGATTTTTATCACTATTATAACTCCTCCTCACTGCATTCTAAAGGTGTTGGAGAGGACAAGAAATGCCTGGCTCTTAAACCAGGTTGGTCGGTACGGAGGGTCCACCTAGAAACGTTGAAAAACCAGTTGTGCACATGGGCTCCAGGATCCTGAAAGAATAAATGGCGTATGAACCTGTTGTTAGTCACTGGCTAACATGGGACTGCATCTCCTAACGTTGCTCCGCTGCAGTGTGGATTAGACCTTCATGTCAAAGCCTTGGGAGTGACTTCCTATGAAAAACACCTGCTTCGGTTTGATCGACCTGACAATATCTCAGCCCAAACACAAATTCAGTTATTTGTGTGTCGCAAGGATATTATGGTGTACCAATACTTTTGTGTTTAAATAATAGGTCACTAATATTGTTTCCGTATCGTGCTGAAACAAGGCTTAAACTTTAAATTATCTTAATTTTTATGTGATAAGAACCCTAAAACAGTAGTAGTCTATTTGTTTTGAAGCTAAATTATTTCACAATATTTTATTCATTTGAAACTTTCTTTTCTACTTTATAAATCATTGATGAAATCATCCATCCAATATGTCATGGATATGTTCTTCGTTAGCTGCCGAGAGGATTTTTCTGTTGCTTTTCGCAAATTCTGCTTGTACGAATACGCGATGAACTAAACGTTGAGTGACATTATGAGTATATAAAATGGGTTCTTGTTATGTTTTGAGACGTGCTGAATTCATCAGTCAGAATTTCTGATGATAATCCTTATCATCCACATCTGCTATTCCAGTTATAGTCTTGTATTTTTTTCTTTGAGGAAAAATACATTCTGGTCGGCACAGTTGACCTTGAGTTAATGCAAGCTACATTCCCATTGGTCACTCATGCACGATGTTTTATGTATACCCAGCTTTGAGATCAAAGAGAAATATTCAGTTAAGCTTCTATGTTTATTGCTATTTATTTCAAGCACACTTGGGTTTATAAACAGACATACTGGACCACCTTACACCACAAAACAAAATAAAATATAGTTATAAATAAACAAGCCAAAGTCGCTATAAACCGGGCTAACCGTAGCGAAAGAGTGAACTTTGTTAGTGTTAGAAATAAGACTCTACGTAAGTGAAGAAAGGAGTTAATCGGTTGAAGTCCTTAACCCTGATCTAATTAAGTGTTGAAAACATACTTTACATATGTGACAGTCATTATTTACTTCAATGTTCTACTCTGGTTAGCTTGTCAAAGAAGGCTGGGTTACATTAGGACATAAATAATGGCAATTTTTTTAGTCATTAACTATTCATACCCTTCCTTTTGATAGAATCAGACTTCTTTGTTATAGTTTGTGAAATTGTCATAATAAGCCATTGGAAGAATTAAATAATTATGTTAAACTATGATAGCACTGACTCAAATGTATTTATTCTTTGTTTTTTAATGTTTTGAATGTAGCTACCTCATACTTTTTAATTTATCAGTCATATTTTATTCCCATTTTTCTACTTTTTTCCGTTTAGTTCTATACTCGTGTTAATATAATTATTTCTAATTATGTATTCTTGTTGTCAATTTATTTTCTGTCTGTTGGTTACTTGGACTTATGCACATTTCTACCGGATTGTTCGTTAAATTTCTGTGTTCGGTATTAAAACTCATGCAACTAAATACGCTTGTAACCAAAAACATACAATTATGGTTTGAAATTTCTAATAAATATTCATTTGTATTACGAAATTGGATTGTCTCCTAGTGTAAACTAGTAGGTGGTTAAAAAACATATCATACTTTGATTCATAATAGTTAGGAATTTTAAACTGTAGACATTAAGGAAAATCTTAACACTTACTTCACTCTACTATACGTATCTTACAAATCACGATGCAATGTGTTCCGTGGTCTGGCTATAAGTATGCAGGTGGATAATTTTTTCTCATATTTTGAAGGTATCTGCTTTTTTTTATTAAAAAAAAGAATAAATAAATTTTATATTGAAAGATCTCATTGTGCTCTTTTACTTTCTAGCTAAATTCTGAAATTTTAGCTGTTCTCACAGAAGTAACTGAATCGATTCATGAGAATGGAAGTCATGTTGAATTTGACTATCTTTTAAAAAATGTCGATCTTCAGGAAGTACGCTATTAAAATTTCAAATTATTTTTAATATTCCATTTAATTACTTACAACTTTTGAAGCGACAATATATTGTGCATTGCTACTTACTAAGGTCAATACTCAGCTAGCGATTATACGTAAAAAAGAAATTTGTTAGAATGTATCCCTTCACGCCTAGTTAATTCATCTTATAAATTACTGTTTTGCCTGATGAATTTAGTTTTGTTAATTAATTTCCATATTATTTAGTATTGTTCATTTATTCTAGAAACGTTTAGTGATATTGTGTATCAGTATATAAGATTACATGTACAAATAAGACAATTAATAATCAGTGTAATAGTTAGCTTGAATATTTAAAGTTATCGTCATTTCATTATCTCACTTCAAATGACTGAAGTAAATATAAGTAAAATTACCATATAGTTTGATTTAATAAGGAAGATTGTCTTACAGTAAACAACACAAATTAATAACAAGTGTGAAGATATCCTTTATTATCATGTGTCTCACTGAGTCGCAGGGATATCAAAATATGACAACTGACCCGTGACTAAGGTGACTCATTATTTCCGCACATTTTTAACTAATTTTAGTTACATTCGAAATATGGTCGAACAGCATAAATATGAACCGGAATTAGGGAAACTTTCATCTCACCTACATACTTAAATGTTGATTTCTTTTAATTAAGCCAATTTCTATTAGTGGTATAAAAGTATGTGTTTAACTTTCGTATACTTTTATATCGTTAAAATGTTTACCTCGGCAAAGAGTTCATTTATCGGAATAAAAGTTCTACTGGAAAACTACATAGATCACAGATTTTAAAAATCGCTGTTCTTAGAATTTAAACTTTTCAGGAAATTATATTCTTTTTTAAAATAGCATAATAATTAACCGATCGTCAGATGAATAATAAATCGAAAAATACCGTGTGTTTATGTTTAAGAAAAATAATGCTGCTCAAATGTGTGAATAGCTAATCGTTTTCAAACATTTTTAATGATAACAATATTTAGAAATAAAATATTATAATTTCCAGCTGTAGTTGAGTGCTCTACTGTTATATTCTCCATATACTTGTACTGCACACAATATATCATAGGTTTTCCCCTGGATTACAAATCAAACCCTTTGTTCTGCAACTTATGAAACTGTCTGATTTGCTTATTAATGATAGTCGTCCACCCTTATTGTTACTCAAGCGAAGTGTCCGTATATATTTACTAGAAAGACTCCCTTACAAATAAGAGGTTCATAGTTTTCTGTTTCAAACTTTCCTAACCATACAAAACGTTTACTGTCCTTATTGCTTGCCATTGTTCGTGACCTCCGTTTATTCAGTCTTAAATTCTATTAATTTTTGTTTAATGGTAACTAAGGTTCATCCTGCAAGTAGTCGACCGTGGCAGCCGTGGTTCCCATTGTCTGTTCAAACAATTTTCAGTTTATTGGATTATTTAAGGCATTGGTTAAGGATTCAGCAGGAATATCAAGCAACAAAGTCGACTGTAAAACCTGCCAGCGCTGTTCAGAATGTCCTTAAGGATGTGAATATTCTTCAACATGCTGTAGCACCGTTGGAGGGTGAGTAAAATGTTGTGCCTAATTTTAAATGTTGCACAGTTTGGATATGTTACTATTTTGTTGTGTGTCACTTTTCACATTTTAGGTGTCGAACGTGTTTCTTCATTTCTTTCAAACATTCCTAATTTATTACAAGCCAAAGCCAGTCTACGATGTGGCAGCTTTGCTAGGGCATTATTACATTGGGAGTTAGCATACGGTGAGGACACAGAAGCCCAACAATCAGCGTTTGTCACTGGCACTGCTATTTGTCGATCTAATACTGATCATACTCTTGGGTTTACGAAAACAGTTTCAGACCAAGTTGGAACGAATTCTATTTTATCATCTGATATACAATCTACTCTGCAATTCTCTAATGGACTTCGTAAAACAGTTTTCACAATACTCATTGGCTTACTGGATACTTATGCATCTCTACACGATTCAGATGGTAAGAGATTATTTTAACTCTATTTTTGATGATATTATGCCAGTATTACGTTTTAATAGACTAACCTACCAGTCATTTTATGTTTAATATTGTTAGCTCGCATGTAATTAGTCCATGTGACACTAAGCATAGCTGTGTTTTCAAAACATGTCTGTTATTGAGGTCCCAGAAATCATTCTACTCTTAATATTAAGTAAGTCTTAGTTCTCAGAAGCATTCAATTTATCTTAGTTTTTCTATGAGTTAATCGATGCTTATATACTTCTGGCTCGTTTCTTAGTATCCTTATGTACTAAGCACTATTTGCATGCTAATTATAACGAGTTTCCTCATTTTTAGTGAAGAGATCCGATATGATTCACCTATAACTTTGTATTAATTCTTTTCCTCTTTGTTGATTCGTCAGTCCGTGTATCCGTGACATCGTTCTCTGGCTTCTCTTATAGCACTAATGTTCAAGTGACTTTATAATCAGTGCGTAATTGCTTATTCCGATTTGCTTTAACTGATACTGTTATCTTATTCTAATCACACATTTTTCGTGCCATCCACTATTTTATTTCTCTAGTCGTTCGACTATTTAATTGTTCGTCCCAAAAAGTTATCCGTATATTCGTTTTGTTGTGAATCTAGGACTACTTTTTATTTTGTGTGTTTGTCTTGGTTCAGTTGTATTTGTGAACATTAGGCAACTACTAATCGTTTTCACTTAACTGTAAAAATATATATTCAAGACAGAATTGATGCCAATCTTAAATAATAATTCAGTTGTCTTTTGTATTAATTGTACTAATTGTGTTTCCTATTACTTCTGGGACTTAATTAACTTTATTTGTTGACTTTTTTTTATATTTCTTTGCTAAATGATGCAACATCCATTCGATGACTTTAATTACTTTGAAATAACATCCTTCTATTTATAGACTGTCATATTTTAATATTTGAAATCTTTTGATAATCCCTGATGACTCCATTAAACTGTACAACATCACTCCATATGGATAGACTTTTATATTCGATTATCTTTGATAATTTTATAACACTTCTGTTTTACTATGAATTACTCAATGTAAAGAAAACTTATCAATACGATTGTACAGCTTAAGAAAACGATATCGTCGAAAAGAAAAATTCCTTTGCTGAAACTTTTCTATTCTTTTTAAGGAATCAGTAGGTTTCTTTTGTTGTTCAAATTCTACTTGTTTATCATTTTAACTGGTTAGTTTCGAACATCAACGTTTCACATATATATAGCTCAGTTTGGTGTTGTAGTTAATTAATAGCTAAATGTATTTGTCTAGCTATCAGTTTTTTTTTATTCAACTATGCGTCTGTAACCTTCTATTCATGCTTTATTAAATTTCAGGTTTAGCAGGTGTCTTATCAGCTACTCAGTTAGCGTTTACTGCTTTTAGCCATGAATTTAATAAGGGGAAGCAACATGAATCAAAATCATGTAATAATAATATGGAATTGTCAAGCGATACAACACAACGCTTTTCATTACTTCGCGCTCTAGAACTAGAAAACGAAGGACAGCTAGATATGGCTGCTGCTGCCTACGAACATAGCTTGGCTACTTCTGAATCTAATTACCGTTCTTCACAATGTCAACAGCCTTCTAAAGAAATTCGGGATAACCAGCATTTACTGATGTACAGTGGTCTGTTTCGTTGTGAACTTCCTGACCCAGCTCGATTACATGGTCTAGTTGAACGAGCAGGTGCTCTTGTGAGAAAATCAAAATCCCATTCGAATACTTTCGGGAATTCAACTGTTTGGGTAGATTGTCTGAACGCTCATCGAGCGGAAGCAGCTTGGCGTTTAGGCGACTGGGAAACTCTACAGGAAACTACTAACATGGTATGTTTTCTGCACAACTTTATATTTTCATTGATCACCTGACCAAATAAGGTTAACTTTGCATGTAAATCTTGAGCATCAAAATCACACTAAATTTTATTTACATTAAGAAATATGTTTCATGCAAAATATTTATTATTTTAATTCTTCATATAGATACTTTTTAGAACGTTTTTAAAAAAGACCATACATATATTCATTGAGTGTGAATAGTTTCTGTGATAATAATTCTCTTGATTGTAGTCAAACAAATTGTTTAAAGAATTATGTATATGATGTGTACCACCTAGTAAAATTCGGTACTTCAACTTTTATTATTTCGTAAATGATTCCTACTGAACTTCTTTAGTCTTTTAACCTATTTTTCTCTGATTCTTTTCTAGACATCCCAAATATAATCTTGAATTAAATATTTAATATAACTTTCCATGAACGTCTATTGCACTCGTTAAATCAATCTTTCTCACATTCGCATGAAGTGTTCCTTGACTATACTGTATCTTAATAATGAATAACTATTTGATCCTATGAAGTTGATTGCCATAGATTGTTATTTCTGATGATATTTCTCGCTTCCTAGGTAGTTGTTTTTTGTGCAGATGCATATAATGAAACCCTTTAATCCATAATTCTAGTCATAAATATCTTTAGTTCACTAAGGTTTTAGCTTTATTTCTGTTTCGTCAGGACTCAGTTTATCTTAACAGTGATAAATATTTGTTTTATACATATCATTTTGTCCAAATTATTACATTCTTTATATTTCCATAGAACCTCTTTGAATGTTCTTGGTCGATTGGACTAGGTCGGCTATTTTTAGCAATGAAAGATAAGGTTAGTTTTAATATTCTGTTTATGCGACTTCAACAGTATTTGATATTATTTTCCATTATAAACTGAATAAATTAATTGTGCCAACACGAGGTTTATTGCTAATAATCACGTTTTATTTTTCATTTTGATATCTCTTGGGTAGTTTAAATTATTTGATTTTGCTTACAGCAACTCTTACGATTAATTTTGATTGCGGTTAATTTTGTCGAGCCGTTTTATTAACGTATTTAAAAGGTAGTGTTTTTCGAACAGCAACAGTTCGTATATTTCTTTGTATTATTATAGTCACCATCTTGTTTGTTTAAATTTGTATGCTTGAGCACATTTGACAGCCTACGCACATATTCCTCACTGTACCTTAAATGTTAGTCGCTTAAATATCGCTTGATTAATCATTTTCCTTCCCATATATATGCTGGAATCTTATTGATTGCCTTGCCCTTGCTTTCGCTTGGCCTAATTCGGTTTGACTGTGAATCCACCTCTGTATTCGCTTGCACACACCAGCCACTCTGATCCCATTCGCTCTCTGTACGCGTAACTTTGTTACATGTGCTGTCTAATAAATAGCTGTAGTCACCGCTTCTTATTGCCTTCTGAGTTCTTACACCGTTTGGATTTATATGATAACGGTTATCAAGGTGATCGGTAAACGAAACCTAAAGAATTATCTCTAAGCCATGGCGCTACATGATATTATCTCATTGATTATGATCAAAACACTTGAGAAATATTGTCATTGAATAATTTTAACTAACTTACTTGAATACTTCTATGAGAGATATAACTAAGGTCTAAAATCTGGTCTTTCACCTTTCATTCACACATTTCGACCTAACTAATGGTATATCAAATAACATCAGTTTTAACAAACTATTCATTTGATCATGGAGTATTTATTTAGATGCTTGAATTTGCTCTAATAACTGTTATATAATTCCAACATATTAATATTTCAGCTGTCTGATTAATGATTATTGTTTCGTATCTCTTCGAACGACTGTCTTCGTTAAGAAGCAGCTTCCATCTAGTAATTTACTTTGTTTATTTCTCACTGTTTTTTTAAACATGTTAAGATAAAATGTTTAAAGTGATCGCATTAACTTTTACTGATCATTTTCATCATTTTAGTGTTTTACATCTCTCCTACTCCAAAGCCTCATTTCTAATGGGACTTAGTTTTTATGTGTTGTAACTTCAGAGACTTATGTTTCCAGAAAAAGTACGATCATTTAGAATCGTTACAAATGAAATTGAATGGTTGTTTGAGTGTGCCATTTCCGTTATTACATGGGCTTGCAATGGTTGTTTAGATGATTTTGTATGAATGTGACGTTCACTTTAGCGACAGCAAAGTACTGAATCATTCCCTTAATTAATTATCTTTTAAATGATTGAATTATTTGCGGAAATGTCTTCGTCACTGAATTACTTACTTGGTTTTGTTTATTCATAGTTTGTATATGTACTGAACTAGATCATTTGTTTGATTTCTACTTTCTCAAAGCGAACATCTGATTGGTCAAAAATCTTAGCCCGTTTAAGAATAGATCAAGTGACTGAACTCGGCGCTGCTGCACTTGAAGGTCCTGGTGGTTATATACGTGCTTATGATACAATAGTCCGTTTAAGCTCTTTATCTGACATCGAATTGATAAGTTCTTTAGGTGATGTTATCATGAATGAAATTCGAAATCCAACAAATTCTCGATCATCGGAAAATAAACTTTCAGTGAGTTATTATTTTGTATTTATATGTATTGGATTTTTTTCTAGTAATTATTTTAATATCAAGTTTATCAACATCTGTTTTTCTCGATTCTTTTTTCTTTTACCGGTCTTTTTAATGTAAATGTTTAGTACTTTTTTCAATCTGGTTCATGTCACATCAGCAGTAAGATTGATCAGTCACATATTTCATGGATAAAATGATGTTGACTATTAACCTATAGAAAATTCATTTCATTGTATCATAAATGCTTCTTATTATGGTTGATGATGAATTAATTATAAGTTGCGTTTTGAATAATATCCTATGAAATCTATTTTCGGGTCAAAAGTCCTATTGAATAACTCTTTTTGTCTTTGTTATGACAAAAAGTTTGAGAAGCACATATTTTATTGCATGACATTTCATCTACAACAGTTTTTATAGTGGACCGTTTATGTTATACTAGAAACGAATTGTTCTCAAATATAGAGATGCTATATGTCCAGCTGAAAAAATATATATTTGAATAATAAATTGTACTTTAAGCTAATATATTTTTGAAACGTGTATTATTTCATTTAACTTCCAGTTGGCATGGTAAACATTATACAGGCATTTAAAATATCTTGTTTTTAGTGAATGAATTGATGTGTAGTAAGCTATTAGTGATAAGCTAACTAATGTAATAATTAGAACCATATTGATATTTCGTAAGGAATATTACCTAAATCCTTTACTACAAATTTATGTATGCTGTCTGTTAAATCTTTTTAGAATATCGTTGAGACATCTTTAAAATTATTAGAAACTCGAATACGTGTTAGTCGACCAACTTTTCATACTTTAGAACCGGTTTTAGCTATTCAACATGCAGCTTTACAACTTGTCACTTCAGCTCTAAGCTCATTGAACAGCGATGCATATCAAATATCTAATCGAGAAGTATTGAATTCTACAATATTGAGACTACGTACTGCTTTAGGTTATAATTGGTTAGAACGTGCTAAACTAGCTAGAAAGTAAGTTGTAACTAATGATTTTAATTTCCAAAATTTATGTATCTATTATCATATTATTTTATTGAATTTAAATAGTTGAATATTAACCAACAATTTGGCAGAGTATATCCCTTTTCGTTATCAAGTTGTTTTGTGATCAAACCAACAAATGCATAAACTTTGAATGGGACAGTTTTTTTAGTTTTGCAAATTATAAAGTTCAAATAGACAGAAAGGTGTATTTATCGTTTAATTGTGTTTTCCAATAATTTTCCGTTGATAATCATCTTGTAAAAATTAAAATTTTACGTTCCGCCTAGTACGAAGTAGATGATTTCTTATGGAAACCACCTAATTACTTTTACCAGTACCTAGCTGAACATAAGACAACTGATATTATTGAACAATTTTCTTTTCTTCTAACAACATATTCAGCCTATTCGGTAATATATCAACTTGTCTTTTCAAACTCTCAGTTATTTATGGTAATTTATCAGGGTATCCACAGCAGCTTAATAAAAATATGTAGTATAAAAACTGATTGATTTTATTCGGTTGATCAGCAAAGTAGAATTAAAAATAATTGTTAAGTCTAAAATTTATACTGTTAGAAATTTCCAAGACATTAGTCTGCGTTCAATTTTGAATGATGAGAAAGGAGATTACGTAGTTCCGTAGTTACGTATTTTAACATATATGCCGTCAAAGGGATTTTTTATACAGAACTAATCTGCATGATTACAGTTTTCTGTATTTAATGAAATATAAGACACCATAAGTGTTCATATGAACTTGATTACAAAAGTGAAACTTAAATAAAACCCTCAGTAGTGGATTTTCGTTAGTGTAAGATAAATACTATTTATTTCTTCCAACAACTTTATCACACTACTTAATTTGAATACAGACACTGAGAAAAAAGATCCAGATTTCATATTTTTAAGAGGGCATAAAGTTGTTAGCGTATTCATCCTTTTCGAATACTTGATCACTTGTGCTTATTTCTACGATGAAACATAAGCCGTCCAATACTCTGTCATTTTCATTAGACTTGTAGTTGTGACGTCTACTTTTATATATCAATTCCAAGATACCTAAAATTTAATTCATTTTTTATTGAGTATTTGAATGGACGTTCTCATGGAAAACATACTTTACACTTTGATTTGCATATAAGATCTGGACAATTTATGGCAGCTTATACTTGTGTTCTTCGTGCTGAAGATTTTGGAATTCCAGATGCTCTACTTGAAAGGGCTAAACTATTATGGCAGACTGATAAAAGAGAAGCTGCTCAAGCATGTTTGGATAAGGGTATACCAGACGTTTTTGGTTGTAGTATTTTCAATGTTCGTAACAAACAATCCAATGAAAATATTGAAGTTTCTACAGAATATAGAACCATTTCTGCACAACAGGTAAATATATACATAAATTGAATAAATTGCTTTTACAAAATCTTTTTGACAAGAACTAACTGTAGCAAAAATAAAAGAAATAAAGTTTGGTTGCTAATCAAAAGGAATTCATAATACAATAGACTACGTAAACGCTCTTAGTAAAATATACTAATGCACGTTGATAGATACAATTGTAAACTTCTGAACTGGTCGTTTGTCTTGAAGTTACTCTTCTAACATATTCATGTACATTAAGGCACAAATTGTTTCAGCAACACACGATTTTTTGGAAGCATATATGTACATCTCGAAAAGTTAAAGAGATTAAACTTGTCAATGTGCGCTTTGAGATAGGAGTCATGTCAAGTTACACACCAACTCCGTATGTACTTTCTTGAACGATTCTAACAAGGGCTTCTAAGGGAATCATTTAATCTAGTTGATTAGTTACAACTGTTACCGTTACATTATTGTTCATAAATACTTAGGGTAAATATCTTGATTTTAGTTTTAGACGAATCATTTCGTATATGTTTAGGCTTATTTGTCAAGATTCATTGTACATTATACTTTTACTAAACGTCTTTCTAAAGTGTCAATTTAAATTTCAGTAGTGTATGACACGTTTGCTTATTGAATACCTCACTGTCCAATAGGTTGACTAACTATTCGGTGTAAAAGTAGGAGTTGACGTTTACTTTGTTAATAATATGCTTTTTGCTAACAGTTAGTTACAGCATACTTCAAAATTCACTACACTTTGAAATCAGATAAAGATACGTAAATATTTATGTCTTCGTTTACTGACTTTTAAAGTTCTAAAATACTGAGGACTGGCGATAATAGTTCACTATCATGTATAGTATGTTTCAAAATGTATTTGTTTTTCTTTTAAGTATGCTTTTAAGTAACCCAGAAACTCAAACTAATTTATTTTTTCACGTGGTTTTCTTTTTTGATGTACATAAATGACTATCCATTCTCTGTTCATTTCATTCGAACTAATCAGGCTTTACTTCTACGCACGCGTTATTGTGAAGAAACGAACAGATATGATTTTGAAACTACCGGAAAACTCTATGAACAAGTTTGTGGTTTTAATTCCGGTTATGAAGAGGCTCATTTTCGTCTTGCACGTTATGTGGACCGGGCTCGAACTGAGGCAGTTGGCTGTAAACAACAAAAGTATTTAAGATTTCATATTTGGGAATGTAGTGGTTATTTTTTCACTAACGTTGTTTGATTATTAGCTTTTAATGTTTTTAATGTTGAATTCCAGCACTTCGGTAATATACACGATCCATCATGAAACACCTTTTATCATATTCTAAATAAAACTACGTATGAATCTAATGATTTTGTAATTGAAATAATTATAAGTTATCTATATTGACCTCCTAACTATTGTTTCTCAGATGTAATTCATCGTTCTTATCTTCATTTCTAACCAGTTTTCGTTAATATTATCAACAATTTTAATTATCAATGGTAAGTCGATTTGGTCGAGGTGCGATAGACTAGCCCTTAAATCTCATATAGTTGTGTAGTTCGTGATAAAACGAATACTACTTACCCCAAAACAACTATCTGATAATCGTTATCTGTCAGTTGATAATTTTTCCTATCATTTGAACATACTTTCCGGTTATTCTCTAGTTGCTTTAAAGTTATGTTCTTTCTGTCTGAATTTCAATAATTTTGTGATTTATTGATTATCAAATCAGATATCTGAACACTAGAATTAAACCAAAATTAGTTTTTTTTTTTGAAATTACGAACTGATCTTAGGTAGACTACCAGCGGGAATCAGAAAGCAATGTACAGCTGTTTTTTCGTAGTATAGAGGTTGTGATTGCATACTGCTGAGGAGTCCTATGCTTGAACAAAACAGTTGTCTAGTACTTCCTGGTTTACAGTAGTGATCTACCCAAGATCAGTTCGTAGTTCAAAGAAAATTATGAGAAATAGATTTGTTAAATTACTTATCAAGTTACATTGTAGAAAAGGACGAGGTGCATCAGTAGTTAACGTATGAATACACGAGTAGTAAAGAAGAAATATGAAAAAATAATAGTAGTTAAGCATTCAGTCTTATCCATCAGATTCTTTTACAACGGATGTGAACGTCGTAGACTGGGAATTCTGACCTACTGATCTAGTCTGTTAAAACAAAAGACATTCGTAATGCTTTCAATCTTTACTTGGTTATTGTTAACTTAGTAAACAACATATTTATTAATAACTTTCAAATTCTTCTGTATTCATCTGTACTGTGATAGAAACTCTCTTGTTCAAAAGTTCTTATATATATTTATATATCTACTTATATATAAGCTCTTAGTTTCTGTTTAAAATCAACCATAAGTTTCGCCGCAATAATACACAATTATGATGACTTATTCAAGCAATTTTTTGGTGACAGTGAAATTTATCCTTATCTGTGTTATGAATATTAAGTTGGAGTTTTGGTAAAAATTCTCCTATTCACTTAAGACGCAAAGTATTCATTTGAAAATAATTTTCATTCACTTAGTATTATTTTTATACTGTGTTTTGACTTTTATTTTTGCAGTGCACTAATCAAAGTAGCTTTGAAACACTACGGTTTAGCTTTAAGTTATGGCAGTCAATTTATTTATCAGTCAATGCCAAGATTATTAACATTATGGTTGGATTATGGTCAAGATTCTGTTCGTAATTTTCATGAATTAAATAAGTCTCAAAAATATACTGAAGAAAATAATCTACATTCAGAACAAAAAGTCTTCAATGAAGTTCAAGAGGTAAGTTTACCAAGTAATAAATATTGAACAGTTGACGAATCCTTTTCTTGTTTTAAAACTTAGAGTTTGTAATTAATGTTTAAAAATAGTTTACTCATGATAGAGAGTTTTATTCTACCTATCATCCTTGCATATGAATATCAACCTGGGTTATGTTGTATCATTCAAGTGTCCTACCAATTCACTAAAAACAGCAATACAGTGCAATCTAGCTTTCGACTGTTCTTCAACTTATATCAGTTATATGTAAATTTTATGTTCAACATCTTTTGACTGGGTAGTTTCTGTTAACAAGTTTGATTACTATCTCAAGGTAGAAGCTGCAGTCAATGTTCGTGATATGTAGCTGAGAAACAACCTTTTAAACACAAAGTATTAATTTTCAAGTTCTAGCTAAGCACTCGAGAACTAGGCTCCAATGTTACCTTAAGCCCAAAAGATAAACATATTGCTTATCGACAAGTTTTACTGTTATTTACATTTAAAGTTTCCAATATCGATCGTTGTACAGGTACTCATACTGTAGTTGTTTTCCTTTCATTTTAGCTTATGCGTATTAATTGTCAGCGAATTCCTGTTTATCAGTTTTACACTGCTCTTAGTCAACTGTTATCGCGTGTGTGCCATGAAATTCCAGCTGTAGTTACTACGTTAATCGAACTAGTAGTCCGCATTTTTGAAGCTTATCCGTTACAGACCATGTGGTTTTTGATTCCACTGAATGACGTAAGCATTTCGATTATCGAGTCGTATTTTTGCTTTTTTTTATGTTATGTTGTTGTTATCACCGAGATAAAATATTCTAAAAGATGCACCTTTTCTTGGTGCTTCAGAACTGGTTTAAACTAACTATAGAAACTTAAGTAGTTGGGCGCCTTGAACACTTCACTTATCTTAGTAGTTTCATGAATTCTGGGGTTGGTGTTGAAAGAAATTTTGGCACAGATTCAGAAAGCTCCTTTGCCTTTTGCCAACTTGCGCTGCAAGTGGGCGTACAAAACGTGTACGCCTACCGAAAGGATGAGTATACTGCACAGTTGGTTGTCCTGTTCTTCTTAATAACTGTGAAACGAGGCTTTGAAAAATAGAAGATATTCGCCACTTCCGGTAAAATATACAGGTGGGTTTACAAATTGATATATTAATTTCAGCTTTAATGACGAAGATCATAGTCAAAGAAAATCAGTAATAAAAACAAAATAACAAATTCCAAAATCATTTTGGGATAGGTTATTTTCTTAGATCTCTAGCCACTGATTCACAATTCATCGTTATCCTTAGAATAAATGTGTAGCTATTGGCTTATCATTTCTCACACTAGCCACTCTTCAGTAACTTTCTGCCTTGTTGAAGTCAGTAATAAGCTACACTTTAGTCTGAATTTTTGACAAACGGGTAATTCTAACACAATGGCACTTTTTTGTATATAAATATCTCGTCAGGTACCACGTAAAACGGCTTGTAGCAATTAAGTGGTTTTCTTTGAACCATAAGTCACATTTATTTCAGTATCCATTGTAACTTAATGCATAAATGTTGGTTCGTGTTCTCGATAAGGTCAAGTTTATAACATGTGAAACTACCTAAGTCGTAGAATTAGTGTACAAATTTGTGATCTGCGGTAAGACGTCTAGTGCTAAAACTTATGGCCCTCATCGGCATAGTGTAGCAATCATTCCTCTTGGATTACCAAAAGACGCCTTTTTAGTTTATTTGTTTGACTGATAGAACTGTTCTGTCCCCACATTCCAAATCAATAATAACCAACAATGTTTGTAAACTAATCTTTAGAAAATGTAATCCCAAAAAATCAGCTTACGTCAAATAAGTTGTAACAGAGTTTGATGAAAATGAAAAACCTTTTTTTATCAATAAGATTAATTTATTTTCATTAAGTTGTATGACGGCTAACGTCGTCTCAAAAAGCCCATTGATTGAGATCGTAAAAGGATTCAGTGAATACGAAAATAGCTAATAACTTTACTAGTTAATCGTTTCGTTATTTTATTTCCCTATATTGTATGACTTTCCTTTTTACTACTTAACTAAATAGCTGTGTTTCCATTTTCTTAGTTTATTTCATCAATTTGTTTATTCCTGTTTCGTTTTACAGTCTACTGTCCGCCAACGAAGAGATCGCTGTCAGCAAATTTTCAACATGATTAAGTACGTCATCATAAATAGCATGAAATTGTATCGATTATTTTCTAGTCAATATTTATTGAATCCTTCCTACTTGATTTTCTCTAGAATCACCATAATTTTGTTCGTTATTGAAATGTATGCTAGCTGCTATTCTTATGCTCCTTATACTCAAAAAATGTTACCTATTACTGTTTCATTAGGTGTAGAATATCAGTGTTTTTGAGTTTGACGTATAATACCAGCGATGATTTATTTCTTCGATAACCTATGCATCCAATAATCCTTGCTTGAAGTCTGATACATACTGTCATATTGCTCTGCTACATCAGTCATAAGCCTGTGAGATTGATACATTTCAACACAGAATTCCATTCTTGGGTTTTTTACTAAGAAATTGATCATTTTCCTTCCAACTGTCTACTTCTATGCTTTGGGCACAAGGTGATATTTATACTTTTGCTTTTGGATTGTAACGTAATGATGCTCACTGTTTTTTAATTAAAAGTAAGCTTTTTCAGTCAGTCATGCTCAACATAGAACCTGGCCCATATTCCCATCGGTTCAATTTGCCACGCCAGCTCTGCACAGTGACATATCAACGTATTACAATTGTTATGACTTTAAGCCCGGCTAATTATCTCGTGACATATTCGCCAATCGGAATACGACTTATACAATCTTAACACTGTGCCAAACCAATGATGTTCGATCGGTATGAGCAGCCTAGCGTCCTTATTGGTCTTTTTTCCTGCTAGTTCTGCCAGTTGAGTCCAGAACACCAATACCAGCTTCCACTATACGAATCATTTATTTCAAACATACCTGGTTTATATACTAACCAAACAGACCACATCACACTATGAAATGGGAAATAACATTTGTACAAGATCAAGTCCAAAAGTGGCTGTGACTGTGAGAGACTGTAATTAATAAACTCGGTACAACAAAAGGATAGTAAATCGTATAATAATAATAATAATAATAATAATAATAATAATAATCTATAAGTTAAAATAAAGTTTATAATAAAAGGAATCTAGGTATACACAATCTATTTACTAAATAGTTGTACAATAAGAATATATATATTAGTTTTATTAATAGTTCTCAGAAGTTACCCGCAATTTAATCTTCACTAAGATATAACAAGAAGTAATAACAACATTTTTGGAAGTAGGAAAAATTCGGCATTGAAGATTTGATTCGGGAAGAAAGTATGGGTTCGCGTACTAAGTTTTTGTAAAAGATTAATTAGAAATTAACGATTCAAGAAAAGACAAAGGGTGAATACAAGTGCGCCGTTGCGAAGGATTCTAGGTCATGTCACCTAATTTATCTAATCATTGGTTACGATCATTACAAGGACCCTGGATAGTGTTCATACTTCTGCACAATGCAGTCCAACAGTCGATGACTTTACGGCTTTGATTTGCCCGCCCCAAGTTTTCTTCTAACCTACTCCTGCACCAGCAAAAATCGCTTATTAATGCAATGATTTGCTTATAAGTTGTTTAGTTTCTGTCTAAATGCATATACTTCTTTTCATTGCTTTTTTATGTTGAAACTTCACTAAATTATTTATTCATTGTTATTTGGTTGACTCATATTGCTTTGTTAACTTACTTTATTTTCAGAACAAAACAATCACACTTGTCGAAATTTATTGCTGTAAGTCTATACATTTCGTCATTGTGGTTCTGGTTAATTTTTCCATAACATTACATTTTTTAACTGTGGGTTTATGTTTTTCAATTAGGATTCTATCTCCTTATGCAATCATCTGAAAACAGTATGTGGATTATTCATGACGGCTGACCGACGCGAACTTCGTAATTTTAGTTTACGTCAAACTGTGCGTCCAATTACACGTCTTATTGAAAGCAGGTAGGCATTCATACTTGACATTAACTATTCACACTATTTTTATTTGCTATAAATTGCTCACTTTCATTGTTTTAAATAAAATTTCCCTCCTTTGAATGTTTCTTACATTTCTTTTTATACAAGTGAATTCTCACGTATCCTTATACCAATTCATCGTCAACTAGTTCCTAATCATTTACTACCCAACGCTACTTCTGAACAAATCGCTCATCATTGGCCATTTGCTGAACAACCAGATAGATTAGTTTGTCTTACACATATAGAAGATTCTGTAGAAATATTGGGATCACAGACTAGACCGAAGAAAATGACGTGGGTTGGATCAGATGGTAGAGAGTATATTATTGTTGCCAAACCTAATGTAAGTTCTTTTTCACTTTTGTATCCCAAAATTACCCAAAGATATATCCCACTAGTAATATATCAAACCATAATAAAACTATCATTTTCTAGTTTATGTGAAGTATGTAAACACAATTTTTTGTAGTAATATTATAAATATGTCTTATTAGGTGTCTGACTCTTCTGCTGAAAACGTTTATTTCTTATTTATTCCAACCGAATAAATAAGCAGTTGTTATGTACTCGTTTCACTCAGTTTTCTACTTGATACTTAACTCTCGTAAATCAGTTCTGTCAACCGTAAAACATGTATTAACAGCCCCGGAAAGATTATTTCTCACCATCGGGCTACTTTCTATACGTGTGGAATAGTTGATAAAAACCAATTTTTAGTTCTCTAAAGGATTTAATTTCTCTGTATCCATTTAATTGCATATCATTTAGACTAATATCTCAAGTAGCCATAAAGGAGTTCAGCTATAATTTATCTAGGGTGTAAAATTGTGGTTTTATGTTGCATTTAAAGATGCTACCATTAGACGATTCGGTTCAAGAATCTATAAATCTGTATTATAGGAATCAATCGTTTCATGGCTGATCCTACACGAATTCTGGTGTTAGACTATTTCGTCAAGGCTTTTCAGCGTATTCGATTTTAGATAAACAACTATTAAATTAAAATTAATTAGACTAATTGATAACTACATATATCTTTGAATATAAACACCATCAAGAAAATTGTTTATTATCAATAATTTTATTTCACACTTGAAATCACTAGATGATCTAAGCTAAACCACCGTTGAAAACCTGGAAGCACTGGACGGCCATTTCGTTCTAGTCTTTGGACTTCTCAACAGTGCTCATTATTTCAGTTTCAGTATTTAGTTAATATTTTAAAATTCTGTGATTTCATTTAGCTGTTTCCTAATAAATTAATTGCAACAGGATGATCTTCGTAAAGATTCTCGATTGATGGAATTAAATGGAATGATCAATAAATTTTTAGTTATCAATGAAAATACCCGACGACGTGCCTTGCAAATTCGTACTTATGTAAGTATAAATTACAATAAGAAATGTATAATTATTGGTTATTTGGTTGCCGTTATTTATGGTTCTTGATCATCCATTTGTCAACTGGAAGATGACCTATAGTCATATTATTTTGACGGAACATTTTGTACATAAATAATAACTAATTTTTTATTATATGTCCGCATGCATACCGAACCAGCTAGTTATTCTATATTTTACCCGTATAAGATTTAAGGATTGATCGTGTGTATCACTCCAGCCACTTCATTATTTTATAAAATCATTTTTTTCCTCCATAATACATTTTTCTAAACTTAAATATTTAATTTTCATTGATATTTATATTTACGTAACTGTACGAGGCGTTGGTAAACCTTTATTCACACTATAAACTATGACAAGGGGTTGTACATACGTGGAAATGTTATTGCAATTAGCTAAACTTTGTATTTACATTTTTGAGCGATTTATATGTCTTCTCCGTCAATTGATTCAGGAAACCGTTCGATTGTATTACTTCAACTGGGTTTTTTTTAATCTATGTGTAATTTTTTTTAGCAAATCACAAAATTTTCAAAAGTGGTGAATAAACTTCTTTATTTCATTTTAGACGAACAATTTGTTGCTTTTTTTTACAAGATTTGTTAACAAATAAGTCGTTTTTTAAAACATCTAGTTGTTAGGTACTATTTCGACAAAAGAGAGGATTGATTAACTCCGTTTCTTTATTATTCACTTCTGATCTACTAACTACATTACAAAGTAAATACACTTTCGTTTTTTTGCCGTAGTATTTAGAATGATTATAGCTTAAAACAACCTATTACTAATAGACTGTCTTGAATAATTTTGTCGTCTTTAAGAGTCTTATACTATATAATCCATAACTAAACTGTTATGAATATTTATGTTATCAGTTTGCGTGAAAATTCGATTCGAGGTTCATGGTATGCAATACATATTACTGCACTTGTATTTTCTATTTGTTGATATTGTATTGAACTTAAACTATGTCAAAGATCACCAATACTTTCGATTTTGAAACATAAATATAATTTTCATAATATTTTTTTGCTCATTAAAATTATATTACACTGTATGTTTAAGTGATGTTCGATTTATTTGAGTGATTCTGAAAATAAAAATATGCGTAATCTTAGTTGCTTGCTTTAATGAATCTTTTTTTCTTGGATCTGTACTTCCTTAATTTCAGGCGGTAATTCCTTTAAGTGAAAAAGGTGGATTAATTGAATGGGTTCGTAATACACAGCCATTTCGATCTATCATCACACGTCTGTATAATGAGATTGGTAAACCTATCAATTGGGCTAATATGAGCCGTGTAGCACCTTTGCTTGAAGATCCTTTATCGTAAGTTTCTATGCAGTCATAAGCTTGGTGTAGTGTTTTATAGTATGTATTTATATAAATAAATAACCGAACTAATCCACAAAATGCTATTCGCCACGAACCTGTGCAAATTAAATAATCACTGAAAAATCTGATGCATATAATAACTGTATCATTTGTTATTCTCAAATAATAAATACGCTTAATTCTTCAAGTTTCCACTCCAGACAATCTTGATTTGAGCGCACATGTTACTAGACACATTTCACTTTCATCTAGTTAATGATAAAACAATTTTTTCAGTGTCCCCTACAGATATTCACTTTTTGAGGAAAACTGGGAATTACATATCTGTCCAAAATGAGTCAGTTGATGGTCATTCGTGTGATTGATTAGGGCTTTGTACACACTAGTTACAAAATTTTTTAAATGTTTGGTTCCTTTTGCCAGTTGAAACTATTGGTATGTAGTGTTTAAAAGTGCAAAAATTAATTGAAATGAGTAGATATTCTTGTTTAAGATGTACCTGTTTATTTCATATTGTTATAATAAACCATATTTTTTTAATTTTCAGAGTGAAACGTGATAAATACTTGAACAAATGGTTACCTATGTTCCCACTTGTATTCTATAATTGGTTTCTAAGCACGTTTAGCAATCCAAGTTCCTGGTTAGTGTTACTCATTTTAAAGAATAGTTTATATATTACTCTGTAGACTGGTGACCTACATGTAGTATATGCCAACTAATTAAATTCTATTATTCATTTCAAATTTATTGTACAATTTATTCTTGGTTGTTTTTGATGAATAATGAACATTCAGTGTACAACGTTAAATAACAGTCTCGAAATCCAGTATTTTAGATGTTTACTTGTGGTTATTTAAATGAATAGCTTTTGTTCTTTTATTTCTAATCTAATTTCCAAAAATAGCTGTGTTTTGTCACTCTTGATGCCGGTTTCAGTCATTCTTAAGCTGACAAGAGGTTATGACGTGACAAATGAATCTTGATGCTAATCCTTGAATAATTGTAGGGTTGGTTTCGTAGGCTTCTGTGGTAATGTGGCTGTTTCAAATTAGTTTTAGCTTTGGTGATAACGATAATCGATATGTCATTTCGTCATGAGCTATAATTTAAAAATGCTTGAATAAAGCCCGATAACAAGTTTATTTGTTTATTATTATTTGAATACATAAATATTGGTACAAGGGGGCACCAAATATATATGCGCCACACAAAACAATCAAAATGGGAAGAGAAAAAAAAGTAAAGAGCGTAAAAAAAGAATAATAACGAACAGATTAGTGTAAGGTAGTGTAATAATAATAATAGTAATAATGAGGAAACGGGAAGGTACAATCAGAAGAAATCTTTCAGTTAAGGAAGATACAACCATTTTTTTTATGAAAGTAAAAGAATGTTACAACAGGATCGCCACTGGCTTCTATTCTGAGCCATATCTGATAACGTCTCTAGCCACTGTGTCGCACCATCTCTAGGACCCCAGCCAGGGAGTCATGAAGGACCGACACAAGCCAGACCTTTGCAGCTTTCTTTCATACCACGACACCATGTCATACACTGACCATCTCTCCGCTTTTTCCAACCAGTCCCAGCGTCCGCAAATAATGCACGACGTGGAATTCTCTGGGACGACATTCGTAGAATATGTCCAAGCCACCGAAGTCGATGTTTCAAAATGGTGACACCAATTGGATTATCGTTTCTGTGCCCGAACACACGATGCCGAACCTCTGCATTGCTAACAAGGTGTTGTCACTGAATGTCAGCAATCCTTCGGAGACATCGATGATCGAACACAGAGAGTCGTCTAACATCCTCAACTCGGAGAGGCCAGGTTTCACAAGCATAGAGCAGAACTGCTTTCACCGACGCGTTGTAGATCCGACCTTTTATAGCCAGACTAACATCACGAAGGCGCCAAAGGTGGCCCAGATTGGCATAAGCCGCTCTGGCTTTCACTATACGTGCATTGATCTCATCACTCACACCCCCACCAGCACTTATGCAGCTACCTAGATAAACGAACTTCTCGACTACGTCTATCTGCTCACCATCCAGGGTGAGTACAGGATTAGAATCCTGCCAGTCTTGTAGAAGTACTTTGCATTTCGAAGGTGCAAAGCACATACCATACCTACGGACACTGATTGCCAACTGATTAAGTGTGGATTACATGGCTTGGGCATTATCGCACAATAAGACAATATCATCCGCATACTCAAGGTCGAGAAGTCTTTCTCCAGGCGACAGATCCACACCGCCATTACTTACATCCATCAGAGTTGTTTCCAGAATATCGTCGACGGCAAGGTTGAGGAGGAATGGTGAGATTGGGGAACCCTGTCTAACCCCACTGCTTGAATGGAACAATGGAGAAAGGTGGTTGTATGCCCTCACTCTACCTGAGTAGTTTGTATATAGGGCTTTTAGGATGTTAATAAACTTCTCAGACACACCCTTCTTCAATAGACAATCCCAGAGAACAGTCCTATCCAACGAATCAAAGGCAGCCCTAATGTCAAAAAACACTGCGATTGTTGGCCTGTGATAAGTATGACGGTGTTCTAACATTTGGCGGAGGGTGAAGATATGATCAATACATCCTTGACCAGAACGAAACCCAGCCTGCTCCTCGCGAGTCAATCTTTCTCGGGTTTTGAACAACCCACAAAATATGACGGAAGCCAATAGCTTGGACGCAATCGGAAGTAGACTTATCCCCCGATAGTTGTTACAGGAACGACGTTAACCCTTTTTAAAGATAGGGACAACTATCGACTCATTCCATGTCGTTGGTACACTCTCTAGCTCCCAAACCTTTGTAAACAACGTCGTCAATTCCTTAGTCAAAAAGTCACCACTATCTTTAAAAAGAGCCAGAGGTATGTCATCTGGGCCAGGTGATTTGTAGCGATTCAAGAGTTGGAGTTCCTTGCGGACTTCCGCCTCATTTGGTGGGTCAGTCGTCACCGGCCATGGAGGACAGGACAGTCTGATCGTTGTTGCCGGAGCAGTAGGCCAGTTGAGCTGCCCTTCGAAGAAGTCTGCCCATCGTCCAAGACGTCGATGGACGTTACTGATTGGCATCCCGTCATCCTCGTGGATTGTTTCGCTCACACCAGACTTCTTGCTGCCAGTGGCTCGGATGAGTTGGAAGAGCTTCCGGTAATTACCAGATGCAGCTGCCGCTTCCAGCTCATTAGCACGTTCCGACCACCAGGCTTCTCGGTCCTCACGCAAGCTTTGCCCAATTTCCTTACGTAACATCCTTCGTTTGTGGTCAAACTCACGGTCACCCGGAGTAGACCGACGGGCTTCAATGAGTTGTAAGGAGCAAGAAGAAACCCAGTGCTTATAAGCGGGACGTTTCGCGAAGCTGCAAGCGGCTTTACTCGCCATTTTGATGTCGTCGTGAAGTTGCAACCAATGCTCATCTATACTTTTCGGTGGAATGGTAGCTAGCCTAGAAGCTAGCTCGATTCGATACTTACTTGCAACAGGAGTTGCAACCAACTTGCTAACATCAATCCGTTGGTGGCGGTCACTTCGTTGGCCACTGAAAAGTAAGGTAAGATTGGCGCAGACCAAGGTATTGTCAGAGTCCAGATAGGTACTCCAAAAGGAGCGGCAGTTTTATACACCAGCGGCAGCAGATCGTTTTTTGATCAATCTGAGTCCAGGCTTGAGATGCAGTGGGAGGACGCCAGGTGGCACATCGGCGATGACTGTGCCGAAAGTTAGTGCTGGACAGAAACAGGTTGTGGTCTGTGCACATTTGCAGTAGACGGTCCCCGTTATCTGTCCTGTGACCAACGAGTCCCCATCGGCCACCTAAGCGACTCTCTTCTGTGCCTAGACGCCCGACCTGAGCATCCAAGTACTAAAATATCTGTCGATCGCACTTTCTGGAGAAGAACAGTTAACTGGTGGTAGAATTTATCCTTGATTGCATCCGGGCTGCAATCTGTCGAAGCATAGGCGGAGATGACGAAAAGACTTCGTTTCTCATGCCGATTTCTTCTCACTTTGATGGAACTTTCTAATCTGACAGCACATAATCGACTGTTAATGGTGCTGTCTCAGCTCTAGCGCTTGGTGCGACACCAACGCCAGCAAGACCAGACGAAGATGCCACAGGGTCCCTGGATAAGCGCACGTGAAACAAACTTATCGAAGCGACAGATGGAGAGCGAATTTGTAGTACTTCGCCAGAGTCTTGAATACGGGTCTCGGATAGACAACAAACGTCGATATTAGGAAGTTACAAAGACGTAGCCAGCCCTATCTGTTGTCCGACCTGCATAAGTGTGCGAACTCTGAAGACAGTCAGTTTGAATGGTGCACTTGGTTTCAGGAAAACTGCTTCAGTATTCGTTTTTGGTGGTAGCATACAATTTTCAACCAGACAATGACTCGAGAACGTTTAGATAGAACTGAGTTTCCACCATAGGCGAGCTGCTGTATAAGTCGAAAAATATTGATAGACAGAGTGGGAATAGAAGAGAGTGAATAAACGACGCAGTAAATAATAAGAAGAAGAGGAAATGTGAGATTTTTGTAAATCGAAGCGAGAATAGAATTTTCAGTAAATATCGTCATTTTCATTTTATTTGTGTGTGGGCTGTGATACTGCCCAGGTGCCCAGACCGAAGTAGGTGGTTTTCTTAGGGGGCCACACTCCGAGCCTTTGACCTGAAGGTCTAACCCACAAGGCAGTGGAGCATCGTGAGGAGATGCAGTCCCATGGTAACCGGTGACCAACGATTGGTTCATACGCCATTTGTTCCCTCAGGATACTGGAGCCCATGTGCACCATTGGATTGGAATCCGGTAAAAGCACCGGACATTTTCGTAAACAACACCGCCGCCACGAGAAGACAGTGAGTAGGACTTCCCCGGCAGAGACTGTATACGCGTAGCCGTGTGAGCGTATTTCGAGAAGGAGGGCGGGCTTATCACTTTCTCGGTCATACCAGGGCATTTGGGGGCATAAGTAATGAGAACATATTGTTAGCAAGTTCTAGGATTAATAGAAATGATTGCCTATTACCATACCCATGCGTTACTTTTTTATAACCGATTATTATTGGGTTTATTTTCACTTCAGGTATTCAGGACGGGAATGTTATGCACGTACTTGTGCAGTTATGAGCATGGTTGGTTATGTTCTCGGTCTTGGTGATAGACATACAGAGAATATATTGTTCGACTCTATATCTGGTGATCTTGTTCATGTTGATTTTTCGTGTGTATTCAATAATGGTCTTACTTTACCTTGGCCCGAACGTGTTCCATTCCGTTTAACTCGCAATATGGTTCATGCTATGGGTCCAACAGGTTATGAAGGTACATTCAGACGTTGTTCAGAAGCAGTTATGCGTTTACTACGTCACGAAATCGATCCACTCTTGGCAGTGTTCCGTCCAATTTATTTTGATGCTGTTGTTGAACAAACTGGAAACGTACGAAGTAACGCATTGCCTGGTGGTGAAAGTAGTAAGTCTGTTGGGAATGCTTGATTCCCCTCAAATCACTTGGTAAACGTCTCATTTTTGTAATTTTATTTTTGAATTTCCTCTTTTTGTACCAAAAGCGCCCACTTTTACTCTCAGTTTGTATTCCCCACTTGGAAAGGACCTTAAATGTCATTGATTCTGATGTGTGGGCGAGAATGATAATGATTGGTTGTCTGCTTAGTCAGACATGTAGATAGTCTGATAGGTGTCAGTTGAGTTATATATTCCCCTGTCCTTATTATTATTACTCACTTATTGTTGTTGGATTGCGTCGGGGTTTTGGGCGTGGAAATATATTTACGTTGTGGTCAGGCTAATCACGTGTTCTTGACCTGAGTTGTGTTGACGTCCTGTAGAACAGACACTGAGAGGGAATCTAGTGTAGATATTTGTTTAAGGTAAATTAACGTCCCATACGTGTAAACGTCGAAACCCAACCGTTATAACACTAGACGAAGTAAAACCGAGCGTTATAACAGATTCGTTCCCTCTTTTAGGACATTTTTGTACTGTATTCATGCGCCTGAGTTTTGTGCTTATTCGTTCGTGCTTCAGACTGCTTATAGAATATATATTTCCATCAGGTGAATCTGGTTTTCTACCTCTAGTTAGCAGGGCTGGAGCGCAGTGGAATAGTTTAGCTTGTCCTGTTGTTGTGCTGCTGACTTTCTTTCCTTTCTACGGTTTTAGGTGATAAAGTAATCTATTCGAACGTACCAAAGTATAAAACATGTTTTGACTTTTTAGTTTGTAGTTTTATTAATACACACAGTGCCGCTCCATTGAAATCATTTCCACAAAGGCCTAACACAATACGAGAAATCATTTTATGACGACTGTGAACCGAAGATTAAATGGAATTTTAAAAGCATATACTGTGTGTGATCATGATTCTACTCAACTGAAGAATCGTTAACTGGAACAAGACCTTTATCCAGTGCTACCTAGTTTTCACTAACTGATTGCTAAAAAAGACTCAGAAATGACAAAATTTTGACAAGACCATATAGGTAAAAATAACTGTTATGTTTACAATTCTTTTTATAGCTGGACGAACTCGCCGTGGTGGTTCTACATCAGATGGAAACGCATCATCCGACTTGGACTTGACAGAACGTGCAACCAGGGCAGCTACAGAAAAATTAGCACGTATGGAAGATCGTCTTAAAGGTAAAATTACAGAACATGATGGATTCAGCCAGATTTTACCTATGTCTGTTGAAGGACAAGTAAGTTTACAAACTAGATGAACTATACTTATGATCCATTTGATTAGAAAGGGTTTTGTGGACATAAAATGAATTCGCTTATGAATACATCTTCACAGTTAAACTTATCATAAGAGATATAGCTCTATTTTATTTATATGTGATTATTTTTGATTATTTATAGCTTAGATGCTTCTGAATACATGTGTTATAAAAATTAGAGTATTTCATTTTTACAAATCCAGTCACCATGTGATATTGTCCGAGTGTATTGTTTTTATGCTCAACGCCTATACCTAAACAAAGCGACCAAGTTGGATAGCTTAGTCACTAATTTTCACTGTGAATTCTACCCATCATTAAATAGTTGTTGGCAATTAATATGAAGACCCCAACATTTTGCTGAGTTTTTCGGTATTCACATTCATATCTTTCTTTAAAAACAAGGAGGCACATGCTTCATATAAGGCTTATATATATCTCAATCGTGGACGATAACAAGCACAAAGACTAAAATTTAGGGTTATTGACGCGTCTACTAAACGATATTTTCAAGTCAAGATGTTTGTTGTCATTCTAGAATTTTTTATTGAAACACGGGTTTAATCAATGATTTATGATATCATAAGTTACTGTGGATTTTCCAACTTCATAATCTTTATTTTATGCTGTTGTTGATTGAATTATGTCAACAGCTCTAATAATTAATCCGTGATAGTATTATATATATATATATATATATATGATCCAAATAGACTTCTTAATCATAAGTATATCCATTACATCGTTTTATCGTGTGACGACGTATTAGTGCACAAAACTCACTCTTTCATTCGGTTATTCTTGTTTATAGATTCGTCTAATGAGCACCAACACTGTGCATATTGCTTTAGGAAAGCTGACTATGGTCATCTTTAATGGTACATTGTTGAAAGTAGTACTTCTTTTATCCCGTTGACTAAGGTCATGAACAATTTATGACTTATTTCTTTAATGCGCTGTCAGGTATTGCTCAAGACCTCAGACACAATCGTTATATACCTTCTTTTTATCTCCTATTTAGGTAGTAATGTAAACAAAATCTTCTGGAATGTCTCCCGATATTTCTGTTCTTTGTGTTAATCATGATCCCGTACCTCTCATACCTCACTGAATTTATATTTAAAACTAAATTGATAGCTGAAGCACTCATGAATCATTAAGTTCTTTAGGTATCTTAAGTCGTCTATGCAACCGCTTATCAGGAAGGCTCCATTTCCTGACGTAGTCTTCTTAACAATCACTAGCTTCTAGAACCAATAATTTACTTCGATTTGGACACTACCTAGTCTTCTTTCAATATATATATATATAGTTTCTGAATTTTAATATACTTATTTTACCTTGTAGGTGGATACTTTAATTAAAGAAGCTACCGATGTTGACCGACTCTGTCAAATGTATAAAGGATGGATGCCATTCTTATAAATCTATCTGAATGCTTAGGTTTTTCAAAAATAGATTATTCCTTTATTGTTTGTATATTACTGTTACTACGTTGAAACACCTCCTGCTCATGTATATTCATTTGTATATTTAATTTTAGTAAAACATCCTTGTTTACTCCTTGATAAAGTTCAATTTTACATTGAATATGTATAGTTTAAGGTATTAGGATAATTAATTCAACAAAATTTTTATCGTCTCCATTGACAGAAATCATGATAGAGTATGAGTAACTTATGTGTGTTTCTATCACTGTATGTGTACAAAGTCGCAAGTATGTAATAAAATGTATTGCATATGTATATTTTTATATAGATATTTTTCTAGCTTTAACTTTGTTCGATTTTCAGTTGGATATGAGTAGATAAGTTGGTATAGTAATTTTGATTATTCCATACGGGAATAGAGATAAGTAAATAGATTAACTTAATCCCTTGATATTGAATGATGATCGCGCCGAGTTGAAGGCGTTCAGTTAAGTGGATTATTAGGTTTTAGACAAGTGACTATGATGTTTTTAAAGCTAGTCGCAAAAGTACTGAATATGTTCGATAGTTAATTTATAGTTCTTCATCTAATGATAAGTCAGTAAAAACAATCTTGTTCATTCATAAGGTAGTTTTGTTCTTAAATACATAGTTGCCCAGTATAAACATAATATCAGTTAGACTAATTGTTGAAATCAATTGGTTAAAAGTAACACGCTAGATTCAGATAACTTGTTCTCCGGTAAGTTTAATAACATTATTAAAAGTGGAATCCAACTAAGTGTTTTGTAAGTGTATCTCCTTCACCATAAATTTTTCTCCTCTATTTTGTATAAAGTTCTAGTTTAAAGTATTCTAGAATGATCACGGACACTCGCTGTTTAGGGTGACTGACTATATTAACTATAGATTGATTCCACTACTATGTAAATTAACAAGATACTTAACAATCAAGGCCAATTCCGTCTTATAGCTTCACCGATCATTGTCACTTAAATGATCAAAATGTTAAATAACCTTGTTAATCGTTGTCTTTCTTTAAGTAAGTTGACATTTTCTGCAGACTCGAAAACTGTATTCCCAAGTTAGGCACATTATTATCTATTTCATACGTACTGTAGACATATATAGTCTCATATATTTGAGAATGTATCAGTTTTATCTCTAGCATCAACCTTTTATCTGTGTGTCATTTTTATCACCCAACGTAGTGTAGATCCACTTTTTTAAACAAATCGAAAAGTTAATTGCCCTTATAAAACAAAATTTTAATTATTTCAGTTTAAGTATGATGGCTGTGATTGGTTCTATCAAATGACCTTAATCAGTTCGTAATTGTGAACCACATCACATCTTAATATTTTACTCGACAATGGAATTAGAGAGAATATTTTTGAAGAGATGTTTTATCAAACATAAACCTGAAGGTAATCAGTTAGATGCATACTATTTTTTAGTTATCATAGATTTTATTACTGTTACGTCAATCAGCATATAGTTATTGTAATAAGAAAGCCCACTTGCTTCTAATCATCAAAAGTTCTGTTCATTACGTGAAAGTTCATTTAAACCATAAATCTCCATATTCATCCATCTTCGTTTCTATGATTAAGCATTTCCCCACTGTTCGATTAACAGGATATTATTGTTGTCCTGGATTATACAATAACATCTTCGGTTTAGTTTAGATTACTGCAACTGATATTTAGATAGTTTGAAGATAAATTTATTACCAGACATAATATAATTTATACCCCGTCGGATTTATGAGTTTTTTTAATTCGTGTGCTAAGTTTTTCCTCGGCAAGTTATAAAATTCAATATTCTGAATAAATTTGAATTAATACTCTTTCAGAAACTTCCTCATCTTCAGGTAGGAGTCATATTTATGAGCCCCTCTACAATAGATCACTTCGAGATCGACTATTTGGTAGATACACACTACGATCGTTATGAAGTTAAGAAGACTTCAGCTGTTTTGTGGAAAGATCTGCTGTTTACTGATACATTTATGTCCCCTAGTCTCTTTTTAAGCAAAAAGCAATGCACACGGCTTATCATCTCGCTTCAGTTTCTACTGTTACACCTGTTTGTAAATCTAGTAAATGATTATTGTTATTATTCAACAAAGTTCTTAGTAATCACTATGCTATGGTTTTTGCTATATGTGAACTGATTACATCTGCGCACCAACCCCACCGTTAAAGCCGTTATACATACACTCGAACTGCTTCTTAAATCGCGTTATCAAGGGTAAGTGCGAACTCAAGATGTTCATTTGTCTCTCGCTATGTCAGAACATCACGGAGTAAGCCGGTATATGTAACCTGTTAATCCACAACTACTTTTCGGATGATAATAAATTACTGTTCTCAAACGTCGTGTGAATATTTATTACTTATTCTAGTGATAATTTCGAAATATCGTTACGCCATACTTCGCAAAGCCAGTTTTTATGTGGACTAGTTACGTGATATCCTACCAGGAACACTATTTCATTAAATACGAAACCAGCCTAATATACTATGTATGTGATATTACATGACTTCATTTTTTGATAATCCTCTTGCTCATATGATGTAGTTATTTTCCTTATTACTGATAAGAACTGTTTCGAGTAACAAACATCGTTTGAATAAGATAACATTTGATTGTATCATTGATTTCACTCTAGTGACAGCCCGTAAGGAGATTCGTCTAAAAACCAAACCTGGAAATCAGTCAGCCAAGGTTCAGTATACTTTAGAAATAAGACCTCCACTGATTCACTTAAATGATCCCAAGGAATTTTATTTGGATGTTATTGGATCCCAAAATAAATGGTCTGCGAAGTTCAAGTTCACTGAAAATCTTGCTGATTTACAATCATCTGTCGGAAAGGTTTGGGCTGTTTATTAGATATTAAAAACGTACTTTCTTTTAAAAAGGACTTTACATCAGTAGACGGTCCCCATCGATTGTCTTGACATATCTCGGTGGAAATTCTATTCTATGTTTAGTAATCAACGTACTTTTCTGCCAGACTCTACTACTACACATCAAAACAGCTGTTAATTTCAACAGTTGATATCGTGCTCAATGGATCTCAAATATGTCGATGTTAGGTTGAAAACCCAATATAGTGTATTAAAATGCTGCGAACGTCCGTACGTAAAGATGAATAGGCAAACCAGCAGAGAAATCTATGCGACAGCGATAAGATCCTAGTCTTATCTGGTGGACACACGGGCCATAGTTCAGAATAATAATATATTCACAGTCCAGCTGCCCAGATCGTTGTTAGAACTTTTCATTTCTTACAACCCCATTGACATGAATTTTACTAACTTTCGGACTGAAATATGGATCTGCAGATCATAGTGATTTTAGTCATCAATATTATATGGTTGTATGTTGCTATTTTACCTTAGTCTTCCGCTTAATGACTCCCAAACTGACTCAAGTTTTATTTGAAGCTAAAAAAAAGTCGGAATCCGATAAACTCCGAGAGAGAAGTCAAAGAACGTGCGATGGGCTTCTCTCCCTCAACGTGCAAAAGGCTAACTTACTATTCTTCATCAGCAACTAGTTTTACTAAATGAAACGATGCAATCCTAAGAACTAATCCTTTCGGGTTAATGACTAATGAGATTTTAGTAACTTTGGAAAAGCTTTGCTTAGTTTGAGCCACCTATTATGAATTCAATATATCCCTTCATCTATTAACAGGAGTGAGCACTACGAAGCAGTTTCGTCTGTATTATTTTCTAATACCTTAAATATAATGCTCATAATTTGAACTAATCACAAAGAGATGTGCTTAGTATAATATATTCAATGTCATCAGCTGAGAACGGGTTAGATTTACAATGAATAATACAATATAATTCGGAAATCCTACCCATTATCTAAATATCAAGCGTTCAAGATTTGTGGATTGACTCTATTTCCGTCCTTTAACATGCAGTAAAACAAATAGACTCATTCAAAGAGACTAATTACACCATACCTAATTCCTTATTTCGTTTGAGCCATGAAGCACCAAACTACAAGCGACAACTGGTTATGACTAATATGAATACTTGTGCTAATTCTGTAGCAGTAACTACTTCGATAGTGAAATTTCCATGCCTCAAGTCATAAAGATTAATAACTAATCATAATAAATGCATGTATGGGTAGCGTTCTATTCTAGTTTGTGTTGTTAAAAGAAGGATGACTTCACCACCATGTACTTATTGATTATGAATACCAACAGGAAAACATGAAAGCTGCAGTTCTTGCTGTGGTCATACGGTGTAAAATATACTAAACCTCTATATCTGGTTAGTAACTACAAAGCACAAAATTATAAATAGACATCCGTTGAAAACCAAAGATGAACAAAACATGCGATACTATTAGACAGCCACCTTGTCACAGGTGCAATGTCTTCATGAGTGCTTACGGGAGTTTAATTGAAAGCGCATAATAAAAGTACAACTAAATATGCGCCACACAAGAAAATAAAATTCAGGGGATAAAGGGTGATTATCATAAATAAAAGGAGGAACAGTTCAGCAAAAATAGCCAGTTTTTAGTCGAAGTTACTCAAGCTTGTACCGCCACCGACTTCTATTCCAGCAGAAACTAGTCCGACGCAGCTTTCCTTAATACTACTACCCCCTTCTATAAACTGACCACCTTCCTATATTTTCCGGAGGTATTGTGAGACTGAATGCATGTATCATTTAATGATTTACTAGCCAATATTTAATCAGTAATGTCATTTATTAGTGCTATTTTGATAAATCACCAAAAATATTTCAGATTGAGCGAGGAAACGTTGGAAAGATTCAGTACTTGAGGATCTCACCTTGTGAAAACAACATCGAGTCTAGATACGTTATGGATAGTGTATGTTTTGTCTCTTTAGATACTATAAACATATCTTTTATTACTTTTAGCTGAAAGTGACTCAAAATTTAGAGGCAATGGAAATCTATCATTTGTTGAAAAGCCCACAATTCTATAAATTATTACCGTCTGAGTTGAGGAGCTGTTCGCTACAGGTAAATCGGAACATAAAAACAACGCTCTCCTTAACATCTTAGGACTATTCACTAATAACACAGTACAACTGTGAAGGTTTAGAAAAAGGAAAATTTAATGTATCTCTACCACTAGCTAATAAATACCTCTTTGAGGAGTCGGCTTACGGCAACTTCAAACCACCTTTAACATACTCGCTCGAATTTTCAGATATAACTGTCGGTTTATAGCGTAAAAAAATTGGACGTTCGGCCGGTGTCCAGAATCTACGACTAACTATTGTTACAAGCTTTTAGTATCGATCCTTGTGAAAATAACATCGTTGAACAATTAATATTCTGTATCCAAATGCTTTACCTTACATACTTGACAGAAACATATTGAATACTGCTTGCAAATATTAGCTTATTGAAGTTAACTTGATTCTGAAACTGGTAGAGTATTATGATAATTCAAGTAAATATATATTATTTCAGGTTCTTCACTCGTTTTCTAAATAAATCGCGGAATGACGTCAACATTTCTAATAGTTGTAGTCTTGTTAGTTGTTAGAATAACAGTGAATCATCTTTTCAGGAGTACTGTACTGTCCAATACGTATCTGATGACTACATATATTTGAAGTCAACAATATGATACACATCATCAAGTTATTCCAAATTAGCACTGTAATTGCACTCCGAGCGTTTGAATGCTTGAAAGTCACCGTCCGTCTGAGGAATTCATGTTGACAAACTCAATCTACGATTTTCTTCAACCAACTGCAGTAAGCTGATACACAATACTACAGATAGCTATTTGCTATTAAATGGATCTACTGTCTTCTCGTGGGATACAGATAAATTTAGAACAACATATATAAGCGAACAATATTGTTTTCGATTAGATCCTCATCAGGCTTTACTCTAATATACAGTAATAATTATATGCATATACGAAATTATTAAACCAACCAAGGTAGTTTATAAGTCATTGATAACAACAATACGACAAATAACTTCGAACGACTTGTTTCTGTCCGCTATATGACTGCTATCGATCAAGTGTGATAGAACCGAACTGCGTATTTTTTTGACGTGACCTTTTCCTAATTACGAAGGGTGTTCACTAACTCGTTGGTTAGTTGTCTGGTAGTGCGCCCAATATAGCTTCCTCCACAGGAGCAGCTGGATTCGTAGATACACATAGAAGTGGCATAACCAGGTAACTTATCCTTCAATTGCGGAATCACCACCGATCGGGTCGAATACAATAGGCAGAGGTTGGTAGCATCAAACATTCTCTTTACTGCTCTAGTCAATCTATCCCGTAATACATCGCTAGCTAAACCACCATCGAATTGCAGTTTCAAGAAAAGCGGTTACTTATTAGCCGTCAGTCACTATTTTCTTGTTCTGTACCCGCAAGTGTTTCTTCAAGAAACCCAGTGAATATCCCAATTCAATCAAAATATTACGTGTTGTAATTCCCTATCAATTGTGTCGACTGAGCATATCTTAAGAGCTCTATTCGCAAGACATTTGACTAAGTTTCTCTTATAATGAAGAGGCACAAAGCTTAAAAAATGTATGTATTGGGTTGGAGAATTTGGTCATGACAATATCAGCATACACTTAACCAGCTGTAAACAGATATAACCTAGCAAAAGAGTGGTCACATTGGCTAGGCTAATTATTACAATGAACAATACATAACATGAAGCAATAGACACAATTTCAATCTTGATGGAAACAAATGAGATTCTAAATAAACAACCAGGAGTTAGATGAATCAACCAGTATCATTTCACGTTGATGTACTGGTGGTAAGATTATTTCGAGAACATACTAACATCGGAATGACAAGATATACCCCCACAGCGCCGGTACGCATCTTTTATAAATAACAAGTACTCAAATACAGGCAGACTAACGCGAAAATATATATTCGACTATGCATTTTAAACGGGTAGTAACTTAATGCACTAGAACGTGAAGTTCAGATACCGGGCACATCAGTAGATGAAGAAAAGATGTCACTATACAATAAAACCGTGTCAACATGTTATTCGTAATTAACAATCCATATCCAAAAACGAAAATATATTATGAAAAATACTAAGCCCTGGGTCTTTCCTTCTTATGTGTGTACAAAGCCTTAAGTGATACACCTGCAACCTTAACAATCTTGAACCTTACACCAGGTATATCGCCGACTGCGTGCCCCTTCCGCCCGAAACCAGATACAAGAACTTCATCATTTTCCTCAATGAAATTTAAACACCCATCATTAGGTACGAAAGCAGTGATCTTCTTCCCATTCTTTAAAAGCTGAACCCTTACACATTTACGGATGGCAGAATTTGGTTGTTTAGCTTCAACACCAACCTAAGATACAATGTCTTGAACAATGTGACTTACCTTCTCTAGTACAACACCCTTAGCGTGTGAGGCACCCTTGAAAGGATTCGCTTTCCACCTCGTTCCAATATGAGCCTTTTTGTATGCTTTATCCGACCATTTCTGGGTTCGGCGATGATCTCGAAGTTTGCGAGCAGTCTTCAGACCAGACGGTTTGCCTGCAGGCATTTTGAATTCCCACCTGTAATTGGCGAGGTCGGTGGACCGCCAGCATGAAAAAATTAAAACAACGTCTAATAACTGCTATTCTTTGATAATTGCCTAATAATGGTTATGCAGTTTCTTCATGTAGCAATTCACGTCTAACCGGAAGATACTTTATATGACTGAGGAGTAGCATGGGTAGGACCGGAAAAGATAATTGAAAAAAAGTAAGTTGAAGTCTCGGCTAATGCACTCACTTATCAGAGACGGTAATAGACAACAATCAACAGCGCAAGCTTTATGATAGGGTGTTCTTGAAATCGAGTTTATAAGCAGATAGCTTAACCCCACTGCATTCATAGCGTTTAAAGCGTTTTCAGTTTCAGTTTGGGAAGAACAGGAGGCTCGATGGCCTATGTTAGTCCTGGCAATGGTGGTCTCTCAGTTGATCCAACTTTCTTTTGAAAGAGTCGACGGATGGAGCCTCAACCACGTGCTGAGGTAGTGAATTCCACTCGTTGATGATTCGATGGGAAAGTCGATAGTCAGCTGACAAGCAATTTGTTCTCGGCTTGTGAACTTTTTTGGAGTGTCCTCGTAAATTCTCTGTTTTGGAAGACAAGAAAAATGAGGGCATGTTAGGTGCAAATTTATCACTAAGCAATTTGTAGACTGTAATCAAGTCGCCTCTAGTTCTGCGATATGACAACGGGAAAAGGTTCAGCTTGGCCAGTCGAGATTCATACGGAAGCTTCGCTATTCCGGGAACCAGCTAAGTCGCCGTTCTCTGAACCTTTTCCAGAAGCTCACTGTCTTTTTTAAAGCAGGGGCTAGTCGCTTGTATGCAGTACTCAAGTTTAGGACGTACGAACACTTTATACAAAGTCAAAAGCGTCTTACCGTCGACATGACTAAAAGCCCTACGTATTGACCATAACGTTCTAAAACTTTTGGCGGCTATTGCACGGCAGTGTGCAGTAGTCTTTAAGTCTTGACTAACGATAACTCCTAAGTCATTATATGTCTGGACGACAGGTAGCTCAGTGTTATTCATCGTGTATGTATCTGTGCCTTGATGACCGATATGCATCACAACACACTTGGATGTATTTATCGGCAACTGCCATGTTTGAGACCATTCAGATAACTTCTTCAGGTCATTTTGAAGTTCTAAGCTATCACCCTCACATCGTATCGTTCTCCATATCTTGACATCGTCAGCATATAGCAAGACCGATGATGATAGGATACAAGGAAGGTCATTTACATACAAGAGGAATAGCACTGGCCCCAAAACTGTACCCCGGGGCACTCCACTAAGCACAGTCTCCCAGCTAGATAACTTTGAGTTCACCCGAACTCTTTGTTGACGCCCAACTAAGAAGTCTTTTATCCACATCAATAAATTGCCTGCAATCCCGACTTTTCTTAGCTTATATAACAGCCGGTTGTGCGGAACTTTATCAAAAGCTTTACTGAAATCAATGAAGGCGACGTCTACAGGTAGCTTTTGGTCCTTAAGAGCACACCAGCTTTCACGAGCCACTAATAAGTTAGTGAGACAAGAATAACCCATTCTGAAGCCGTGCTGCTTCTCCGAGAGGATCCGGTTTTTATCGAGATACTTAAACAGCTCCTTCCGAATAATCTTTTCTAATATTTTAACAACCACACTAGTTAGGCTAACGGGGCGGTAGTTCTCAGGTCTGTGTTTCGTGCCTGTTTTGAAGACAGGACTTACTATGGCATTTTTCCAATCTTTCGGTAAGCGACCCTGCGTAACGGATAGGTTAAAGCATGTACTTAAAGGGCTTGCAACGAAGTTAGATAATTCCTTCAGTAGCCTACGATATAATTCATCGGGCCCCGTGGATTTACCTATGTCAAGCTTATTTAGCAGACCAAAGACATTGAGTTCTTTAATGGTCACGCTATCCAGTGTGTGTATGGGGGGATCTGTATGCACTGACGGGAAGGTTGCTTCTATGGTATATACATTGCTAAAGTAGTTCGAGAACTCTTGAGCCTTACCAAAGTCGTCCTCCACTAATGATGAAGCAGTACTGTCTCCCCATAGAGCAGGAATATTTCCTTTTCTCCTTGTCCTTTGGCTTATATAGGAATACAAGCGTTTAGGACATTCTATGGATTCCTTAACAAGTTTTTCTTCGTACAATTTTCTAGACTTACGGAGGGTCGAGGCACAAGTGTTCCGAGCCTTTCGATACTGAGATTTTGACTCATCAGTCCCCAGTAACCTAAATATATCCCACGTTTTCCTTTTCTTACGGAGAAGGATACGGACCTCCCTACTGAACCATGGTGGTGAGTTTTTCGGCCCCTTTGGTATAGTCCAAGGGATGTGAGGTGTGGTAACTTTTAAGTATGAATTTCGAAATGCGTCCCAGGCCGTTTCAATGGAGGACTCTGGGTCTATTGTCCAATCTATTAACGATGCTGAGTGCATGATGTCTGGTATGTTTGCTTTCCAGACGTTGGGTCTGGACTGGACTGACGCGTCCTCATGACTGGCAGTTATATGGAAGTCGAAAGTTAAAACTGCGTGGTCACTTTTACCTAAGGGTGGCATATGATGGAGGTTCGCAACATCATCCTCATAGTGAGTCAGTATAAGATCTAATAAGGATGATTCAGTGTCCGGATCGTACCTTGTCGCTTCTTTCACATGTTGCACTAGAGCACATGTGATAACCCCATCAACTAGTTCCTGCTCGAAAGAATTCTCCGACGATTTAGTTCGCAGATTTTCCCAGTCTACCATAGGTGCATTAAAGTCCCCTAGGATTAGACATCGACCACTTTGGGACCAAGTATTTAGACTGCTTAACAGGATCTCATTTGCCTCACAGCTTGGACTGCGATAGACCAAACCAATCAGCAGCTCTTGTCCCTTGCATTTTAAGCGAAGACTAACTAATTCACACGTCCCACTCTCATGGGATACACTATCGATAATGGTAAATGGGATGGCAGTCCTAATGAATAGAGCTACTCCGCCTCCTTTGCGCTTTTGTGTTCTGTCGGCCCTTACTAACGTAAAGCCCTCGAAATCAAGTTCTATACTATCTATAGCCTGTGTCAGCCAGGTTTCTGTTACTGCGATTATATCTGGCTTTGTAGAGTCAATCTGTACACCTAGTTCCGATCGCTTATTAAGTAAGCTTCGTGCATTGGTGTAACAGATCCGAAGCCTGTTTAAGTGCCTTCGTGCTTCACCCAGAGTGGCTTGGGCATCATTCTCTGTCGAAGTCTTACAACCCGAAAATTTACAATTTTTAGGTCCTTTTCGCCAGCGTCCAACCTATGTTGTAGTTCCTTCTCGGCTTCCCGTCTTTTAACACGGTCTGCCAACGGTAGGTCCTTTCGGATAAAGACTCCTGAACCCTTTAATTTGTGTCCATTTTGTAAAATTAGGTCACGTTCGTTCGAAGAGCCGAATACTACTTTGGGCAGTCTGGAATGATTTGGTTTCGAGTCCGTTAGACTCCCTAGTCTGTACACCTTTAGCAAGGTGACCCCAGTCATACTTTGAGGCATGAGTTGATTAAGCAGCTGCCTAATCAGTACAATGTCATGCTCAAAACGAGCTTTAGGTTCAGAGCTATCGCTCTCCTTAATTCTATGAAAAATAGCTGATCTGTCGCTATGATCAGCTTTTGATTTTTCAACCACTTTTACGGGGGCAGGTTTCCCTTTTATATCAATACTTTTCTTCCTCACAACCTTTACCCATTCGTCAACGGTGCTGGTAGAAGCAATAACAGTTGTGTCAAACCTAGTGTTGGGTTTTGGGGGGTTGTCGACGACCTGAGGGGTCGTGTTATGTTTACCTTTTGAAACCGATCGAGCCTTGCGATTGCGGCTCCTAGGTGTTTCCTGTTGGATCCCATCTGGGAGACGGGGAACAGAAGACCCTACTTTTCTTGAGCTTTTTTTAAGGCAGGCCTCTTTGGAGACTGCTTTTCCTTCTTTGACAGGCGTGAGTCATCTATCACCGGACTAACCTTAGTTTCCTTCACGTTGATTTGCGTGTCGACAGATCGAGTGCTGTTTGACGCGTTCCGACTATGCTTGCTAAAACACTTCTTTACAGCATCAACCAGTGAGATGGCCTCGGTTAGCAAACTGTTTGCATCCGAGCAGCACTGTTGACAAAGCCACACACAACCCTTCTTACTGAACCGTTTGAAAGCAGCAGGCGTTAAGTTCGTGCAAACTTCGTGGTACCAGCCTTTGCACTCGTCGCACTGCATGCCGCTTTCAACAGGATAACGACGACCCGGACGTTGACAACTGCTTTTTTTACACTGTCCGGTCATTTAATAGGGGTTCTTTTTAAACTGTGATGATACTCAGAACAAAAAAAATTTATCAATGACCAAAAGTGAAGGGCTGTAGATTGCTAGGACCAAAAGTACTAACAGATACAGTTGAAAAAGAGGTACTCAAGAGTACCAACGACAAAACAGCAAAAACGATACTTTAGTCGAATACTTTAACTGAAATAAATTCAATTAAAGTGAAAAACAGTAGTCTTGATACGTAATAAACGATCAAAACAAAGAAATTTACTCAGCGAGGAAAAATACCACTGTCCTTTTTAAATAGCGCGCTTTAATAATAGAATTAGACTATTTAAAAAACTAGGCTTAATATTTTTAGGAGGGTCGGCATTGTTCTTCATCAAGAACTTTAAGCACTTTTTCGACCACCTTTGTTGGGCTATTTATATCGACGACTAAGTACTTGTGTGTGAATGACTTTTTGAAAGAGTTGGTTATGTCTTTTGCTTTGCGTCCACCTTCCAACATATGAGACACGCTCGACTTGTCTACAGTAAAGATAGAACATAGGGAAGTTTGAGTCTGTAGCGGTAAGTAAGTCTACAAAGTAAATAGTTCAGTAAGTCTTTGAGATTTGGTGCTGACCTCACTAGGTTTGATGGACACACCTGGCTGAACGCGCTCGGCCACGAATCCGCACTATATCATAAATTAGTACACCATGCCACTCATTTCCTTCAACCGTTAGTCAGCATAGGTTAAACGCTTCTAAGTATATCAATTGCCTTTCGAAAATATTTTTGGACCTCATCACTTCTGACTTCTAATTTGATTGGGTTGGCATACTCTGAATATTAGGTTTTTCTAGGTACGTGATAAATTCAACCTCTTCCAGACTTTCTCTACCAAATGTTATTCGGTTGGTGTTTTCAGTGTTGTATTTGAGATGTAGTGTCGGTTAATATATTAAGCTCATATATCTTATTCTAGCTTTCGGACATGCCGATCTATTCATTCTATATGAGTCACATTTTGACCTTGTTAATTATTCACCTATCAACCTTGACTGTTTTTAAATGAGTGTATGTGTACAATTCTTATTCCATTCGTCACATATCTGTAACTTATTTTTGTGTGAATATAACTATTGATTAACGCTTGGTTAAATGGAGTTGGCTACATGCCTTCTCCACTGAGCGTCATTTCGCTTCGCTCTTTTCTCTTCACTTCTCCGATATTTCGTCTGGATCAAAGATTGTATGAAATATACGTATTCAACATTCATTTTCGTATTTGGCTTATTTAGTTCCGCTATTGACTGACGCGATTTAAGCCGATGATTATAAACCAGGATAGACGACATATATATTTCAATAACAATCATTCACATGATCTACTTGAAGTCAGATCCCGGGATACTAAAGAGGACCTTGCTTTTTACCTTGTGTATGTTAGACCTACTGGTTCATAGGCTGCTGATACACTGATCGTCTTCACATGCATTTGTTGATAGGTGTGGGACAGAAGAGTTAGGTCATCTAAAAAGTTCGAATAGTCTAGGTGCATCAAAGCTCTTCATAACCCATTCAACCACCAGAAGAAAGAGAAAGAAGAGTAAGCAGTTTCGTTTGACTCCGGTCTTCGCTTGGAATGAGTCTGTCAGCTGTTTTCTATATACGACTTTGCAGTGTAGTCCATCATATGAATTCTGGATGATGTTGACTATCTTCTCAAGCTACTCGCTACATATTGTCTTATAAGGTTTCGTAAAATCCTCCTATATACACTAAGAACTGAATTCTTATAGTCAAGGGAGTTGATGTATGATGACGAATTCCGTTCAGTTGTTTGTTTAATGATTATCTCTAGTGACGCGATTTACTGACACAGTCAGGCCGCTACGCCAATACGGCAAGTGAAATACAGAATTATCGCTTCTTGTTAGGCCGTTCAGGGTCGTTGAAACGAAACAGTGTGGAGCTTCGGAAGAGTCTGACATTTTTCCCGTGCCAAAATTCATCCTGAAAAAAACGAAGAATCTTTAATGTCTCTTCCGTGTCTTATTCCAGTGCTTCAGCTGGTATATTGTCAGGTTCTACTGCTTTTCTGCTATTCATTTGTCTGATGGCCATCCCGATTTCATGAATCGTTGGTGAAGTGACATCTACGGAAAGGTCTGTGTGTGTTGCTTTGATGTCCGGTGGATTCAATAGAGATGACCTAGTTCATAGTTCTTCAAAGTGTTTTACCACATGTTCCTCTATTATTGAATCTCAGTGATTAACATACTTCGTTGTTCTTAACTGGTTTCTCTGGCTTACTATATTTCACTACCAGTTTCTTCGTTGTGTGATATAGTTTTTTTCACAGTTTCTTGTCTTACAGCTTTTTCAGTTACCGTGGTGTAGTAATTATAAGTATTTGAATAATAGTATGAACTAAGAATCCCAGAAATAACCCAATTGAATCGAGAAGTGCTAGATAAGCACGAACGAATGTGTTGTATTTAGAATTCGAAATCAAGCATTCGACAGGTACAAAGGTATCATTAGTTTATTCAAGCACCATACGTGGCTGGCTACGTCACGTATTACTACTCGTTGTCTTTAATGCCCCACTTCACCCGCTTGCTTGCTTCTGTGTATTCGGTCTACACTTTAGTTTTCTCTGCTCTTGTTCGACTGTTATTAATTGATGTATTCTTGTTCTTCCTCTCATATATCTTTCAAACAATTTTGATAGAGATCGGCTTCTTCGAGTAGATCTTGTAAGGCTTATCTTGAGTTACACTTGAACTGTTCAAATTCATTGTATCTTCACCACGTTTATATGACACATACAAACTGATATTGGATTATCCTTTGCAATTAATTAAGACTTTCAAAGCGTCATACCAAATTATTATCGCGCAAACTCTCGTTCTATCATCGCATCATACTGCATTAATGATTTACTTTCTCATCTCCTTATTTGTTTTTTATACATTTGTAATACATACATCACGTTTGTTCTTATTCTGTTTTCACGTACACACTTATTAAAATATTTGCACATTTCAGGTTTATTTCCTTCTTTTTTCCCTTTTCCTTCTTTAAATTCAGCTCACTAATATTCCCACAGAACCTGATTATATATATGGCAAATATTATGCAAACCTCATTGAAACTTGTGTAGGACTGCATTTTTGAAGAAACTGTAAAATGTATTCTTCGCAACAATTATGTACCAACAATTTGTTTGTGAATGATTATAACTTCCGCTTCAATGTCAACAAAATGGCGATCCTTTTGCCATCACGTCAGTGATTTACTACAAACGGCCTTGTCTAACAGATACGGTTACTGTTATTGTATACAAGAGGGAGGAAATTTTTCAGAGGTTTTTCGTTCCGGATGGTTTGAAGGTTGGGAAACTGCATGGTTTTCTGCAATGTATGGGGGACTTATCATACTTATCGTGTTTTAGAGACAGATGCTCTTCGTGATAGGCTTTTTGGAGCGCCTGTGAGTATGATGAATACTAAAATAACTAGTGAGAGTATGACAGAAATCTGCAATGTCATTTTGTGTTGTTTGAGAATTTTCTTTGACAGAACCAACCTCAATGCTGGATAATTTAGTGATCTCCCTAATTCTACTCGGAGATGCAGCCAGTTTGTCTGCAAAGTTATTTTGAAATGAGATAATAACCACCTGAGCCTATCAGGAAAGCTTAGATAAGAAGAGCTGTCCTGAAAGGCTCTTGTCAAAAGTCCGCTGAACAAAGATCTCTCGCATACATAGTAACACAGGCGTTACTAGGCTACGCTTCAACTCCATGTTCTAGAAGAACTGTTTTAAACTTTGTCGGTCAGTAAGGTCAACACGTTTTATGATAGTCTTATCCAGAGTGGTGTAAAGTTCAGAAACATCACTTGTAGACGAACTAGGTGTGACGTACTTGTCAGAATCGTGCAGCAGTGCTTTCCCTACTGCGAAGAATTGTACACGTTGGTCTGACACGCCGTGATCGTGGAATTCAGCTTCTGCGTAGCAGAACCAGGCCACTATATTGTCTGGCCAGAATGTTGTGAATTCGAACGTGGCAGGCTAATGAGTCATAATCTTGATCAGTCCGGGTGCCAATTCTGTTATGGTGAAAATAAAATACGCATATATGTGAAAAAGTCCACAAATACAAAGTGTATACCAAAAATGTAAAATAAAAATATGATATGTAACGTTACAACAAGAACCAGATCTACAGTTTATTGTTTAGCGTACCAGATCATGTCGGGCTTCGGAATTTATTTGCCTCTACAATACAAGCAACTTACTTATATTGCTGCAACTATAACGAGAATGAAAATAAATATTTGTCACAAAATGTATATTAATTTTACATGTTTGTTGTTAACTGAGAGCCCAAGTTGTCATTGACTGGAATACAATACAATAAGATTCAATAACCACTTGTTATTTTGGAAATGGCAATGACAACAATTTGAGGGGACATGGTTCAGAATGCAAATAGTCGAACAATATGGGATTTTCATCGTACACTTCGGCAACTTCTGGGTTGGCACGTTTCCATTATAAAAGGTGTTACTGATTTAGAGTATTGTCGAACTACAAATACTTGTGGCATTTTTATATGTATCTCTTGTTATGATAATCAATAGTATTTGAAATACAGTATAAACTAAGAGTCCCAGAAATAACGCAAATGGATCAGGAAGTACTAGGTAAGCTTTGACGAATGTACTGTATTTGGAACTCGAAATCAAGCACTCAACAAGTACAGAGAAATCATTAGTTCATTCAAACACCACATCCGCCACAGCTTAAATTGGAGTCTAGGTGTCTGTAATCAATTGTACGTCATCTTCTCAAGTTCATCTTGTGTCTGTCAGACAGTGTATTAAATGCAGATTCTGTATTATCTAAAATTTACTCATTAGCATTAGAATTAACAACCGAAATTGGAACGGACTTACCTGGTTCCTGGAATAGTATTTGATCAACATGTCGATCGTATGCACTTAAGTCGTTAATATCTAGAACTCGCACATTAGATTTCCCAACATTCTTCGGCACAATCCCCGTGGATGGTCGAAGATCATTTCCATGACAATATATAACTTATACAGACTCCAAACATCTCATATTCGACCGAAGAATTCTTCCTTTTAATAGCTTTGATGGAGTCTTCGTAACAGAATGTCTGGCTTTTCTATATTGTAGTAGAAAAGTATCTATTCCCCTCTCCAGCTGGTTAAATGTTGAGGCGACAGTAGAAACAATAACAGTTTTCAATGTCCTGACAAAATTTGCTGCCTGACCATTAGAACAAGGATGTCTGGGAGCAGTAAACAGATGTTTGCACCCTATACCATTCAATCAGGTAGTGATTGCATCTGCAGGAAAATGAGAGCCATTATCGGTGATTAACACCATGGGAAACCCTTCTCGACCAAACACCTTTTCTTAATGCTAGGTTTGTGACATCAGAGCCTCGTGAAGTAGTGAAAAAACTTCGGGCCACTTTGAAAAATTATCGATGACTACAAGAGCATAGTGTTTGCCAAGAAACGGACCACAATAGTCTGCATGAATTCTCCGCCCGGCCTCAGACGATACTGGCCATGGAGTCCGGATGATTTGGTTAGGGCTCAGTGGCCCTACACCAGTATCGACAGTCCTGTTTCACTAACTAAAAACCTCACAAGGTATTTATGAAGAATTATCATCTCTTATAAGCAATTCACAACATCCTCGTATGGGCAGTCTGTGTCCAGTAATCCTCAAAACTGAGACTTCAGTGGGTCGCACCACAACGTTAGGATCTAAGGATTTCAAGTTCTTGAATGAAACAATGGACTCAATACTGCCTGTGTCCACGATAAAGTTATGGGATGAGCGATGTATATAGTCGCTTTTGAATATGAGCATTATCTTTCGAAATGGTAGGCGAAGATAAATGATCATTAGGAACAGCTGAATTATTGGGATCAAAATTACAAGATTTAGTACCTTTTGAGGCAAAATAAACAGTAGCTTTGCATACTGACTGAATGTGTCCTATCTTACAACATGTAAAACATTTAGCATTACGAAATGCACATCAATTGAGAGAATGAAACTTTCCACATGATAAACATTTACCAAACTTGGTCTCACCTTCGTGATTTATTTTGTAATTCCTTGTTGGAACAATTTTCATATTTACACGAGAATAGGAATCACTGATAAACGAACGTAAGTTTGATTGACCTGAGATTGTATTTCATCATGACGACTAAGCAAAGTATTAGAAATCGTCATCGACTGGATATCAAGTTCATTCAGTGCTTCATAGTTAATACATGCAGTTCTAGCATCCTGAAAAAAACAGTTCGGCATTCCTAACAGCTCTCTCTTCAAACACGGTTTGTTTATACATGAAATTAATCGATCTCTCAGCTGCACATGAAATTGATCACCAAAATGGTATTTGGCAGCTTCTCTTTGCAATTAAAGGATGGATTCCCTAAACTTTTAGTCATTTCGACGAATCATCTTACGAAATTTCGCCCTTTCACGGCATTCAAAACTAGTGCACTTTACATAATTTAATAATAGCTGCTTAAGAGTTGCATAAGGAAGTGAGATAGGTTTTTCTGGATATGCCAAAGTTTTTAACAAGCTATATGCTTCTTTTCCGATGAATGTCAGGAAGTGTGCCACAATGTTATCACCTTTAACATCGTTCTTGGTTATGCTACAGATTTCAAACCATTCCAAATAATCCTCAAAAGCTTCAGAAGTTGAATGAACATCTATCTGTTCCATCTCATGATCGATCAAGAAGTACTAGATAAGCACTAACGAATGTACTGTATTTGGAATTTGAAACCAAGCATTCAACAAGTACAAAGGAATCATTAGTTCATTCAAACATTGCACTTATCTTACGCGTTGTAATTCACTTAACGCCTTCTAAAATTCATTACAAAACAAGAAAAGTTTATTCAGAATCAGACGTCTAGACCGTTCATTTATGTCGACTGAAACATTTCGGGAACTAGAAGCTTGGTATCGGACCTAGAGATTTCCCTACCAGTGTAAATAAATAGTTTTTAGAATTGCATGTCATTGTATTTACTGATATTAGGTTATTTTTGGAATCTATTACGATCACCAACGTGGTGGGTATATCGGCGGCTTTTCAATGGACAAGTGCTCGAAAAATTCAATGTTTGTACTATAAAAGAAAGATAACATACTTGAATTGACTTTATACGAAGATTTCAGGTTTACCGACGTCAGTAGACCAATTAGCTATGCTAAGTCTATAAACTCATGCAAGCGTACATACTCTCAACCGCCCTCGACCACTTAAAATACGGAACCTCTCCCCCTTCAACAAAGCCACTCAAGGTTTTGGAGGCAGATTTGAAAACATCTGTCAGAAGTTAAATCTTTCAGAATAAAGCTTACTAACTAATATATAATCAGAAAAACAGTAGTATCCATTTAGATATGTTACTTTCTTACTCAAATTCTTAAACAATTTACAAATTTGTACTTTATGGTTGGACTTTTGTTTATTGATATTTTTTTAAGTTGAATAAATGAATGGTCAAGTGATTCACTGAAAAGAGATTGATAGAAATTTCTAACAAGTCCAATTCAAAATATAAAATAACACTAACAAATATTGTAATCTATATGATCATTCGTTACAGATCGAAATAATTTTGACAGAAATCTGTCTGCGAGGATATTAAACATATAATGCACCAAAATTATGTTTGAAAAATACCAGTAACTGTTCATAGTCATTGGTTTATGAGTCTTATAACTAAATATATTTCTTTACCTTGAATTAGAGCATTTCTACTGAACGGGAATAGTCTATAAGTGAATGTAAATCTGTAGATAAATTACATTTCATAAAATTCCGAAAAATTGTAAAATATTAAAGCTGACGTTTCACTTTGAAAACTTCAGAATTGATTAAATGACGTAAAACAACTAAAATTTTTAAATGTTATTAAGATGTCATCATGACATACTCATTATCATTACATTTCACAGGTTTTATAAATCAATTAAATTGATTTCAGTGTACTTTACATTAACTTACTTACTTACGCCTGTTACTCCTCGTGAAGGAGCACAGGCCTTCGCCAACCAGCACTCCGAATCCAACCTTCTCCTGGGCAATTCTTCCCAGTTCTTTCCAGTTGCTATTCATTCTTTTCATATCCGCTTCCATTTCCCGACATAATGTGTTCTTTGGCCTTCCTCTTTTCCGCATCCTTCCAAGATTCCTAGTTAGAGCTTGCCTCGTAATGTAGTTTTTTGATTTCCTCAATGTATGTCCTATTCACTTCCAACGACTTTTCCTAATTTCCACTTCAACTGGAAGCTGGTTTGTCCTTTCCCACAGGAGGCTGTTGCTGACAGTATCCGGCCAACGGATATTGAGTATCGTGAGTAGACAACTATTTATAAATACTTGTACCTTCTTGATAATGGTTGTAGTAGTTCTTCAAGTTTCAACTCGGTAAAACAGGACTGTCTTGACGTCCGCCTGTAGCTTTTATAGAGTTACTGCCAATCCCAAGCCCGGGCAAAGAAGAAGGGCTGGCCACGGAGTCGGTCACTCCATCCCGTAGAAAAAAATCTTGCTAAAAAACGCCAATCAGATTAAACAAATTTTTCATTAAACAAAAGAATAAATTAGCATAAATCACAAATGTGAATGATATCAAAAACCTGATCAGAAGAAATAAATGTTAACTTTTGTATTAAAATAAAAGTAAAGAAGATGGAAATTTTAATAGCCCATGAACAGTAAAAAATACAAGAAGGTTATTAAAATACAAAAATTAAAAGTGTAGTTCAATGACAAACTATGCGCAGCGAAACCGTTAACATAGACATACTACTTTGTACTTATATAGTATGTGCTCATATTAAAAAAATTAAAGTTAACTCTCTTAACTCCGCCTGGAGCCCCTCTGGGGCTACCGCCAGTCCCAAGCCCGTATAAAGGAGGAGGGTTAGGCATGGGGTTAGCGACCCTATTTCGTAGAAAACTAACTCACTAAAAACACGCTAACCAGAAAAAATTACTGTGAGGACCGAATTAATAGAATTCATTTTCATAAAATAACACACCTTTGAATAAGTTTCATGACATGACATACTCACTATGTCCATTATTCCAAGGTTTTTTTAAATCAAGTTATTTCCATTTATAAGTGTTTTTGATCTGAGACCTGTCATTTAAATACCGAAATCAGAAAATGAAACAAGTCTGCACTGCAAATGTTTACCATCCAAAAGAAGGGATATTTTTACTCTGAATTTTAAGGAAAGTATTACAGAAATAAATTTTGACTCATATGACTATCTAACTTTCAAAAATACGGATTTTCAATAATAAGTCAATGAAAATGTTGACAGGAAATATGAAGAATGAGTTACTGTATTACAGTACAAATTAGCTATAAAGCTGCTAATCAATTGAAATATATGACGATATCTATGATCATCAAAAATATATAAAACGATCTGCCAATTATCTTATGAGAAGCCAAAAATTGAAATCACCACACATTTATATTTCAAGATAACTTCTATCTGAAGTTTGTGCTGATGATGTCGTTCAGAAGAAAGATGAAAGCTCCATGACCAAACCATCCATCTTAAAGAACAAAACTCTATCAAAATCAACCACATGAGCTACAAATCTTCTCCACTACCTCATATTATAATTTCTCTTAATCTACAGAAAAATATAAATGTAGTTAATTCTATTGAATTGAATCTTATGTGATGTTTGAATGAACTAATGATTCCTTTGTACTTGTTGAATATTTGATTTCGAATTCCAAATACAGTACATTCGTTCGTACCTATCGAGTACTTCTTGATCCGATTACGTTATTTCTGGGATTCTTAGTTCATACTATAATTCAAATACTCCTAATTATCATATCTTACCACATCACTTTTGTATTTTGAACATATTCGCTATTTGTGATATTACTTACTTACTTACGCCTGTTACTCCTCGTGAAGGAGCATAGGCCGCTCACCAGCATTCTCCATCCAACCCTGTCCTGGGCAATCCTTTCCAGCTCCTTCCAGTTCCTATTGATCCTTTTCATATCTGCTTCTATTTCTCGACCTAATGTGTTCTTTGGCCTTCCTCTCTTCCGCTTCCCTTTAGGATTCCAAGTTAGGGCTTCTCTAGTGTTGCAGTTTGATGATTTGCATAATGTATGTCCTATTCATTTCCATCGTCTTTCCCTTGCTTTGCCTATCTTCGCCTTTACGTCTGCATCTGAACCTCCTTGTTCATCGATGATGCTTCCCAGGTATGTGAAGGATTCTACATCTTCCAGAGTTTCTCCATCAAGAGTGATTGGATTACTGTTCTTCGCTTTGAATTTGAGGACCTTCGTTTTCCCCTTGTGTATGTTGAGGCCTAGTGATACAGCGACTCCTGCTACACTGGCTGTCTTTATCTGCATTTGTTCGTGTGTATGCAAAAGGAGGACTAAGTCATCTGAGAAGTCCAAATCGTCTAACTGGTTCTGAGCTGTACATTGTATGCCATGTTTTCTCTCAGATGTCGAGGTCTTCATAATCCAGTCGACCACCAGAAAAAAGAGGAAGGGAGAGAGTAGACAGCCTTGTCTGACTCCGGTCCTTACTTGGAATGCATCTGTCAGCTGTCCTCCATGCACGACTTTGCATTGTCGTCCGTCGTATGAGTTCCGGATAATGTTGACAATCTCAGCAACTCCGTAGTGTTGGAGAAGTTTCCATAACGTCCTCCTATCTACACTGTCAAATGCATTTTCATAATCAATGAAGTTGATGTATAATGACGAGTTTCACTCAATTGATTGTTCAACGATAATCCGTAGTGTCGCAATTTGGTCTGTGCACGACCAATCCTTCCGGAATCCAGCTTGTTGATCTCGAAGTTGGGCGTCTACTGCATCTTTCATTCGGTTCAACAACACTCTGTTGAAAACTGTTCTTGGTACTGACAGTAGTGTAATGCCTCTGTAGTTTTCACATTTGCTCAGATCTCCTTTCTTTCGAATCTTGGCGAGGTGTCCTTCTTTCCAGTCCATCGGCACTTGTTCCTCCTCCCAAATCTTTTTGAATAGAAGATAAAGCATGCTTGTGGTTGCTTCGATGTCTGATTTCAGTGCTTCAGCTGGTATGTTGTCGGGTCCTGCTGCTTTCCCACTCTTGATTTGTCTGATGGCCATTCTGATTTCTTCCGTAGTTGGTGGATTGACATCTATAGGAAGATGTGTGTGCTGCTTCGATGTCCAGTGGATTCATTGGAGCCGGCCTATTCAAGAGTTCCTCAAAGAACTCTACCCATCTATTCCGCTGTTGTTGAATTTCAGTGATTGGCTTGCCTTCTTTGTCCTTGACTGGTCTCTCTGGTTTACTATATTTCCCTGCTAGTTTCTTCGTTGTATAGTAAAGCTGTTTCATATTTCCTTCTCTAGCAGCTTTTTCTGCCGTCGTTGCTAGTTCTTCCACGTACTTCTTCTTGTCGGCTCTAATGCTCCTCTTCACTTGTTTGTTTGCTTCTATGTATTCAGCTTGTGCTTGGACTTTCTCTGCTCGTGTTCGACTGTTGTTTATTGCTGCCTTCTTGTTCTTCCTTTCTTTGATCTTGTCCAGTGTTTCTGTAGAGATCCATTCCTTATGATTATGCTTCTTGAGGCCCAGAACCTCTTGACACGTTGAAGTTAATGCTTCCTTGATGCCTTTCCAGTTGTCCTCCATAGTAGTTTCTTCTTCTTTCAGTAGATCTCGTAAGGCTTGGAACCTGTTGTTGAGAGCTATCTTGAATTCATTGAGTTTGACAGTATCTCGAAGGAAGGCTGTATTGAACCTTTGTATTGCTGTTTGTCCACTTGTCCAGTTCTTTTTTAGCTTCAGTTTCAAATTGGCTACAACTAGGTGGTGATCTGAAGCTACGTCAGCACCTCTCCTGGTTCTCACATCTTCCATTGTCCTTCGGAATTTTTGTTGATGCAAATATGATCTATTTGGTTCTCTGTAGTGTGGTCCGGTGAGATCCATGTAGCCTTGTGTATACGCTTGTGTGGAAATATTGTGCCTCCTATGACCAATTTGTTGAATGCACATAGATTTGCAAATCTTTCTCCATTTTCGTTTCTTTCTCCCAGTCCATGTCATCCCATAATATCTTCATATCCAGTGTTGTCTATTCCGACTTTGGCATTTAGATCTCCCATTAGAATGGTGAGGTCCTTTCTTCGGCATTTCTCAATGATTGACTGCAGCCGCTCGTAGAACTGATCTTTAATGTCGTCGTTGCTATCATTGGTGGGTGCATAACATTGGATAATATTCATTAAGATCCCCTCCTTCTTTGTTTTGAATGATGCTTTGATGATTCTGGATCCGTGAGATTCCCATCCTACAAGTGCATTTCGTGCTACTTTGGACAGCATAAGAGCGACTCCTGAGTGTGTGGAGCATTGTCCTCTTCGTGACCGGAGTATAGCAGCATCTCTCCCGTAGCTAGCCTTTTCTGTCCAGCTTGGGTCCAGTGGGTTTCGCTGATTCCCAGTACTGCTAAGTTGTATCTCCTCATTTCCATTGATATTTGACTGGTCTTCCCGGTTTCCCACATTGTTCGAACGTTCCATGTACCTATAAAAATTTTTGCTCTGGTTGTTAGAAGGGGCATCGGCCTCGTGGCTTCCGAAGGAACTCGGCTTTCACCATGAAGCGTCATAATTCTTGTAAATGAAGACCTTCTAACTCCCAGGGCAGAGTTAAAATGGTTCGAATTATTTTTTCTGGTAAGCGTTTTTTTAGCGAGTTAGTTTTCTACGGGATGGGGACGCTAACCCCATGCCCAACCCTCCTCCTTTACCCGGGCTTGGGACCGGCAGTAACTCTAGAAGAGCTACAGGCGGAGTTTATTTGTGATATGATGGAATGGAAATGCAAATTACGTTTTTAACTCATTGTGATTGTTTTTTTTCAATATTAATTCGTTTTTTTTAATTCAATTAAAAAGATTACTCGATGTCATGTTTACTTTATTTTTGCAGTGTGATATTTTATTCATTATAACAGTGATTTATTTCAGTGTGATGTTTTATTGAAGATATGATATTCATTGTATTGAATTAACATGGACTGTGCTCAACATAACATGAAGAATGGGATTTTGTAACAAGCTCATTTATGTAATTATTTTTAAAAAAAATTATTAATCGAAATGGGTTCACAAATCAATATATATATAAATGTAGTTTCGACTGAAGTCGTCATGCTTATTTTGGAATCAATAACTAATCACTTGTGACTAGCCTTTTTCTTTTTCCTTTGAATTATGATAATTGTATTGGTTTCTCATTTTCAAGTATATGAAATAGGTGATGTGGATGTAACAATTTGTGCTAAAATAGAATTGAAGCAAATTTTGTTTCCCTGTTAATCTCTAATTATCCTTCAAACTTCAATAATTGAAACTTATATATAATTGATTGACATTATATTAATTATTTGCTCACTTTGACTGTATTGTTAAAAACTAATCAATTTTCTGTATTCTTTCTTTCGACTGTTTTGTTTTTGGACATATTATGCATTTAGTCAAGAATCGAAAGACTTATGATTCACGCTGACAAAGACTAGATATTTCTTAATCCTCTATACAATAAAAAAATACTCCTGGTAGGAACTTAAATTGTAGGAAACAACACAGATGCACCAATTGATATTGATAATATAGACCCAGAAAAGAACAAAGTATTCAGAGTATTTCCTGAATATTCATCGTTTTACATTTTCCATTTAATACTAATTCATATTATGCTAAGATATAAGTTTCCGATCTTACTGTTGACCAAACACGTGATCACTAATATTGAATTATTCTGCAGCAATTTACTCTACATTATTCTGTACTGAACATTAAACAAGTTTGCCAAGACAACAACCTATGCTTTATAACAACATCTTTTCTTTGGCACACTATAAACTTGTGATTATTGATCATTTTGATGAAGTTTTGTTCTCTGAGTTGGATAGTTTGGTTTTAGAGCTTTCATCGTTATTCTGAACGACATCATCAGCACAAACGTCTCCACATATAACACACAGCTTGTTCAGTGGACCTCGATCTTGATTGGTTATTGTTGGCCTTTAACCTGTCATCGTTTATATCTTTATTTTGATTGCATGTCCCATTGATTTGATTCTTGGTTCTATATTTGTCCATAATTTTTCTGATTGATTGATAAATTGTATCGATTTCAATGTTTGTTGATTGCTGATTGACCTGAGTGCCAAACTTCTAAAAATTCTTTGGTGTTTTTAGAGTTCCCTCTATCCAAGATTTCAACACTTTCACAGTTGAATGTGTGTCCACAGTTGTCCACATGTATTGATATAAGCAATGATATGTCATGCCGTTTGGCCGCTAATTGATGTTTGTTCAGGCTAAGATGAAGGTGGCATCCACTTTGTATGATGTAGTGTTTTTCACAGCTCCACGATTAACCATATGACTCAAAGGACAAAACTTCACCAATATCATCCAGCTGAGCTACAAATCTTCACGGTTATCGATCATACTATCTTTTGAAAATCATACTAACTACTTGCTGGACGGAAATTTTGAACGTTTATTAATTTATCATTTATTAAGAGTAAAAATATTTACTTATCTTTTCAATGACTAATATAAGAATCCATAAATACAATAATTTAATGCGGTCAATCTTTAAAACTTGAACACCTCATAGATAATTTGAATAGTTCATTATATGACATTAAAAATGGTGAACATTATTTCATACACATAGTTCCCGATATTATCTTAAACAGAGCTGTTTACAACTTAAAATATTTGGAAATCAAAGTTATTACAGATATTGACATACATATACATACGAAGGTGATTAGAGATGAATATATGTATCATGATATGGTAAAGATTCCGATAGAGTTAATGAGGTCATAAGAAGTTTGTTTCGAATCAATAAAGTTTGAGAGAGAAAGTTCCAGAACATTGAAATAGTGGTTAGAACTCATGAAGTTAACAAACATTAGATGATTGTATAATGAAGTAACTGAAAATAGATTAATTGTAATAAAGAAAGATACGACTTGAAATCAGTCAGTTATGAATTAAAGAAAATGACAGTGATGTAACTTAAAATTCAGAAAGAGTTGAATGACGTAATAAATATTTTTTATTTATTACGTTCTAATTGTTGTGACTTTATGATCCGACCGGTCTGACCAGCCTAGAGTCTTATTGGTCCTTTGCTCGCCTAGCCCGTCCAGCTGAGTCCAAAATGCCAATAACAGCCTCCACTATGCGAATCATTTATTTCAGACATACTGAATTTATATACCAACCAAACAGATCACAACGCACCATAAAATAAGAAATAACATTCATACACAATAAAGCCAAAAAGTGGCTGTGAATGTGAGAGACAGTAATTAAATAACTGAGCAGTAAATCGTATAATAATAAATTATAGTCAGAATGGGTTTTGTGGAGATTTTAGAAATTTCACAGATTGAAATCATGAGTGGATGCGCACTGCTGAGGAGTCCCATACTAGGACGAAACGGCCGTCCAGTGCTTCCAGGTTTTCAATGGTGGTCTAGCTTCAACTGACTCATGATTTCAATCTGTGAAATAAATTATAGGTCAAAATGAAGCTTATAGTAAGAGGAATATACATATACATAACCCAATTACTGACTAGTTATACCATAAGAATATATAGATTATATTAGTCCATTGATAATTCTCAGAAGTTACTCGAAAGTTAATCTTCACTAGGATATAACACTAATCACTATTTCATTGTTCTGGAACTTTCCCTCCCAAACTTTATTGATTCGAAACAAACTTCTTATGACCTCATTAACTCTATCGGAATCTTCACCATATCATGATACATATATTCATTTCTAACCACCTTCGTATGTATATGTATGTCAATATCTGTAATAACTTTGATTTCCAAATATTTTAGTTTATAAACAGCTGATGAGAACCTAACGAAATAAAATGAATTCACATTATTCTGCACCAATCTTTGTTCTTACTCTGTTTAAGATAAACATTATTGACTTTTAAATAGTCACTGCAATAAAATAAACTCCTATTATTAAATGTCTACTTGTTGTTTAATCAAATTATAAAAGTTGAACAATAACAAAAATGTGTAGTTTATTATTATCATTTATAGAGAAAAATTTGTTTTTAATCAAAGTTTGTAGAGGTAGATTGGTGGAAATTTCAATTATGTATATGTTGTTTATCCTTTATGACTGATTTTATGATAAATCTACTTTTATAATAATCCTAATGCAATAAGTAAATGCACAATAAACAAAACTCAATGTTTGTTATACTATATATATATATGTATAAATTTACACGTGAATAATAGAAATTACTCCTTATGGATTTAGTATTAATATAACTTGTTAGTAAACTGTTTTATATTAGTTCCAAATGACTGAACAAGGAATTTTACATGCGTTTTCATTAATTGATACTGACAATGATGGGATAATCACAATTGAAGATCTTGAAAGATATTCTATGAAAAGTACAGTGGCAGATGATTTTGTACCAGTGAGTATTTAAAGCATGTTCACATATAATAACTGTTTTGTTATATATATGTATATATGCAATACACCTAACAATAACCACAACTAGTAACCTGTTTTTATGTAGTAATAGCTACTAGGTAAATAGATAAATGAATTTACAGTTATCATTAGCAATGTTTGACTTTTCCATTTAGTTTCTGAAGAATTGACTTACATTGAGTCAATTTAAGAGTTTTTCAAAGTGTTCTACCTATCTTTTTCGCTACTCTTGGTTTTCTTTGTTTTTTCTTGACTGGTCACTCTGGTTTACTATATTTTTCAGCTAGTTTCCTCGTTGTATCATGTAATTGTTTAATATTTCATTCTCTTGTAACTTTTTTCCCACTTATTTGTAACTATCAAGTTTGATACCCTTCTAAACTCGCTTGTTTGCTTATGTGTATTTGGCTTGTGCTTTGACTTTCTCTGCTCTTGTTTGGCTGTTGTTAATTTTTGTCTTCTTGTTCTTCCCTTCTTGAATCTTGCCTAGGGTGTCGACATAGATCCATTCTTTATGCTAGTGCTTCTTGTAGTCTAGCACCTCCTAACATGTAGAAGTTATGAATTATTTAATCCCTTTCCATTTGTTTATCATAGAAGTTTCCTCTTCTCTAAATAGATCTTGTAAGGCTTGGAACTTACTGCTGAGTGATATCTTGAATTCGATGAGTTTTTTAGTATCTCGAAGAAAGGCTGAATGGTGCTTTGACGATCCTGGAGCCATGGGATTACTATCATATAAGTGCTTTTCATGTTTCTTCGAACAACACAGGTCCAACTCCTTGTGCATGCGATGCATTTTCTTCTTCGCGACCAGAGTACAACAGCAACTCACTTCAAACTTATCTTTTCTATACAGCTTTCGTTCAATGGGTTTCACTTTTTCTAGGCACTGCCATGTTATATATCCTTATTTCCGTAACTACTTGAATAGTACTCTCAGTTTCCCATATTATGTGGAAACCCCATGTATCTATAACAAGAGTTGCCTTAGATTTTAGAAGGGGCATTGCCTTGGTGAGTTTCAGAGAGTCTAGGCTTTCATCATGAGGCGTCATAACGTTTCTAAATGATTACCATTAACTTCCATGGTAGAGTTTAAAAGGTTTAAATTATTTTATGTGGTTAGCGCTTTTTGTAACAAAGTTGTTTTCTTCGGGATGTGGTTTCTGATCCTTCTTTTTTATTCGGGCTTTAACCACAGAGATGATGAAAAACAACCATAATAAAGTTAATAAAAATAACAGTATCTATATTACTGGTGTCCTCCCAATTGTCTTCAAACATTTAATCCCATTCCATTGTGTTGAAATGAACTATAATTATGCCAATAACTAGCTCGATTTTGAGAGTTGGTCATTACATTAATAATAACAATTTATATGGCGTGACTCAGACCTCTTATTCCAAAGACCATACAGTGATTTTACCACTTGAACATATATTTTTAGGTTCACTAGATGAAATAATTCTTCATTTTGTTATATCTTTTTAATTCCAGAAGTGGAAAAAGTTATTTGATGAGGACAATACTGGTGAAATAACATTTATTCATTTTTGTGATGTTCTTGGTATCAGCAAAAAGAAAAGAGAGTAAGATTGGTAACTTATTTACACTGACCATTATCCTTACTTTAGTATAATTGATAGTTGTTTAGACTGATAAAATAGTTGTTTCCTCCAAATAAAATTTTTCTCTATATCTGTGAATGAATTAGTCAGTGACCAAGATGTCTTTTAATGTATAGCGTAATAGTGAGTTGTAGATCCAAAACCAACAACTGACTCCATTCATCCGTCAAGTAGCATCCGTTGTGTCGTCCTAGCACAGAACTCCTCGGCACTGCACATCTACGATTCCTCACGACAGATTGGAAACCTAGAACCTTCGGTCTCACGCGCTAAAGCTTAACCTTAGACCACTGAGCCGGCATCCAGCGGTGTTAGTATCTAACTTCAACCAATCCACGAAGTTGAGCGACCATCTCCAATTGTTTTTGGTGGGTAACTGCGTCACAGCTAACACGGAATTGAACCACTGTTTACGGCTTCTCACTAGAACTCCATGAATTACCTCTCGCGTGCGGGATCATGGATGCGCATAGCTAAGGAGCCCTATACTAAGACGAAACGATCGGCCAGCGTTTCCGGGTTTTCAGTGGTGGTTTAATATTGATCGATTCATGATCTCAACCAGAAACTCGACAATCCCTACAACCACAGCATTCATTGTGTCGAATCATTTGCATAAGTAAGTGCTTTTAATCGAGATTTAGGCAAGCTTTGGTGTTTGATAGTATAATAGTGTCTTTCAAGTGTTGTTTAAGGTCTTCTTAACAACTTTTCCAACACAACCATTAATTTGGTTGGAATTCACAATTCTTTAATCTGAATCTTATTAGATAATCTACAGTAGAATTTCAAAGTTTATTAATTCATATTTCTTTGAAGATAGTCAAGTTCACAATACAAAATGTCGGTACCGGATAAAGGATTGCTATTCCAACCGAATTTTATGGTAAACATTGAAATGTAATGAGTTGTTAAACAAATCTAATAAGTCTTTTGATATTCATTCAGACTAATACCAAACAGTTCTTCAGAGCAATTAGTTTCTGAATGTTATATTGTCAGAATAAAAAAATTACATAGTTCTTATATGCATTATCATGATGTTCTAATAATACAGGAAGGAAAAACCAACTTTATATTTGTAATCATTCTGAAACGTTACATAATTAATAAGACATCATAAGTCTTTTTAAAGGATAGTATCATGAAGCCAAGAAGTCGCGCAAAAAGACAGTGGGTAAGAATTATAAGGGTGTAGAACTCATAGTATGAAAAGTATCTAGGAAATAGCAGTCAGGTTCATTATAACTGTTCGTTAAAAACCCCTTTCTTAATAAATCAGTATTCTTCAACTGCCTAAGGATTTGCACTACAATATTAATGTGATCCACGAGTAAAAACACGTGTTAGTCTTATACTTTACACTTTTTGATTTAAACGACATCTTTTACTGAACTTTAAAGTACCGTGGTTCATTTTGACCAGTAGTTTGAACATAGTATTTAGGTTAACGGCTTTTGCAGTTGAATTGCAGTCGCCATATACCTAATCAAAGGACTGTATAACCATATATTTAAACCTGGTTTTTCAGAAGACTAACAAGTATGTTTTTAACTTTTTTCCTGTTAATCTCGACAAAAGTCAACTGGAAGTATAATCAGCAGGACTTAAGTTTTGTGATAGATGTAGACATCTGAACCATTTGAAGACTAATGTTTAATTTGATAACATATTTACCCAGACACAAGACTCGATACTCTCGACAAAGGTCGAATATGAAAGATTCAAGACTATACTAATTGGTTGCTGTAACCAATTTCTAACCTATTTCTCGATGTCCTACTTTCTAAAGGGACAAATTTTCTCACAAAAGGAAATGTATTTAGAAAAAATATTTGGACGGGTCAGTATACTCATTTTCATAGCTTTACACCTCTTCAATACAACATAAATTTGGTTAAATGTCTCAGCCACAGAAACAAACTAGTATGTTCTGAAGACAGTGTAAATAGCGAAATAGATCAACTGAAAAACATATTACGAAATAATGGTTACCCAGATCATTTTTTCGGAAAATTTCTGTTGGGAGTTATAAAGGCCAAACTCCGACTAGGTCAGTGTAAAAACCCTCTATCTAAAACTGAATTTTAAAGAGGATATAGCGGGTGACATTTCACTGGGTCCACTCGAAAAAATTTGTTGAAACGACGTTTCACACTGCCAAGTTACATGTAATCTTCTCAGCCAAACCAGTACTTACACAATAAGTCAAGGATAGGTTGCCCATTATGGGCTCCTCTATGTATGTATACTAATTCAACCTTGTGTGTTCGTGAACATGTACCAGGATGGTTGGGAAAAAAAGTCACAAAATCAATCAATAATGACATCCTTTCTTACTTGGTATATAGTGAACATCATATTAAAATAGATAAAGCCTTTTCTGTTTTATATCAAATTCCAAACAATCTATCTAAAGGAGCTGGATTACGGTTCCTCTCTTATAAATGAATCCATTTGAATCAACCCCAGAAAACCGAACTTATTTATCCAGCCTCTATGTTTACCTTGGTTCACGACTGAATCATCAGATACCTGAAATGGATATTATAAACCTCTTATCCTCCCTTCCAATTTCTTATTCTGTTTATATCTTTCTAAATCTTTGCATTCATCTTTCTCATTTCACATGAATTTCATTTCAGTTACCGTGATAACACCTCGATTATTACATATTATATTCAAAAGTTATCATCATTATTATTATTTTGTGATGGTGAAGATTTATGGCTCAGGTAGATGATTTTGATGAAGTTTTGTCCTCTGAGCTGGATTATTATTAAACCGAAGAACAAGACGAAATTCTCCTACTATGGATTTTATTCACACGATTTTTTATTTCATTATATTGCTATTATATTGGTTATGACTTGGCACTACCACAAATCATTCTGACCTTTATTAAACGAATTTCCTAATTTATAAATAACACAATCTTGAAGTAATCATGTCGTAACAGATACAAACGTTCACCATTTCTAACATATTACATTGTCAAATTCTTTAATACATGCCTTATTTTGAACTTTGTAAAATATCATAATTATGGACATATAACTGTAGATCCTGATAATGAAGTCATTTTGAATCTAGCTGTACTTTAAAAACTGATCTTAAATTATTTGATTAAATTACCGATTTTATAGTGAACCCCATGTTAACATAAGTATTTAAAATGATTTATTATCGCAGAATTTATTCAAAATGATCTTTAAAATAAATGACTAATTTACTATGCACCAGAAGAATCATATCTTGATTGTTGATATATTTTAGACCTAATGATTTTGATAAATTCACTCTGGACTCTAAAAAAATGATCGCAATTACATGAGAGGCAGTCGAAATCCATTTGACTTTATTCTAAACAGTAGAAATAAAACTATAAGCATTACCTTGTTACTGAAGCACAAATAATTCAATCGTCATTCTTCATTTTAGTGGAGTTTTATTCTCTTAGCTGGATGGTTTTTGGTCGTGGAGCTTTTATCAGGACAAACTTCAAAAAAACTACCTGAAGTTTGTGCTGATGGTGTCATTCAGAAGGACAAAACTTCACCAAAATCATCCACTTGAGCTACAAATCTTCTCCATCACTTCAAAGTCATTCTTTATTACTAGTTTTGAAAAATATTGATTGAAAATGTTTCTTCTATCAATGAGCAGAAAATCAATCAACTAGTTAATTTGACTTGTCATGTGCTTATGCTGGATTGCTTTTTTTTAAAACAAGACTGTCTTTAAAATTCTGACTAATTCTTTCAAAAAGTAATTGGCTTGAGAAATATAAAATAGTAAACTTACAATAATATTTTGGTTTCTAGGTAAATTATTTGCAGAATATACGTAAATATAATTGAACCAATTAAATTGTTAATTTAACATATGATCATTGTAATATTACCTCATTCTCAATTAAAAATAAACATTTGAGAAAGCAATTGATTTTAGTAACTACACTTATAGGCTCCATAATGATAGAGGAAGATAAATACATAGCTACAAATGTTTCATAAGAAAAAGAAAGTTCAGGGATAGGTTTAAAAGTGATTGCGAATAAGAGTTTTCAGGTTGTAGCATAGGATTGGTGTAGATGAGTGTACATCTTTTTCATACACAAGTTTAGTATAATTAAGTTATTTAAATGGCTTCTAACTTGTAATGGTGAACTAATCGTATTGTTTTACAAAACTATTACGTAATATAAAGCTGGAAAAGCTTCCTCTATTTTGATATCATGTTCACTGTCTACGACGGCAAAATGGATAGTATTGTGGTGTGTGCTACTTATGTCGATAGATATAGGTAGTATGTATCACCAACTGAAAGTGCAATGCCTGGAGACAGAAGGTTGAGAAAATAGAAGAGATGAAAACGAGAACAGAGACTGATTGGTATAGAAACGAAGGAACAACAAAGTCTGAAACAATTGATGCACATTTTGGTTGTTCCTGCCTGAATCCACATCCACCACAAAACTACCTGTAGATGTGATTAAATCTTTTCTCAATCATGTAAGCCCATGTTCCCGACAAAACAAGACCCCTTAAAAAAAGGTTACCTAAGTAACATCACTGAAATAGTTAAAATCATATAGACATATTATTATGTGAATTCCACCTTAGATACTATGTTTAAAGTCAAATATTACTCACTATGCCCATTTTTGTCTCATTTTTATGTTTAAAAATTTGTAGTTTCACGAATATATCCAAATAAATACGAATAATATTATCCTCCAGGCAATTTTTGTAATTTTTTTTAAAAATCCCCTCCCACCCCATTAAAAAATTTTCCCACCCCCAAATTACAATATTTTTCATCCCGTGTTTCGCCCAATGAAATGGCTAGTTTTAAAAGTTCGATTTAATTGGTTAGTTATGTCTTGAAAATTGTCATAAATTATCAGTACTTGTCGACGAAGCACAATCTCAATCGTCATTATGGAGCAGAGTAACGTGCCAATTACAAGCGCTGGTGTTTCTCACGTCACTGAAATGGAGGAAGTCTTTTTGACTACCTTGTTTCTGGTTGCGTTCTTATCGGTTGGAGCGTTAAAGACCGCTATCACAAATTTTGAAAGATCGACTTACAGTCATTATGTAGTGAGAGATTCGCATATTGTCAGAGATCAAAATTCGTATATTAAATTTGTGTGTTGGAGAAATGGGAGTATAAGATCTAGCGGTTCGTCACAGCGGATTAGACGGAGGAGGTGATTTGGTTAATGTTATTATAATTTTTTTCACGAAGGGCTTCCATGAACACCCAATGTCCGGCCTTCATGTTTTGTAAGAATGTAGACGGCTACTGGACTGTTGTACGTGGGAATGTGCATCACAATCACGAGTGCAATTCCCTGAGGTACCAAACTAATGCATGGGTGCGCAGGTTAACGGATGCAGAGTTTGAAACTGTGAGATCGCTGCTGATATCTGGTACCGCTCCATTCCACATTAAGAATTTTGCTTACCAATCTCATGGGAAACGTCTGACTGATCAAGATGTCTGTAATATGCGGTAAAAAGTGTTCTCACACGCGAACCTTCCTGGTAAGCAATTTGCCAATTTATAATGTACACCATAGGTGATTACGGAAAATTACAAGTTCACATAACATCCTTGGGTGGCCTTTGCGAATACGAATTAGAAGATGATAACTGTCTATCGTATTTTTTCTTCATGACTGCTGAGCAAATGAATTTGACAGGTCGTTTCTGTGATGTTATCGGTTTTGACGGGACGTACAAGACGAATAACGAGAACGTCTATTTATATCAGGTCGTAGCCCTTTTAGTTTTTTTCTTAATTACTTGCAATTTTTCTACTACAGTTCTTCAAAAATAAGAAGCCTGATTTTGTAATTATTTTATATGGAGGTAACCTTAATGAATAGTCCTAGCATTGTTTTAAATAATACTCAATTACAGGGCATTAAATTTCAAATATTAGTCTCATAATTTCATAAGTAAATCGTAGATGCTGGCATAAGAAACAATCTATGCGATTATCCTAAATTCATCAGCTGATTCGCTATTTTTGTGAACACTTCAGTTTTTCCTCGCATTCATGATATGTAGAAATAATGAACTAAAAAATATTTTATTATCGTATTAATGCAATTGTAATGTATTACATAGATCATTCTTTAATTGTAAGTAAATTATTGATCAAGTATACTAGTTTCTGCAATCTCATTACATGGCATATCTGAAGATTGAAATTTTCATGTATTTTCTCTGAATTTTATGATGCTTGATTTTTAATCCACTAAAATAAGAAAACATTTACACTTTTAAAGGGATGAAGAGCATGCATTGGCATGAGAATAAAATAGATATACCTAGGTCTTTGCCCTATATCATATTTTTTTCAAGTGTATTATTATTATTTGCAGTAAACGTTCACTTTAAAGATTCACTTAATATCATTAGACTGTAGCAGTAGTTACTAGAGTTTACCAGTATGTAAGGTTTTTTTATTTGTTGCTGTTTCTTGAAGTGCTATTAGCTTAAAAGTCCGATGATCATTTGATGAATAGTAATAAATCTAATACAAGACCTCAGGTATTTTTTTAGGAGTCCCTTAAATGCTTTTAGTAACTGATAAATTTGATCGTTCAAAAATGCTAACAATAAGAAGCTGTTATTACCTTCACCAGCCTTAGATCCTAACCTCGCCTTCTTAGCTTTTGTGAAGATTGTTTTTGATTCACTGTAGGATTATTACCTGGTTTAAATGTTTCTCATTCAAGAAATAATGTTATATAAGAGTTTATAGATAATTGATATACTTTTAAAGCAGTCAGATAAACAGAGTACACGAAGGTAACAAATGTTAACTGATTACGTATTGAAAGTATTTTGCAAATAAATCGCTCTAATTGAAGGTATGAAATTAAAATTGATTTCACTGTTGATCTTAAAAATACTAATATAGTAGGTTTATATTTTAAATTCATTTGGCTGTATATTGTTCCATTTGTAAAAATTAATAGTTCCAAACTTTGATACTTTTACGAATGGTATTCTCCAATTTAGCCGTTAAGTAGGTGTTGAAAATATATTTTCATATCAGCTGTTGTGGTAAAACTTCAAATAGGTGTTATTTGAGTGTATATTTCCTTATAAACTATACTCAAACTATAATTCAATTAGTATAGTGAGTTTGTGAAGAACGTAGCATTCTAATCGCTTAAATCACGAATTGATCTTAGCTAGATCTTCATTGCAAACCCGAAAACGCTGGAAGGCCTTTTAGTTCTAGTATGAGACTCTTCAGCAGTGCTCATCCACAACCTTGTATGCGAGAGCCGAACCTGTGACCATTCTCTTGGGTGAACGTTGAACATCTAGGCCACTGAGTAGGCACCCTACAGCGTCAATGTCTTACTTTAACCAGACCATGAGCTTCCACAATTTTTTATTGATCGCTTGTAGTGGATAACTATATCACATCCGACACGGAATAGATTGGAAAGAAATTTTCCCCTTGAACATTGAATAATATTGTCCGACCGGCCATTTTTTTTATAAAAAAAATTTTCCAACCCCAAATTACAATATTTTTCATCCCGTGTTTCGTCCAATGAAATGGCTAGTTCCAAAAATTAGATTTAATTGGTTAGTTATGTCTTGAAAATTGTTATAAATTATCAGTACTTGTCGACGAAGCACAATCTCAATCGTCATTATGGAGCAGAGTAACGTGCCGAGTACGAGCGCTGGTGTTTCTCACGTAACGGAAATGGAGGAAGTCTTTTTGACTACCTTGTTTCTGGTTGCGTTTCCATCGGTTGAAGCGTTAAAGACCACTATCACAAATTTTGAAAGATCGACTTACAGTCATTATGTAGTGAGAGATTCGCATATTGGCAGAGATCAAAAATCCTACATTAAATTTGTGTGTTGGCGAAATGGGCGTATAAGATCTAGCGGTTCGTCACAACGTATTAGACGGAGGAGGTAATTTGGTAAATTGTTTTATAATTTTTTTAATGAAGGGCTTCTATGAACACCCAATGTCCAGCATTTATGTTTTGTAAGATTATAGACGGCTATTGGACTGTTGTACGTGGGAATGTACATCACAATCACGAGTGCAATTCCCTGAGGTACCAGGGTAATTCATGGATGCGCAGGTTAACGGATGGGGAGTTTGAAACTGTGAGACCGCTGCTGATTTCCGGTACCGCTGCATTCCACATCAGGAATTTTGCTTACCAATCTTATGGGAAATGTCTGACCGCTCAAGATGTCTGCAATATGCGGTACAAAGTGTTCTCACACGCGAACCTTCCTGGTACGGAATTCGCCAATTTATAATGTACACTATAGGTGATTACGGGAAATTGAAAGCTCACATAACATCCTTGGGTGGGCTTTGCGAATACGAATTGGACGATGAGAACTGTCTATCGTATTTCTTCTTCATGACTGCTGAGCAAGTGAATTTGGCTGGTCACTTTTGTGACGTAATTGGTTTTGACGGGACGTACAAAACTAATAACGAGAACGTCCATTTATATCAAGTCGTTGCCATGGATATGAATTTTAAGGCAATACCCATGTGCATTGCCTTTTTAAGTCGCGAAACGTCGGCCTTGATTTCTCGATTCCTCTTCTTTTTCCAACGGTGTACCAACAGTCGACAACTGGTAGGCATTGTGACCGATGATTCACCTGCAATTGCTGCTGCTATTACGCAGGTGTATCCGGATGCACACCATATTCTGTGTCGCGTACACCTTGTTCGGAATGTGATAAAGAGGGTAAGTGTTTCGTTCATTAACATTAACCCAGTAACCGTTATTGTAGAGGGTGCGATCAGAAATTGTACAACTGTTCTTTCGCCTCATGTTCACTCGAACGGTTGAAAGGTAAATCAAAATCTACATAACATGATTTTGTAGTTTTAACAACGTACTTTGGACGCCACGGGGACGTACTACGTACACGTCGACACTAGCCGGTGCTCGTGTCCATTCTTCATTGAAAACGGATTACCATGCCGTCACATATTGGCTTACTGCATACACAGTAACACCGAAGTGAACGTACAGTCAATTTGTGACAGGTGGTTACACTATGATGGTTATCTGACTCATATTGCAGTTGAAAATTATTTCCCAATGCAACTGAGTCAGCCAAGCATGAAGAATGCGGTGATAGCGTTAATCAGGCGAATGTCGGAGGAACAATGCAGTTCACTTCATGACTTCATAGTTCACGGTAGACTACCAACAACGCCAGTAAACTTACATGGAGAACAGCATTCGTACACCCTTTCAAGAACCTCGACTAACGTAGCAGTGCCGTTTATACAACGAGGAACTGTTGATTTGGATGAAACGCTCAGTAACGATGAGGAGGAAGTAATTTCTATTAACTCGGAAGAGTTAACTGAACGGGACATCGAAAATGAAGAAGAGCATGACGAGAATCGACTCTGCGACATCTGTAATCTTGCGCAGCCTCCGTGTGAAACCGGTGGTGCGGTTGGTTGGGTTTTCTGTAGATGTGAAGCAATGTTTCATACCTTCTGTGCCTACGACCCATCGCCGAACGTGCGAGCAGTGCACTGTCCTATCTGTGGCGCCATTACAAACTAATAGTGATGACGTTCGACCGCGAGAACGAGTAAAGGCCCTTTTCAGGGCCACCCACAATTTGATTTCCATTATTTTTTATCTACTACTTTTCCGCCGCAAAGGTCAAGTGATTAAGCACTTATTAATGTCTCATGAATTTAGATATCCCTTAGAGATTAATAGTGGAAAAGCGATTATCGTTCATGTATTCGTAAACTTGTTTCTAACGTTTATTAGATATAAAGGTTAAGAAAACTTAGACAAGATTTTGTCATCTAATGAAGACTAATCTAGTAATTTTATATTGAAAATAATGTGATTAGCGTTCATGTTTTAGTAACACATTTGTAAACTATCTAATAAAAGTACATTTTGAGTACATTTTAATAGGAATATTTTAAATGAGTGAAAATCGTAATTTTGTCGTTAGGTCAATAAACTTATGATGACATTTATTAGTGAATGTAATAAGATAATTACAAAGATGAATGTGATTAAAGCTCATAGAGAAGTAAACGAAATTGAGAAAATTAACTTATTTAGGAATAAAATAATGACATTTGAAAACAAGTTGAAACCATCATCATTGAAATGATGATGGTGATAAAAGGTCATACAGTAAGTGTAAAAAGAAATAAGAATATTATCCGTTTCATAGATACACAAAACAAGAACTTCATATTCTTGTTTTATATTAAAATTTCCTGAAACCAGAACTATGCGTACGTAAGAAGTACGTCTGATCGTAAACTAAGCCTCCATAGTTATTCATAACTACTGATTATATCACCGTATTCATTTGCACACCTCATCAACTATTTATGACTGGTACAATCTCGTTGTACCAGTTAAATATTCCCTTAAAATATTCAAAAATCAAAAATAATTTAGGAAACAATCGTTTTCCTTAACTTCATCATCACACTATACAGTTATTAGTCCATAATTTTATTATTTTATAAAGTCCAAAAATAAGGCATGACATTTATGAATTTGACAATGTAATGTGTTAACAATGGTTAACGTTTACATCTGTAACGATATATATATTTACAAATTAAAAAGGTCATTCACTAAAGGTCGGGATGATTTGCAGTAAAGTGTTCAGTCACAATAAGTGACTAAGCATTATAGGAAAATTGAAAATGCAAAAATTTTGTGTCAATGAAATACATAGTACAAGAATTGAATCTTGTCAATTGACATAATAATAATAATAATAATAATAATAATAATAAGGAAAATAAATAATACTAATAGCATTGTAAATGTTCATTGATACAGTTGACCTTACTCATATTTATACGTTTAAAGTCGATAAATATTTGTTGAGTCAGTCAGACGACGTAGGATTGTTCATTTACACTTCATGAAACTGATATTTCAAATGCTTGTCAAAAATGGTTACATTCATAATGTCTAGATAATTCAGGTTTCATATTACGGCGGTTAACAATATTCACACATGACTGATTAAACAAACTAGTTTTTATTACGACCAAAAATTAATTTTAAAATACAGAACTACAAATAATTTACAAGTGAACACAATAAGCCGTTTCAATGGACTTTTACAATTTAACCACATTTAAATCTAACGTTGTCTAATTCTCATTATGAATGAACATTTACAAAATAATCCTTTACTAAATATTAAGTGTCTTTTTCGGAAAATTTATTACTACTTTCATATACTGTCAAAGTCAGTTCATTAAATGATCGTCTACGGTTGGTTCACCTGAATTATACATATTGCAACCAGTAATTTATCATGATGATTTATTGATATGTTGATTTCTTTTTCCCATTAACACACCGTGTGTTACAAAAAAGCCTATGCACACACTTTGGTGATAATTTGTTTATTAATTTGGTATTAAATATTTGACTACCGACCTCATTCAGTAATCACTATTATCAAATATTCAAACCGGTTTACAGATGCTTTTTCCCAAAAACTTTCTTTTACTGAGATACATATGATTATTCCTGTTCCGATAACTAACGACTTCAATTCAAGGTATACTTGATCGGAAAACAAAAATTGATCCCAATACACATTCACTAACAGTAGGATTGCATGGTAATGCAATTAAGTTGGTGTCTTTTTCTTCAAAAGTCTAAATTTTTTTCAAGACTAAGATTACACAAAAAAAATTATTCATTATCATTAAATTTCAAATGTAAAAAATGAAAATTCTGGTATCCAATCACAGCTCCAGATGTGATTTCGATTTCAACTAATCAGATTACAAAGATGAACAGTTTACGACCAATCACAAAATTATTAAAGGTAACAAAATGTTTGTTCATTATCACTTGAGCACACACTTGCAAAACAAGTCCACCAATCAATGATACCTAAATTTTTCATTCACACCCCACAATTTTTTTAAAAGGGGTGGTAGGGAATCATATAGGCCGGTTACTTAATGTCAACCTTGAACATTCTATTCTCAAACTCTGTATTCGTCCACCTGGGACTGGCTCAAATTTATTGGTTAGATCTAATAGATTACTAAATATGTATTTTCAGCTGCCATTACCAGCTTGTACACAAAATTACGTATAAAATTATAACTTACGGTGTTCATAATCCCGTTACAGCGAAATACTTAAAGAAAGAAACATAGTAATTCCAGATTCAATACCTAAACCAATCGTCTACTCAAGCAACCTAAATCCAGAGATGCAGCAGAAAATATTGAGAATTATAAAATATGGATGGAATAAACAAAACGATCATTCCAATTTATATGAAATAACTGTACAATGTGATCGTGAGTTCGGTTCACGTTGGAAAGGACGTGTTATCAACAATACACAACCAATAAAAGAAGCAGTTAAGGGAAAATATCTGGTGTTCAGTTGTGATAATGGAAAAACCATATGGTGCCTTTGGTTAGGAAATGACGAAAAAGACAGATCCGTAGGATGTTGTTGCTGTTAATTCGTTATAATTTTAAAAATACTCCATTCTTGTTCTATTTAATTATCTTAAACTATTGTTATAATGCAATATACTTTTGTATTAACTTCAACTCTTACGTAATAAAATGTTGTATTCACAGATAATAATGTCATTATAGTAACATCATGAACCAAAACCAACCATGTTATAAATCATTTCCTTTTAGTTAAAATAAATTGTGTCATTTTTTTTTTCATTTTTAAAGAAATTTTGTTGATCATAATAATGGACTATTTTTATTAATTAATCAAGGGCAGTTTATAAAGTCAGTTGGCTGATTATCAATATATACCATGTTTAAGCTTACTCAATACTTTCATTATAAATTACATCAAGAATCTGATTCGTTTGAAAAAAAGTAAACACAAAATGACTTTAATATCACATAGAAACAATTTTCATGTGATTTTGTTTATAAAAAGTTGAAAATTTAACTTTTAACTCACTAACGATAACATATTAGTTATCATGGGATTATTCTAAAATATTATTGACACATTAATGTACTCAACAACTGGCCAATAAAACTTTAAAATAAATCATTTTAACAGATCATTAAAAACTTTTCAGGAATACTTCCAGACTAAATATTTTATTTGTCAAGTAGAATTCATTATGTTGCTAGCTTAAAAATATTGATTTATAACCTATGATGATATATATATACATATATAGACTTTGTTATTATTATTGGTACATTGATAATCTATTATTTAAACATGTAAGCTTTGATACAAGGGGCGACCAAGATATGAATTCTCCACATAACAAAAATGAGATTATGAAGTGACAGAGAAACGAAAGTTAGTATAATAAGAAAACGAAATTGTGAATAGAAATTAGTGCACGAGAGTGAAATAATAATAATAGTGGATAGATGGACGGATGGAACAGTTCAGTTAGAAAAAATACAACCAGAAAAGATTCTGTCAGTTATTTTAGCTCTTATCAAGCGTAAGTTACAGCATGATCGCCAATGGCTTGTATTCTGAGCCATATGTGATAACGTTCGAAGACACCATATTGCGCTATCTCCAGGACCTCAACCAGGGAATCGTGAAGTATAAACAGATGTCAGTCCTGCATACCTTTCTTTCATACTACGACACCATATCATGCACTGACCACCTCTACGCATTTTTCAACTAGTTCCAGAGTCGGAAAATAATGCACAACATGATAAGACATTTATAGTACCTGTCTAAGCAACCGAAGTCGGTGTTTCAAGACGGGAAAGCTAATTGAATTATCGTCGCTGTACTTGACAATTCGTTGCCAAACTTCCATATTACCAAAATGGTGTTGTTAATGGAAGTTAGCAATCTGTCAAAGAAAACGATGATCAAACACAGAAAGTCGTCTAAAATCCTCAACTTGGGCAGGCCAGATTTCACAAGTATTGAGGAACACTACTCTTACTGACGCATTATTGATCCGAACTTTTGTAACCAGACTAATATTACAAAGACTCCAAAGATGGCCAAGATCAGTATAAACACCTTTTGACTTTCATTATACGTGAATTGATTTCCCCACTCACACCAACACCTATACTTATGCAGCTACTCAGACACACGAATTTCTCTACCTACTCATTCCGTACACTTATTACACTAATCTTTCTATAATTTCTATATAGGGAAACTTCGATCTTGGTTTTTATTTCAACTGTTGTTATGAAAAATTGAATTTTTCCTGATATGTGAGCAACAATGTATTTTTAATTATTGAAACTTGGAACATTATCCATAATAGAAACGAATCTTGTATTGTTCCAATCTATGATCGTGCTACACCTTCTTTGATTTATCCTTCATCGACGTTAATTTTCACAACTTACAAGCTATTTATAACCATTAGTAAAAATCAAGTCTGAAGTTAACATGAAATTTGGAAAGTGTCTACCATGGAGACAAAAGGTGGTGTTAGGTGGTGCTTTCGATTAAGATCAATGGTTTTGTAAATTTCATATCAACATATAAAACAAACTGATGAAAGCTTTATGGTTTTAAATACCAGTTGTTAAGACAGACAGAAGATTATAAAAGCTTTCTGTATTCTGTGATATGTAACTAAAAGAAATATACCGTTCGTAATTATAAATAAAAGTGTTTCAAACACCCATCTGAAAATCTTAAAAATAACTAAGATTCTGGTTAGTCGGCTTGGTACCGTAAATTTACACAACCATATTGCTTACCAATGACGTAGTTGGAACTGAAAATCTACTTACAGTAATAATTTTAAAGAACATGTGCTTGGTGTAAGTGTTAATTTCGTTGAAATCAAAGTATAAAGTAAAGTGTTATACATATACGTTTGATTAAATAGTATGAGACTCAAGATTTTAGGCAAATATCATTTTTTGTTGGTGAGCCTACTGATTGTATATGAGTTGGGCATAATCAACTACTGAAAAACTACTACTACTGAAGGACATTAGTGGGAAAGTGTGAAATATTCTCAGTCTAATTTGAAAGAAATTCAGTGATTTGATGCAGTGATTTACGTTCTCATAGACCATGTCAGTGATTTCAAGATAAAAGTAAAGTACTCATTAAATGTAACCTAATAACTCTTTAATTGATCGAAAAAACATTGGTAAAATCTTAATGAGTATAAAGAAGATTTTAGGACGTTTTGGGACTTTCCAAATTCCACTTTTATAAGGAATAAATGACTTTTACAGCATAACACACAATTAAAAACCGGAGAAAATGATAATAAATTGTTAGCGTTTATTCAATTAGATTAAGGCATGTTTTTTATGCTTATCAGTAGTGATCTTTTGAGTACATGTGTATTTTTAGTCGTGAACTGATTTATGATTGCTTCTGGAAATGAGTTATTTCATTTGGTTACAAACTTATGGAATAGTTGAGCTTTCATTTCTGAATACGTAACCCGAATTGAAATTATAACTAGATCTTTTTTCGCTTTTCTCGTTGTGCTATAACACAAAGTGACTTTAAATTACGAGTAACCCACACAGTTTCGCAGCGCCGCAAATATGTCTCATTGATAAGTGACAGCAAGAACTAAAATCAATAACGTGCCATCTAACATAAAATAATATGTTTTGCAACTTTGTTTGCTTTGTCTACCATATAGTAATTTTTCAGCTCTCTGGACTTACCAATGAATAGTCAGTCATTACTGGTCCATTAACAACAGCGTAAAAATTGTATTAATCGTTAATCCAAAATTTTGACTGATATTACCATAATAAATGCATTGATTTTCATTAAAATATATCTGACTAAATACAAAACTATTTGAAGTGTTTGACTCTTAGTTTGATTTCATGGATAGTGTATATTATGACGAAGATTAATATGTCAGTATACAATTCAAGTTAATCATAGAAGAAAACAATATGGGAAATGTGAATATTGTACGTATTTTGATGAGAACAAGTGAGTCATTTAAAAATATAAAGATAGAAATTCTAAGAGAATGTTTTCGCTAAATGTCATACATTAAAAATGGAATCACTTTAGGCTTGAAGCAATTTAAAAATATATCAATGCTTTAAATTATCTCAAGTCAATCCGAACAACATATACAAGCGAACAATATTGTTTCCGATTAGATCCTTAGAACAATAGGATCACACTCTGACTTCCCCATGATGTCTAACATGCTTTAAAAACCAACACATATTGTTCGGGTTCGTTTTTTCAAAGGAATAAAGATCACTGAATTACATAAGATGAAGAGTGATTTTTCAATTAGCACTACAGAAATGAAATTTACACTTTGAACGTGAGCTACTTTTAAATATTTAAGTAGAAAGAATAGCTTTCAAAAAATGTCTGTGGTTGAATGCGTTACTGATATTTCTAACATAAGGTAATAAATAGTATGACAGAATTATATATTTCACTTCAGATTTCAATAAGAGCTTTTCAAAGTGATTAAACTTGGCGCAATAGAAAATTTAATATCGTTATTCGAATGTGTTCAAAACTCGCCAACCAAGATTACCAATCTCGAATATACTGCATTTCATCGACAGTTCCGTTATGAACACGTATCAATTAATTTTTCAATAAACTCCCGTAATTTTTTGGAAACAGTTCAGTATGAGCAGACCATAACTACTGCTGGTTGCTTGACATTGAAAAAAATCGTGTCATCATCGGAATAAAAGATGTATAGGCAAGCAATCAATCATGATGAAATCAGAATCCAGTGTTTTTAGGTGTTCCAAAATTTTCATTCGAAAGGTAACACTATCACTCAAATATGCTGTTTGGACTTTTAAAACAAGCGGTTATGTTAACACATATCCAGATTTTGTAATTGAGACTCAACAAAAATACACTTATATTGTCAGTTTGACGAGCATCATATTCACGTTCAATTATAAAGTTTATAAGGGTCCACTTTATTGAAAAGACTAAATGTGTGTAAAAATTAAATACCTGGAACGATTATTTCTAGACTAAGTGTTCCATTAAAAGTGACGTATTGGGCCACCAAACTTGCCTCATTATACGGAACTAATTTTTCATTCAGACAGACAAAAGTTATCGAGTTCCCACCTCATATTACTTCCATTGAAACTTCACAAAATCTAAAATTTCGTGACAAAACACTTTCGATGGAACAATGGAGAAGTGAATTTTTACTGCCGGTTAAACGGACCTTAGTTTATACATATACTATGAACAAAAATCTTCCATTTAGCTTCGTACTTTATACTTGGATAACCCCGTTTGTGCGACAGCTGTGATGAATCTCAGTCATTGCTTTGCCTTATTTGTACTTGAACGGTCTCTCTGGCTTACTATATTTCATTACCAATTTCTTCGTTGTATCATATAGTTGTTTCATATTTCCTTCTCTAGCTGAATTTTTCGTTGTTGTTGCTATGTCCACCACGCATTTCCACTTGTTGACTCCAATGTCCCTCTTCACTCGCTTGATTGCTTCAATGTAATCAGATTGTGCCTTGACTGCCTCTACTCTCGTTCCACTTTTGTTCATTACCGTCTTCTTGTTCTTCCTTTATCAAATCTCGCAAATGGTTTCGACAGAGATGACTTCCTATGATTATGCTTGTTGCGACCAAGAATCTCCTGACACGCTGACACTAGTGTTCCTTCAATCCATTTCCCCTTCTTCCAAATGATCTTGTAAGGCTTGGAATCTGTTGTTGAGAGTTATCTTGAATTGGTTCAGTTTGTCAGTATGTCGAATGAAGGCTGTGTTGAATATTTGTGATGTTGTTTCTCCAGTTGTCCAGTGGTTCTCCAGTTTCACGTTCATCTTGTCAACCATCTGGTAGATGGTGATCTGAAGCTACATCAACTCCTCTCCTCATTCTCACGTCTCTCATTGAACTTCTGACATTTTACTGATGCAAATATGATCGATCCCATTTTGTGTAGTGTGGTCCAGTGAAACCCACGTAGCTTAATTCATACATTTGTGGAGAAATATTGTGCCAATTATAAACATTTTGTTGAGTGCACATCAATTTGCGGATCTCTCGTTATTCTCGTTCGTTTCTCCTAGTCAGTTCATGTCGTCCCATCCTATATTCATACCGATTGTTGTCCATTCAAACTTTGACGATTGAGTCTCCCATCTGCATGATTTGGTCCTTCCTCGACACTTCTCTATGATCGACTACAGTCTCTCGTGAAACTGGTCATTATTGTTTTCATTACTATGATTGTTGTGTACCTATCATTGGATGACATTCATTGTGATTCCGTCTTTTTTATTCTGAAGGATGTTTTGATGATTTTGGATCCATGGAATTCTCATCCTATAAATGCTTTACGTGATTTTTGACAACATCAGGAGACCTTTGTGAGTGTGTGGAGCATTTTCTTCTTCATGACTTGAGTACGGCAGAATCTCTTCTGAATTTAACATTTTCTGTCCAGCTGTTAGATGGGGCATCAGCCTCATAACTTTCGAATAATCTTGGCTTTCCCTATGAGGCATCACAATTCTTCTAAATGATTATCTTTCAACCGGGAGAGCAGATTTTAAATGGTTTGACTTGTTTATTCTGGTTGGGGTTTTTTAGTAAGGTTGTTTTTGACGTGATGAGGTTTCCGACCCTATGCCCAACCGTCATTCTTCGTGTGGCTTGAGACCGGCAGTAACCCAGGTAGAACTACAGGCGGAGTTACGGTTTGAGCTGGATGGATTCATTTCAGACACACGATTACCTATATACATCAAAAATGAAAAGCGGGAAAGCGAAGGAAAACAATGCACAGAAGGCAAGCGTACCAACTTCATTTGATCAAACGTGACTCATCATTTATAACTAGACAAGAATAAGGTCAATGCATGTGATCAATAAGGTAAACGATACGATAGGAACAGTCAAGGCTAATATATGAATGATCGACAAGATCAAATATGTCTCGAAAAGGATAAATTAACTGATCTGTCTGGAAGCCAGAATAACCCATGTGGGCTTGACATAGTACTACACACCACAAATTCTCGCTCCCATTTTAGGCTACATCCTACAAAAGCTGAGAGAGAAAGGTTAACAAATGTCACTTTGTTGGCATCTTAAAGTTTTTCAAAGCAACTTTGAATTTTTCCCTTTAAATAAGGTCATTTTTGTTAATATACTGAAAGCGAACTTATTTATTTTAAAGGAATAGTCGTAAATCTCTTGCTACCCTGATGACTTCTACTTTACTTCAGTTAATCATGCAATATATTTTTCCATATTTTCAATTACAAATTATTTTCTGCTCTTCTTGGGTAGTTTTCAGCTTCATTCATCTTTATCTGTTATTCTATCTAATTTTATGGTTGTTATTACGCAGCTTTAACATCACTGTTCATTTCTTAAAATCGTGCTACTATGTGTTTTAAAGTTTTTCTTCTAGAATTTTCACACTAAATGACATAAATATTCATCCACTTTACCACTAGAACTCTTCTATTCCTGTCGTTATGTAAAGATTATTCACAGATTGTAAATGAATATTTCTGTTTGGTAGGTTATAAACAGTTGAAGAGAAACCATGATTTAAATGAATCCATCCTATTTTAACACAAATGTTATTCTGGCTTAAGGGGAATTCATGAATTTGAAAAATTGTTTAAAATAAACCATTCATGTTGATGAAATCACTGAACTTGATGATAAAATATGAAGATCAAGTTATGAAGTCTGAAACAAAATAACTGTACATGTGTTTCCAATTTGTTTGAAAACCTCTGATTGATGACAGGACAATGCCGAAAAAGCAGTTACTAGCGCCCATGCTGTCGATACTTTTTGGATGAGTACGATTAGTGTAAAGGAAGTCTGCACAAATCTAACACCTGCGGCCTTCAAATGGTTTAGCAAAAATGAATGTGAGTGGTTGTGTCAGAAATGCTGTTAGGTTGCAGACAGCTTGCTATCCGAACCCATTGCAATGGTAAACGCTGCCAAAAGGCATATTATCAAGAGTGATCGAGATGAATCAAAATGTGTCCCCTCTGTCGATTTGCAAATCTATGTGAAGTCACCCCAAATAAACTCAGATTCGATTGACTTGCATGAACTAAACGAGTAAGAATCAACTTCAAAGAGTTTTATCAGAAATAAAATTTCAAGAAAGTTTCTTCTCTCTCACGCCCTTCAAATGGCATAATCCAGGAAGCGTTTAGGAAACCTAGTTGTGAGACTAGATCTGTTTCTAGAAGGATAATTAACAACCTGACCACCTAAGTCATCGACAACCATCCAGGATCTCATCGTGTATGTAATGCAACTGTAGTTGCTATTCCAGTGAAAGCTGATGAATGGGTGCAAATCGAAAAAACGACCTAATGTTGCTAAAGAAAAGCCAGTCTCCCAAACAGTAGTTGAGAAACAGAAGGCTGAACATAATCACAGTTCAGACGCCTTTATAGAGTCAAGGAAAATGAAGGCTCAGAACCCCTTAACTCACACTGGGGATGACATCGGCTAGGTGAAAAACCTACCTAACCAGCTTATACCTCAAGATATCTCTGAGACCACCTTTCTGAAAGATTATAGACTAGGTTACCAAACGGATTTGGAACAAAATCAAACAAGGCTGCTAAAAGCAGTATTTAAATTTCCTAATAAAAGGACTTAGTAGTACAGAATGGACAAAAACTAAAATGGTCAGTAGATTTTGTCCGCAAAGACTTTCAGCTCATGAACTGCATACAAGAAGAGATGAGGCTGAAAAAGAACGGAAACCAGTGTTAGATGCTAGTGAAGACCATTCACTTGTAAATTTTCGGGTGGTGAGGCTTCGATGGAGAATAATGCCAAAACCACTATGCATGCGGCGCGAAGCCATTTAATTGGTCTTCAGGTATGTAATACAAAACCGTAGAGCCCGCTCAACAAAAGATCGTAGCCAGGTGTACAGATCAACTGTACCAAACCAGATGTAATCACTGTCAAATAAACTTGGCTGACGCAGTCTGTAGCTATTGGTGGTCGATGTTTAATATTAAGAAACTGTAATACACCTACGGCAGACTAGAAATATCGAAGGACTGAATTGTCAGAAATGAAGATAGACTGGTTAAACTTAATCTACTTGCTTTGATACATAGAACAACCAGAGGTGACTTGATCACAGTTTTTAAGTTATTTAATGATAAAGTTGCATTGAACATGCCCTCATTTTTCTTGTCTTACAAACCAGAGAATTTACGAAGACTTATTACAAACTTCCACAAACCCAGAACAAACTACTTGTCAGCTGACTATCGACTTTTCTATCTAATTCATTACCTCAACACGTGATTAAAGCTACATCTAACAACGATTTCATGAAAATGTTGGGTCAACTGACAGACCACCATTACCAGGAATAATGCAGGCCATCCAACTTCCCATCCTTCCAAGGCTGTAACCGAAACCCAATAGCTTAAGGTTGAACATTAGGTAGTTTTATACTGAATCACACATTGAATTTGTAAAATACTGAAACAGTACATTGGATATACCACTTGCGCATTTTCCTTAAGTTGTCTCTTACAAACTCCACCATTCTTTCATTCCTGTTGCCACTCTAACTACTTCTGTTTCTCTTTCTTAATCCTCATTTTTCTCTACTGTCAGTAAGTATCCTACTTCCAGTTTCTGCTACACACTATTTATATCAGTTCGTATAAAAGTACACACCACACTTGCATAAATATTATTGGATAAACATCAGTATAAGGTCATGGAGACAGTTGAGTTTTCTTTTGATTTTTTGTTGAGATCATGAACTGGTCAATGTTAGACCACCATTGAAAACATGGAAGCACTGGACGACCGTTTCAACTTCAACCAATCCACGATATTGCACAACTGTCTTTCATTGTCTTCAGTGGGTAACTGCCTCACACTCGACAAGATTGATCTCCACTTATCATGACTTTTCACTAGAACTTTACTTATTACCTCTTGAAGCTAGTCACCGTTGGATCCCGGCTCAGTGATCTAGAGGCTAAGCCTTCGCTCAAGGCTGAGGGTCCTAGTTTCGAGTCCCACCTGTGGGATCATGGATGCTTAGTAATGGGTAAAGTTAAACAATATTTATCATTTATCGTTTTTACTTAAACATTCATCTTTATTGTAATTCATTTACAGCGTATTCTCAACTGTCTGTTTAACAAATCTTTGCACATTTTTTGTATTTCCAGTATAATCTGGTACCTAATCATTTTATCTTGTCTCACAAAACAAAACTGATCTAATTGATTTTGTGTAATTTATAATAAAATCTAAGTCTTAAATTACCACATAATGATGTGACATGAAATAAATAATAACACAATATCGCATACAAAATGTATCATGTGACAATGTGAAAAGGTAATTATAACTAAGAAACAAGGAAAATCGTTGATATATCTGAAACTAGTCAATCATATCTATTACACTAGTAAATCTATTAGAAAGAGGTAAATACTTTCACATGAAACATATGCTGAGCAGACGAAAAATGTATTTACTTTTGGCTGACTAACAGGAATGCTACTAAGTTTACCTAATATATATATATAACAATCAGATGCACAATGTGATCTGTCAGTAACAATGTAAAGAAATCCATTGTTAGTCATTTAAATGTTGTCATTATTGAAATAAAAAAAGTGCTTATAATAAACTTTCACGGACATTTATTTATAGCCTGTCTAATAGTGAATTAATTATAGAAATAAATACTTTGATATTACATTGCTTTCAAAAAAGTCTCTTATTCAGTGTCTTTAATAAGACTTACTGGTGGCCAAGATTAATACAAAGTTGTTTCACATGGAACATTTGTTGAATAAAGTTCAAATATTTGATAAACTATAATTCTTCTTCAAGAATTGTTTAAGTATAATTAACGTTAGATTAAAGTTAGTCTGGTTGCACATACATCAATTGCATTCTTTAATATTTAACCAATATAGAGTTTTGTTAAAAATTGGAAGATATTTGTAATTGTATCAAACTTTGAATATTCACAGCTTTTATAAAATCATACAGAACAGAATTATGATTTTCTAAAGACCTGTGTAGAAATATCACTAGAAAGTTTGCTTACTTCAGGAATTAAGTAAATAACATTTCTCCCCAAATGCCCTGATACGGCTGAGAATGAGGAGAGTCAGATCTTCCTCTCGAAATGCTCTCACATGGTCATGTGAATACAGCCAATGTCAGGGAAGTTCTACTCACTTCCTCCTCGCGACGGAGGTGCTGTATACGAAATTGAGAGGGTAAAAATTGAATGTCCGGTGCTTTGACCGGGTTGGTAGATACGGATGATCCATTTAGGGGAGTTGGAAAACCATGATTTCAAACTAATGGTGTACATGAACTCCAGGATCCTGAGTGAACAAATGGCGTATGAACCAATCGTTGGTCACCGGATACCATAGGACTGCTCCATTGCCTTGCGGATCAGACCTCTAGGTCGAAGGCTCCGGGTGTGGCCCCCTAAGAAAACCACCTTCTTTGGTTTGGACACCTGAGCAGCATCAGCCCATACACAAATCAAGTGACTTGTGTGGCGCAATTGTATTCGATGTCCCTTTGTACCAATATTTATGTGTTCAAGTAAATAAATAAAATAAATTCTTTTTCTAATGTGTCACAAATTCATAAGTTCACATAATTTGAAAAAAATAGAATAACGGTTTGTTGTTGAATCTGAAACGCACTTATTTTAAAAATTCATCAACTAAAGTAGAAGTTATCTGATTTTTCTACATCCATGTGTGTCTACGAATTCGGCTGCTCCTATAGAGAAAGCTATACTTGAGGCACAACCAGACAACTAAGCCAACATGTTAGTGAACACCTCTCTTCGTTGATAGAAAAGAGCCATGAAGAAAAAATGATTTAGAAAATATTTCTTTCCATAAGTTGTTTTTTTACTAAGTGTCAAAATAAGAATTTCCACAATATCAGAGCAGAGCCTGGTTTGGATCTAACTGAAAACAATATTGTTTTAATTAACTTATTTTGAAGTAAATGGTTCATAATGTCTAAAATGTCCTCTTGTTATTTGTGAATACATAAATGAAATGCGTCCTGCACACTTAAACTTATTTCATATGAAAGGCAAATCCATGCTTTAATCAACTCATGAATTGAACTATTAAACTACTATATTATCCACAAAATCCCTCTCTGATTATAATCATTGTATGCTCACTAATGACGGTCTCTAAGAGGTATTTCCTGAAGTTCTAGTGAAAAGTCGTGAAAAGTAGAGTTCAACCGGTTCTGTTGTGAGATAGTAAGTCACTGAAAACAATGGTGGACGGTGACACAATTTCGTGGATTGGTTAGGGTTAAACATTAACACCGTTTTTTTCTTTCCGAAGATGTTGTAATTCATGTTTTTATCAAGTTATTTATAGCATAATAAGAAAGTGAAATTCCTCCAAACGTTCGGATATATTAGCTTTGTACATTTAGGACAAACTGGTCATAAATCGAGTTTTTGTTATATTTATCTAAGAAATAAAAACCAATCTCAACAAAATTGAGACATAATACCAAGAGGTATAATAAAGCACAACGTTAATCAAACTACATTGGACATCAAGTTTTGACAGATATTATTAAAATCACATATGAATGATTACAAAAGTAAACTGAGCTAATGTATTACGTAATTTCGATAAACCTCAAAATTTATCAAATGAACTGATTGTTTAATATTCAACTAGTTTTTTTAAATAGACGACCTAAATTTATTTAACGACCTCAAAGAATGAAATGAATAGATTTACAAATTGTTATAAAATTTATCACAATATTTCTTGAAGACGATAAAATTACTTCAGTTATGAGCTGACACTATTAAAACATTAAAATTAAATTAAATATATCAAATGAAAAAGTTTAACAAATAAGGACTGTCAATAAACTAATAATTTTCAGAAAGATCCAAAACAAGATAGCTTGAAGAATATTGTCAATAATATATTGTAGTCATATAGTTTAGCTAGAAGAAGATGTAAGATTCAGAAGAGATTCTGCCGTACTCAAGTCATGAAGAAGAAAATGCTCCACACACTCACAAAGGTCTCCTGATGTTGTCAAAAAATCACGTAAAGCATTTATAGGATGAGAATTCCATGGATCCAAAATCATCAAAACATCCTTCAGAATAAAAAAGACGGAATCACAATGAATGTCATCCAATGATAGGTACACAACAATCATAGTAATGAAAACAATAATGACCAGTTTCACGAGAGACTGTAGTCGATCATAGAGAAGTGTCGAGGAAGGACCAAATCATGCAGATGGGAGACTCAATCGTCAAAGTTTGAATGGACAACAATCGGTATGAATATAGGATGGGACGACATGAACTGACTAGGAGAAACGAACGAGAATAACGAGAGATCCGCAAATTGATGTGCACTCAACAAAATGTTTATAATTGGCACAATATTTCTCCACAAATGTATGAATTAAGCTACGTGGGTTTCACTGGACCACACTACACAAAATGGGATCGATCATATTTGCATCAGTAAAATGTCAGAAGTTCAATGAGAGACGTGAGAATGAGGAGAGGAGTTGATGTAGCTTCAGATCACCATCTACCAGATGGTTGACAAGATGAACGTGAAACTGGAGAACCACTGGACAACTGGAGAAACAACATCACAAATATTCAACACAGCCTTCATTCGACATACTGACAAACTGAACCAATTCAAGATAACTCTCAACAACAGATTCCAAGCCTTACAAGATCATTTGGAAGAAGAGGAAATGGATTGAAGGAACACTAGTGTCAGCGTGTCAGGAGATTCTTGGTCGCAACAAGCATAATCATAGGAAGTCATCTCTGTCGAAACCATTTGCGAGATTTGATAAAGGAAGAACAAGAAGACGGTAATGAACAAAAGTGGAACGAGAGTAGAGGCAGTCAAGGCACAATCTGATTACATTGAAGCAATCAAGCGAGTGAAGAGGGACATTGGAGTCAACAAGTGGAAATGCGTGGTGGACATAGCAACAACAACGAAAAATTCAGCTAGAGAAGGAAATATGAAACAACTATATGATACAACGAAGAAATTGGTAATGAAATATAGTAAGCCAGAGAGACCGTTCAAGTACAAATAAGGCAAAGCAATGACTGAGATTCAAAAAGATAGGAACAGTTGGATAGAACAACTTGACCAACTGTTGAATAAACCAGCTCCATTCAATACATTAGAAATCCATTCAGCACCTACAGGCATCCTTATACACCGCACTCCATCAATGATCCATAAAGTCAGGATGGCCATTAGACAAGTGAAGAGTGTGAAAATGTAGCACGACCTGACAACATACCAGCTAAACCATTGAAGTCAGACATAGTAGTACCTGCATATATGCTCCATATTCTATTCAGGAAGATTTGGTGGAGAGAAATGTAAGTGATAACAGACTGAGAGGATGAATACCATAGATATCAAGATACCAAATGAAGGAGATCTGAGCAAATGTGAGAACTACAGATGCATCACACTACTATTGGCACTAGGAAATGATTGCAACAGAGGATTGCTGAACCGGATGGAGGATTTAGTAGATGTCCATCTTCAAGATCAACAGACAGGATTCTGTAAGGACTGGTCGTGCACAGACCAAATCGCGACACTACGGATCATCGTTGAACAATCAACTAAATAGAATTCGTCACTATACATCAACTTCATTGACTATGAGAAAGTGTTTGACAGAGTGGATAGGAGAACGTAATGAAAATCTCTTCAACACTATGTTGTACTGAGAAGATCGTCAACATCAATCGGAATTCATATGATGGACTACACTGCAAAGTCATTCATGGTGGACAGCTGACAGACTCATTCCAAGTGAGGACCGTCGTCAAACAAAGCTGCTCACTCTCCCTTTCTCTTTTTGTTCTGGTTGCTGAGAGGTTTATAAAGACCCCACATTTCATTGGAAGCACTAAATACAACGGACAGCAAGGATGCAACTAGATGATTTGGACTTTGCAGATGAGATAGCTCTTCTATCCCATACACACTAACAAATGCAGATGAAGACAACTAGTGAAGCAGCAGTCTGTGCATCAACAGGCCTCAACACATACAAGGCAGAAATTACAACACGGTGACCACCAACACAATCACACTTGATGGAGGACTCTGAGGGAAGTGTAAAATTTCACGTACCTGGACAGCATCATCGACGAACAGGAAGGATCCTATGCTAACGGAAAGGCAAGGATTGGCATAGAAAAGACAGCATTTATACAGTTGTTGAACATATGGAACTCAAAACAACTGCTAGCCAATATCAAAGTCACAATCTTCAGTACGAACGTGATGACAGTTCTATTGTACGGAGCTGAAGCGTTGAGGACTACAACAACGATAATCAAAAAGTACGAGTATTTATACACAGTTGTTTATGCAAGATATTCCAGATCCGTTGGTCAAACGCAGTCAGTAACAGTCTACTGTTAGAGAGAACAAACCAACCTCCAATAGAATAGGAAATTAGGAAAAGATTGCGAAGACAGATAAAACATAAATTGTGAAAATCATGAAATTGCATTACGAGGCAATCGTTAACTTGGAGTCCTGAAGGGAAAGAATAAGAAGACTAAAAAACATGTTGAGTCAGGGATTGGAAGCAGTCATGAATAGCAACTGGAAACAACTGGGAAAGACTGTGCACTACAGAAATCGATGGGTATGCTGATGAGTGGTCTATGCTCCTCCACGAGATGTAACAGGAGTAAATAAGTAAGTAGTAGACTACGATAATTTGATTAATATGCCAAAATACAAAACTCAATTTTCATGAGATGTATTCATCCCATGTTAAATTTATGAACTTTCGCAGAAGTGAGTATAAATGCTAACAGATCGAGCTGGTAATTAATCATTAACACTTTTCTCCTTTCTTTATCTAAAGATTGAGATTATTTCACATTTGAATTGACTTGAATAATTGAAATGTTTTTATTTTTAGCCTTCACAATTATAGACTAGTAGACAGTCCAGTAGTTTCTCAGAGTTACACATGTGTACACTTTTAATTTTACTCACCTAACTAAACATACTAGTTTTATTTTTCTCTTTTTTCAAAATAAATCTCATTTGCTAAGCGAACAAAGTCATTAATTTTTAGCTTTGATAATAAATCTGTGTTTTACAATTTTGTTTAAATTTCTTGTAAAAACGTAGGTTTCATTACTGAAATATGACCGATAAACTGATCTGATATTAAAGTATCTAAGTGAATTGGTCTCTTTGATACATCTCGTTAGTGTTATAAGAATAATAATCTTGGTCTTCTTATTACACTATGGAAATTAAAGTATTTCTCAATAGATAGTGTCATTCAATACTAATGATAAATAGTGAACTTGTTACATTTTTATCAAACCTGTGTAAAAATGTTTTGATTTATTATTCTACTAGGGTTCAATACAGTCTATTTCATCGTTTAATGTGGGAAAAAAACTAAGCTGCTATTAATATTATAGAATTTTAAATGAATTGGAAAACACTAATGCTTTTATGCATGTAAATTTTACTGTTTTCTTAAATGATATACAATAATATGATATATCTATTAGTTTCTGACCTATGTATGCATGTATTTACACGACATTTTCACTTTCCTTCTATGAAAGTGATATCCGTCTAACAAGCGGTGACGATGATTATAAATTCCCGTAATCTTCAATAGTTTTTGTGTCATATAATGGTATTTTAATAGATATATAACTACATTATAATATAGGATGAATCATTTCATAAAACAACTTACAAAAGTTTATTCAATTTAAAACAACAGTTTCTAAGGTTACAATTTACAAATTTATTACCCAATAAGACATTAAAGAGGAAGATGTATTTGTAAAATCTCAGCGAAAGAATTTGAAGTAAATCCAACGTTGAATGTTATCTTAGTTGAATGAAATTCCTTCTCACTTACGTATACACACAATCTGTTATCTTAACACTTTTCGTTTCACATCACATATCTCTTACACACTAACGCAAATACATACTTTAAACATTGTTAACCTTGATTGGATACAGTAAACCAGAGAACCATGTACCTATTTATATTCGATAATTTTGTTGTTTGATTATATTTTCCTTGAAATAGCTTGGACCAGATTGCCAGGCGAAACGTTGGATTTACTTCAAATTCTTTCGCTGAGATTTTACAAATACATTCTTCCTCTTTAATGTCTCATATTAACTCGGTGCCCAAATACTGTGAAACTATTCTTTCGAATTTAGACGAAAGTTCTTATTTATTACCCAATAACTTATTTGCTGAAAATGTAATGTTTCTTTTCTAATTTGATATGCATTATAACAATAACAGCTGTGTGAAATAGTTGTAACAATTATAGTCAAATGATTAGTGTTTGTGATCAAAGCAGTTGCCGAAATAGCCTTGTTTTAGTCTGTAAGTAATCCTGAAAAGGAATACTTCTGAATCGTTTCCTACAGTTTCTTAAATAATACAGAAATAAAGGAATAAGAAATCTAATGTATTTTTTTTTCATATGTATTAAAGTATTAAAGTCACATAGACCAGCAAACCAAATAATTGTTCCTTACAAAGAACTCAATTATCACCCACCTTGTGTTTTTATCATCACATAGTCTCATGAGTACAATCATAAATGTCTATTATTTTATATGCATATATATAGGTCTACATATTCTCTCTATTGATAGATATATTATGAATGATTTGATTATAATTTACGGTCATACTACTTAAATATATACTAAAACATTCTGTTCTCGACGATGTATCAACGGCGATAGTTGTTGAATTTTTATTTCAATAAAAACAATTATACATGTGTTGGTCGATATGAATCTTGGTAAATAATTGAAATAATTGATCATAACACCATGCCTGTCATGTCGTTTAACTTATTTGGCTAGAAGACGTAGATTTATTATGCTTATAATTGGTATCGAAAACCATAATTATATTAAAAAAACAAACACACTCATCAATTACACTCTGTAACTAGATTATACAGTAATAAGCTAACATAAATATGGTCATGTGTGCATTTGTGCTTCGGATTCTACTTTTATAGCATTTGTGCATGTGTTAGTGAAAGCAGAAACACCTTCACATACAATATGTTGAGAGTATATATATAGGATTAATCAATTTTGTTTTTGTATACTAGAAACTCTTTAAAAATTCTTTACGTAAACAATTAAAGATTCTTGGCAATAAATATCGACAAATTCTCTTCATTTAAAAAAAAATAAATCAATTCAAATAGACAAGTCAACCTACTATGCCAAGAGCGATTAAAAGACCCCCGGAAGTTGAGGATTTTGAAAAATGCCATCATAGGCAAGTGTTGGTTAACACGTTTCTGGAAGTAAGTTCACCTTACACAATTGGAAGTTTATTGTAATGTCCATTTTTGCATCTGTTCATCTAATTATTAGTATAAACAGTTGAAAGTTTAGTGATTTATTTGTTCATTGTGGACTGCAATAATAATTAATTCTTCGTTGGCACATAAACTCCTTGGATGAGTGAGTTGATAATGCCATCAGCTAACCAATGAATAACTTTTGTGTGATGAATTCAGATTTCAATCAGATCTAAAAAATTGTCGATTTGCAGCTCCTTCAAATATCGAGGTATCAGCCTATGGAGTTCATATTTGCTGAAAGTTAATATAAAAATACGACTCTTAATATTAACAAAGAGAAAGTACAAGCAGAGGTGGATAAAACTATTCTCATTGAAAATCTACTTTTTATTATCATTTGTAAATAGGTTAGTCGATCTTCCATTATTTAGACGAAATTCACTTGAATTTCGAAATGCAGAAACTATCGTCACACATTTTTGCAAAGAGGCTTGTTGTTCCGTGAAGCCACCAATTATTGGTCTGAACCGTGTTGGTTAGCATAGACTATGTGGTTGAGGTCTGCATGATTATCGTAACTAATGATTGGATACAATCGCTGATGTAAACTGAGGTCTTTCATAGTGCGGTAAATCCGTTTTTAATGTTTTTTGCATAGAAGTTCAGTTCCGAAGATATTTTATACTTTAGAATTTCTTGAGTTCCCTCTTGTTTTCTGAATCAAACTGTCAATATCTGCTCTTCTCAGCTACCATTAACACCGTTAATAATCCTACTCCTTTAGAATTTATCTTAATAATTTCATATTGTTGTGTACATGCGGTGTGACAAATCAAATAGATATAAATAACTGTCAAATTCTGCGTTGTTTATGACTAGCTGATGAATCGCTTTGGGTCTATTGACAAATAATGTCTAGAGCTTCTGCATGCCACTTTTTTTGATAATTATAAGCATTCAGTTTATTTCATATCTATTGTGTTAGACGTCGAACACTTTAATTAAGGCACAGGATTATTTGAGTTGATTGATAATTATAATAAAAGTTTAATAATAACGTTTGTATAAATAACTAGGAGTGAGATTTACAACAGCAAACTTCAGTCTCCAATTATTATTGTTAATTCAGTTTTCCAAATGTTTATAGCCAAATTTATCCATAATGCGTTGATCCAAACAAAGATAAAGTGATTGATTACTGAATGATAGAAATTGTTAGTATTAAATGCTTATCTATCAGGTTGGTCTAAAGCTCCGAGTAAATTATTGATAATTACGGAAACAAATTCTACTGCCATATTCAGTCGAGGATTAGTAAAACTTTGTAACTTATCTCATTGCGTTATATCAATATTTAAAATCAAATAACACTATGTCCGTTAACACTAAGTGAGCAGTTGATGTTGACATTATTGTTCTACAGAGATTACAAACTGAATAACATACTGGTAATGTCTGCAATTGTAACTTTGAACGATGAAGGTTGAAACAGTAAGGACAACGTTAACCATCACAGTATTTTATATATTTTCTACTGATGACAGACAACGTTTATGAAATCTAGATTTTAACCACACAACTTCAGTATTATATATTATCGTCTGGGTAATTAGCTCATGTTTTGATCGAATTACTGATGAAATGACGAGTTTTATGACAGGTCATTTAAAGGTAAATTCTTTTATATTTTATTTTTCTACGGATATACTGAATAACGTGTAAACATATATTCATGAACACCAGTGAAAATTATAGTAATCATATTCTTAAAGTTGTACACATCAAAAAATAATAAAACTCTTCAGATTCGTGAATAAATACCGTCATAAAATTATAAGAAACTGATGTCATATTACTCACTTACTTACACCTGTTTCCCCTCGTGGAACATAGGACTCGACCACGTCTCTTCAACCAACTCTAACTATGCACTCTCCTTTCTAGTTGTTTGCAAGTGCTTTACATTTCCTTAATGTCTGCCTCGCGTTCCTGACTCAAGATGTTCTTTAGTCTGACTATTTTACCATTTCCTTTGGAATTTCAAGATAGGGCTTCTCTAGTGATTCAGTTTAATGATTCACGCAACGTGTGCCCTATCCACTTTATATATATATATATATATATATTCACCTGTATCCAGTATATTTAGTATTGTCCGCCTCAACTTACATCCTAAAAAATTAATGATAAATAGGTTTGATATGTAAAATTTCATACTATTCCCATTGTTATTATAAATTGTTATTCATATTTCATGCTATACAAAACGTATAATTTGTAAGTCTAAAATCATGTGAAAATTATGTTTAATTAAGTAAGGATGCATCTAGATAATTTTATGTTTTAGAAATCTATGCATTTATTAAATCCAAACTTAAATATGCCAAATGGATATGCTACAAGAATGAATGACAAACCATCAATAAATTTGAATAGTCAGACAATGTAAGTTGTTTCATTATTTATCTTTACATTATGTTAGATAAATTATTTGTATACTTAATCATTTGATATCATTTATTAGTATCTGAGTATTACATTGTTATATTTTTCTAAAAAAATTCACTTATGAATATTTATAACGAACCGTGATTTTCATAAATTTAATTGAATTTATACTTATATCATTAATTTTTATAGTTGTCATTCCTGACTGGCTTCAAGTGATATTTTCTGGAGTTCTTGTGAGAAGCAGTGATCAGTGAAGCTCAACCGACTCTGTTGTGAGATAGTAACTCATTGAAGACAATGGTGGATGTGTCGCTCAATTTCGTGGATTAGTTGAAGTTAGACATTAAAACCGTTGGATGCCGGCCCAGTGGTCTAGTGGTTAGGTGCTCGCTCGCGAAACCAGTAGGTCTTGGGTTCGAATCTCGCAGGAGGCGAGGTCGTTGATGCGCACTGCTGATGAGTCCCACAATAGGGCGAAACGGCCGTCCACTGCTTCCAGATTTTCCATTGTGGTCTAGCTTCAACTTACTCATGATCTTAGCCATTGAAATTCCTATAAGACTCAAAGATTCAGTAAATGTACAATGGTCCTTTTACCTAATATAGAAATATATAGTAATATATAAAAAACGTTTATTATTACTTTATAATAATGAAATGACTTATAGATTTTAACACTTTTACTATATGAGATAAGAGCTTATTCCAATAAGTTTTTTTTCGATCACACTGTAGTGAACAGAACACGGGTGGGGACAATCGAATGTATTTAACACTAAATTACATGATTTGTTAGTAAAATCTAACAATCATAAAGTAAATGCTTAATTTGCAAAATGTCCATCGATTGTCTCATAATGACTCAGACTTCATTGTTCTTGCATTTTCATATAAATTACATCCTGTTTCCATTCTTTAGTGTTCGATCCTCTTGTCTCTCTGCTGCTAGGCCTTTTTTTCACGACTAATATCATATGCTACTTATGTCAATATAAGTAGCACACATCACAACACTATTGTCATTTCAGTCGTTCATTATACAATGAAAAAAAAAACAATTTTTACATCAGAAATTAAATGACAAAGTATACGATATAAAGATATAATTATCTTTTTTTTAAATATATATATTCTGAACATCATATTTACATGAATGGAACAGTAGTCTTCAGTAATTTTTGTACTACCTTTCAACTTGATAATTTAGGATAATTAAAATCATTTTATCAAAGTTAACCTTATACAAACATTATTTTAATTTTTTTATAGAAGAATAATATTTACGTATGATAATTTGTAACTTAACAAAACTAATCAATCTATCTGATAGTAACAGATTTCAATGGATTTACAATAAAGCTGAAAGATTTTTCAAAAAGGCTGTTGTTATGTCCTTTTGGTCTGTCTACCCACTTTTGGTGCTGAGGTTACTTATCTATTACAGATTAAGACCTCGGCGCAATAGGCTGACCGACCTAACCTTGAGGCTAGTACGCGTGAGTTCGAAGTGGGGTAGAGAGGAAACTATTCTATCATCTGATTGGCTGACAAGCACGCAAATGAGAGAAGACAAGACAACCGGAACACCACTCGATCTATCCCCGACATCCTGATTTCAGTTCGGATTAGTGTAAAAAGGTACATGAATAAATAAGTGGATAACCCGACCAAAACGTACGATAATTAGGAAAAATACAATTATGTCCAAAGCTGGGGCTTAGAGTAGAAAATAGGGTGCAAAGTATTATGTTTAAATTACAATAGCTTCGTAACAGAAAAGAGTATCGCAATGAATCATACATCGAACGAAAGCTTATGTTCTGTAGAATAGATTAGGGAAAAAAATGTTAGTGTTTTACAAGCCTTAAATAAAATAGAATAACGTCCCGAAAAATAGTTTCCGTAGTTTGTCAGGGCATCTTGTTTCCCTGTTCACATCAGACGTTAATTTCAAATATCGCAAATATGCATATATCTTCTTATGAAGTAATACATTGAAAATATATTTCAAAAACTGTATCTAATCGAGGATAGGCCTATTGGTTTTCACATATGACAAGTATACTAATAAGTATATGTCATATTTATTATAGATTACATTGTGAACGAATTTATTTATGACTTAACCAATTGACTTGATATTAGAAAGAAGAAAAAGGATCACCACATTGTTTTTCCTAAACTATTGATGTTTTCTATTATTTTTACGTAGTGATCATTTAGCGTACATCATATCTGATATCAGTTTTTTGATATCTCATTAAATCTGTAAAATTACTTGTATTCAAACTACATATTGACAGTTTACATATAATACATCCTTTTATCCTTCGACATTATCCTTTATATTTTTTATAGCTACATGTTATTTTTATTATGCTTATTGTCTTATTTTGTAGGGTACAAAAAGAAATTGATTGCATAAAACAATTCGAAAGACAACTTCCACCAGAATATCCATGCATTACAATATATTTTTCTGATATGGAATGTGATCTAGAAAGGAAATGTATATTGTATATTGTAAGAAGATGGGATCGAGACGATCCATTTGTTAGTATGTCACCATTTTTGAATGAATTAGAAAGAGATTATGGTAGAGGATGGAAATTTGAACGAGTTACTAATCCAATTAAAGTTGGCCGTATAAGTACTTCAACAAAACCTAAATCAACCTTCTGTTTTCGCTATGAACCAGATTGTTATATATATAAGTTTTATAGCGATTAAGAAATTGAACGACAAGGGTTAATTTGAAACAATACAAATTGATATCAAACTTCAATACTTGTTGTTTTTCTTCATGTAACGTATGAAGTCTTATAATAATGCGTTCTTTGTTTTGGTGTTATTGTAGAAACGATGTAGTGTGGATTAACAAGTGAAGAGTTCGTTAGATGCATTTTTAAAGGATAAATCACTATGAAAATGTTGTTGAACGCTTGTATTTATAGCGAAATGATATTTAGTCAGTATAAGATAGTAACCAGTCCTTCAATTCTGATGGAAACAGTTTAGGTGTGAGTAACGAAGAAATTTCTTTTTCTCGAATGTCTAGCAGTAGTGTTTTACTCAAAAATGCTGAAATCGAAGATGTTATATAATTCAATGACGTGATCCTTGAAATCTAGTATCCATGATAAATATATCAACTCCATCAGTAAAAATGTTTTGAATCTACAAAAATCCAGAGAGCTGATACTGTTACATGTCTTACAAGGTGGTTGTCCCGTGAATGTTAAAACTAAACATAATATATTAGCACTGATCTAATGTTTTCTTATCAAAGTGTATTCCGATTCTGTATGCCTGCTTTACTGTGTCTAAGGATATTTGACTGCACACACATGAATGGATTTTTGTCACTATAATAATAGTACAGGTTTATGACTCACAATCACTAATCATCAGTGTTCAGCCTCGAAACATACTAACCATTTCTCTGCCTAAAAAATTGAAAATTACAATATTACTAATAACAAAAGTTAATCTTAGACTATTAAGCAAATAAACGGAACTGTACTTCATCTAATGAATGAAACAAATCATAAAGTTTGATAGGTCCTTTGTCAAATATTTTATACAAATTTAGTTATATAGAATCAAATGGAAAGGATCAATATTTATGTCTTCCAATACACAAACAGCGAAATAATAATAAATTATGGTTGAAATTTGTTAACATATCACATACATATTAAGAAATCACACTATCAAATTAAAACAAAAAATATATAATGATTAAGCTTTCTTTTTGGATACAGTAATTTTAAAATAGAAAATGAAACCAGAAAATGGACCACCTAGTTAAATATGAGATTTTAAAGTACAGTGATCGATCCTACAGATGATTATTATAAATATTACAGAAGCTAAAAGACAAGAAAATAATAATAATCAATCGTTTCAATGTGTTTATTTCGCAGTTATATTCCCTTTTCTATGTTAACTTTTCGATATCAGTAAGAACTCAAGAGTAATAATATATAAACAGAAATAATAAATAATGAATAGCCTAAGAGATTAGGAATGAATGAATAAAATTACTAGAAATAAGACACTTTAAGAACTTGAATTAAGCTTTCTTTACAATTCAGTTTATACATTAGTTTGGAGATGAAGCTTAAGATATTTTCGAAGAGACTATAATTTATGGACGACGTTTGAGCAACGCTAGACTGACCTTGAGAGTGTCTACCTGATAACTAGGACCAAATGAGGGTCATAAATTAGTATGAGGATTTCTAATAATGATTCTCACATGATGGTTGAGGTTATGAATTAGATTTAGGGTTTTCATCACGAACTGACATCAGCTATAATGCTATAAATCTATTTAGCCAAATGGTTGAATCCAAGACCTGTTATCTTATACATGATTGGTTCATTCATAAATTATAGTCTCTAATTTATGGACGAGCCAATCAGAAGCGTTTGAGCAATTTCAAGGTCACAGAGACAAGTTCAACACCTGATGCTCACATACGATCGGTTTACAGCGGATTTTAGAGAAGAGATGATTATTGAGCGGCTACAATAGATGAGACTACTAAGAAGTTCCTGTAACTGTGACTGCGGTTATCAAATGACTGCAGTAAAGTGTGGACTATCGTGATGAGATTATGTTTCGTTGTTCTTTATGTTGGTGGAAAAAGTGTGCTCGAACGGGGACTTTCTTCGTTCGATTGCGACTGAAACTGAGGCAAATCATGATAATAGTTTCAAATTGGATAATAAAGACATCAGTAACACTGGCTGCGGTGTTTGCAGATGTTACTGAAATTTCAGCAGTTCATTGGTATGAGTATTGTCGTGACATATGTGCACTTAAAATGACACGTCTACACCAATCATTCGGAGGAGTAGGAAGTATTGTGGAGATAGATGAAACAGTAGTGAGAAAGCGAAAATACAACAGGGGGCGTAGTATCAAGGAAGATTGGGTAAGTAGCACTTCCGTAAATATACTTGAGAGGTACTTGGAATTAATGATCGATCGACGCAAAAGGGGCATTTTCAGAGGGTCAGAAACCGGCAAGCAAGCACAATAATACCAATTATACAGGAATACGTACAGCCGGGCACTACGGTATATACGGATGATTAGAGAGCTCATCGATGCCTTCATAGACTTGTCTATGTCCATCATGTCGTAGTGCATAAACGTCATTTTGTCTACCCTACTACTGGCGCTCATACTAACAACGTTGAAGCCATGTGGTCGAGATTGAAGGAATTTTTAAGACCGTACCACGGCTCTAGAGGACGACTATTATGGAGCCACATGGACGAGTTCCTATATCGCATGCATTATGATTTCAGAACATCTGAACCTTTATCAAACCTTAACAAGTTTTTAAATCATGTAAAAGAAGAATATCCACTGTAATTCATTAGTTTCTTATAATATATTTTTACTTTATGCTGTCTTCTGATTGGCTAATAATTGTCAAGGTCATTTAAGATTCGTTCAAGGTTCGTCCATAAATTAGATTCTCACCAACTATTATCACCCTGTGAACTTATGGAAATCAAGGATCTTTGAACTGTTGTTTTGTTCCAACTTGAAACTGCTCAAATGAATCCATTCAAACCCTCCGTTTCCGTCTTTTACTCTTAAAACAAACTAAGATAAGCGAGTTTAAATTAGGCATTAACTATTTCAAGTATTTGACAGATTAAAGAATTGAATCTTATTATGTATCGACTTAGAACGAATTTACTCTCTTCATTGTAAACTAGATAACATGGGAGTACACAATAATCTTTGAGTGGTAAGACATAGTGGACTAGAGATTTTTATATTTGAGGTTAGATCTAATACATTTTTGAAAAGAGCAAGAACAAGGATTCTGGCAGAATAACATGAATTCATTTTATTTCGTAGGTTCTCGTCAGCTGCTTACAACCTATAGTATTTAAAAAGATAATAATTACATAATGGGTTTAAATTGCTTACATGAGAGGGTTTATATTGAAGAAATATTCGTAAAGTATGACATGGGTATAAATGAAATTAATAGGCTGAATATTGTAAATATATACCTAATGTGAAAGGATATTCTACAACATTAATTGTGACAACAGTTCAAAAGTGGGTTAGAAACAATTGATTACATAATGAATAAACATTGATAGGAATATAGTGAGTAGAGTTCAGTCGAAAGATTATTAATTTTTTTAAAGATAGTTGAAAAATAAAATCAATGACGTAATAAATATAAAAGATAAAAATTAAAAAAATTTAAGCTGCAGCGGAAGATTATTTGTCACCAAGGCAGAGAAAGATTAACAATCATCTCCTTTTGAACACATAAATCAGGTTTTTGGCGCCTGATAGCAACTGCTTCAGCAAACTTCAGAAGACTGGAGTTTGGCTATATGTTTACTATATGTATGAAACAATATATTTTTGTCTGTAACTTATTGACAAAAGAATAATGTACTGAGTTTCAGTAGAATTATTTCAAATTACATAAAACAGACCAATATGATCGTGTGCTGAAAAAATACTTCAGTAGGTTTTGTGAGAATCCTCAAATACTTTTTTCATTCAAAAAGCTGCACAAATGGGACTGCAGATCTGTAGCGTTTAGTGATACAATTAAACACACTTTTTAATAACTTATCGTGTTATTCAAATTTATTTGTTACAACCATGACCGTATTTTAACAATGATTACAAGGATAATCATAGAACACGAAATAGTTGAAGAAACTAAGACTATTAAAGTGACAGATGACATTGTCTCTCAATCAGAAGACTGTATAGAGATTCATTCAATAAATATTTTACATTGGAATGGTGCCCTCTACTGTACTCTCAACTGTAACAAAGAGTAAATACTTTTGTCAGTAAGATTGTATACCAAACAATAAGTGAAAACACTTGTTTCCGGCTCCATTACTATAATGTATGTTTCTTTAAGTATGCACTTTTAATACAATGTATTTTAATTAGATTTCAACTAAACTCTATGTATCATTCTAAGACATGTAAAAAACAATTGTTACCTTAATTCTGAGTGACTGAATAATCGCACAATAAGTTTTTTGAATAATACAAACATAAATACATCCTAAATTTTATGGAACTTCTAATAAGTGTATACATACAATGTAACCTTGAAACTATAACTTGATGCCAATCATGACTACAAGTACGATTTCGAAAATTAAAAATTTTAAAGAATAATTAAAGAAGTATCAGTAATTCAACACGAATAGGATAATTAAATTTGATTATCTTTATTTCTACAATCTAGTTCATGCTTAATTGAAGGAATAAAAAACATCATCTCTTCAATTAGTTTATGCTAACTGGATTTAAGAACATTTAAATTTGTAAGGATACTTAATCTAGTAAAATTTCTTGATCGCTCATATATGATAGAATATATTTTGTTTACTTACGATGTTCCTAAAAGTAGTGATTTCACCGATTAAACAAAATGAAGGCATTCTCAAATGTATTTCTGTAAATAGAGCAATCAGAATACCCGAGAGTTATTGAACAAACCTTGAACGGTACAGTAAAGTAAATGTTTGATATGAATGCGAACCGTCTATATGCATCTCAAGAATACACTGAATTATAGTGTTTGAAAAGTTATTCAAATAAAAAATGGCGACATATCCAATAGGGGATCATTGAAATTATCAAGCGGAGCGTACTTTCATCCCGACTTTATATACAATCTTAATTCGGAGAAAACTATGGGGGTCTTTAAAAATTGCTAACGCCTACTCACAGAACAACCATGAACTGCCGAATGAGGTCAAATGACAAGAAAATAAGTGAGTTCTTGAAATCTCTATGCTCTCGTATGACGTCATTTTAATGAAACCATATCTGTTTATCTTATCACAATGTTAAAATTGTGTAGTCCTAATTTTTCTCTCTTCTCGGAACAGCACTTGGAGCCCATAAGAACAGTCCATTATTTCGGAATTAGTCAAATTACTATATGCTAAGTATACAGTTTTATGCTCAGTCATTAAGCAGTGTATAGCTAGGCTACGAGGCATTACATTAGTACTTTTATTGGATTTGCACAAAAAATAACTGTGACAATCGAAAGATCTTTTCTAAGGAATAATGTAAACATATTGTAGTGAACGAAGACTTAGTGAGGATAACCAAATTATTATTTAACGCATCATTGCAGAGTACCTTCATAAAATATGAAAATATACATTAAATACATTATTTGTACATGTTTCTTCAGTTGTCCTTTACACGCTTCATGATTTTTTTCAGTTCCGTTTTTATTACAATCACTCTCTTTTTACATTCCTTTTCTCTTCAATTTGAGCTTCTCAGTCTTCTGTTACTAGACATTCCACTTCTGGTTGATGTTATATACTATTTACATCTGCCATACACTACAATATCATCTCCCTGTTCTTATCAAGTAAAAATGTAGAATAAATATAACTGTAAACCTCTAGTAACAATATAAACTATTCATAGTATAGAAAGTTTTAAATTATAAACCTTACAGTTGACAACTTGTTTTTGCATTCAAAAAACAATTTTGCTTCATAATCTCTATGAATATTTCTATTCACACCTGTATAACAACGTATACTGATTACACATTCATATGAAAATAATGACATTCGCATTACTTTATCTCATAGAGAAATTAACAATAAAAATCACTTAGAAGTACAATAAAAAGAACAACTGAAAGCAAACTTTTAAGTATTGCATAATCATTATTTAAAAAAAACCAATGCATGAAAGTTAATACATCGCAAATTATGCCATTAATTTAAAAAATGCTCAGTGTTAGAGTAGTAGATACGGCTAACAAATTTCTCCTGTGATAAACATTTTGTCACTATTACAAACGCTCAAATTACTCAATTATAGTTCTTCTAAATGAATATCTATGAATAAATAATAAAAATAGCTGTTAAGATTGGTAACAAAATCACAATCTCAGATAAATTCAAAATAAAGTGTATTACCCATAGAAAATGAATATATATTCAATGAAATCTTTGAATATAAGTTTTTAGATGACCTTGATCTGAAAGTAATGCTCTTATTTAATAATGAATCAGTGAACGTTTCTTCAGTCAATAGTATGAACATTCTAACCGTTATAGAGGCTATCGTAAAACCTGTATTCATCAATGATTGAATACTATATATAACGTGATACGAATAATGGTAAAACATAAACGTTCTTAATCTACTACTACAACTGTGATGATTCTCTTACCATTTGTCAGACACATAGAAATGTTTTCCAAATTATAATTATAAATATCACATTTTAACAAACATCTAGTACAACTGTGGGGCCCGTTATTTTGTAGTCGTTTTAGATCGAACGATGTTGTCGACAGGGCTCTCCACTTTAGTGGGCCGTGGATCTGACTCCAATTAGATCGTATAAATGTTTTTTATCGCCTATCCTCGTGTATAATCATCGACTTTAATCGCGTTAGTCAATAACGGATTTAGATAAGTCAAATAACGAGAATGGACTTTTGAATATATATATTTTGTATATAAAGCGAATGGGATAGAACAAAGCAAAACGACGCGCAGTGGAGATGGCGGGTAAGCCAACTCCCCTTTAACCAACCGTTAATCAATAATTATAGTTACACAAAAGTAAGTTACAGACATGTGATGAGTAATGGGATAAGAAATGTACACACATCTACGCGCCCATATAAAAACAGTCAAAATTGATAAGCGAATAAATAACAAGGTCAGATGTGACTCAATAGTCTGTCCGAAACCTAGAATAAGGCATATGGGCTTAACATAATAACCGACACCACACAACAGTTAATTCATCCGAATCATTCATAAAAAATGTTTTCTAAGTGGTAAAAGGATAAAATGGCAACATACGTTCTAAGCATATATATATAAAGTTCAATAAATTCTAAACTTGCTGATCCAAATGTAAGAAATTCTGCTTTTAATTATCATTTAATAAAAATGTATGAATTCTTGGTTTGTTTGCCAACAGTTGAATGGAATATTTCTGAGATGGTAAAGATTTGTAGCTTTGGTGGATAATTTTCTAACACTTTCGTCCTCTTGAAGATCCAGCTCAGAGAAGTAAATTCCAGCAGAATGAATGTTTTTTTAGAATTATTCTTTGAACGATTGAAAATCAGTTAGACATGAATTGTTTGCGTGTATTGCTCAGTGAAAAATGAAGTATCTATTCAGTTTTATTGATAAACTCGTTACTTCATTTCTTGTTAAGAAGCGAGAGTGTGAGAAAGATGTTGGTGTTCTTGCAAAAGATGTTGAAGAAATGATCATTGAATTAGTCATCGAAACACCTAAATCCTTCTATCAAATAACTGATAAACTATTAAGTATCATCATAGTTATTGAAATACATACCTTTAATAAAAATTGTAAATTCTTAATTTCACCACAAATAAGTGTAATTTCTTAAGATTACCATTTCACTTTAACATGATTCACATGTAGATCTTATTTTTCAATTATCTCTATGGTATTTGGAAGTGACATCAATAAAATAACAGAAAAAATCCTTGATCAATCTTATTTGCAAAAGTTGTTTTTTTTCAGTCAATATGTAACCTATCAAACATTAAATTTGGAGTCATCTAAAATTGTATTTCATTTTGATTAGACATTGAATTAAAACAGTTAAATTTTGAATTCAACTATATGTAAGTCACAATGAGTAAGTCACAATATATATATGTTCAATTGATAATATATTAGACAGATGAAGAAAAGTTTGGTACGAAATAGACGGCTCACAATTTCCTATATGTCATAAAGTTGTTCGAAAAATGTTTATGTTAATATGTAACTGAACCACTATTAACAGTTTGTGATCTAAGTTAATTTCAATAATAACTCGTTAAACAGAATCTGTATTTAATAGTGTTGTATGAGAATGTCATGAAAGTGTACTACAGGGTTTCTAGGAGTTTTTTTAATCATTTCATTAGTCTATGGATCTCCTCACTAAAACTGACCTAATAAAATAACTGTTGTGAATTTAAGCCCGTCTAGTTATTACGTGATTTATTCTCCAATTGCAATATGACTTATTCAATCTTAGTACTGTGCTAAACCAATGACGTTCAACCGGTATGAACAGCTTACCGACCTTATTAGTTCTTCGTTCACCTAGCCCGTCCAATCTAGTTCAGAACGCCAATAACAGCTTCCACTATGCGAATCATTTATTTCAAACATACTTAGTTTATATACAAGCCAAACAGACCATATCACACCATAAAATAGGAAATAAAATTTGTGCAAGATCAAGCCAGAAAGTGACTGTGATTGTGGGAGACTGTAATCAATAAACTGAACATAACATAAGAACAGTAAATCGTATGATAATAGTCTATACGTCAAAATGAAGCTTATAATAAGGAGAATAAAGATATACATAATCTAGTTACAGAACAGTTATACAATGGGAATATATATATATATATATATATATATATATATATAATAAAGTTTGTTAATAGTTTTCAGAAGTTACTTGTAATTTAATCTTCACTAGGATACAACAATAATGATGTTATATAAATAGTGGTTGAATAAAGTGCGTTTGATGAGGTAGATAACTAGTCGGTATCTTAACAGGAATTATCACTGAAGAATGCTTCCGTTTAATGAACTAATTTGTACATAATTTTTCCCCATTTGTTATTAATCTTTAACAAAATAACTATTTTTTGACAGAAAATTTCTGTACTATTCATCACTTAATTAAACTTACCATGAATTGAGATTTTTTAAACACCAAACATATAAAGTTCACATACATATTTCTTACAACCATCATGTCATATAGATTACCATTGTTCATTCAACACTCACGTATTCTTATGAAGAGAGACCAACTAATTATCCGAAAAAAATTGAGGCACTGAAATTGAGCAAATAGCATAGGTCTTTTTGAAACATGAATAAAACGGTGCAGTTTTCTAAAATACCTTTATTTATTTGAAATGATGTGAAATTAAAAGGGGAAATGTTATCCTTATTATATCCGCAGAAAAAATTACGGTGGATTAGTAATCTAAAGAGAGAACTCGTAAAAGAAAACTGGTCAGAAGAATCTTGTCTAAATTCAGTACATCATATTCAGATTCACTACAGTATTATTGCAATATTCTACGACCCATAGTCAACAACATTTAAATATACCTAATACAAATATTATTGTGAATCCTTATGTATCATCGTAAAGCAGGTAGTCTACATTAATTAACTCCATCCTATGAATTTTATTTCCTTTGTACAATAAGATTTGATTTATGATTAAGTGTATTTAACAAGGTCGTATAATTCAATTTATAATATGCGGGTATCCTATTTTAGTAAAGCGAGAAAACTCCTTCTTGCTTTTTAGGTTTGCCAGAGGTCTCATCACACATCTTTTCTGAACTACTTGATGTCTTCATGTTCACATAGTTTAAAGAAATCTATCTCATTTTTCTTTGGTAGTTTAAAAGATTAAGTTTAAGTAAGATTTATTTCTAGTTTAAGGATATGCATTTTTAAAGAATCGATCTGGTTGAAATTTGGATAAATCTTATTTTAACATTTTGTTTTGTTTTTTATTGAGTTTCTATCCATTCAGTGGTATATTTTAAGGATATTTCCTTTTTAGTGTGTTTGTGATCCTACCTTCTAACATTTTAGAATGGTTAAAATAAAGTATTACATCAAAATAGTCTTCAACTACTCATTGATTCTACGTATAGAAGTTTTACCTATATATTGATAAAAGTCACGAAAACCATTGGTCAGCATTCAGGTCTTATAATGAAAACCTTACACTGATTATTATAGATAATATTAATCTTTAAGTGAATACTGTACTTTTCATTTCGAAATTGGTGAACAAGAGCTTTTTATTAAAAGTATCTGTAAAAGATTAAATGATCATTCAATATCTACTGATAACAATAACAATCATAGTAATAACTCGGGTTTCTCGTTTTACAATACGTTCAAAGTTACATCACCGCAAATTCAAACTACATTAATTGTCTTACTATCTTTGCCCAGTGTTTTGTACATTTACTATTTTAACAGTTTTAATAGATAGATTCAGTACGATTCATTTTGTTTTTTCTCACAGAAAACCATTCAATCTATAAGTTATTCTCTGATCTTATAGACATATCTATTTGTATTCGGAAATGTTCGTACTCTTCTTTTAGGCTTACAAGAATTCAGATTCACACTAACTTATTTCGTCTGTTAACATAACAGATGAAATAGCGATTCATTAGTTACAGAAAATTAAAGGGCTCAAAATATCCAGGTGACACAATCTACTGACTTTTTGTTTTGAGTCCCAGAAATTGAATGTCATTCTGAAGGGGAAGTGAATATGATATGTATATACAAGTTTCGTATTTATTTTAATAAAAATATAAGTTTTATAAAGAAAATGTATGAGATTGTTGGCAGTGTTGAGATTGCTTTAGACTTACAGTGAGAAAAAACACTCATAACGTCTTGAATACTGAATAAGTAATATCCCTGTTAAGTTTATATTGACGTTGTTTTATGTGCGTGGCTTAGTGTATAATAATGTGGGTGCAGTTAAACTTGAAACATGAGCTTCATAAAATAACCACTCAGTAATATCTCTTTTGACGTTTCTGTTCTAGCTAATAGAGATAAGACAATCCTTCCTCTAATCACGGGGTTTAGTTAAACTAGACAAATTAACGAGATAACTGCAGCGTTATAATTATAAATACTGAACAGATTTATAGCGTAATTATTAGTAGCACTCCATAAATGACTTCAGTCCATTTAAATTAATGATTTGTTAATTCATGTACTCATTTCATGGAATCTTGTAAAGAAAGATTACTGATAAGTAATACATATTACCTGAAATATATTATGCTTCCTTTACTATTTCATTTTCTAAAGTGGCTCTAAATAATAAACGTGAATGACATAGGAAAGTTTAGGAATAATTCTTCTTGAATTGGTTTTATCACTACTTGTGTTATTTTAAACAGTATCCCCGAAACTGGTAATGCTTATATCCACATTCACGAACAATTTTAGTGATGATGATATGTGAAACAAACAATAGATTTTCATCAAGACATGAGTGAAATCGAAATGTATTATCCTGAATAATCCGCATAACTAATACGTGAGTCACTGAAATGCCTTCATAAAATTATGGATGAATGATAAACAAGCACTGAGCTACTGAATGTTTATTAAAAGTTACAATTAATACGAGAATTAATAAACGTATTTCTGACTTCACATCTATACAAACTATTACTTATCAATATGACCAATACACATCACACATTCATATTTTGTTACGGGAATTGTTCTCGGTTGTTTCACTTGGGATGATGCATACCCTCACCACAATTTGCTTCAACCTTTATAGGTCACTAGCAAACTATGTTCAAAATGTGTACAAGACTTTTGATACTGCATTCTGCGAATTTAGTATTTTTCAGTATTTAGGATGCTGAAAATTTTTCAACATAAATATTTCCCAAAGGTTGAAACCCAACAGTGTTGTGCATAAGTTGGCATTCTGTCTCTGACAGAAATGCAGTAACTATTGTTTTCCAGTGACTTGGATCGAGATGTATACTATCTACCAACATGTTTTTAATTTGTTTTACACTACTTATGAGTAACTGTAGAGTATATGACAAATTTTACCGACTTCTGAGGAAGCATATTAATAAACAAAATTGTACGATGTAATGATTGTTGAATTTCGAAGAAATCATGAACCGACCAATGTTAGACCAACAATGATAACCTGGAAGAACTGTCTGGCCACTAAGTCCTACTATTAGATCCCTTATCAGTGAGCATGCACGAGCTTGCATTGCCAGCAATCAGACGTACCACTTTCGTTTCCGCGCACGATCGAGTTAACCTGTAAGTCACTGGTCCAGCATTCACTAATGTCAATGCTTAACTTCAGTCAATTCAAAATGTTGCGCGACCACCTCTAATTGTCTTCTGTGAGTAAATGCCTCACATCCAGCAAGGTACCACCTCACTAGTCATAATACAAAAGATTATTGACTTATATCTAATGAAACATCTATGGTTTTCAGTGTACGGCATGTATTTTTTCCAAAAATAAAATGCATTGGCGTCATTTTATGATGAACTCGTAAGAAATGATTGTTAAATAATTAACATGCTGACAAGTTGGTTCTGATTCACTATTGATTTAACCAACAACAATAAATTTAGAATTTCATGCAATTGGTTCCCTTTATGAATTTAAATAAAGCAAGAACAAATATTGGTGCAGAATAGTATGAATTCATATTATTTCGAGGTTTCTCGTCAGCTGCTTACAAACCAAAAAATGTGATAGAATTTTTACATTGAGATAGAGTGAAAACAAATGACATAGATGAGTGTAAATAACTGGGTTACAATAATAACTATATATATATATATATATATATATATATATGCTAGAACAGGTCAGAGGTCAAAAGGAATTAATTCGGGTTGGGTGGTGTAATAGTGGAATTGAATAATCATAAGATAGGTTACGTAATAATAATTAAATAGAATTTGAAAAGTTAAGATAATTTAGGAGGATCAGGTGGTGGAAATGCGTAAATAATAATGTGGTTTAAGAATTATGTAATAGGGAGGAATATAAATATTTTAAAATAAATAAATAAAAATAAAATAATAATAAAGGGTTACCAGGGTAGTGATAAGTTAATTAAAGTCTCTTTTTGAATGCATAAGTCAGATTTAAGTTTTTGATCATAATAGCTTCAGCAAAACGGAGGGTGGTCGTACTTCTTTGTCTATTGATAACTTTGAAAGCATGAGGAATGTTGATGGTGTGCCCGGTATCAAGTAGATGTCGAGCTATTGCACTGTCGAAAGCCCTGGTCCCACGCAGCCTCAAGTTTTTGGAACATGCTCAGAAATGCGGACATGCACTCTTCTCTCAGTTCTTCCAATGTATGTGCTTTGGCACGTACATGTAAATTGGTAGATGCAGTTGGAGCTACTAAGAAAAGAGGGCTTGTCGATTTTGGTTTGTTGAAGTGAGCAGTTCGTTTGCCATACTGTCATAAGTTTTGCTGCTGGGTAGGTGACTTTCAATGAAGAGTTTATTCTGTGATTGATTATTCCAGCGATTTCATCACCTTTGAAACGTAAGTGTAAAAGCAGGTTTTTCTTTCTACTCCATCGTATTTTGTATGAGGATTGCTTTTTGCATATTTCTGGATAAATTTCAATGGGTATTCATTATCGCGTAGAACATTAGTAATCAGATTAATTTCATCATCAAGGTATTCTTTTGAACAGATTTTTGAGCGCGGTCAAAAGGGTTCGTACAATACCCTTTTGTAACTCATTGGGCAGAAACTGTGGTAATTGAGATAAAGACCACTCCAGGTATTTTTATGGTGAATATGTCTATGTAATTTACCATCAGATGTTCGTCGGATCCCAACATCAAGGAAATGGAATTTGTCTTCAGCTTCTTGTTCCATAGTAAACTCTATGTCCTCGTGTGCTTTATTAAATAGATCGAGTAGCTTAATGGCGTGATCGTGATTGTTGCAGACGAGGAATGTGTCATCAATATATCTGCAATACAATGTAGTACCATCGATTACGTGCTTAAGCTTTTTTGTTCTAGGTTTCCCATAAATATATCGGCAAGAATTGGGCCCAATGGGCTACCCATGGCAACTCCATCGATTTGGCGGTAAAGGACATTATTGAATTGAAATTGTATGTTTTTGTACATAAGAAGAGAAGCTGTTTAAAATCATGGATTGGTAGGGGTAGAAGTTCGGGATAATCACATATGATCTCTATCGTTTCTTCCAAGGGGATGTTTGTGAAGAGCGATGAGACGTCAAGATAGTTTTGAATTTGTACAAAAACTTGACAACCTAAATGTTTCCGATAAATTTATGGTTTCATTTGACGTCTCATCGCTCTTCACAAACATCCCCTTGGAAGAAACGATAGAGGTCATATGTGATTATCCCGAACTTCTACCCCTACCAATCCATGATTTTAAACAGCTTCTCTTCTTATGTACAAAAACATACAATTTCAATTCAATAATGTCCTTTACCGCCAAATCGATGGAGTTGCCATGGGTAGCCCATTGGGCCCAATTCTTGCCGATATATTTATGGGAAACCTAGAACAAAAAAGCTTAAGCACGTAATCGATGGTACTACATTGTATTGCAGATATATTGATGACACATTCCTCGTCTGCAACAATCACGATCACGCCATTAAGCTACTCGATCTATTTAATAAAGCACACGAGGACATAGAGTTTACTATGGAACAAGAAGCTGAAGACAAATTCCATTTCCTTGATGTTGGGATCCGACGAACATCTGATGGTAAATTACATAGACATATTCACCATAAAAATACCTGGAGTGGTCTTTATCTCAATTACCACAGTTTCTGCCCAATGAGTTACAAAAGGGTATTGTACGAACCCTTTTGACCGCGCTCAAAAATCTGTTCAAAAGAATACCTTGATGATGAAATTAATCTGATTACTAATGTTCTACGCGATAATGAATACCCATTGAAATTTATCCAGAAATATGCAAAAAGCAATCCTCATACAAAATACGATGGAGTAGAAAGAAAAACCTGCTTTTACACTTACGTTTCAAAGGTGATGAAATCGCTGGAATAATCAATCACAGAATAAACTCTTCATTGAAAGTCACCTACCCAGCAGCAAAACTTATGACAGTATGGCAAACGAACTGCTCACTTCAACAAACCAAAATCGACAAGCCCTCTTTTCTTAGTAGCTCCAACTGCATCTACCAATTTACATGTACGTGCCAAAGCACATACATTGGAAGAACGGAGGAGTGCATGTCCGCATTTCTGAGCATGTTCCAAAAACTTGAGGCTGCGTGGGACCAGGGCTTTCAACAGTGCAATAGCTCGACATCTACTTGATACCGGGCACACCATCAACATTCCTCATGCTTTCAAAGTTATCAATAGACAAAGAAGTACGACCACCCTCCGTTTTGCTGAAGCTATTATGATCAAAAAACTTAAATCTGACTTATGCATTCAAAAAGAGACTTTAATTAACTTATCACTACCCTGGTAACCCTTTATTATTATTTTATTTTTATTTATTTATTTTAAAATATTTATATTCCTCCCTATTACATAATTCTTAAACCACATTATTATTTACGCATTTCCACCACCTGATCCTCCTAAATTATCTTAACTTTTCAAATTCTATTTAATTATTATTACGTAACCTATCTTATGATTATTCAATTCCACTATTACACCACCCAACCCGAATTAATTCCTTTTGACCTCTGACCTGTTCTAGCATATATATATATATATATATATATATATAGTTATTATTGTAACCCAGTTATTTACACTCATCTATGTCATTTGTTTTCACTCTATCTCAATGTAAAAATTCTATCACATTTTTTGGTTTGTAAGCAGCTGACGAGAAACCTCGAAATAATATGAATTCATACTATTCTGCACCAATATTTGTTCTTGCTTTATTTAAATTTAGAATTGTTAGTATCGAAATATATAGCTACTATCAACAATATGCTAATGTTTTTTAGTATGGATGTATACCTAAAAATCTCACGATACTAAAACTTACAATGTTTGGTTGCACAGACTAGCACATAGGTAGAGTGAAATCATCCAAATTACAAAGAAAGGTATCTAGGACTAAAGTAGAGATAATTGATAATTCTAACTATACCCAATCAATTTACGATGAAAGTGAAATGATTGATGTCAAATATTATATTATTTCAACTTATGTTTCTAATGAAAATACTAATAAGTTTCTTGCAAAGTGGTTTCATAAGTTAACAGCAATAAAAATGAAGTAACAATCAAGTAGTAAATCATTGTACAAAAGAAAGTGAACAGACACGATAAAAATTTTTTAACAAAAACACAAAAGCGGGACGAAATATGACTCCAATATACAAAATAAATAATAAGAATGAAAAAAGATGTTAAAAGGACTGTATTAACTGTAGGGGAATATTTAAGTACAAATATGGAAGTTTAAATGATGTTATGGCAGTTGTATTGCTAAATAAAATTCATCACGAGTTGATTAACATTCTGTAATAGAATATACGATTCCTCACATAATTTGTAGTACTGTGGTGTATGCTACTTATGTCTGTCAACATACCTAGTGTGTAACATAAATCAGAAGTGGAAGGGAATAGAAGAATCGTGAATCATATAGAATGTAAAAGACAAGTGATGGAAATCTACAAATGAAGTGTTCAATTTATGGTTCTCATATTTTGCCATGATATTCCATAAAATAAAATTCTAATCATATCTTGCATTAGCACCATACATGTAAAGGATCGACCATCTACTTCTATTTATATTTAAAATGAAAGGATTTTTTCACAAGTGCAATACCGTGTACAAGTTGTGCTGTACATACCACCTGCAAAACATTGATTTGATTGGTGATTCAATGTGCTGAGACACGTCAGGTGAGAACGCAGTTAAATTATCGCGTAATAACAACTTATTAGATGTAATATACTGTAACATAAAAATATTGGGAAATTATCAGTGTTTGTTTCAGGAAGGAGATGGCTCCAAAATATCCCACCAACGACCTAAATATTCTAATATGGACAACAAGTACACCAAAACATACGCTATATAAAAACTTGGTGCAAGTAAAACATGAGATTACACGGCTACGCTTGTGTTACCTAACTCTCTGTTCATGACGCCAGCATTTTTATTAGCTTATGATTTTGCATGCTACATAATGTTCATTCGGTTCTCAGTTCTATTGACAAATCCATGAAAGCATATGCCAAAAAGGAAAGTTACATTTCAGCTAATATTATTATAGACTATCTACTAACTGTTGGTTGTCTTTAAATGCATAACGTCTAAAAATTGTGTTGATAAAAAAGCGATAATCCTTCTGGCGAAGCTGTCAAGCAATTACAATTATAGACAGACATGTTTTTCTGAACAAGGCTTATGGTAATTTTATTTATTTTATAATTACTGAATGCATAACCTTCGAACTAGTTTTAAGATAAGGTGTTATGAAGATGAGTTCGTAAAAGAGGAGGACAACCGGTGTAAATTCAAGCAGACAGGAGAATTTCCTGATTAGTCTAGCCAGTTATTCGACTACTTGTCAATCTCAGACTGTTAAAGATTCCCATTGTGAAAATTAGAACAACACATATAAGCGAACAATTGTTTTCAATTAGATCGTCATCAAGCTTTACTCTAATATACATGAATGTTTATACGAAAATTTTAAACCAATCAAGGCAATTTGGGTCAATGATCACAATGAAATAGAATAAGTCACCACACATGATAAGTAAAAATACAAGTTGATAGTAGGAAGACAGGTGTACTGATAGTAGTAAGAATAATAAAATACGATAACAAAAATCTTATCAATAGTAAGACGTTGGAAATCGAAGGTCAATTGTGGGTAAATAGACTTGGAATAGTCATCATTAAACATTAAAATCATGACGTAATAAGAAATGTGTAAATAATTAGATGGTGAAGAATATAAACGGAAAGAGGAGGAAAATTGCAAACAAACAATAGATGTGAAAATAAGGATAATGACAACAAAAATAGAATAAAACAAATAAATAATAATAAAAAAATTGTTAGTTAAGTTGTAACTGGCCATCGAAGGGATAGGGGGTTACGAATTTCTTCCGTACACATAAATTGGGGTTATATGTACGAATTCCTATGGCTTCAGTTATATGTAGGAGGCGGGAACGAATTCCTTTGGGAAAAGATGGAGGTATGAGATAGACCACTCGAAATGATTTCGATTTATCTACAGCATGACCACTATCAATAAGATGTGCCAAGATAGAACTGCGAATTGTTTTTATCTGGCCCTTTATAAAACAAGCTGGTAGGTGTTCACTCATTCGTTGGTTAAGTTGCCTGGTAGTACGCCCGATATAGCTATCTCCACAGGAGCAGCTGAATTTGTAAATGCACATTGAGGAGGCCAACTCAGGTAACTTATCCGTCGTTTGGGTAGACATCACTGGTCGACAAGAGAAAGTCAACGCAAGATTGGCTACGTAGAATGTCCTGGTGATTACTTTCGTTAACCTATATTTCAGAGTGCCACTAGCCACATCCCCGTTGAATTGTAGTTTCATGTATAAAGGTTTCTTACGAACAGTCGAAATCTCCGACTTCTTTATTATGTCATACATGTACTGCTTAATGGAAGCACTGGGGTAGCCGATCTCGGTCAGTGAGTTGTTGATAAATTCAAGCTCCTGACTTAAAGTATCTACTGTACAGATCTCTTTTTTTAGCTTTCAGACTGACTTATACAGTCCTTTATGCTTTAGATCTCTTTATTTATTTCAGTAACCGTTTTTTTCCTCATGTTTGCAAGTTACTTATGACATTTTCTTCTTTCTAAATGTTTCGTGGTTCGTTTTTTCCATATTGTGCTTAACCTGAATATGATGAAATAATTTCATTGTAGATTTTACATATTTTATTATTCTTTTCGCTTCATCATGGATTTATCATTCTTCTCACACCACTTACGAATACACACAATCTGTTATCCTAACACATTTTTCGTTTCACACCATGTCTCTTACACACTAAAGCAAACACCTACTTTAAACGTTGTTAACGATGATTGGATGACAAATTTAGTATACAATTAACCAGAGAACGATGTACTTATTTATATTCCACAAATTTTATGTTTGATTAAAATTCCTTGAGGAAGGTTGGACCAGATTGTTAGACAGAGCGTTGGATTTACTTCGAATTCAGTCACTAAGATTTTAAAAATACATTCTTCCTCTTTAGTGTCTCACATCAACTCAGTACTCAAACACCATGAAACTATTCGATCTAATTTAAACGGAAGTTCCTGTATACAGATACAGTTTAGTTCTCTTTTTTATGTTGGAAATATTACACGATGTTGAATTATTTTTTCTGTGAGAGAGAACAAATCACACCCCAGCGGAGAAAAAAAATCAGGAAGAAGAGCTGGAAGTGCCTTCCTTAAGGAAGGCACCGGACTGCGTCACAAGGGAAGCCCTCACTTGGAATATTCAAGGTCATAGGTGAAGTGGAAGACTAAAGAACACATTACGCCGAGAAATGGAGACAGACATGAGAAGAATGAACAACAGTTGGATAGAACTAGAAAGGAAGGCCCAGAACAAAGTGGGTTGGAGAATGCTGGTCGGCGGCCTATGCTCTATTGGGGATAACAGGCGTAAGTAAATAAGTGATTATTATACAATGTTAATAACGTTTCTAAACATTTCAGTAGATTAGGAAAAACTACCTAAACTCTAGACTGCTAAATACTATTTTAAATATTCATTCAGTGAAGTATATGAATCAACGATTGTCAACCAATGTACGTTTTGATTTGCAATTACTCATATTACAAATCGTATTACATGAGATAATTTAACACTATTAGACTAATTACCATGTTTAGAATACAGAAACTTTAAGGAATCAACTTAATAATCAAACATATTCATTATTCTCATCAACTACTTTTACATTGTTTTGAATAAAATAAAACAATTTCAGTAAGGATTTAATTTAGTGAAAAATCATCTGCTTTTAACAAACCTATACATATTCTACATTTTATTATTATTTTTTCCTACTCAATATATATATGGTTATTCATATGATATAATATAAATTTTAAAACAACTCTTGCCAACTAAGAGATACCATGTGGTTTATATTATGATAATGATATAAAATCAATGTTGTATAGATAATTTATTAGATAATGATTACAAAAAACAAAAATTAAAGAGAAGAAAAAAAACATTCATATTTGTAAGTTTTATAAAATAAGTAGTAAATATGAATTCGGAAAAAAAAACATGAGGTTTTTCAGTTTTTGTAGTTATGAATGAATTCACAGATCTAAATATATAAAATTTGAGTAAAATGTACTTTTAAAAATGATTTATTCATAATATTAATTAAAAGAAAAAATTTTTAAAAAAATAAAAACATGGATATAAAAGATTTTCGATAGAACAATGAGAAGACGGAGTTGATCTGAAAAATGTGATGTATTTGTGTTATACATTTGGTCACACATATACTTGTCAGGGTATTTTATATGAAAATTAATAACGGTCAATGAAATGAAAGTTCAAGTAAAAAAAAGTAACAAAGAAGAGAGAAAGAATGAGAAATTGTCGCGTTATCCTATGCCATAGAATGGCTTAAGGATTACCAAGGTAAATTCAAGATTACGACAAATTGTTTTTGTACACATAAGGGGGGTTTAAATTTACGAATAGCCAAAGCTTCAATAAACTTGAGGATTTGTCCTTGACAATTTCTATACAACGTTCTAAAATCTATATTAATGTCAATTTTGTGCCCCCTCTCAATTATATGTTTCACTATCGATGAACCTGGTTTTCTACCTCCTACATTGATCGTATCATTTGATATACATTGATTTTGAAGCCATCTAGGCACATGTTCAAATACATCACATTTTTCAGATAAACTTCGTCTTCTCATTGTTCTATCGAAATTTATAAAAAGGACTAATTGCTATAAAAGATTTTAATCGCTGAAAAATTCCCATTATATTAAAACTCAATGATATGAATATATGAAAGATTTCTTGATTACTTTTTTTTATTGTTTTGTCAGTAACATATACAAGTCATTCCATAATAATAATAATAATAATAATAATAATAATAATAATAATAATAATAAAGTGTTTCATACTTTCATTCAACTATTGAAATTTGAAGTTGGTTTTCTTCTTATAAAACATTTTATTAGTCATTAAGTTTAATGGATTCTTATGACCGTCATCGTGTATTTATTCAATTTGAGTAAAACTCTTATAGATTTCTCAAGTTTTAAGCTTTTTCATATGATAATTGTTAATCATTATACTATTATCAGATATATTAAATAGAGAATATTCTGTGTTAAAAATATTAAATTTTCATGTATTCAGTAGAACAAATGCTCTAGATGTGTACCAGTAAACAGGATATAACAATTCGAAAGTTCGCGAATAATATTACAGAACGATGAAATCTTTTAATAGATAAACAATCAATGTGACAATATAACTTATTCATAACTGTTAATTAGTTTTGCATTAACTTAGTCAACATTATCACTACAGCTTTAATCCGTGAGTAATAAAACTTGAAGTGAAACAATATCAAGATTATTATGCCTAATATATATATATATAACAACAAATAAGTATTACTCACCCAAATTACTAAAACAAAATAATAACTGACAACAGTGATGAGAATGGATGATCAAATTCTCTCATTTAAAATTTCATTTACGTTTATTATCACTAAGAAAGAGAAAAATTGAAATAAAGCATTATATTAAGATAAAATACGAAAAATTAAAAAATTAGAATAGTTAATATTATTTAAATTTACTATCAGATACCTATTTAATCTCAGAACCTATACGTTTGAAATGTGCTGTTGAAGCTTATGACAAGTGAATTAAAAATTTGTTTACTTCAATGTAATTACAAACTATGTTCAAATCATTTTCAAATGCTGAATAATCATTTAACTCCTATACCTTTTCTGGGGCCACCGATGGTTTCAAGACTGGGAAGAGGAGATGGGCTGAAGTCAGCAACAGCATCACGAAGAAAAAATCTTCCTAAATATGTTGTTCAAAATAAACAAGCATCATCATAAGGAGTGCATCTCTGTCGAGACCATTTGCGAGATTTGATAAAGGAAGAACAAGAAGACGGTAATGAACAACAGTGGAACGAGAGCAGAGGCAGTCAAGGCACAATCTGATTACATTGAAGCAATCAAGCGAGTGAAGAGGGACATTGGAGTCAACAAGTGGAAATGCGTGGTGGACATAGCAACAACAACGAAAAATTCAGCTAGAGAAGGAAATATGAAACAACTATATGATACAACGAAGAAATTGGTAATGAAATATAGTAAGCCAGAGAGACCGTTCAAGTACAAATAAGGCAAAGCAATGACTGAGATTCAAAAAGATAGGAACAGTTGGATAGAACAATTTGACCAACTGTTGAATAAACCAGCTCCATTCAATACATTAGAAATCCATTCAGCACCTACAGGCATCCTTATACACCGCACTCCATCAATGATCCATAAAGTCAGGATGGCCATTAGACAAGTGAAGAGTGTGAAAATGTAGCACGACCTGACAACATACCAGCTAAACCATTGAAGTCAGACATAGTAGTACCTGCATATATGCTCCATATTCTATTCAGGAAGATTTGGTGGAGAGAAATGTAAGTGATAACAGACTGAGAGGATGAATACCATAGATATCAAGATACCAAATGAAGGAGATCTGAGCAAATGTGAGAACTACAGATGCATCACACTACTATTGGCACTAGGAAATGATTGCAACAGAGGATTGCTGAACCGGATGGAGGATTTAGTAGATGTCCATCTTCAAGATCAACAGACAGGATTCTGTAAGGATTGGTCGTGCACAGACCAAATCGCGACACTACGGATCATCGTTGAACAATCAACTAAATAGAATTCGTCACTATACATCAACTTCATTGACTATGAGAAAGTGTTTGACAGAGTGGATAGGAGAACGTAATGAAAATCTCTTCAACACTATGTTGTACTGAGAAGATCGTCAACATCAACCGGAATTCATACGATGGACTACACTGCAAAGTCATTCATGGTGGACAGCTGACAGACTCATTCCAAGTGAGGACCGTCGTCAAACAAAGCTGCTCACTCTCCCTTTCTCTTTTTGTTCTGGTTGCTGAGAGGTTTATAAAGACCCCACATTTCATTGGAAGCACTAAATACAACGGACAGCAAGGATGCAACTAGATGATTTGGACTTTGCAGATGAGATAGGTCTTCTATCCCATACACACTAACAAATGCAGATGAAGACAACTAGTGAAGCAGCAGTCTGTGCATCAACAGGCCTCAACACATACAAGGCAGAAATTACAACACGGTGACCACCAACACAATCACACTTGATGGAGGACTCTGAAGGAAGTGTAGATTTTCACGTACCTGGACAGCATCATCGACGAACAGGAAGGATCCTATGCTAACGGAAAGGCAAGGATTGGCATAGAAAAGACAGCATTTATACAGTTGTTGAACATATGGAACTCAAAACAACTGCCAGCCAATATAAAAGTCACAATCTGCAATACGAACGTCAAGACATTTTTACCGTACAGAACTGAAACTTGGAGAACCACAACAGCCATCATCAAAAATGCACAAGTATTTATGAACAATTGTCTACGAGAGATACTCAACATCCATTCGTCGGATATCATCAGAAACGGCCTACTGTGTAAGAGAACAAACCAACTTCCATTCGAAGAGGTAATTAGGAAAAGACGCTGGAAGTGGATAGGACATACATTGTGGAAATCATCAAACCGCATCACGAGGCAAGCTCTAACTTGCAATCCTGATATGGAAACGGTAAAGAGAAAGCCAAAACGTTCACTGTGTTGAGAACTGGAAGCATCTGGAAAGGACTGTACAGGGCAGAGCTCGATGGGGTATGCTGATGGGCGATCTATGCTTCTCCACGATATGTAACAGAAGTAAATAAGTAAGTAGTACACTTCAGTACTTTGATTAATATGCCCAAATACAAAATTTTATTCAACCTAAATATTAGATATGGTTTTTGTCTCAAACGTAAAATGAACTGTAATGCAATTGCCTATATCGATTTTATGTTCAACTACTTCCGATCATATTCTGTAAATTAGGAAAACGGAATAAGTTTATGAATAGAAATGCTAGTTTGAAGTGTTTTTCATGTCATATTTTCGTTCTATGAACTGTTCAAAATTTTGAAGTCCTTTAAGGGCAATTCTATCGTCTTCGATAATTTATTGACCTTGAAATTATAAATTTTGATCTAAGTCCTCGAGGGATAACAGGCTTAAGTATGTAAGCAAGAAAAAATAATGATTCAGTTTATCACTAATGTCAAGAAAACAAAGTATGCCTCGGTTAATCTAGCAAGCCAAACATGTATAATTGTATCTGGCAATCGCTAAGACTGATTACTTAGTTTGTCAAGTTGATTTGAATAGCATGTTAGATATATATGATTTTCATACAGTTTAACTGAATAAGACGCAGTATAATAACAAACCATTAGACAAAGACAATCATAAATAATACTATTTAACATAATGATATTAAGATGTATTTGAGTTATCAAAAAGACTACATTGAAATCCTTATTCATCACTTATTTCTGTATTCAGGTAATGTTTAATATCTACTTCACGGGTTATAAAATATTATTTCCCTCCACAAAATAAGCTTTTTAATTAGCTTAATAAGTGATGACATTAGACGAATATGAAAAACATCAGTCAATAAGTACAAGGATTTGTGGTATGAATTGATTTTATGTGATTTATGGTATTTTCTTCAAAACGTTATCAATGAAACAAGTTATATAAGATGCTCTTAACTGTTAACTGGGCGTGTCTGAAATTTGACTGATTTTCATAAGAAGTCTATCAATCACTCAGACCCTGATCGACTATCACTCGACTAGTTTGAATAAGTTGGCAGCGGGCATTTCTTGAAAGAAGGCAAATTGTCATGGAAATGCAACCAAAATGAATAATACTGTTTTAATGAACAGTGAGAGTGAAGAGCAAAAGAAGAGGGAATACACGCATTATGAAAAGTTCGTTCTGGATTGAATTTACTGGACTGAAGATATGTTAACGACAATTTGTAAACAAGTGGTTACGAAATCAGAATACTCTGAATACTGAGGCCTAGGCATTACCAATGGCTGATTCCAGTAGTGTTTACATTTAACTCTACTGCAATATTTTTGCTTCACTTCAGTCATTCATATGTTTGTGGCTGTCTACGTTCCATAAGACACAATCGGAAAGCACTTAGTGATATTGTTTCATTGTAGAAGACAACAAGAACTTAACACTGAGTTCTGAACTTTTACGTAGAGCTTTACTAATTGTCATACATCATAAATACTTGATCTGTTGTGTCATATGTAACTGCTAGGTATTTACTTAATTAGAATACCCATTTTTCAGTATATTACCAGAAACAGACAATGAATTATCTCTAGCTGGAGATGCGGTAAAGATTTACGTTTAATATTCTCCAATCCTTGGGTACTGTAGATTGATTTAAAGCCAGTAGACCAGTTATATAATAAAGCCACCGAGGGCATGTGAACTTTGGATTCAATCTCAAATATGGTTGTCAGCAAGCATTTTTGAAGAGTTTTGAGCAGGTAGTAAACGGACATCCATAGCTCTCTACTTTTATCAGTCTTTCAACTAATGTACGTCCACGATATAGATTATCGTCAAATGGTTTGGTAAAACTGTGGCATGACTTTGCCAATATTTAAAACAATTGATAGAGTTGGAACTACTGCTTAACTCCTAAAGATGATCTAGTGTGTAGTTTATACGTATTCAAGTTACAATATCATTTTACTTCATCATATTAACGACAAATAACTGGTATTTTGTGCCATTATTTCTATTTAAAAGCAATTTTAGATGAGTGTGCTAATCAGTGGACCACATATAAACAGTTCCCTACACCAGCTGATCATCATTCTTTAAAAAACTCGTCTTGACAAAAAAGTAATTGTAAAACATCCAGAGAGACAGATGACACACAAGTCATGAGTAGAAGGGCCATAGTAAAGATCGATAAAAATATCTAGTTGAACAATGACTTTTTCAATTATATAAAACACATTAACTCACCCTGGCTTGGGTTCATCATCGATCCCATAAGTAACCAATGGACCTAAGTTATCACCAAAATCTTGCTGATAACTTTATAATGGTAAGGCAAATTGAGTCCATTATCTGTGGTAAACAAACTCCTTACCTACAGTCTGATGTATTTTTGCTTCCATATGTTTGCTCAGAATTGACTCCTCTGCATTTATTTACCAGAATGGAGAATATATAATGATCATGTAAGGCATAAATATATACAAAACAGCGATGACATTACAAGAAAAAATACAACGTATTCCAGCATTAAAAGCAACTGCTACATTATTATGCAGTGATGATTGTTAAAATTCCTATTACAATTAAAGACAGGCTTATTTAGTCGATATTTGTGAAAGTGTGGTGAAGTTATACAGTATATATATATATATATATATATATATATATATATATATATATATATATATATATATGTAAACTTTGAGGAAAACACATAAACTGTTTTGGAGTCACTCACGATGCCAAAACATTTGATAATATGTCATTTCAGCTAAACAACAAAGTGGAGCGCTTTTTAGTGACTACCAGAAATCTATTCGAGGTGCATCTATACAACTTTGAATCAAAGGCAAAAAATGTGCCTTTGTCAATCATACACTAAATAATCAAAGAAAGTTATGATCCAGTTTTGTTAAAGCCAAACCTTTAGGAAAGTGAATGCTGATTGGGTATAGATTGAACAACAAATTTAGTGTGTGCGCACATTGTAACAGACATTACACTTTCAACTTTGAGTTTATTTTCTGCGATAGCGGAATTTCCTCCGTGAAACTGCTGACAGCATATTTATACACTTTCACGGTAGCTCGGAATCGCTGCAACTTATTTCAAACTATCAAAATGTTATATTCCCGTGGAAAAACATCATGAATTATCTTTCTGATGGTTCCTACAAATAAAAATAACTTAGCACACATATTTCCTTAGTACGCTGACGTAAATTGCTGGTATAAATTAAATAGTCACTAACCGTATATTAGCTTACAGTCTGACAGTTTTTTAAAGAAAGTATCTTCCAGATAATTTAGTTTTTGAATTCTATAATTCTAAATTTAGCCTGGACGTTTTCATAAGGGCTATTTGTAACCTATATTACACCTATTTTCACAAGAAAAAGAATCACCTTTTATGATTAAAGGATGAACTTCCTTTTTTAGACAGAAACTTAATCTATCGTCATTCAAATACTTTACGATAAAAACAGTACTGCTGACAAAATACCACTGATTTTTCAAACAGTAGGGGGTTGGGGAGGAATGGCTTTTCTTGTGGGTTTATCCTGACAGAACAAATGACAATGGATATGGAGTTAGATAGAGATTATTCCTTCACTCCTAATAAACAGCTCTTACTCGTTTAACACAATGAATTCTTTTGTCAACTCATGACTACGATAACCACGTGCGATCTAACCACTTTTTGTTTTTAAACCAGCGCAAGCAGAAATTGTATTACATCTAATGCTTTTGGATCTTCTTTTTTAAAAATGTCTAGTTTTCAAATCTTACCCTATATTATATTTTTCACTAAACGTTATCAAGAGCATACAGTAAAATTAAAATACGAACCGGTAAGCGATATTACTAAACCTGTATCTCAACAGTACGTATCACACAACTACGAAGCCTTTTCACAGTTTTTATCTAATAAATATCGGCTTTGATACTTATGGGGTTTGACGAACCATTGTTACACGTTTAATAGTAAACTACAAACAAAATGCATATATCCAGGAAGGTTCAGAAATCGTTGCAAAATTTTAAATAAAAATCCAGCTATTCAAATCAGTCAGCTTTTGAATTGTATAAAAAGAGCAAACTAATGAATGCAAACCTTTGATTTCCTGTTGCTCCTTTTTTATTGTAAACCCGTATTTTGTGATCAAATCCGTCCTATGAAACGGAAACATAATTATATCAACTTAATAAAATAATAACCACAATTTAAGATTTCTTAGTCATTGGTTAAGATTAGCATAGTTTTCATGGACATTTCTTTCACAGTGTAAATAGGCTCTTATTTTGTTAAGCCATTTTGATTTTTAAACACTAGTAGGTTATACTGAATTCATATAAAGCACATGTCATTTGTTTAGTTATAGTGTTAAAAAGATACATTTCGCTCAATATAATATTTCCTCAAGGTACAACCTTTTTTATGACAAACTTATATATAATTATACTTACGAACCTAAGCACGAAGTAATTTATAAATCAAACCAAGAACAACGAAGCGTCGAAAATTATGATTTTTTCAAGCTAACGCAGGCATATAAAATCCTTCGTAAACCAACAAACTGACCGCCGAAGCTTTACCATCACTAAAGACCAGATAAATATGACACTAATTATTTCTGAATCAATAATCAAAGGAGAGGTATCGGTATTACAGATGGTTAGTCTGTGGTACCTCCTGAGATCGTGAAGATCAGTGACTTGGTTTCGAATCCCACAGAAACCATCAGCTCTCTTATCGTTAGATATACGCCGTGCTAAATAGTTACAACTTGCACTAAAAACAGATCAAGTGCTTTCTGTTGACTATATCCAACCCTCTATCACCACACACAGTCAACATAATGTCCAGTTACACAGACTAGTGTCTATACTCCAATTTCTAGTAACTTCTGTAATGCAATAAGTGCTGTTTGTCTATCGTTGTCAGCACATCATGTTAAACTTTTACCACGAAGAATACTACTAGTTATGTTTAAAACCCACTATGAGAAAAACCATTCCGCGTCATCACATTTATACAAAATGAGTTTGCAAAGTTGGTGAACCTCTTTCGATCCCAATCCAAAAGCAGATAGGCAACCACAGGAATAAGAATTATAACCTCATTATGTACCCTTACAAAACGACCTCAAGAGTATTTCCGGAAGTATATTTTTTCTGAGAACCTGATTTATTCATAGTTGTGTCCGTTAGTGTTCAATTTAATCTGTTCTAAAACCAATTATAGTACAACTATGCTCCGATGATTTACCTTCATTTCCTCGCGAATTTTAACAAGTCTAGTGAATCTTTGTGATGTAAGTAGTTGGTTTATGTGTCTTTAATTGCTATATAAAAGATAATATTAATGGCAATAAACGTATTATCAGACGTTGCTCTGTAACGATGTGCAGATTTAGGTCAATGATTATAGTTTACAATGATATAGAACCTTCGATGAATTGCTAAGAACGAATGACGGATATTTCATGACTAAAACTGAACAGTTCAGCTAGTGGGCAATTTATTGATTGTTTCAACCACATATTTACGGTAAAACCTGTAGCAAATCTAGAGACATCTAGTAAAATGTTTTGCACACGGTCCACGATGAGAAACCATCAAAATGAAGTTGGTTCAGAAAAGCTAGAAGCAAGAAACGTCTATGGATTTTTTGCGTAGACTATGCGCTTCGCACATCTAGAATCAATCACCATGTACTAAGTTTCAGGATTATCTGTCATCTTTAAATATTAAACTGTATAATACAGTGATTGCCATCACTATGTTTAATGAATGTTGTTCGTTCTATACTCGCAATACTAAATCAAATAGCATTGTGAGCAACACCAAAGATAGAGACACTGTGTCAACATTTTGCAATGTTTTCTAAGTTTTATGCAGTAAGCCCAATTTTTTCAACTTACTACTTCAATTATCTATACGGATATGACACAACATGTTTTGTGAATAACTTACCGACGAGAAATAACTGGTTTACTAAGCATTTTTGTCGCACAGAAAATGAGTAGTACATTGTGGAGTGTCGGTTGCGGCGCTTGCATCCATAATCGCTTGGACAGGGACAAGATGGTTGAGATGAAGAGTCATGATCATTATTATATTTTTCCTCACGTTCAGTCAGACACACAGTGGTAACACAGTGAGCACATATGATATTCATTTCAACTGGTACAAATTAAGAATAACCTATGATCAAAAGATCTTATGAAGCACTTTTACACTCCAAAACATTCGAAATATCTTTATTTATACGGTTTAACACTTTCTGCTCACCCTCTTCAAGGTAAGAATTAGGTCTAAATCTAAGGGTGAGAATGTATTCTTGACATTTCATGTATTACAAACCTATTGTAACGGTTTTATTCAGTAAGTCACATCCGGCACTTCAGGATTCTGAAACACTACATGTCGCTTCAAAAGGAAACGTATAACTGGAAATAAGTCAGTTTGCTATTAATGATATTTCCAGAAAACCAGTTATCCAAAAAAACGCTCCAGTTTATTTCAGTTGATATACAAAGATTGAAAATCAAAGCGAGTTACTGTTTACTATTCGTACTTTGTAAATCATTTTTTCAAAAAAGTTAGTACTCACGATCATCGGACTGCCACTGCAATCAAAATATGCCTCGTCATTACTTCTGGGCCTCATGCCTTGACGAATGCGGAAGATTTCGTACCGGTCTATCTTATTCCCTTGGTTGGATGACATTAGGATATTCCGGAAACTAGTGTGCGATTATTTGTGTTGACTTTTATAAATGTCTCGTGACCTTGAACGATATGTACAAATTCGAACAAATACAACTCACGTTTCCCAATATATTAAATGCTGACGAAATTAATTTCAAACCTGCTTTAATCCCTGCATTTTTTATTACCAATTATTTGACAAGTGACTCAACCACAAGATTTTCTTGATGACATGAAGAAGAGGAGTGGCAGTGCTAACAACAACGAATAGCTGTTGAAACGTAGATCCACAATAGAAGAGCCCAATACATGCTAATTAGCATCCAGAACGCTAACCGATTATTAGCTCTGACGGTAAACTACCGATGAAGAAACTCCAGACAAAGCATAAGAATTAAATGCAGTATGTAACGAATTGCAACAGGAAGACAGGCCTCAAATGATGGAGGAAAAACGAAAGTGCAAACTAGGATAAATGTATATTAATCTCAAAGCATTACCAAGAACGTGAAGAGTTTAAACTGCCACATAGATCTATCGTATAGGCTGCTTTGTTAGTTGCTCTTTTTATTGACGTTATCGCATCCCAACCTTTGAGTCTGCACCTGAGCGTCTGAAATTACATGCGAAAAACAATTTGGACGGGTTAAGAAATTCAACATGAGGTACAAAAAACGAGTTCCAGAAGCAGAAACCGTGGGAGAATAACCTCTATATCATTTAAGTGTTGTCTTGTAATCAATCATAAAGAGCCTTAGACAAGCAAAATGCCCCACTATGCAGCCCAAAATGTTTTTCAGTGAGATTCAAATATTCAATCTGCCGTACATCAAAAACGCAAGCTGATAAAAAGCACAAAATTACGACCATCTGTAGAAAAATAGAGGCGTTAATCAGAGGACACTGTTCTATCTCGCTGAGCGCAACTAAACGGTCTTTTGAAAAAATAACGACGAAACTAAGAAAAATGAAGATGCCGACCGCCGAAATTGTAGATACAGTTGAAATAAGTTGGTCAGCAAAACTATACAATTGAATAAAACGTTAGAAATACCGAAACTGCAGTTAAAATGAACAATAAAATTCCAACTGAGGACCGGAAACACAACCGTTTGCAACTGAGGGTCGGAATAAAAACTATATCTTACATTAAGAACAACTTCAAGGAACCAGGATAATTTATGCAAGGAACGTACATATAAAGAGAGTTTCTCAGGCAAGCAAACACATGCATCAAAACACATTCACAAAATCAACCTATATCCGCTTTAAATGATTACCACATTCATCAATCACCCATTACGAAAATGATATAACATAGCAGATAGTCGATACATTATCTATTTCTATTTTTGCCGCTAGTAAATGACCTTCCAGTCCAGACACTGGGACCATGAAATACCCAAATAAACGGAATTTCAGTTTGGCCGAACAAATAGCAATGTTGTTAATGGATGTACGCTATTCACCTCTTTACGCATTATTTAGAGAATACAGTACTACCACATGCAGTATAAATCTACTCGTCAAGATGAATGGGTAAATTACAAGTCATCGGGCTGTTGACATGATTTGTCGGAGATTATTGAAGCCCGTAATTTAATGCACTATACATCTTCATCCAGGCAATCACTGTGCAACTGGACACAATATCAACAAGCCACAATGTGTGTTACTATGTAACTATGGACCAAAACGAAATCGCTCTTCCGCACTATAATTTCGTCGGCGTTTTTGGTCAGATATATGGTATGTCGTCTATGCCGGCAGGACAGAAATGTTTGTTCACTTACGGCTCCTTATTGTCTGACTTCCTTACGCCTGCCATTTCTCGTGGAGGAGCGTAGGTCACTCACCAGCACTCTTTATCCAACCCTATCCTGGGCAATCCCTTCCAGGTCTTTCCAGTCGTTATCCATCCCCTTCGTATCTGCTTCTACTTCACGACATAATGTGATCTTAAGTTTCCCTCATTTCTATTTCGCTCCGGGATTCCAAGTTAGGGCTTGCCTCGTGATGCAGTTTGATCATTTCCACAATGTACGTCTTGTCCATTTCTATTGTTTTTTCCTAATTTTCTCTTCAACTGGAGGCTGGTTTGTTCTCTTACACAGTAGGCCGTTTCTGATGATATCCGACGAATGGATGTTGAGTATCCTTCGTAGACAATTGTTCATAAATACTTGTGCATTTTTGATGATGGCTGTTGTGGTTCTCCAAGTTTCAGTTCCGTACGGTAAAATTATCGTGACGTTCGTATTGAAAATTGTGATTTTGATATTGGTCGACCACCAGAAGAAAGGGGAAGGGAGAGAGTAAACAGCCTTGTCTGACCCCGGTCCTTACTTGGAATGCATCTGTCAGCTGTCCTCCATGCACGACCTTGCACTGTAGTCCGTCGTATGAGTTCCGGATAATACTGGAACTCCATAGTTTCGAAGAAGTTTCCGTTATGTTCTCTCATCTACACCGTCAAACTCCCTTTCATAATCAATGAAGTTGATTTATAGTGACGAGTTCCTGGTTTGCTATATTTCTCTGCTAATTTCTTCGTTGTATCATAAGGCTGTTTCATATTTCCTTCCCTTGCAGCATTTTCCACTGTCGTTGCTAGTTCTTCCACGTATTTCTGCTTGTCGGCTACAATGCTCATCTCCACTTGCTTGTTTGCTTCTATATACTCAGCTTGCACTTGGACTTTCTCTGTTCGTGTTCGGCTGTTGTTAATTGCTGTCTTCTTGTTCTTCCTTTCTTTGATCCTGTCCAGTGTTTCTATAGAGATCCATTCCTTATGATGATACTTCTTGAGGCCCAGAACCTCTTGACACGTTGAAGTTAATGCTTCTTTGATACCTTTCCAGTTGTCCTCCATAGTAGTTTCTTCTTCCTTCAGTAGGTCCTGTAAGGCTTGGAACCTGTTGTTGAGAGCTATCTTGAATTCGTTGATATTGTTAGTATCTCGAAGAAGGCTGCATTGAACCTTTGTGGTGCTGTTTGTCCAGTTGTCAAGTGTTTCGTTAGCTGAAGTTTTGATCAAGCCATAAATAGGTGGTGATCGTGACCGAATCCGTCAAGGAACACTGATTCCCTCAAGATTACAGATACACCTTGCTGACGAGTGCCAAGTAGCACGAAACTCGGATCCGGGGTTTCCTGTTGACTACCTCCAACCACCATCCTATCTCAATATAGAGCACGTAATGTCGAGTCCCCTAGACTAGTGGCCACATTGCAGCTTGGTCGATAGCATTCGATGCGCACTGAGAAAAAGTTGATACACATGACATCGATCACCACCCAGTGATCAATCAATTGTGATCTGAAGCTATGTCAGCTCCTCTCCTGGTTCTCACACCTTCCACTGTCATTCGGAATTTTTTATTGATGCAAATATGATCTATCTGGTTCTCCGTTGTGTGACCCTGTGAGACACAAGTAGCTTTGTGTATACAATTGTGTGGAAATATTGTGCCGCCTATGACCAATTTGTTGTCCTTCCTTGGGCACATCTCTATGATTGATTGCAGCCTATCGTAGAGCAGATCTTTAATGTCATCATTGCCATCATTGGTTTGCGCGTAACACTGGATAACATTCATTGTGATCCCCTCTTTTTTTGACTGATGCCTTGATGATCCTGGGTCCGTGAGATTCCGATCCTACCAGTGCATTCTTTGCTTCTTTGGACAGCATGAGAGCAACTCCCTGAGTGTGTGGAGCATTTACCTCTTCGTAACCGGAGTATCTAGCCTTTGCTGTCCAGCTTGGGTTCGATGAGTTTCGCTTATTCCGAGAACTGCTAATTTGTATCTCCTCATTTCCGTTGCTATTTGACTGGTCTTCCCGGTTTCCCACATTGTTCGAACGTTCCATGTACCTATAAAAATTTTTGCTCTGGTTGTTAGAAGGGACATCGGCCTCGTGGCTTCCGAAGGAACTCGGCTTTCACCATGAAGCGTCATAATTCTTCTAAATGAAGACCTTCCAACTCCCAGGGCAGAGTTTAAATGATTTGAATTATTTTTTCTGGTAAGCGTTTTTTAGCAAGTTAGTCTTCTACGGGATGGGGTTGCTGACCCCATGCCCAACCCTCCTCCTTTACCCGGGCTCGGGATCGGCAGTAACTCCGAAAGAGCTGCTTGCGGAGATTCTTAGTGTCTAGTGAGATACAACCGATGAGTTGTACTGAAGTTATTTTCCTGTTGCAAATACCTCTCTGACTTATGTTCGTCATCTTGAATTGGATTATTTCACATCGATAAATCCGATAGCAAGCTTAACTGGGCAATTACAAAATAAAAGAGTCTAATAATGGCTTTACAAAGGTGCTTATGATAATAATTGACATGAAAGAAATCGTTTATGTAATCAAGCGCAATGTACTCATTACTGCATCTTGGTGATCGGTTTGATGTTAAACTTTCATCTCTTTAGGATTTTCACTATTTATACGGTCCCTTATCACTTCACTACAGTGCTTTCAGTCTGTATTTCTTAACTTATCGAAACTATGGAAAAACTGACCTAATAAAAAAATTAGTCTCAGTAATCATACCGTCAAAGTTGACGTTTTAAGTGACCAGTTATACACTTGCTACAATACGCCTTGATATAGACAGTTATGGACTTAAACTGCACCAATTATCGACGAGAACTTGATTTTCTCAACGCATCCCCCTCAACGTTTGCAATAAACATTCATGCTTTTGTAAGGTGATCAATATTCTTATGCACATGAATGTGCCCCCTATTCCTCTGACCAGAGTGTCTTATAACGTGTCAACCTAACTTAGTAAATTATCATAACAAATCCCGTAATATTTGTAACATTTTAATATTACCTTTAGACCGATGTGCCTTGCGTAACATGTTGTTACCTAAGAACTAATTACTATTGTTTATTGTTGAATATGATAAACAAACTGAAACGACTTTAATAAAACACACGGTCTCAGTGGTAGCAATATCTAAGCTTTTCTGATAGTCTATTCGGTAATATGCAAAAGTAGATGTGAGCATCTCTGAAAATGTGGAGAATAATCTATAAAGGCTACTCACACAAACAAGCCAGCACTGAAAAATATATCCGTTGTCGGAGGTAAATGAAAACATCATGTTTTGAGTTCATTAAATTTACTGAATCTCTCAGCTCTCTGTTAAACGTTTAAGGCACAACGAAATACCCCGTGGTTGAATATTAATAAGTAGAGTGTTAATACAAGACATGAAATTACTTGAAAATTTTGTTTATCGATTGACGATAAATATCGTTTACAACATAAGTTAATATGTTGCAAAGAGGAACACTCTGAATGATTGGAATAATATAATGAAACCAAGATGGTACGTTTGATTCAGTAGCATTATAGTGAAACCAGTTTATAGATTGGTAAATAAAATATGTATATAAGTGTGCCGTTCAAAATGCCATTTGAGGATTGCGATTTAAAATTTGAAATTTTGGCCTCTATACGTCCTTCAGATTATGGCACCGGTGGTACAATATCACGCAGTTAAGCAGTTCATAAAAGAGAAGCAATCACCAATCGTTTGGGACGTTTGGACCGCGAGAAAACGAAAAAACTGTCTGATCGAGTAAGATGGACAACATTTTACCAAGATGTGCAATATGAAAATTTGACTTGTTTGTGATAGTTTACATGATTAATTATAATGAAAGTCTATAGAATACTTTAACCACTTTTCGAAAGCATAACCATTTTCCCGAAAACGGAAATATTTATCTACTTTGTCATAGCGTATTGCTTTACAATATCCTTGGAAGTACTGATGCAATTTCCTAACATGATAATATACTGAGCACAGACATGAGAGAGGCAAATAAGATTCCCAAAGTTGTGTAGGTTCGTCTATTTTCATGCGGTGATCATTATGGACATTCACTGCATTTTAACCATTAAAGTTCACCGTTAACCTTCTACGTCCAGGATAAAGGGTATTGCATTTTATGGTCAGTGTGAATCTTCTTTCATCGTACTACCCATGTTGTCATATGATCATCACGAACAGAAGACCTATACATCTAGGATATGCCAGAATGTGTGATTTTTTTAACTCGTAGTGACTCACATTTATCACGAGAACACGACTGGTTTATTAAAAACAATTATTATTATAACAAACTGTACCAGTGTTTGTTTTAATGTGCTTTTGTTTGACTGTGCTAATGACAGCTATATTGTGCTTCCATTCTTATTCTTACACCTTGATTGTGACTTCGCGCGAATTCGGTTACGTTCTGTAACGAAGCTTGTATCCTGACACGATCTCAGTATCCTTTCGATACCACGAGATCGCCAGCAAATATATCTCGACTTGGTCCATTAACTGCCTTCTGATATTTGGCTTCTCGGGGATTTTATGGATTTATTTGGTTATGTTCAACCTTCGCCTTCTGATTTATTTGACACGCGATCCTTTGGTAGCGGTATTCATAGTTAATCCCGACTCGACGCCACGCTACAAAGTAATGATATTTAATTGTTTAAAAGATTAATGGCAAAAAGCACTGAATTTGGAGGAAGTACACGGTCAAAATACGTTGAAAATGTGAGTTTAACTAGAACATATTCGAAAGAAGAACATAAAATGAACAGCAAATAATTGTTTGGAGCTTTACAAACAGTTTTGATATAGAAAAGCTGAAAGTCTAAAAAAAGATGAACCGGACAAGAATTTGGATCGAGAATCGATAGTATTCTACCTGTACATGATGTCTTGAAATTAATTATGCAATTTTCACGACAGCATTTTTTCACGCTTTCAGAGAAAAATATCTCAATTATCATACCAATACATCATGGAAACAATAATGTCAAAATCATAACTATACAAGACCGAGTTCGAACCTTGAGTATAATATATATATCACAAAACCGGCGAAAATAATGAAATTCATAATTATTGTTTGTAGTCAGTTGCGTACTCCGTGGTCTTCCAATATAAACTTGAACTGCCTTTATCCAAGGCATAAACAAACTTACTATATTTAAGAAGAGTATTAAGAAGTGGAAGAGTTTTGACCACCGTAGATGTACATACCGTTTCATGATGAAAATGTTTTACAAATCCATAAGATTGCTTTTGATCTATACGTCAACTAGCTCAAAAAAACTGTGAAATAGCAATGTATGATATAATATAAGGATTTCGTATGAAAAAGATCAGATAATATTTCACGAATGATTCATTTGATAAGAAAATTGTCAGGTTTTGAAAATTGCAACAAATTAGGCGACAGTGATAATTATTTTAACACGTTTAATCTTTCTATTGGACATTCTTGTTTCGTATCAACTGCTCTCCTGAAATCTGACCTGACCCCTTCAATATTCGCAAATATCCATTTATCAATTAAAGATGAGAATGGATTTTTCAGTCAAGTTCTCTCTTTCAAGTTGTTTCAGCTACAAAATACAAGTACTACTTCACTTGCAAACGCAAGATCTATGTAAAAGCCAGTGAAAGTACGCAAAGTTACTTGGTAAGACGGTTGGTGGTGACGTAAGCACTTCAAGTTTCTCTTAGGGTCCATTCTTGTGTTGCAGACGTTCACTCATTGTTTTGTATACCTATCGTAAAACTTACAACTTTTGCATTTCTTCATTAACCCGTACAGTATTATACCACTAGCGTATTCAGCAGCAAGTAAATTAATAGCGTTGCCACCAGTTGTTACCCTATAAATACAGGGAAGGCTAGTGGAGGTCTTAATTCAGGAGTTAATGACAGGTCAGAAGCCTTGTATCTAGGAATAGGGTTATGTGAAAGCTGTAAACGACAACAGATAACGAACTCCTTAGTACTGTGTACGACACGGATTACTTGACTCAAACATCGAAACTGAGTTGCCAACGTTCCACTAATGATCACACTTTAATTTAAATTCCTAGTTCTGGTAAGACTGGAAAGCAAATAATAATCCAGCACCCAGGAAAAAAGAAAGAATAACTGTAACTGTCATGTATTCATCGCAGTCAAAAATAGAGACTCTGTGAGTCTTTGACATTGGATGCTGACCACATGCGTTTTAATGAACTCACTTGGCTGACGGCGCTCGGTCATGCATCCGCACCAGATCACGAGTGGGAGCGCCGTGCTCAATATCCCCTGCAGTCGTTAGCCAGTCTAGAACAGTCTGTCCTCAATATATTGATAACCTATCAGATATATCTTCGAAACTCCTCGCTTCCGTCTTTTGATTTCACTTTGTGTGTACGATTTATAGTAGGTGTTGCTGGTTAAAGCGTTGTCAAACTCCAAATATATATATATATATATATATATATATATATATATATTGCAAATTAAGCATTTAATGAACTTTTCTCTGATTTTAGTGAGATATTCTGTGATTTCGTGTTCAAATACATTCGATTGTCTCCACTTGTGTACTGTTCACTACACTATGAGTTCATGCTAAGTTACACCTGCTCGTGTTTGTGTCACGTGTGCCTGAAATACAAAAAGATACGCCGATAGGACTAACAAAATAGGAAACACAAGACACTATTAAATATGATCGTATTAACCCTCTCCTGTATATCGGCCTATCCAAGCAGACATGAGTTTATGAGAACCAAAACCCGAACCCTTAAACCAATAAAACTACCGACTGTTGTATACATATCAGTCGACTGTGACAGTAAAAATCGGTGGGTTGGAGTTAGGAATAGAAGCACAAGTAGCACAGTCTTAAAAACGCTACAAACTGGAAAAATCAGACCAAGGTTCGTTATTGAATGTCCTGGTAGCCGGCAGCTCAAATATGAGCCAACCCGGAAAATCTCCATGATTTCATGAAAAAACCTGAGCCTGCAAATCAGGCAATCTGTGCTCTCAAAGCTCTCAATAGTAAATATCTCACTAACCCCAGCAGAAATTTTTTAGGGAGACTTGGTTGACTGATTAAACCAGGCGCGCACAAGCGCAAAACTTTTTTCAACTTTAGTGTCAGCTGAACTATTCATCTAACGTCCGTGCAAGTGCCAAGAAAACCAAAATCCCCTACCTCAGAAAGTTATCAGGATGCGACAACATTCTCCTTTTTATTTGGAACAGCATGCAAAGCCATCGGCACATCACCGTGTGACTTGTTCAAACACTCATTAGTGTTACAACAACTACCAAAAGAATGAAGAGACTCTACTCCCTCTTCATTCTTTTAAGGTAGAGTGAGAAAAGACCCATGGTGCCGCAGACCAGTTGATTATACTCTCAATACTGTCGAAGGTTATCAAAAGACGAGTCAATGGTTAAATGAGGGGATTGATGTGCATAAACAACGTTCTTCATTAAGCCCAACACAGATTCAGTTACGGCAAGTCCGAAGCGTTTAATCTTTTTGAGGCACAGGACAGCTGGACAACCTGCCAGAAACGAAAGATACCGGTCCATTTTGACCTCGTGAAAGCGTTTGATACAGTATCATATACTTTAAACACAGATAGCGAAGATAGGTTTCAGTGATTCATTTATATCCTGGCCCTGAAACTACCTAGAGAACAGGCTGTAAATAAAGTGCAAATGAGGTAGAGAATCTTGACGTTAAGAGTTTGACAGGAGACCATCTTACGTACACTCCTCTTCCTGATCTATGTTAATGATCTTCTTGATAAAATCGGCTCAGCGGCATTAATCTACTAGGATGACACAAAAATATAGCCTCATTAAAAAGAAGAAAGGTTTTCTCCTCAGTATTGCACATCCACGATTCCACACCCAGAACCCAAACCCAGGGTTTTGGTCGCGCGCAAACACCTAACATCTAGACTGTTGAGTCGAGATCCTAAGGTGGTAATGGTTAACTTCAACAAGTCCATGATACTGCCCGATATTCTTTCATTTTCTTTGATGGAGAACTGCCTTTAACCCGACTGGACTAAACTCCACTAGTTGTAGCTTCCTACTTTAACTCCGATAATCGACTCTGGAAGCTCTTCATCAGTGAGGGCATGATAATTTTTAGTATGTGGTTATGGAGATTGTCGAATTTCACTGACATCTCATTATTTTTACATTGCAGTGAACCAATCTCCTTCATAGTAGTGGGATAGCTTCTAGTATCCAGAGACCTAAAATGCAGTCAACTGGACATTACCAAAGACTTGGAAACGTATCATAAGAACAAAATGTTATTGAAAACATTCCAATGAGTGGTTTAGAGATCAACAAAAGCTAAAGCAGCTAGTTACCACACGCTGTCTGATCCAAAGGTCTGTGTATCACTAGTTCGATATTTGACGGCCATTGTTTTATCCTGGTGAATAAATATACCTTATGAACGGTATTCCAATAAGACCTACTCTATATTCCTTAACTTCGTGGGCGGTATTCAGTGTGATATTTGGACGTACAAAAACTGAAACTCTGTTTTACCACACTAGTTTTTAGAAACAAACATTGGAAAGCACATGAATTGCCTGTAAATGGCTATCAGTAGTGTCTTAGCAGTAATTTTCAAGTTCCTGAGTCCTAAACATTAGTGTGTCCACCTTATTAATTTATATATGATGAGTCACCAAGTCATTTTTCCACAGTGACTAGTTCTACTGAGTAGGATCACAACAAATACCTCGTCAAAATCTACTTAAACACAATCTGATTGTGTGTAAGAGATCAATTTCCTAAATGAGTTCAGTGCAAATTTTCATGGAATATTTTTACAGTAGCACTTGTTCGCTGCAAATAAGCTACTCTCAAGTTTTCCATTTAATCCCAGAAGAATTTAAATTTATTTTTATTATCTCTGAAGCCTTTATATAAAGCCTATGTCATGTATTCAAAGTACAATTACTAAGCAGGAGTATAAATACTTCATTCTGTCTTAAGAAATACTTATCTAAGCATGATGAATAAAATCTCTTACTTTAGTACAGGTTTAATTAAGTTTCATATATTCTCATGATTATCATGCAGATACTTATTGTTAAATGCTTAGCGATACAGAATAAATTGCGACGAGTTGTTCAAAAACAGATGACTAAAATGATGGATACTAGAGATTAAGGTAACTTAGTAACTAGATAACGAGTTGATTCATTCACTTGTGACCAAGTCATTTGAACAGATTCGAACAGTGTGTCTCATGTTTACTACATAGTCTCTTTTAGAAACAGTGCAATATTCAATTATAAAATCACATGCTAGTGGGCTGAACAAAGTTATTTATTTAAAGCATTCTTTTTACTTATGATATATATCTATTTGTTTTTTTATTACACTAAACTTGAAGGGTCTTCTGTAATTTGATTTTTAGGACGTATGGTAACTTAATCGTTCAGAAATTTGCACTGATCTTAAGTATAAAGTTAAAATTGTCACTGGTTATCTTTAACGAACACAACCCTTTCAGCTGATAACACTTTGTTTTTCTCAGATTTATTTACAATACAGTAACAATACTACTTATCAACCAATAACTATTTCGTTAATAAATACTCGAAAAAAGTAGACCGGATAGCACTGACCTCTAATTTTGGTGGAGTTTTGTTCGCTGAGCTCATCCATCCATCTGAGCTACAAATCTTTTCCACCATCTCACACTGACCTCTAAACAATTATTTCAGCTGTTGTATTAGTCATTCCACCATAAATTAAATTATGTCTGTTCATTGTCTTGCTCGCAGACAGACAAAAGGTTTTTCAAAACAGGTTGATCAAGTTTCAAAACTAATCTTTTACAAAACGTTCAAAAGAACTAACTCATAGGAAATGTTTTAATTCATGTGGATATTTACCCCATTTTCCACTTTACCAAGCTGTGATAAATAGTTCTTTTACTTTAAAGATTCGAGCGTGAAAGTAAATAGACTGATGTTCATGTTTACATTCATGGTTATTCACTAGCAATGTTTCATACATTGAGAACCTACATGAATCAGTGAGTCATTAAAAAAAGACAGAATACAAAAACAGAAAATGTATTTCACAATATTAAAGAAAAACAAAAATGATCAACTGACACGTAAGTAAATATCAAATAAGCACACTCTAATTGTACTTCATTCATTTTATAGCTTTCTTCGACTGAAAAGTAATATCGAAAATCTGAAAATCATAAAAAAAGTATTTAATTTAGTTTGTGGAGTTTCGAAATAATGTAGATATATCATAGGATTATTACTGTTTATTAAGAATTGATATTGTGATGAACTTGCAGAATCAACAGATATTGTTCTGCTGATCTCATTATACCGTCAGCTAACACAGTGATAATGAATAACTTCCAACCACTGACTATTTTATTTTTAATGATGAATAAGCTTTGATGAAACTGCCTTCTATGAGCTTTGTGGTGCAGTCGTGAAGCTTTCGTTATCTATCTGAACAAGATGAACAGCACAAAATTTTGATAAAAGTAAGCTAATAGAGTTCCTCTATTTTCAAGTTGTCAACATTAAGTTTGATTGGTTTTTGTTAACAATAGTCCTGTGATTATCTGCATATTTATATTGATTTCCGTCTCTTTTGACCCTCTCCTCTCTTATTCTCAATATAACTGCTTATGATGTTTCTAACTAATTGATAATTTAAGTCTATTTTAATATGTTTACTGACCGGCCAGAATGTAGAGCTTTCAAAAACCTTTTCGACATTTTATATGTTGCCTCGAACTAGGATTTCAACGTTTTCCCGGTCAAGCATGTGTTCACACTTGTCTGCATCTGACGATGTAAGCAAAGAAAAGGTTTTAAGGGGATTAAAATTAATAAACAAGTAGGTGGAGTTCATAGAAATGTGAATATGAATGACAATCTTCAAAATAGATATAGAATAGACATAACGGTTATTTATTTCCTAGAGGCAGTGGATGTTTTGGTTTGTTTTCAATGACAGTCAACTCAATCAATATGCGCTGTTATCCGTGTATTTTCAGATCAGAGCTACAATTCAGTACAACATACTTTTATGTAAAGAAATACATAAACCACTCACCATTAGTGACAAATGTTCAGAAGAATACGGACCAGATGAACATCGACAAAATTTCTCTAGCGCCATTGTCTGTTACGCCTTCCTTCACTAATAAAAGGAAGTACGTCAAATTTGATTTGTTGAGAAACATAAATGCAGTTTACATGTTGAAAAATTACCCTGTTATTACCTGTCTGTTTGATCATTGAATATAATTATTCTTCTAGTTCAGTATCGCTTACAGAGTTGTACAGTCGATCCTCGATATATTGATAACCTATAAAATATATCTTCGAACCTTCTTGCTTCTGTCTTTCGATTTCACTTGGTGTGTACGATTTATAGTAGGTGTTATTGGTTAAAGCGTTGTCAAATTCCAAATACCTGTGGCATCTTCAACTGAAGAGTTTATGTACTTAGAATATAAGTAAAGACAGAGAGTGAACCTACGTATGTCATTATAAACAGTTCTGAACTATGTTATTCAAAGTCTCTAACCATTTGTTACGACGATCACCTGGACCACAGTCAACTAATTTGCATCTGCTAACATGGGTCAGTTCAGTCACTAATGACTTAATGAAATGAAGTCTTTGTTTGGCTACCACTAGCTTTCGAACTGCTTTCATATCAGACAACGTCGCCCATCGAGATAAGCGGTGGTTGAGCATACGTAACACATGACTTACCTATCCCGGTTTATGAATATTTACTACCTTACCAATCAATTTGTCGACTTTACCACACCCTGTTCCTACCTAACTTATTGTTGAGTCCAGGATCCCAAAATAAACGAGAATTACTTGAAAGGCACCTATGGTCGAATACTAACAAGTTGTAAATATCCTCTATTTTTATTAAACATTTTTCATAGCCTTAAAGTACAATGAAGTGAACTGCTATTCTGTAAACTTGTTCTTTGGTTAGCAGACAGATTTCTCACCTACGTGATAAATGGCACATTTTGTTAAACATATTAATACCATGAAACAAGTTTATGTTGTTAAAATACCACCACAATGTTACCAAACTCATATCTAACTTGATGTAAGCTAAGTCTACTGAATTTCAACATATTGAGAAACTCCGCTTCCATTATGAACATAACCGAATGGTGACAATTGCTGAATCCCTGAATTTTGATTCGACCAGTTTACTTGCTCTTGTGGAGCAATTTATATTGGCCGTACAGATAACGTACTTGGCAAACCAATATCCGAGCAACACCATGCATATTTTTCCAAATAGATAGGTAGAAATCAATCAATATCTCAGTTTCTGAGCATATGCTCGGTTCGGATAATACCCCACCACATGAAGCTTTGTTCAAAATCCTCGACAAATTAGGAAGAACTGGATCAAAAAAGGTTTGGATGGGCAGTTTAGGCACAATCAAGTCAATAACAATTTTCCATTTCAAACCCAAATCCTGTGTCTATAAGAGGCCCGTTCAATTCCTTATTCTCCCATGATCTTAGCATCCCTTCAAGTTTTAGTAAGTATTGAAACAGAAAACCCGAGAAATATAGACTCGTCTTGTACTTTGTCAGAAATTTCTAGTGATATATACCATCATAAGATTGTTGTAAAGCACAGAGAATGTAAACGTGTTAATGAGATGGTGAAGATTTGTAGCTCAGGTGGATGATTTTGATGGAGTTTTGTTCTCTGAGCTGGAGAATAAAACTCCATCGAAAACTTGTTAATCCCCTAGATAGCTGCTCTTGTACTCTAACCTTTGTAGAACTGCTTTCTGGCTGTATACTTTCTAGAGCTAAATGATAGTGTTTGACATTTCTTTAAACCTATCATTACTCAAAATTTTCATCCCAACAAAACTGAATTTTATATCCCTCCTATCAGCGTAACGATTTTACAAAATCAGTCATATCATATATAAAATGACATGATTATGATTGGTCTGTTCATACTAAGCAGCTGCCTACTTGATGAATGACATAAATCAGCGTTTATTTAACTGCTGAGAGGTTACTTAAGGCTTTATAAAATCCCGTGATATTAGAAATATATGTACCTAAACATGTATGATAAAATATGTTTTGCAAGACCTTCACAACAATAGGCAGACTGAACCTCGCCAGATTCCTTTATTTGTAATAAAAATGCCCCACTTACTCTGAACTTGAACCACGATCACTAGAATGACCACGCCGATTTGAGTGTGAACCATGTCGTCCCCGACTAGTTGATAAAACAATGAAAAATATTAAATACGTTATTGACTGTCAAAAGACTGTAGGAGTGACTTTGGTGTAGTTTACTCCAAACCATGAGCCAAATTTATTTCAATAGAGCAATAGTTACTAATGACTCTGATACTGTCTTGCTTAGGCACAAGATTTTGCTATGGTAAGTTCATCACTCACAAAATGCTTATATAACGAAATGACCGTTTTTACCTTTATATTTTTAGATTTAATGTTCTTAATGTGTGTATCCGTGTTACTTGAGTGTTGAATTGAATGATACTATTTCTTTATTTTCCTGTTACTGAAAACAAATTAGTCACTCACAAAAACACTAGACATCAATCAGCCTAAAGCATCATTATTAAACCAAAGTTCAACTTTTCATAACAATATATAATAATTCCATCAGATACAGTAAATTTCAATTTCCTCAGCACTAGTCGAAAGTGATCGATTCTATTCTTATCGCTCATAAAACTGAAATATACTTGGTCAATGTCACAGTAAGATTGGAAAATGTGAGTCATTTCACACTTATTAGTAGGTTCTGTTGAGATTAGTTACACTGATTTACCAGCAAGAGGAAAGCTAGATTAAACAAAGAAATCAAGATGAATACAGTATTTATCTATAACAAAGGTAGTAAACGTTTTGGAAACTCCTTTCATAAATAAAATAAAACAAATGGTCAATGCGTTCCAGCGTTGGGGAATATTGACATTCAAATCATATATGCAATTCGGAGAAATATACTAGAAAGTACCATAATTATTTCAAAATAACCCATAAAAATGATCTCAGTTAAGGTTTAACACGAATAATGACTGCACATGTTTCATTGTAAACTTGAACTGACATAAATACTGTTGTTGCATTTCAGCGAAAGAAACCAAGCTTTTAAAGTAAGCTGGCTATTGAGTCATTTTTGATGGCTGTCTTCAGGTTTCAAACCACAAAAAGTATCTTTCATAGTTTATTGGCCCATACTAACTTTTCTACCAACACTGGATGACCAAGTGACTCAATTACTTAATTTTTCAAGATGATGTGTAAATACTTTTGCGAAATACTCTTTTGTTTTCTGCATATTCTGATTGACGTGAATTCCAAGCAACCAGAAATATTTTCACTGTTCAAAAATAGTTACACAGGTAAAAATAGTGATCAAACGTACTTGCAACCCGGCCCTGAACCTCTGTAATTGCGTTTGTCAATGTCAGAGTCATCCTGAAATAAGAAGATAACAAGAAACTAACATCAGACATGCAAGTTACTGAGTTAATATGAACGTAACTAAGGAATACAATTTTGTCATCTTTCTTGTTATTTAAAGCAATAATCAAACTGCTTATTTTCTACTCAGTGGACATGACAATCAAGTTAGAATTGATAAACGATCAAATAGATCAGCAAGAGTTTTGTTATATTTATGATTATTAAATGAGAGCTTTTACTTTGTAGACTTCTACAAACTGAAGTATTATTAAAAGTAATTAAATAATGATAATATGGTTTTATTGTAAGAAAATGCCTAAGATCCCTTCCTAAAATGCTTCAGTCATATGACCATGTGATTATTTTATCAAATGCAGTCATAATCGTGTGTGATCTATTGATGTACTAAAAATAACACCGCTGATAAACACAAAGACTCTTTTCCTTCCACTTAGTGAGAACAAAGAAGAAAAAGTCGTTTGTGACTTGTTTTCTACGAATGTTTAGAGCAAACTACCAAAGTAGTAAAGAACTGTTAAGGATGTGTTGGCTAAATAATCACTTCCCCAACATTTTATACTAATCACTTTTGCGGTTGAAAAGCGTTTTCTATTGATGCGCCTTGTTAGAAAGCTTTGTTTTGAAAAAGCTGAAGGTTAGAAGTCGGATCTTGTCTAAAAGTTTGGTATGGACCAAATAAAAACTGTGAGATTTTTATAAAACACCTGTACCAGCGATATTATCACTCCTTTTTCAATTTGGTTACTTTCCGTTGTAAAGACCTCCAAACAACCATTTTATTTAGAAATGCAAAATAGCAAACTCTTTTACAAATACCTAAAGTTCAAAATTCCTTTCGCGCATAGTTTTTATGTTTATTTCATGTTATTTGGGTAACGGTCGGAACTAATTTTTAATTTAAAAAAAGTCTACTGTTGTTAAAATCATCTGCGAGCCACGTTTTTGCGCATATTTATAACATTTGGTACATTTACGATTATATTACACGATGTTTTAATAAATTCTTGATGATAAGGGCATTGCCCTTAAGTGAGATAATATTCACAAATGCATGTTGATATCTACTAAAGTAAAAGTGCTTAAATATGCTTACTCACCGAATCTGAGCCATTAAAATGTCGTCTTCCCGTATTCCAGCCTTGAGAGCCAGGTTGTTGATTATAGAAATCCTGTCCATACCTTCCATTTCCTCCAGGCACACCACCATAATAGTTTGGCTATGAGACGTTATATCAAAACATCGAAAAAAACATTTTTGAATTTTTAGTATTAACTGTGTGGTGGAAACATTCACCCACACGCAAACGACTTTCTAGAAACATGTTTGTTTTATGGGCAGAGTTTTACCCACTCATTTTTAAGTACATGATTAAAATCATGAAGTGATAAATATGAGGTCATATCAATATCTTAGACTTAGTAGGAGTTAAAGAATGCAGTTTCCGAGGGATAGTGATGAATTTGAGCAATGTCACTTTCGGTGTGTGAACACTGACTTTATTCATGTTGGTAATTAAGACGTTTTATTTCTTACACCTAAACTATTATCCGTAAATGTTTATGAACGAAATACAGAGGTCGGTGAATAAATAATGATTATATACAATATTTAATGCCTTTGTAGATACCTAGTGGAACCTAAACACCCTATCTACAAATCTAACTGACATATAATTTTTTAAGTAAAGTAGTATCCGTTGGGAAAGTTTTAAAAATTACTCAAAAACATATAGACCACGCAACTGTGAAAAGATACTCACATTCATATTGCCATATCGAGGATCCATGCGATTATTGTAAACACCTTCACTTGGTCCAAAACCCGGATCTTGCAGATTAAATGTGTTTTGGCTGGCATCGAAATGACCACTTTTGTCTCCCTTATGGAAAGGCATTGTGTGCTGTAGACGTATGGTTAGCGATAATGCATCCCCATATTTAAGTGCCGTAAACAACCTTGAAAGAAACATTGCCCATTAAAACAAGTTTATCGCAACAGAATCACACCACTGGTTCTTTTATTAACACAAATGATATGATTCACATTTTTTAGCACACCAAGTTATATGACCAACTAACAGTCTCAGAGGTTTCAAGTAAAAGCTGTGTAAGTTGAACTCAGCATGGAACACTGTTACTAATAAAAATCTATTAAATAAACTGTTAACCAACAAGTTTTATGATGGACAGTGAAGTAGAAATTGTTTCAGATACTTAGTTCGTTGTTAAAGCTGTTAAAATAGTGAAAATCTAATTATAAGGTTCAAGAATACTGACATTCATTGCTGTGAATTATGTTTTGGTGGGTTTTAGACAGCTATGGGTACATTGTTTCATTAAGCAAGGCTTGTAGCAACAAAGGAACGGAACGTTTCCGCTCATGTATGTTGTTTATTATGAATTATTCGTCTACTGAAGCTAACAAAGAATGGTCACGTTATATGTACATCACAAAGGAAGGCGATTTGATTGAATATCTGGGATACCTGTTCCTGTCATCCAGATATTTCAACAATCTATCTATCCTTTGTTTCTTTCAACTGACCATTATATGAATTAATCGCACGACCTATTCAGGTGCGTTTGTGAAAACTTTACGACCTTTCGCCGTGGAAATCACGAAAGAGCACGATTGAAGTCATTGTGGTTGTTGGCAATATATATCGAAAAGAATGTGCATTATTCAGTTGTCGATTTCTGAACTGCTAACACCTGATTAGCGATCACTCAATATTTGTCGTCAAAATTCATGAAGAAATAAGAAACGGAAACTTGTTAAAATAGTTTTCACTGAGAATTCTCTATTGCTTCCAAAATATAGTTTGAAAAGAGCTAATAATAATGATCAAGGACTTGCTCGTGTTTAATGGAACTACCGTGACCTTTAGATAACATGAAAATCACACTTCCCGGTTGGTCCCATTTTGTCTTACCCATGTAGGATTGATAAGTTGATAACAGTACAACACTATCAATACTATTACAGAAATACATTACTATAAGCAGGTACAAAAAACGAGAAGTGATCATTGACAAATGCACTACCACTAAAGACGAGATAGAACTATACCTGCAAAACCTAGATAAGCGTATACAGGGATATCGATTGAGTAGAAGAACATCTGACTTGACTATAAGGCAAGATAAAGCACTTCATCATTTCGTGTCGGAAGCCGACCCACAAAGAACAAATTCGCAGTTTGAGTAGCAAAAACTCAAAAACTCATAAAACCAACTACATAGAAACTTTATTCGAGGTATTGATAACACACTGAAGCACACTTGCATGACAGGAAAATGACACATCCTGAATTACGTCAATGCATACGAACAACTGCAGACACAAATTTGACTGGAAAAATATTAAAACCTTGTATAGTGGGAGTTCATAAAGCACAAGATGATTTCTAGAAGCTCTGCATTCAAATCAATTAGCAATCAAGAAACTTATTGATGTTGATTCAATCTGTCAAACGATCCTAAAAGTCATGAACAAATACTGAGCTAAGCATCAAATCAAAGGTAGGTACAGTAAGAATAAACAGGCAGATAGTGACAGGTTGAAGGTCAAAAATAAGCAGTTAAGACCGAGGTCTACAGAACATGCTGTGAGTCATATATAGAACAATTCGAACACCTCACTTTTACTTGAAGTTTGTGCTGATGATGTCCTTTAGGATAACGGTGAAAGCTCCACAACCAAACCATTGAACTCAGAAAACAAAAACGTTACTAAAACATCTACCCAAACGGCGAATCTTCTGCACGACTTTCAAACAGTCAAATTTTTTTTATATACATTAACAGAAAAACTTACGGAAATCCGCATTTGGATATTTTCCACACTATTTCTCCGCGAATTAATGCAGATTGTGCCCAATGATGTCTAAAAAAAATTGATGCTCATTTTTGCAGTTGTATTATCCGGTTGTTGATATCAAGAATTAAATTTCGGTCACCCTCCGAAGATGCTTTAATTAATTTTCGATTTTTATGCAAAAAGACAAGTTCCTGTTTGTTAAAGACATTGAATGCACATCAGAATTTATATTCTCTTTACCTAGCAACAAAGGATTCCGGCTGCATAATTTTATTTTAAGTTAGTCTCTTCAGTAAATATTGCAATCATAGCGTTTAAAAGTTATGATGATTACAAATAAATCTCCGCACAAGTTCTTGATTCATAAGTTTATAGGTTACAAAATGCCATTTTTGGTAAGCACCAGTTTTATTAACGAATACGTTTTGAAAGACTTAATCACTGTAAAGAGTGATAAATCAAATAAATCGAATTCTGATTGCCTTATTGCACAGTGAATCATTCGTCTATACTAGGTGAATTATTATGTGACGCTGTGTGATAACCTATGATGTTTTGCTTCACGCACTTTAATGATTTGGCAATTATAATGATATGTAATGTTACCAAATAATGTATACAAAAGTTCATCTGAATAGACTTGTATATAATGCTCACTGATGATCATAATAAACAACCTGTAATTGAAATTGCTTGACCGGATGAAAATAAAACAAAAATTAATCCTCTTTTCAGAGCTGGTCCTGTAAAAATGTCTATCATCAAACCATTTTCTCCAACACTAAGAAAATAGAATTTATGGCAACCGAGTCATTGAAATGACGATTCTAGTAATGTCAGATTTTCTTATGTTTGACGCTACTTACAATACTGCTTATAAGTAGTATGTAGCGGAACATGACGTTGACGTTGTCGCAATTATCAGACGGGGAGAGGAGTTCTAGTACATCGATAGCACGGCGTAAAACACTTATAGTTTGGTCTGCAGAGCACACCGTAAGATCCAAATGTATAATCGAAGGTTGTGTATAAATGTTATATAAATGCTTTGCAATTTCTTAGTAGGAAATTCATCTGGACTCAGTCTTGTTCTACATTCTGAGTTAAGTACACTAGTCTCAGAGTAGTCAACATCATACTGCGTGAAACCTCCAGCGTCTGCACAGAATTGAAAGGGGATTTTAGTTATAGCACAGCCGTTAGAACGTCAGAGGTGACGAACTTTTATCTTTATAGGTTTCTTTGCCTTCCAGTGAATGTTTCACTCAGCTTACACTTGACTATATTGTAATGGATTGATCAATTGAATTTTTTGATGTCTCCGTTTATTTCCTGTAGTTTTCTTGTTTTGTGCCATGTTTTCCATAAAGTTCAGATCAGATAGTAACCTACAAACTTTGTTACTAGGGTCAGTATTTCAGGCACTGTCGAATAAATAAAACAAAAACACGTTTTAAAAAAGCAAACGAAAACTATTGTGGTGGTACGTTATCTTGTCTGACATCACAATAACAGTACTAAGCTGGCTTCATACCAACTCCATTTTCGTACTAATAACGCAGTAAAATGTATTTATTAATTCCAACCCACATAATAAAATGTCTGATATACTTTTAAATGCATTAAAATGTAGGCTTCCTATATGACTTAAACATTCTTCGAAAAGTGTTGTAAATGTACACATGGCATAAATTGCCTACTGTGTGAATTATTTAGTTTATTTTAGCTCATTCTGATAAACACTTATCACATGTGTAGTTACTTTACAGCTAGAAAAATTTACGTAACATACTCAATAGTAATAAAATCTTTTGTTTAAAAATTACCAAATAATAAGAACAAATCAATAACCTTAATGTATTTTTAACGAAGAAAACTGTAAAGACTTTAAAATGCTTTTTAAAATTAACATGAGTCCATCTAACTAAAAGTTTAGTTTAACCCTGAATTCAACATACATATATCAAAAGTACGAATAGTATATCTCGACCTATATCAGAAATCATACTCACAAGACTTGAAACCTTGAATATTATGTAAACAGACTAAACTGCTCGTTATCGAGCTATATACTAATATAAAGAAGAGTAAAACAATAAAGACGTACTAAAAGTATGAAACTACCTGGTTGTATTTAGCAATAAATCACTGTGAAACGACTATGTAAGAAATAGTAAGGACAGACAAACAATCTCTGTAGGTATATGGTGATTAGGAGTATTTAAATTATAGTACGAACTAAGAATCCCAGAAATAACGTAATCGAATCAAGAAGTACTAGATAAGCACGAACGAATGTATTGTATTTGGAATTCGAGATCAAGCATTCAACAAGTACAAAGGAATCATTAGTTCATTCAAACACCACAATGTAGCTTACCATATTTATGAAGTTCGTCATCTAAATTAGGTATGCCATCTAATAGAGAAAAACGTATATAAAATTGGTCAAATCTGAAGTTCTCATCACTTTTTTAAATCATTTCCTACATCTCAATACTACTTTAATTGAAACAACCTAATTAAGATTTCTGAAGCATTGGTAATTTTGATAACCTTGTTTAAAATTTATTTTGATAGAATACTTAAATGTATCATTCATTTCTTTAAAAAATTATGTCATCATAGTGGTTTGCAGATATTTCATTAATTCATTTATATATAGTTTTTCTCTTTTATTAACTTCTATAAAAAATAACTTAGAGACCGAAAATGTTACAATAATATTTTCATATTGTATATTTTCAAAGAAAATAAACAAAAAGTTGATCAAAAAGTACATGGTTACTAAAAAATAGAAACCTAGCGAATAAATGCAGAAATCGAAATAAGCTTACTGATCATGCATTAATAATTCAAAATATCAGAAGGGGTTTTGTGAAGATTATAGTAATTGCAATAGTTGAGATCATGAGTCAGTTGAAGCTAGAAAACCATGGAAAACCTGAAGGCACTGGACGGCCGTTTCGTCTTATTGTGGGACTCCTCAACAGTGCGCATCCACGACCTCTCCCACTGCGAGATTCGAGCCCAGGACCTATTGGTTTCGCGCGCGAGCATTTAACCACTAGACTAATGAGACGGCCTCCAGCGGTGTTAATGTCTACTTTCAATTAATCCACGAAATTGAGAGACATATCCACCATTGTCATCAGCTGGTTACCATCTCACAACGGACCCGGCTAAGCTCCTTTGGTCACTGCTTCTTACTAGAACTCAAGGATATACCTCTTGAAGTTAGTCAGTACTGAGCATATGTTGATTAGCATCAGAAGGGGTTTTGTGGAGATTGTAGATTGATGGGTCTTGGGCTCAAATCTTGAGAGGCGTGATTGTGGATGCACACTACTGAGGAGTCCCACAACGGGACGAAACGGCCGCTCAGTGCTTCCAGATTTTCCATGGTGGTCTAGTTTCAATCGGCTCATGATGTCAACTACTGAAATTACCGAATAGTTTAATAATGATGCTTCAAACATCATTGTCCTCAACATCTATCTGTTTGTTGGAAAAATACTTTAGTTGAAATTCACATAAGAACTGACTAAGTTGTAAGACGATACAATGTTTTCCATGGTGGTCTTACTTCAACTGACTCATGATCTCAACTATTGAAATTCAAATTATTCATAATCTTTATCTTCATCTTAGCATCAACTGTATAAAGTATTTATTAGAAGATTTCACCAGTTAACAAGTACTATTACATCATCAAAGGATTTTCAAGTTATTGAAACTTATTAAAATATCTTACTAGAAAGTATTAAAATTAGGTTAATAGAGTCACCTGATAATATTATTATCAAACCTTTTATCATTTATAAATAAAATCAATTAGATAATTTTCGCTTTAATCTTTATTTTATTATTTTATATTATTAAAAGATAGATAGTATGTTTTATATCTGAAATCATTAAAGAAGTAAATTAATGTAATTCAAAAAGGGTCTTGATGATAAGCTGTCAGTTTATTTTAGTTTATTAAATGACCCATTTAAAATTATCTCATCTATCATATATAACTGGGTTAAAGTAATAAAAATTTAATGATCTAATAATTAAGTTTTTATCATTTCAATGAATACACGAATTAATTGATAAATTTTTATCTGTCTACTAGAATACATAAGAACATTATTGTGAAACGACATATATATGAGATGATTTATGTTGAGTCAGTCAAACCGATATATATATATATATATATATATATATATATATATATATATATATATATATGGACATTAGTTTGTGAAGATTATTGATATTCTTCATGCCAGTTTTAATTCATCCATGTAGTATTCCAAATAAGTTACAGTAACCAATACATAAGCCTTCAGTACGTTAGAGTGTTTAGATATTTCTTTGAAAAACCATGGCAGTAGTAAACTTAAACACACGATAAATCCATGATCACTCTTTTAGGCAAATAAGATGTGCTTAAAAAAATTGATCTTGTCTTGGTGGATAAGAAAAGTGTTGATTACTCACGAACTAAGTAGAAAATATTATTCATTTTGATTAATGAAATAATGGACACGAGCTTCTAAGATTTCTAATTCCCTCAGTTAATGGTCAAACTGTGGGGCGTGCTACTTATATTGATATATGTAGTATATGACGCGAGTCAGGAATGTAATGTCTTGCGGCAGAAGATGGAGAAGATCAAGAAAGGAAGAACAGGAATAGAAAGCAATTAGTATGGAAATGCAAGAACAACGAAGTTCGAGACAATTATTTAACATTTTGCAAATTAAGTATTATAGTATAGTTTTTCTATTTTACCAAGTAATTCTGTAATTTTGTGCTAAATATAATTCGATTGTCCCCACCCGTGTTCTGTTCACTACAAAACGAGTTCACTGATGAATATATCATCCTACACTTTATTCTCTTTACTCTACAGCAACTGATTTCAACAAGTTTATCAACTAACTTTGTAGTCAGTTATTCTTGAAGTGATCTTCACTTATCAGACTATAATGACATCAGTACTTTCTGAGTTGTTTATGTTAACAAGTGTATTTCTTTTAATCACTTATCTACAAAAATTTATGTGACAGACAGTTTATTCTGTATAACACTTCGGGGACCTACGTTCCATTGTTTGAGGATTATTAATTCCCGAAATTTGATAATATTTAAATTTTTCAGTCATCTTTAGATTCGACAGCGTTCACTTAAGTTAATTTTTATAAACCGTCTTTTAATCTGAATACGTATATTGAAATTAGCGCGAACACGGATTTCAGATCTATAAAGCTTGTATAAGCTTTTGCAAGTAAGATAAACGTCTCACTCAATCTATGTGTTGCATCAGGAAGATCATGAAAATGTAGATTTATAAATTTCAGTTATTATTCCATTCCTTGTGGTTTATGAGCACTGATCCTTGTCACGGCTTTTAAATGTTATTACAATATTATGGATTGAATATGACCTAAATTATTTTTGAACACAGACTGTCGATTCTCAACTGAAGACTCATGCAATTTATGGAAGATATTTTCCCCCTTGAAAGTTCCCATCAAGAAAGCTTGGGTTTAACCTAATGTGAACGTTTTCCTTCTTTGCTGATCTGCTTGGCAGCAGATTGCTGAGTATTATTTTTCAGTCTTATCAATTGCTTTTCAAGAAGCCACTTTGATTACTGACTGTCTTTATTATAGCTTAGGTATTATTTCGGTTTGTCGCCTACTTTATCTTGACCAGACTGAAGAATGGATTAATTTGTTTCGTAATGGCGTTCTAAAGACAATTCTTAAAATTTTGCTTATATATGAACCTAGTATTTCGATGTCAAATTGCGAACCACCTACAAACTAAAATGTAACGAATATTAATTTCACAAACTAGATAATAGTTTATTGAACAAATTGTACAGACGAAAAACATGGTGTACAATTCACAAATTTAGCTATTATAAAATGAAAAACAAAGTTGAGTTGATAAATATAATGTCTTTTTATTTCTAACAAACTACTACATGCTAAAGAACCGTAAGGACGCTTCAACACACATTGCTGCTCTAATCAATATGAGAAGTTTGACACAAGTAAGTTAACGAATAAAACCCACTGAATAGCTATTGACAACAATCATATGCTGTAATCGCGTTACAAATGTTTCGTTCAAGAAGACAAAAAACTTAAAATATACAGTTGGTCAAAAATATTGTAACAAAGATAGCTTACATAAATCAATAAAGAAAGGTGAAATAAAGCATTTGACATTATACTTATCAATAAAATGTTTGACTTGAGTTTCGAAAAGTTTTTTCTTCGAAGAAAATTATTATTCTGATTCTCAGGATCAGAGTTCATTTACATTTTAAAAAAACGTAGTTTACTACCGTATAAAAGTAGATATTGATAGTCAAATAAAATACTGAAGGTAGATAACGCAGTAAGTAGTACGAGATTTTAATGAAGGAACGAAAAGATGTTCAACAAGAATACAAAAATCAGTCATGTAGTGAGCTCAACGCAACCAGTTTTGTCCAAAATGGGTAAAATAAATTGTTACCTGAGTGATGAAGTATTCTCAATTTTCGTTTATTCGAATAAAGTAGAATATAAATATACTATATGACATTATTAGAAAGTCACTATAGATTAAACAAAATCCCTAAAAGTGGATATTTAACCAACAGAGTTGTTCATTGATAATCGTCTTTATTCGACTTAGAATATCTTAATAGGATGTTCACATTAGCTGTCTCATTTGAAAGATTTTGTAATAATGATTGTTTCAAGGCCTTTATAGCTAGAAACTTAACTTCAGAAATTTGTTCACAGTAAACACTGTGATAACTAATACCAGATATGACAAATATTAACTCATTACTGAGATAATTAAACTGCAACCTTGTACTTGGTTTACTAACAGTCATTTATAACTTTTGGCATGTTTAAATAGGAAGTAAGTAACATCTTAATAATCTTTTTGTAGTTTTACGAAAATGATATAGACAGGTTATAGAAATCGAATGGTTAGGTATTTATTGTTACACTGACATTATTTTTAATAAAAGTTAAAGAATAGCATTACTAACATTAATGACATTCATTTTATTAGAAATGTGCAGTAGTTGCTCAATCGACCACAAAAATGAACATTTTTAATTCCATTTATTCGCTTTTCCTCCAATTATGTAAAACAAATATACGTGTATTAGTTTGAAACTGAATAACATGGTGACTTCAATGGGTTATAATTGAAAATTGTTTTTACCTCAGTCTTTATACTGACCTTTTATTTTAATTTCAACATGTTCCCTGGATTATAATTTTTAACTGTAGCTTATAATTTCATCCATCTAGAAAAAAATGCTTACATCATAATCATACTAATGTACTAAATACTCACTAACGACACTGCCTCCATGAGTTTCCATAAAATGAAATATTTTGACGTGTATTCAGTGTAAAATATTTTTTAATATACTACTTATTATGTGAGCAAATAGAAAAATCCGGTAAATTATTAAATATGCCGAATACAATAAGTCTAAGAATGGTAAACTAAACGAAGAAAAATCACATGGCGTTGTTTGTTTGTATCTTCCCATTGTTGTTTAGAACTATAATTGATCAGTCCCTTGTTGGCAAATCTGCATCCTTTTGCGGATTGCCTCATTATTGCCTTAAATCATAAGCTTTCAAAGCAAAGATGAATAGTGGCTAGCAGTGGAATTCAGGATGAGCGTTTCGTCCTATTTGGGACTTATCATCTGGTTGTACATGCATCTCACAGTTGATGTTCACTCCGAAACTCGAAACCAGTACCGCTCTCTCCCACTTTGCTAATAACGCCTGTGACTTAAGGCAATATCGAGGCAATCCACACAGAATGCACATATGCCAACAAGCGACTGATCAATTACACTTCTAAATAACAATGGGAAGATACAAGCCACAAAGCCAAGTGAATTTAAACTTTACCACATTGTACAAGCAGGTGGCTATTAGGACTCAATAGTTAAATGGATAACGTGATGGCGTTTGAAGTGGACGGTACTGGATTGGAGTCTCGGAGTGAACATCAACTGTGGGATGTAGGTACATCCAGATGACGAGTTCCAACTAGGAGAAAACTCGCATCCTGCATTCCACTGCTAGCCACTATCCATCTATGCTTATAAAGCTTGTGCATTTTTGTTTTAAATAAATAATACGAGTGTTTTCATGTTCCGATCATTGAATCTAATTCACAAAATCAATGTGATTGACCGTTATACAGATTTTATCCAAAGGTTTAAATAAAAGCCTTGTATGGAACTATTTTTTACTACTAAGATGTTCGCAATTACCTGCTTCTCCGCTCCATCATCAATACTTAAAATGAATACTAGTCGATATAAGTACAATTCATCAAATAAAACAATAAAACTAAATATCTTTACACCAGAAATATTCATATCAAGAGTGTTTCTCATCCTTATGAATTTGTGCTTAATTGTGGTAAATGAATAATGATGTATTAAGTGATGTTCATGCAACATTGTATTTTGATCAAAGTTAAACATTAAAATCGTTGTGTGTCGACTCAGTGGTCTAGAGATTGGACGTTCACACGCAAGACAGAAGTTCATGTGTTCATAGGATATTGTATTGATTAACAAAATTACTTTAGTTTTAATGGAATTAATAAAAAGTTATGATTGTGCTATTGATAAAAGTATTATATTCCAGACTCTTACATTGGAAATCTCTCTCTTTCACTTTGAAAACATTAAACGATTCTTGTATAAACGAAAAATTTTTGTTTTGCAAACAAAGCAACATTTTCACAAAGTAGAGAAAAAATATGTAAAGAAAAAAACAGTTGACTAGAGTCAAGTTGTCAGATAATGGTTTCTAATTATTACATAATGGTTACTACTTTCTTTTCCATGTGATTTGATATAACAATGAAAGAAAATGGTTTATTTTGTTAATCAGGAGGTATTGAATGAAATATCAAATGATTCTCTGATTATTTTTAAAAAAATTCCATTTTAAGCAGAATGATGTTCATAAGCGTAATAATGAAATAATATCAGGTTGTTTTGTGTTAAATTGTTACATAACATGGTATTAATTAACCAATTTCACTGTTCTTTCCGAATGTACAGCTGAAAATGTGATACTTTTCAGATGATTCAGTAATATGGGAAGATACAAGCTAAATAATACCAAGTGAATTCAGTAATATCCCTTATTTTTATTAGTCAGCTCAATGAATTCATCATAATAATGATAAGTTTAATAAGAATAATAATAATAATATTAAGTCAGTATTCAGGTAGTTAGTCTATTTATTCATTCATTTACTTTCTTGTGATATATATCATATGAATTAAGTAGTGATGATAATATTCCATTCTTTCGAATACGGTGTTTTTTTTCTTTTTACACAGATTCCTTCCGTATTTTATGAATGTCATATGTTATTAGGTAAAAAGGAATACATGATATGTCAATGTAATCAAAATAACTAAATTCTAATCAACACTAGTTTCTAGCACAATTAAAAGAATGAATTCTATCTAATTGACAGAAATAGTGAAAAACTTTATCATAATAATATTTCTCAAATACGATAATTCACTTCTATTTGTTAACGATTATTTAGTAGAAATAAGCAATACTTTTACATGCTATTTCGAAACACTTAGAAGTTTTATATGTTAATATTGTAAAACATTTGGTTAGTGGAGACACTATCATGGTGGTCTAGCTTCAATTGACTCATGATCTCAACCATTGAAAGTATTCAAAACAGTTATTTATTTATCATGCTTATTGAATGTAACAAATGTTACTTTTTTATTATTGAGAGATCAGAATTTGGTCATATGAAAAGATTAGATTTAGAGAAATATTCGTGTTAATTTACTTTTTTTTCCATTATTTTTCACATATTCTACCCATGTTTTTAATTAATTTTTCAGTTAAGGCTAGAAAATTATGAAAATATCTATATTCATAAGCATATAATTAGATAGATTAACAGACCTTAATAAAACGATTTATCTCATAAAACCACAAATCTTTTTTTTCATTTAAGCAAAGATAGATGGTGGCTAGCAGTGGAATGCAGGATGCGAGTTTTCTCCTAGTTGGAACTCGTCATCTGGATGTACCTACATCCCACAGTTGATGTTCACTCCGAGACTCCAATCCAGTACCGTCCACTTCAAACGCCATCACGTTATCCACTTAACTATTGAGTCCTAATAGCCACCTGCTTGTACAATGTGGTAAAGTTTAAATTCACTTGGCTTTGTGGCTTGTATCTTCCCATTGTTATTTAGAAGTGTAATTGATCAGTCGCTTGTTGGCATATGTGCATTCTGTGTGGATTGCCTCGATATTGCCTTAAGTCACAGGCGTTATTAGCAAAGTGGGAGAGAGCGGTACTGGTTTCGAGTTTCGGAGTGAACATCAACTGTGAGATGCATGTACAACCAGATGATAAGTCCCAAATAGGACGAAACGCTCATCCTGAATTCCACTGCTAGCCACTATTCATCTTTGCTTTGAAAGCTTATGATTTAAGGCAATAATGAGGCAATCCGCAAAAGGATGCAGATTTGCCAACAAGGGACTGATCAATTATAGTTCTAAACAACAATGGGAAAATACAAGCAAACAATATCAAGTGAAATAATTGTACGAGTTTTCATTTTAATCTAAGTGCACTAACCCAACCTGAACTTTACGTAGATTCAGAATAACGAACGGTAATGAATGTAAAGAAATTGGTGTGGTTTACAGGTCGAATTTTTAAATATTTATTTATCCTGAATAAGACGTATTGAGATGCACGCGGGGATAAGAATTTGTAGGAAATTAAAAAAATTAGTACAGTTATTTAAATATACATACTACAACAAAATGACTGACAAGATAAAATGAGCTAAACTTAGATGAGGAGAATCGACACACTTTACTGAATATCAGAATTTAGTGATAGAGAGTTATTGGAAGACTGGAAATATTACCTATTTTCACTGGTTGTTTAAGTCTTTTCACTGGCAGAGTTGTATGGCAACTAGTATTAGAATCCAAAGTGAGTGTTACGATCTGTTTAGAACCCATCAGCTGGATGCACCTGCATCTCAGAGTTGATGTTTATTTCTTGGTTCGAACCTAGCACATTCTGTTTCAAACGCCAACACTATACCAACTGCAGTTCTTAACATTAATTGAAAAATTCAAACGACCAATTTAAATGAATCAAAATTCATTCAATTCCATAAACCCATAATGATCTGGAATCGGTAATAAAATGGATAAGACGTTGGCTCTTGAGTCGAAAGATACCGTACATCAACTCTGAGATACAGATGACGAGTCCCAAATAGGATGTAAAGTACATCTTGGGTTTTACTGCTAGTCACAATCCAACTTTGATGGTAACATTATTATTACAAATGTATGAATTATATTACATTCGTTGACACCGACGTCATAAATGTAAGCTTGTTTACTTACTGACTATCTTGAATAATTATTAGAAACTGCTTTAAGGTGATCTATGATGTACATTATACTAACTGAACCTGTTAAATAGAAGCCAACAAACAGAATTTCAAACCGACACATAACTAACACGTATGTATAAAAACTATAGAAAACTATAGAAACTATGAAATTATAAACTGAAGGTTGACTACATGACAAATTGTTCGATGAAATAATTCTCCAAATAACAAATCTCTCGGGAAAATTTTATTCCCGTGCTAAACAATCTGAACCCTTATATCTTATTGAATACTTTGACGAGAAATTCACCTCTGACTTAGAAACTATATAGAGGTAGCTAAATGCTTGCTACTAAATTCATAAAACTAAAGTTGATTTCATTTATCATTAATTGATACCAATTCTATACTGATTACATTTATTACGGAGTTCTAACCCATCTTGTTGTGTATGTAGTTACTTACACTGACTAAGCGTTAAGTGATGGTTCATCTCATTTTTACATAGTTTTTTTTAGCTAGTCAAATTCTGCTGGGTAATGTCCAATGTGACCTTTAGTCTTAGTTACTCGACACGTACACGTAAATTGTATTTACGATAAATTAATTTACAACAAATTTCTAGCTGTAATACTGGAGGTTTTTTCCATATAATTATTCATTAAGTATGCACAAAACCCTTTTTCATTTCGGATAACTTCTTCGTCCAGTATATCTTCCTACTAACCCAGTTTCTTTACCCCCAAATGCCCTGGTATGGCCGAGGGTGGGGATGGCCCGCCCTCCCTCTCGAAACGCTCTCACACGGCCACACGTATACAGACGCTATCAGGGAAGTCCTACTCACTGCCTTCTCTTGGCGAGGGTGTTGTTTACGAAAATGAGAGGACGAAAAGCGAATGTTCGGCGCTTTAACCGGATCCCAAACCAATGGTGCACATGAGCTCCAGTATCCTGGAGGAACAAATGGCGTATGATCACTGGCTACCGTGGGACTGCATCTCCTCACGATGCTTTACTGTCTTGTAGGTCAGAACTTTAGGTCAAAGGCTCGGGGTGTAGCCCCCCGAGAAAACCACCTGCTTCGGTCTGGGCACCCGGGCAGTATCACAGCCCACACACAAATAAAATGAAAATGACGATATTTACTGAAAATTCTATTCTCGCTTCGATTTACAAACAATTTACATTTCTTCTTCGTATTATTATTTACTGCGTCATTTATTCACTCTCTTTTATTCCCACTCTGTCTATCCATATTTTTCGACTTATACAGCAGCTCGCCTATGGTGGAAACTCGGTTCTATCTAAACGTTCTCGAGTCACTGTCTGGTTGAAAATTGTATGCTACCACCAAATACGAATACTGAAGCAGTTTTCCTGAAACCAAGTGCATCATTCAAACTAGCTGCCTTCAACGTTCGCACACTTATGCAGGTTGGACAACAGATAGGGTTGGCTTTGTCTTTGGAAAGTCTTCATATCGATGTCTGCTGTCTATCCGAGACCCGTATTCAAGACTCTGGTGAAGTACTACAAATTCGCTCTACATCTGTCACTTCAAAAAGCTTGTCTTACCTGCGCTTATCCGGGGACCCTGTGGCATCTTCGTTTGGTCTTGCTAGCGTTGGTGTCGCACTAAGCGCTAGAGCTGAGGCACCACTAATCGATTGGATCTCCATTAACAGTCGGTTATGTGCTGTTAGATTAGAAAGTTCCATCAAAGTGAGAAGAAATCGGCGTGAGAAACGAAGTCTTTTCGTCATCTCCGCCTATGCCCCGACAGATTGCAGCTCGGATGCAATCAAGGATGAGTTTTACCACCAGTTATCTGTTCTCCGGAAAGTGCGTTATTGTGCGATATTGTAGTAATAGCCGGAGACTTGAATGTTCAGGTCGGGCGTCTAGGCACAGAAGAGAGTCGTTTAGGTGGCCGATGGGGACTCGTTGGTCACAGGTCAGATAACGGGGACCGTCTACTGCAACTGTGCACAGACCACAATCTGTTTCTGGCTAGCACTAACTTTCGGCACAGTCATCGCCGATGTGCCACCTGGCATCCTCCTTCTGCATCTCAAGCCTGGACTCAGATTGATCACATCGCGATCAGCTACCGCTGGCGTGGTTGTGTACAAGACTGCCGCTCCTTTTGGAGTACTTATCTGAACTCTGATCATACCGTGGTCTGCGCCAATCTTACCAAACTTTTTAGTGGCCAACGAAGTGACCGCCACCAAAGGATTGATGTAAGCAAGTTGGTTGCAACTTCTGTTGCTAGTAAGTATCGAACCGTGCTAACTTCTAGGCTAGCTACCATTCCACCGAAAAGTTTAGATGAGCATTGGTTGCAATTGCGTGACGCCATGAAAATGGCGAGTGAAGCCGCTTGCGAAACGTCCCACTTATATGCACTAGGTTTCTTCAGGCTCCTTACAACTCATTGAAGCCCGTCGGTCAACTCCGGGTGACCAAGAGTTTGACCACGAAATTGGGCAAAGCTTGTGTGAGGACCGAGAAGCCTGGTGGTAGGAGTGTGCTAATGAGCTGGAAGCAGCAGCTGCATCTGGTAACTACCGGAAGCTCTCCCAACTCACCCGAGCCACTGGCAGCAAGAAGTCTGGTGTGAGCGAAACAATCCACGAGGATGACAGGATGCCAATCACTAACATCCATCGACGTGTTGGATGATGGGCAGAATTCTTCTAAGGACAGTTCAACTGGCCCGCTGCTCCGGCAACATCGGTCGGACTGTCCTGCCCTCCATGGCCGGTGACGACTGATCCACCAAATGAGGAGGAAGTCCGCAAGGAACTCCAACTCTTGAAGCGCTACAAATCACCTGGCCCAGATGACATACCTCCGGCTCTTTTTAAAGATAGTGGTGACTTTTTGACTAAGGAATTGACGACGTTGTTTACAAAGGTTTGGGAGCTAGAGAGTGTACCAACGACATGGAATGAGTCGATAGTTGTCCCTATCTTTAAAAAGGGTTCACGTCGTTCCTGTAACAACTATCGGGGGATAAGTCTACTTCCGATTGCGTCCAAGCTATTGGCTTCCGTCATACTTCGTAGGTTGTTCAAAACCCGAGAAAGACTGACTCGTGAAGAGCAGGCTGGGTTTCGTTCTGGTCGAGGATGTATTGATCATATCTTCACCCTCCACCAAATGTTAGAACACCGCCATACTTATCAAAGGCCAACAATTGTAGTGTTTCTTGACATCAGGGCTGCCTTCGATTCGTTGAATAGGACTGTTCTCTGGGATTGTCTATTGAAGAAGGGTGTGCCTGAGAAGTTTATTAACATCTTAAAGGCACTATATACAAACATCTCAGGCAGAGTGAGGGTATACAATCACCTTTCTTCATTGTTTCATTCGAGCAGTGGGGTTAGACAGGGTTGCCCAGTCTCACCATTCCTCTTCAACTTTGCCACCGATGACATTCTGGAAACAGCTGTGATGGATGTAAGTAATGGCGGCGTGGATCTGTTGCGCCTTCGTGATGTCAGTCTGGCTGTAAAAGGTCGGATCTACAACACGTCGGTGAGAGCAGTTCTGCTCTATGCTTGTGAAACCTGGTCTCTCCGAGTTGAGGATGTTAGATGACTCTCTGTGTTTGATCATCGTTGTCTCTGAAGGATTGCTGACATCCAGTGGCATCACCATGTTAGTGTTCGGGCGCATAGACGATAATCCAATTGGTATCACCATCTTGAAACACCGACTTCAGTGGCTTGGACATGTTCTACGAATGTCGTCCCAGAGAATTCCACGTCGAGCATTATTTGCCGACTCTGGGACTGCTTGGAAAAAGAGGAGAGGTGGTTAGTGTATGACATGGTGTCGTGGTATGAAAGAAAGCTGCGAAGGGCTAGCTTCTGTTGGTCCTTCATGACTCCCTGGTTGGAGTCTGAGAGGGGGTGCAACAGAGTGGCTAGAGACGCTATCAGATATGGCTCAGAATAGAAGCCAGTGGCGATCATTGTGTAACCTCCTTTTACTTTCTTCATAAAAAGTGGTTTTATCTCCCTTACCTGAAAGAATTCTTCTGGCTGTACCTTTCCGTTTCCCCCATTATTATTATTATTATTATTATTATTATTATTATTATTATTATTATTATTATTACACCACCTTACACCAATCTGTGGTCGTTATTGTTCTTTTTTTCTTATACGCACCTTACCTTCTTTTTTCTCTTCCCATTCTGATTGTTTTGTGTGGCGTATGTATATCTGGTGCCCCCTTGTACCAATATTCATGTGCTCAAATAAATAAATAAATAAATAACTCAGTTCGAGCAGGCTGTAATGACGTCTTCAGTAGCAGCACAATAGTGTTATTTTATAATTCATTGTGCATAGCAAAAAATCAACACCCGTAGTAGCAAAATTTCAAAAAAAAATCGCATGTACTACAAGTTCTATCTACTTCAAACAATAACGTTTGCCTAATAAGTGTGTTATCGATCCCCATTTACAATGTATATTTTATCAAATCCTTATCAATTAATTTAGTGTTGAATTCCCGAGTACTTAGAATCTTTCTCTTAAATTAATTAACCAATAAATAACTAAGCTTTCACTAAATTGTGCCTTAAAAGATAACTGTTTATAAAATTTAGTCTCATTTGCCTGCTAATATTAAAAAACACTGTCTTCATCACAAGCATTAAAATAATTTTCATGAAGAATCATTTCGATTCTCGCTATAAAATCCGGAGGTGTGTTACCGTTAAATTTGTCGTAATGCCGAATGAGTAAAACAGCAACAAACATGTCTATTCACCCCGTTTTCAATGTATTACGGGTAAATATTAAGTGAGATTTACTTCTACAAGTGTTCTGAATCTAATTATTTTCTTATTTTAGTACATAAATGTGAGAGACCTAATACAACTACACATTTCTAATAAATGTCTTGATTCTATCGGTTGACTAAAATTTCTATGATAACAGAATACCTTGATATCTGTATAAACTCTACGAAAGGTAGTTAGATTAAAAACAACAGAATTCATGATAAAACAAATGAATATTTCCCACTTTTCACTCACTTACTTAATAGCATAGTGATGGTGTAGATCCAGAAATTATTTATACTATTATTAATTCACAGTAAAAAAATTTAAAAATATAGAGCTTATGTTAATATGTCACACTTCATTAAAATTTCAATACACTTCGTAGGTTAAATATGCAACGCTGAATACTGACTAAAAGTCTCAACATTTGCTGTCTGCACGTGTTATCTTCAATTAAAGAATGGATCTAGTGCCCGTTCGTAAGTAGCAAATGTAAACCGGCGGAAAATGATAGTTCTTCTGTTTTGTCTAGGACTCTTTTACATAGTTCACATACAGTCGCTTTATGGACTGGATCCATAAATTCTAGCCACCTTGGCTGACTCTCTACAAAGGGTTAGAATATAACTATTCGCTTGAGTAAGTTCGCGATGCCTTATGACGATAATCTACCTTAGAGATAATATCTTATACGGTTTCAACTACTTTGGACTCTAATAAAAACGACTTCACGTCGGAATACCAGAGCTATAATAAAAACGTTAGTTACTAGCTGACAATCAATCATTGTTTATGTGATTAGATGTTGATATGGGGTGAATTCATGCTTTGGTTTTGCTACAGACTGATTTAAGATGGTAAAACCTATAGCACTAACGTCATGTAAAAGCGAAAACTTTTCCAACTTTTACCTTTTCGCAAATAAAGAATACAGTTCCTCTTGGCTTTTAAGTGATTCCGGAGACACTTTACAAAGGCTTATTGTATGTTGTTCTTCAAGCTAATCACTGTCTATGGTTTGTGAGTTACAACGGTCAGGTTGGCTTATAGAGATGTCTCAACTATGTGTAATGAATAATGCTGATCGATGGTTAAAGACTTAATAATTTAATATAACCATCAGATCAAGTATTAATTTCTTTTCAAACTTTCTGCTTATCTTAGCAATCTTATGACTAAACAAGATGGATTAGTATGACTTAAAATTTGCCATTAAAGTAGATATATATTCTATTAGATCGGTGACTAAGAAATCTATGCAAACAACAAGACGTATTAACAGGACACTCTAACATTTGCATATTTTAAAATAATGAGTTCATACCAAGTTTGATCTGTAAATAACATGTTTTTGGATAGGTATACACACCTCAGTATTATGATAATAAAGGCAGGAAAAACTAAGACAGTATATTCTTTCTCAGTTTATTGACGGATCGTACGAGCATTTTGTCGTATTTGAGGACATTAAGCTTGCATGCGTACATGTAAACAACTGTATATTTGTATTACTAAAATCCTTCATCAGCTGTGAGAACGAAAGTTATGTTAAGTTTTTCTTTTATTACTGTTATATTAGGCCGAAATGGGTTGTGTAACTCCAGTTAATATGGTTGTAACTATACAATTACTAATAATTCACAAATTGTGGTTGACAACTACTGAATTTAATAGAATGATATTTTAATCTATTCATGGTTATCTGTAATCGATTATCTGTTACAGCACATCGTAATGCGGAAAATACCATTATTTAAACAATTCTTCAAGTGCTTGTTAGAAAAATATATTACATCATAGAAATTGTTCCAAACATTTAAGATGTAAGTAGCCACTACAACTTGTTTACTGTATACCCATGATGGATCATGGGTTCAAACGATTACTTGTATTCACGGTAGAAATTGAATTTCTCAACCTCACATCTAGTAAATGCACTTTGAGGTTGTTTAAGATACTTTAAGTAACCATTATACTGGAATTTCGTGTCAGGTGTTAGAAATTGATGAAAATTGTCAATAAATATATACCATCAAATTCGTGGCTCATAAATGTACGGTTGTGTACATAGTTATCTTTGTAATATGTGGTGATTTATTCACGATTTCCTTGATCTGTCGAAAATAGTGATGTTTAATTGAACTAATAAAGGAATGAATGAGCTATTAATTCACGAGTTGATTCATTCCATCCTAAAACAATTGAATATATATTGTATTCAGCAAAATATTTCGCTTATGTGTATATAATTCTTTATGACTAATTCTCTCATTATTTCATTGGCATCACGTGCTTGGACGCACTAGATTTATCTGTATATTGCTTTTATAATATTTGCCTAAGTAAGCTGGTACATATTACAATATCAAAAGGGATATTATGATATGCAATATATTTGATTATTTCCTAACGTTGAATTGCTAAAGTAACTGTCATCTCACTGATAACAGAAAGATTTCCAGGATTTCACAGCGCATGTATATTAATGATAATAATAATTTAAAGAAAAAACATAGTTACTCAAAAGACAGCTGGATTTTTAAGTTACAGTTTTGATTATTTCTACAGAAAATTATCATTTTAGTTCTCAGTGCTAATTCCCACCATTTTCCTTAACATAACTATGTCATTCTTTGCTACTGCATCCTATTTGTTTTATGACTGAAATATTTAATTATGTCTATCAGTTGACATTTAACGCTAGGTACAATTTTTAACGATATTCTATGTCATCATCTGCTTCATGTTCTATTCAGAAAGATTTAGAAGGAGAAAAAAGTGCCGACGAACCGGGATGAAGGTCACTTCATCAAGATGCCAAAGAAGATCCGAACAAATGTAAGACCTACAGAGGTATCACACTATTATCAGTACCGGCAAAGGTTTTCAACAGAATTTTGCTAAATTGAATGAAAGATTCAGTGGACGTCCAGCTCCGAGATCAACAGACTGGATTCCGTAAGGATAGGTCGTGCACAGACCAAATCGAGACACTAGATCATCGTTAAACAATCAACTGAATGGAACTCATCGTTATAGATCAGAAGGATGAATAGAAACTAAAAACAACTGGAAAGGGTCACGCAGAATAGAGTACGATAGGTAATCCTGGTCAACGGTCTATGGTCCTTTACGAGGAGGGTGACGTGCATAAGTAAGTACTATGTTATAATTTACTATTAAATTAATTTACTGACTTTTGGTTTTTAACTTTTATGTTACTACTTTCATGAACTATTAAAATTATATTTCCAGAGTTGTTTGCACTAGAAAAACTACTCTTTGTAAAAATTACTTTCACAAAAAATTTAATTTATGATTACAATAATTGCACTATTCTACTGAATAATTCTCTGAAATATTACCTTTCAACTCAGTAAAGTTTAGATATTGATATAAAATTTTAAAACAATTGTGTTATGTTTCGATAATGATATTAGAAAACGAAGATCATCAGAATTATGCGATATATAAGCGCAATACATTTCGAACAATCTGGTCACACATATACTTGTTAAGAGCATTTATATATAAAAATAAAAGGTCAACTAGACAGGAAACGGGGTAAGAGGAGATAAGGATAATGATAAGAGTAATAATAATAATAATGTGAACACAAAGCGAAACTAATCACTCTGGATAATAAGTCAATATTACCAGGGTAGGTTTAAGGTAAGAACAAACTGTTTTTGAACACATAAAGGGGGTTTGAATTTTCGTATGGCTAAGGCTTCAATAAACCTTAGTATACGCCCTTTTACACTTTTATACAGCACTACAAAAGCTGAATTTAGATCAATCTTGTGACCTGTTTCAACTATATGTTTAACAATAGAGGATGATGGATGTTTATCCTCTGCTCTTATTGGGTCACTTGATTGTATTTGTTTCTGAAGCCATTTAGGTACATGTTCACTCACCCTAATGTTTAGATCACGATTACTCCTCCTTATGTATGTATCTTCGTCTTCTAATATCATTATCGAAATTTATCAAAGGGACTAATTGTTTTAAATTGTGTTATGCCTCGATAAGCATAATGAATGGTAACTTTTGAGATCAATTATGGACCAATACTATGCGTATATTGTTAAATAACTAAACTGTTCATATTGGTGTCCCTCTTATAATAAGCTTATTTTGATCTATGAACTACTATTATACAATTTACCATTCTTGAATTATGCCCTGTCTATTAATCACTACCTTCCACATTCAGAGCCACTTTTGGCCAAATCTTGTTCAAATGTTGTTTTCTATATATGGTACATTGTGGTCTGTTTGATTGATATATAAACTTAGTGTGTTTGAAATATAATGATTCATATCACAGAGGCTCAGATTGGTGTTCTGGAATCAACTGACTGGGTTAGTCAGGAATCAGGATCGATAAGTATTCTAGACTGTTTGTACGGGTTTTACGCGTCATTGATCATTGCTCTCTCATTGGCGGTATCATTACTTTATACATTAACAGAGCATACAGGCCACAAATTAAAACAAATTGATATTAAATATTTTTCTATATTTAAAACAAAATACAAATAAATGATTAAATTAAAATCTTATTTTACATATAACTAAAAAATATTAAATATTCTTAAAAAATAATTTGTCTACACTCATATATAGTTTATCCATAATTTTATGATACTACTGTGTTATTTGTTTCAAATCTGAAATTAAAAAAATAACAAAAACAAAATGAAGATTCAAATAAACAACAAACTTAAAAATTACAAAACAGAGTTTCTAAATGAAAAAAAAACAAAAAAAGAATGATCAATCATTAAACAAGAAATTAAAAAAAACTTTTTACGGGAAATTTGATTGTAAAGTGTGATCGATGAACGAACTCGTCAATGATAAAGTGAAACGCCAACCAACTTTCTTTGACCTTGTATGACTATGTCTTGTTTATTTATCAATCACAATTTTATGTTCATGATAAAATAATATTTGCTATGTTGACTCATTTTCCCTATCCTCTAGTTACTGTTCAGTATGTTATTTATGTCTCTGTTTTTCTCTGTGTTAATAGACTGTACTGTTTGTTTTGTACACTAATGGTGTTAATTTATATTTTTAAGAAACAGATAAAGTTTATCAAGCCAAATAGTTTACTTGTTCTGACTTTGGCTAAACCAAGACTCTGTGTTCGACAGTCTAGAGAATAGCTTAGAGTTACACCTGTAGGAAATTGCTTCCTACATTGGAATTAAAAACTGATTGTCACTATGTAAATGTTAGTTTTTTTTATTTATTTAATGAACATTATTTGTCGAGAATTTTATGAGTAATTTCTTAAATACTATTTAAAAATTCGTTGTTTTTTTTAATGGTTTAACATGATTTTAATAACCAATCATACTATTCCACAAAACATGATCTTGAATAACTTAAATGATTGAATTCATGAATCAATTTAAGCTAAACCTTCATAGAAAACCTGTATGCACTAGACGATCATTTCATCCTAGTATGAGACTCTTCATTAGTGAACATTTAAGATCCCGTTTAAATTGATTCATAAACATTCAACCATTAAATTACTAAAATCTCCACAAACGCCCTATTCTGATATTAAAAAAATTTATCTAGGCGTTACAAGTAAATCAACTTCAATGAAATTTATTTCTCTCGTTGAAATCATGAGTCAATTGAAGCTAGACCACCACGGAAAACCTGGAAGCACTGGACGGCCGTTTCATCCTAGTATTTCTGTTATCATTAACTAAAATTTTGATAGAGTATAATCTCACAATTTCAGTGTATTTTCAGTGTAAAATGAAAGTGTTTCTCAATTTACAGTTATATTTTGTATCAGTTAATAAGTATTATTATTATTATTAATATTATTAAATATATATTACTTACCACTATTATTTCCAGTGTATTTGTCAAAGTGATGAAATGAATGTCATGTTTTATTCTAATCCATATATCTGTTAAATGTATCCTCTCTAGAAGAAAACAATAAATTGAAATTAGATTATTTAACCATTGGAAATTTGTAACTTTTTAATTCAAACTAAATAAGATTTATTGGTGAGACTATAATTTATGGACGACCTTTGAGCAACGCTAGGCTAACCTTGAGAGTGTCCACCTAAATACTAGGGCTAACTGAGGGTTATAAAGCAGTTTGAAGAATAAGGATTATAATTTACAGTTGATGGTTTAGGTTAGGAATTAGATTTAGGGTTTTCATCACGAACTGACATCAGTTATAATGTCATAATTCTATTTAGCCAAATGGGTGAATGAATTTCGCGCCAAAATCTAAGACTTGTTGACGTAAACCTGATTGGTTCGTCCATAAATAATCATCTCGCCGATTTATTAATGACACTATTCAATAAATCATAAATTTATTAGTGTAACATATAATAAATCATCTATTATTAACTAATCTTTATCAATTTGGAACAAGCTAGTTGACATGGTAAATACTAAAGACGGAATAAATAAATAAAATAAAAAACAAGGAACAATTTCAATCATATGCTTAAAAGTTACTAAATTACAGAACTCATTACAGAATTTCTATGGTATTAGTTACAATAATTTTATCTATGATACTAATATACTTTGTTTGTTTGTTTTGTTTTTCACAATAAGCATTTTACTGCATAATAAAGAGTACCAAGAAAAAAAATTATACCATCAATTCAACTTACTCGCGAACTATTTTCAAATTAGGACGTTGTGGAATAGAGTACGAATATGTGTTCCCATTACTAGAAACAGAACTAAAAAACTCGTAAAAACAGAAGAAGAAAATAAAAAATAACCAATGAATTATTGCTTGATAAACAGAAATATCAAATAAGTAAAACAGCCGGTACCGTACATAGTTGTATAGTAAAAGATACTCCGAAAAAGACGTTTAAAGGAATTATAAATACTGAAACATGATACCAAAATATAACCGCAAATAAAAACACAATATAAACTAACAACAATGTACCAATAAACGTTTCAACAAATTCTATTTCAATACAATTAAACGAAAGCAGAAAACATATCAATCAAACAATCAGACACAGTAACATTAAGACTTAACTAAAAACACTACGATAATTATCATAATTTAATACATACCAATAAATGCATTGCATCATTGAAACTAATTCACTACTGTCAATCTGAGACACAGAGACATGCATTCCAAAACATAATCTGATATCCAAAACAATCGAGAAATTCTATTTTCTAATATTCTTAAATAACACCAATTGAAGTAAAACTAACAGATCTACCACAATAAATGACAAAGGTATCACTGACATGTTCATCAAACAAATTAATAAGGTCATGAGCAACAATTAACGATTCTCAATAGGATACAGGAGAAATCAGTTCACAAAACCGTGAATTTCAAGTCATACAATCACAAAACTAACATCCACAACAGATCCCACAAACTACATCATTTCTTGTTCAAAAGGAAACAATAAAATCCAAACCATATAAAGAGAACAGAATGCAAACACATTGCACACAAATAATATATAGGTCGAAATTTAGTACTACAAATCTTCCGTGTTTATATGCGCATGATACCACTCACCTAGGTACTGGTAAATCACCCATTAAATTCCCTGAGTATGAAGAGGCGTTTCGTGGTTCGAATCCGTCTCGAATAGTTCTGTATTGAGAAATATTTAGAAACACAACGATATAAATCATTTGAGGAAATCATTGTATCTAAATTCATTAAAAACGAATAACTGGTTTAAGTATGTGTTTATATTCGGCTAACACGTCGATAATATTTTGTGTGTTTTCGTGAACCCTTAGTGGTTGTAGGAGTTTTTTGAAATATTCAATTAATCGAAACCATCACAGTTTATTTTAGAATTCAGCATAAAGTCACTTTTATAATGTCCTGTATTTGTATGTAGTACTGATTGTTCGATGGAAAATTACTGACATATTGAAAATTTTGATTTCGCAGAAACTTTTTAAAATTTACTCGGAATTTTAAATCGCATTATCTCAATTCCAAACGTCATGTATTATATAGATATTATAACACTCACCTACTTGCTGGTAAAGCACTCTTGAAATGGTTTGCGTGTATATGCTCACTAGTGTATGCATGTTTTTCGGATGGAAAAGTTACGTGGAATTGAAGTAGGATCATATTCTTAGCTATAGTATACAAATCACTGTCTTTAAACACTTGAAGTGTAAGGTATGTCTTCATAACTAGGAAAAGCTGAGAAATAATATTTTTTACATATTTTTAAAGATACCGTAACAACTTTCACTGTAAAAGGATGTATTTAAGCATTCTGATCAAATCACATGACCACTTAGAAAGTGATTCTATGGACAGAATAAAAAAACAACTAATATTTGATTTCCACTATCCCAAGAGCACAAAGTCAATCCTTGTCCTCAAAGTATATCATTATCGTACCAAACAACATTCTATAAATCTTAAGAGTTTATTAACTGGCAATTTCAGATGTTGTGGTCTCAGTATGAGTGACGCAGACAAATATCGTTAATGGCTATCTAATACACGGACGTGACAGAAAAGTAGGTCAAAGGCGGCAAAGAATAACGGATATGAGAATGGCTTCTAACAAACATTAAGAGGATCTGTGTGACCTAACTCCATTTAACCAAGCGTTAATCAATATTTATAGTCAGCGAAAACAAGTTACAGACATGTGATGAGCAAGACCACAAATGCACATACATACGCGTATATAAAAACAGTGAGGTTGATATTGATAATAAGCGACATGGTAGAAATGTGGTTAGAGAAGAATGAGTAGATTGATTTGTCAAGAGGCTAGAATAACCATTGTGATCTTGACATAATACCAGCCCCTACACCATAAAAGATTTCTGATGTGACATTATTCATCAGTTAGATGTATAATTTTCCAGTAAATCATCAGTGCTCTAATCTCTTAATTTTTTAAGTGTTTTTAATGCATAATATTTAATCATTAGTCATTCTTTATTGTGTTTAGCACTTTATTCATTAACTGAAATGTTACACTCAATGGCAATTAGCTGACTAAAATAAAACAACTGCAAATAATAAACTTGAAATAAATGATAATGGTTAAATCACAAACTGAAAAGCAAAACCACATACTGATAGAGTCCGATCGTATAAATCATGTATTATTAAAGAAAATAAGCAGAAGTGGTCAAATATTCTCAGACAAATATATTAGTCTATATTTTGTAATTTAAACGATAGGAATTGAGAGTTTCACCTTAAATTTACTCTGAAATTTTTCAATCATTTTGTTTACAAACTTCTCCATTAAAACAGTTATTATTTGATGAAACCAACTAAACTGTGACCGCCTGGCAAGAATACAGATTTTCCAACTAACTTATTGACAAGTGAATGAATATGCATTTATGTATCTTGAAAATGACTAGTTTTATTATGATAAAACTATTTAAGCATAATTTGTATTTTATACCAGCACAACCTGTATCACCGACATATGATTCGTTATTAAACGGCCAGAGAAAACGTTTCTTTGACCTCTTGATTCTGTAGTTTGTCTTGCAATACCATGATTTTACACAACAGCTTTGGATAACAGTATGACAACAACCTATATATGAGTATGACGAATAATAATCATCTGCTCACTAGTAACTGACTTCAAGAGGCATATCCTGAAGTTCTAGTGAGAAGCCGTAACCAGTGGAGTTCAACCAGGTCTGTTGTGAGATATCAGCTCACTGAAGACAATGGTGTACGGTGGCACAATTTCATGGATTAGTTGAAGTTAGACATTAACACCATTGAATACCAGCTCAGTGGTCTAACGGTTAAGCTCTCGTGCGCCGGACTGATAGGTTCCAGGTTCGAATCTCGCAGGGGGTGGGATCGTGGATACGCACTGCTGAGGAGTGCCGTACTGGGACGAAACGGCCGTCCAGTACTTCCAGGCTTTCTATGGTGATCTAGCTTCAATTGACTCATGATTTCAACTATTGAAATGATAGACTCAAACTTTTGACATTATTCAACCATCTGATGAAACGTGAACGTCTCCAGGTCAGTAGTAAAATTATTCAAGTTATTCTCATTCAGATTTTGTTTATACTGTCTAAGTTTATTGACTTGAAAGGAAATGTGATTTTAAACGAATATAAACAAGTGCATCATGTAGTTATTGATAGACTTGGCATACGTAAATATTCATTGTGACCTATGTTTAGACACTAGAAGCTCGCCTGTAGTCTACTCTAGTCACTTTCTTTTGATTATACTAGGAAAATAAGTTGGGTAAATAATTTACAACAATCATATTTAAATTTAATCGCAAAATACTATGTGAATCTCAATAACGAATAGAACATTCTCTGAAAAAAATGTAAATTTAAAAAGTTGTTTCAATCAAATGGAATATTTATTGAAAAGCAATTTTTATAAACCATTATTATTTGTGAAGATATTATATTACTGACCTAGGTTCTGACACATTATTCATTAAATTATTTGAACGATTTAATTTCACAGGAATATAGTGAGGTTCATAAGTTTCCCGATTATGTCTGTAGTGAAATGAAAAGAAAGGAACAAACCGAAATATAATGACACAAAATAACTAACTGTTATAATCACATACATAATGTAGACAGTTGGATAGCAAAAAGAGGAACGAAAAAAGAGAACAAGAGCACTAGATTAATCATGACCACATTCTATAAGAAAAGTTTATATAAACCAAATTTTAAAAAAAAATAACTAGAAAGGTAGCTACAAATAACATGTTATTAAACAATAAAAAAAGAACTTAAATCGATAAACCACATATAAGACATTCACTACAAGTCAAATGAGTAAGCTTTGGTGGCGTAATTCCTGAAAATGAAATGATATCAACATAGTAAGAGAATATAATAATAAACATACTTTGCAATTGCTGTAATTACTAGACAAACGATTTCTTAAAATAAGTAAAAACTGTGGTTTGTACCATTCAAGTGAGAAAATAGTTATTGATGTAGATGATGAGTTATTCCATCTTTTATAGCACATCAACAACTTAAACCGACATTCTCAGTTACGTGTTGATTTTACTCCCATTTTTTATGAATCAACAAATATTAAAAATGGTAAAAACATATTAAATTGTTAGCAAGAAGTTGTGGAGATCGTTGAGTTGCATTGAAATCATTAACCTATCAATGATAGACCATCATTGAAAACTTTAAAGAACCTAAAGGCCGTTTCATCCAAACAGGAGACGCTTCATGGATACACACCCACGAGCCTGGGTGGGGAAATCGATTACAGGATCTCTAGACTCACACACAACCGTTTAACCTCTGGGCCAATTAGTTGACATCCATCACATCCCCATTAGTGGCTAGCTTCGACGTGAAATTTCCGGAGTTCTAGTGGAGAGTGGTGATCCATGGAGTTGATGCGTCGGTTGTGAAACGGTGAGGTGTCTAGTACTATCTCAAGTCCATATTGGGTTGTCCTAACTGCCAACAGACCAATTTATTTATTCTTCTTGAGTTTCATTTTAACCTTGTAAATTATTCGCTTACAAACCATAACTACTTTTATATGAGCGTATGTGTGTATCCCTCACGCTATTCATCACAAGTATTTGGCGTTTCTTTATCTGGTTATAAATACTGAGTCAGGTTTAATGAAACCGAGTTTGCACACTTGCGTTCTATGATCTGCTTCTACGCTTCGTTTCGCCGCTTGTTTGCTTGAATCAACGAGTGTATGACAAATATTTGTATTCGAAATTCATTCTCGTATTTAACTTATTTTAGCCCGTCATTCACTAACGCAAAGTAAGTCGATAGTAAGATACGAGGGTTGACTGCATGTAGATTTTGGTAGGATCATCAAACGATTAAACGAAGTCCGCTATACGAACCACAAAGACAGTCTCCCACTGAAGACGGTGGAAAATGGCCGCGTACTATCGCATATCCATTGAAGCTAGACATAAAAACCGTTGGATGCCGTTTCAATGGTCCAGATGTTAGACGTTCGAGCGCGAGCCTAAGGGTCCTGTGTTCAGTTTTCGCATACAGGTTCGTGTATGTTGAGGCTTCTCATACTAAGACAAAACGGCACTTCGGTTCTTTGAAGTTTCCAATGATGGTCTAACATTGATTGGTTCATGGTATTAACGAAATACAGTGATTATTACGTAATCAATCATGCCCTATCTTATGAAAAAGAAAATCACACTAAATCAATACAAAATATATTATTATTTTGAATAAATTTCGGATCAAAGTAAAACTATTGCTATACTTAATAAGACACCATACTGACTATGAATCAAACATTAGACTAAACAATTGTCCGGTTACATTGAAAATGAAACTAATACTGGACAGAACTTACAGAGTGAAAAATGTGACCCCATCCGTTCATCGTTTTCTAACAACTTCTTATTCTTTCGAAGCGGATTAGATTTTCAAAACTCAGTAAATCCATGGTTTTAACAGTGGTGATAAGAAAATAATTTTAATATACTTTTCACAAGTAATACGGTCAAACCACTTCTCTAACTCATCAACAGCAAAAGCGATTAGAAGACTAGGAACAATAATTAACGGAAATATCGTCTGTAAACTATTATTACTCTTAAACTGGTAATTTATCAGATGAAGTAAATGCAGCTTTGAAGTTTGTATTCAAGCTTTATCTCAGCTTAAAATTCAATACAGTTCCCAATGTTTATTATGGAAGAAATAAAGAGCTGTTTATGATTACTTTGGCTAAACCGAATATGAGTTCAAAGGCTGATGTTCATCTCAACGAATGGAGTTCAAGCAAACTTCGTTTTCCTAAGACAATCACTTTTAAAAGTAATCTGGGAGTTTTTTCCAGTTTTAGCATTTGTTTTAGCTGTCCAAGGTTATCTAATAAATCTGATAGTAACTATGTTGCTCATTTGTATAAGATGAATGGCGAATCCAGGAGGTTACATATTGTTTCAATATATAAAGTTCACTTCAACTGTAATATATTTATATCTAATGCAAACAAGGTTTATCAAATGCATAACAAGAATAATCATTATTTCATTACTATGTGAGAGGAAAACTCAAATAGATTATTAAGCTAAAGCATGATGTTGAACTGGTGAAACGATGAAAAACACGAATATTGAAAAAGATTCTGTTGTCAAATTAACTCATTAGACATTATGTCTGAAAGAAGAATATAGTGTATCCATGGTACTTCAGAGACCTTTGACAGTTTAGAAATAATTACCTCAATATGTATCACTTGTAAATAAGTAATCAAATAGGAGTGGAATCAATGCATAAATGAGAGTATTGATAAAATTGTTAATGCGCTACGGAAGATGAAATAAAACACTCGACAGTGTTGTACTATCAACTTTAGAACAACAGTCTTCCCGTTCCGATTCTCTGTGAATTTAAGACTATTTCATCTATTTAAAAACAGATTTCACATAAATGACACAATCAGAAAATTAATATTACAATATTTCCTTATCTATGCAAACATTATACCACTCACTGAACGTCCGGCAAATCTCCCATTAAATTATTTGGACGACTGGCATATGGCGATAAGCGGCGCGGTTCATGTGCAGTATGAGTGCTTCTAAATTAAAAGTTATTTAAAAGATGCAAATTTAAAATGAATTATTCGAGAAAGTTGTTGCAAGTTACTCGACCTGAAGTATAGGTCCCGACCGTTGTTGCTACCTTGACGTGGTGGTCGGGCTTGCCTATCGTGATGAAGCAACCGAGCTATACTGGCTGGAACAACCGTTCCTCAAGGTCCTACCATGTCAGACAGGTCGGTTGAAGAGCGGTAAGACTAAAAGCAACAAACCCAAGGTCCGAAGGCGAAGTCGCACTGCTGACTGTACAGAGGTGTGACAGCAGTAAGGTGTTTCCTTCAGACAACCAGCATGACAGCGATGCTGCCTTCCCACAAGCAGGGGTGGGGTTAGAAAAGGTCGACCCTAAAAATGCACACCTCACCTTACCTCACGGATTTCCGTCTCCGGCGGTAAGGCCCTTTGAAGAACGGAGCTAACACGTCAAATACATCCCACGAAAAGGCCGTGCGCGACCGGCCTCAAGCAGTTGTCCCTTGGGCACTGCGGTCACGCTCTCAGGTCACTGAGACCACCTCTAATCCAATTTCCTTTTCAGGTACCTCCAGAAGAACCATTCTTCGGTGTGGGCAACCGGGAAGCGATAACCGCCCTCATACCTCTAACAGCACTCGAGACCACTGTATTCATAATCAACCTTCCTCTTCAATTCCTATTATTCCTCCTACATCGACTTCCAACTCTAAACTTCCTCTTTCGGCTTCCTCCTCAAGTGTCACCATAGCCAACGATTCTAGTGCTCAAAACTCTGTCCCCGGTCTACTGAAACCTCGCTCCAAACTACACATTGGAGCCTTCAACGTACGCACCCTATGTCAAATCGGTCAGCAGGCTTCCTTGGCTAAAACCCTAGAGTCTCTTTCCATTGATGTATGCTGTGTCTCCGAAACACGCATACAGGATTCCAATGTGGTCATTCACTTGACCTCACCTCGGCAACACGGAGAGCCAACGAGATACACCCTCCGTGTATCTGGTGACCCGATGGCCAGTTCTCGTGGACTGGCAGGTGTAGGCATAGCACTAAGTATGAGGGCGGAACAAGCACTGCTAGAGTGGATCCCCGTCGACAGTCGTCTATGTGCTGTTCGGCTAAACGGCTCCGTAAAAACTCAGAAGGATAGGGACACACGTCGTTGCCTTTTCGTCGTTTCTGCCTACGCTCCCACTGACTGCAGCTCAGATGAAATGAAAGATGAATTTTACAGAAAGCTTTCTGAACTTCTTCAGAAAGCTAAACGCTCATACATAGTACTCATAGGGGGTGACTTTGATGCTCAGATAGGTAGCTTAAACCAAACAGAAAGGCATTTAGGTGGATATTTTAGCATTCCGGCACAGCGAACAGATAATGGTGACCGTCTGCTGCAACTGTGCTCAGACAATCGTTTATTTTTAGCAAACACAAATTTTAAGCATAAGGAGAGACATCTTCTAACATGGCGACATGGAGACCATCAGTCATCGTTGGAGAGGGTCGGTAGGAGATTGTCGCTCATTCTGGAGTACCTGCTTGGACTCCGACCACGCTCTAATACGGGCACGCATCTGCTTGCGCCTCACTGGACGCAAAAAGCCACAGTAAAAAGACCCATTCGAACCGAACTCAGTAGCGAGGAAACCAAAAGTAGGTTCCAGGAACAACTGAGGTCACGATTAGGTAGTTCTGAAAACGAGGTTGACCCAGTTGTTGCTTGGAAAGCCAGACAAACAGCTGTGGAGACAGCAGTGACACCTATTAGTGATTTAAACCACAGGGTTACAAAGAACCAATGGATTTCTTCAAAGTCTATCACACTGATGGATTCTCACAAACTCGTCCCATCAGGTTCCGAACATGATAAAGAGCGACAACAAATCAGATCTAGGTTAAGAAAAAGTCTAAGAAACGACCGCGAGCAGTGGTGGGCAATGAAAGCAAAAGAGATGGAAAAGGCGGCGACTATAGGGAACACAAGACAGCTTTACAGACTAATAAAAGAAACTGGAATTAATAAGTCAAGTGTAAGTGAGATTATATCGGAAAAAGACGATACTCTCATCTGCTCCCAGTCCAGACGTTTAGAACGATGGGCGGAACATTTCAGAGAACAGTTCAACTGGCCTTCAGCTACTCTACAACTACCTTCCATTCCCAGACAGTGTGAATGGAACATTGAAGTAGGTCCCCCAACTCTTGCTGAAGTTCAAAAGGCTATAGTTAATCTGAAGCGAGGAAGGGCAGCTGGTCCAGATGGATTGGCTCCAGAGGTCTTTAAGGATGGTGGTCCAATTTTAGCGACTAGGTTGACTAATATTTTAGCTAAGATCTGGGTGTTAGACGTTATCCCATCTAACTGGTCACAATCACTTATCGTCCCAATATATAAGAGAGGGTCAAAATCATCCTGTGACAACCACAGAGGGATTAGTTTAACTAATATAATATCTAAAATACTAGCTTCGATAATTATCAGACGCCTAACTAAGACTCGTGAACTGCAAACACGAGAGACTCAAGATGGCTTCAGACCTGGTCGTGGCTGCATCGACCACATATTCACCATTCGTCAGGTTCTAGAACACAGGCATACTTATCGGCGTTCGACAATGGTGGTCTTTCTTGACTTAAAAGCAGCACTTGACTTTGTAGATCGCGAGATTCTGTGGCAGTGTCTGTCATTGAAAGGCGTACCACAGAAGTACATAAACCTTGTAAAAGCTCTTTACTCGAACACTACTAGTCGAGTCAGAGCTTATGGCGAACTGTCATCTACTTTTGCAACCTCAAGTGGTGTTCAACAAGGCTGTCCGCTTTCCCCATGTTTGTATAACTTCATCATAGATCTACTGATGGAAATAACTTTCTCGTCGACTGAGTTCTCGGGTGTTGATCTCCATCCAGGAGGTCCACTTATCGACTTAGAATACGCAGATGACATAGTCCTGTTTGGTGAAGACGCTGATAAAATGCAGAGTCTTCTGGTAGCACTGAGCATCAATGCCAGAATGTTTGGAATGCGCTTCTCTCCCTCTAAATGCAAGTTGTTGCTTCAGGACTGGTCTGCGTCAACACCTGAACTAAGGATAGGGAGTGAAGTAGTCGAACGCGTTGGCAACTTCACTTATCTTGGAAGTCTGATCAGCCCTAATGGGTTGGTATCTGACGAAATCTCAGCACGGATTCGAAAAGCTCGCTTGGCTTTTGCCAACTTGCGTCACCTATGGCGAAGGCGAGATATCCGTCTATCAATAAAAGGACGAGTATACTGAGCGGCAGTTCGTTCTGTTTTACTTTACGGCAGCGAAACATGGCCACTAAGAGTAGAAGACACTCGTAAGCTATTAGTATTTGACCACAGATGCCTTAGAAATATTGCTGGCATCTGCTGGGATCACCGGGTAAGTAATAGTGAGGTTAGACACAGGGTATTAGGGAATGGTGGTAAATCAGTTGGTGAGGTTATGAATCTTCATCGACTGAGATGGTTGGGCCACGTGTTACGTATGCCTGAACACCGACTACCACGACGTGCAATGCTATCCGGTATTGGAGATGGTTGGAAGAAAGTTAGGGGCGGCCAAACCAAAACGTGGCATCAGTGCTTGAAGTCACTAACTTCTAGTCTGAGCCATGTTGGTAGATACAGACTACTTGGTTGGGGTCCGCGTAGCTATCGTAACCAATGGTTGGAGACTCTTGGTGACATGGCTCAGAATCGATCACAATGGCGTCGGTGTATACACTCCCTGTCTTCCCTTAAACTAAGAGATTAAAATCACTTCATATCTTTCCTTCTACGAACCAATTCTTTCTTCTTGTACTATATCTCTATATGCAATCTTTCTCTTATATATTACCACCTTTGACCTAACCACTCCTATGAATCCGGTGTTCATCTCGTTGTGCTGATGCGGTATGGCGACCTGGACCGATGCACATATGTGCCTGGTCCTACGTTGTAGCTGACTGACTGACTGACTGAAGTATAGGACTAAAAATAGTACGAATGAAGACATGTAGTCGACACAAAGAACAAGGGGTATCGAGAAACCTTTCAACACAATCTGACAAAAGACAGAAACATATCAATCAAACAATCAGACACAGTAACATTAAGACTTAACTAAAAACACTACGATAATTATCATAATTTAATACATACCAATAAATGCATTGCATCATTGAAACTAATTCACTACTGTCAATCTGAGACACAGAGACATGCATTCCAAAACATAATCTGATATCCAAAACAATCGAGAAATTCTATTTTCTAATATTCTTAAATAACACCAATTGAAGTAAAACTAACAGATCTACCACAATAAATGACAAAGGTATCACTGACATGTTCATCAAACAAATTAATAAGGTCATGAGCAACAATTAACGATTCTCAATAGGATACAGGAGAAATCAGTTCACAAAACCGTGAATTTCAAGTCATACAATCACAAAACTAACATCCACAACAGATCCCACAAACTACATCATTTCTTGTTCAAAAGGAAACAATAAAATCCAAACCATATAAAGAGAACAGAATGCAAACACATTGCACACAAATAATATATAGGTCGAAATTTAGTACTACAAATCTTCCGTGTTTATATGCGCATGATACCACTCACCTAGGTACTGGTAAATCACCCATTAAATTCCTTGAGTATGAAGAGGCATTTCGTGGTTCGAATCCATCTCGAATATTTCTGTATTGAGAAATATTTAGAAACACAACAATATAAATCATTTGATGAAATCATTGTGTCTAAATTCATTAAAAACGAATAACTGGTTTAAGTATGTGTTTATATTCGGCTAACACGTCGATAATATTTTGTGTGTTTTCGTGAACCCATAGAGGTTGTAGGAGTTTGTTGAAATATTCAATTAATCGAAACTATCATACTTTACTTAACACTTCAGCATAGTCACTTTTATAATGTGCTATGTTTTTATGTAGTACTGATTGTTTGATTGAAAATTACTGACATATTGAAAAGTATGATGTTGGAGAGACATTATAGCACTCACCTTGTTGTTGGTAAATCACCCATTAAATTCCTTGAGTATGGAGAAGTGTTTCGTGGTTCAAATCCGTCTCGAATATTTCTGTATTGAGAAATATTTAAAAACACAACAATATAAATCATTTGATGAAATCATTGTGTCTAAATTCATTAAAAACGAATAACTGGTTTAAGTATGTGTTTATATTCGGCTAACCCGTCGATAATATTTTGTGTGTTTTCGTGAACCCATAGAGGTTGTAGGAGTTTGTTGAAATATTCAATTAATCGAAACTATCATACTTTACTTAACACTTCAGCATAGTCACTTTTATAATGTGCTATGTTTTTATGTAGTACTGATTGTTTGATTGAAAATTACTGACATATTGAAAAGTATGATGTTGGAGAGACATTATAGCACTCACCTTGTTGTTGGTAAATCACCCATTAAATTCTTTGCGTATGGAGAGGCGTTTCGTGGCTCAAATCCGTCTCGAATATTTCTACTTTTATAAGTAATTAAAAAATGTTTTCAAAATTAATCACATGGTGAATTTATTATATCTCAAGTAATTATGAGTTAACTGGTTTAATGTTCTTATGCAATCAAATATCATGCACCTTTTTATCCTCAATTACCGTCATTTTCCTAACAACGTGAATCAATATTGTCGTTCCAATTACTAATTATTATTTTACTGGAGATCTATATGATGTTGAAGTTATGCCCAAATTTAGTGTGTGATGCAATACCTATATTTTAGGAAAACGTATTCTTATATCATGTATTTTCTTTCTCTCTTTTGTTCACTAAGAGAATAAACTACATATTATTTGATAGGACAAAGCCTTTGACATGTCAGCTAGTTGAGATACCAATTCTGTTTGGCCTTGTATCTGCCTATTTATGTTTTTACCCATTTTATTTTAGTCGAGTTCTTTTCATTTTCATATGTAGAATGTGTTACTGATTGTAATGAAAACTACTACGAATACCTCAGGTAAACCAATATTTGTTAAATTTTAATCTTTTTCAGTCAGTACAATCACAATAACTTACTTACTGGTTAGCGTTTTTTAGAGAGTTAGTTAGTTTTCTACGGGTTGGGGTTGCTAACCCCATGCCCAACCCTCCTTTATCCGGGCTTGGGATCGGCAGCAGCCCCCCCTCCACAATAACATTTCCCATAATTCGTATTTCAACAAGACACTTGATGTTTTATCCTGATTTGTTATCTTTACTTTTAATTTGATAACCTCTCTCTGATGGAAGTCAGGCTTCATTACTATGCATTTAGGGTTGTTCTGTTGCTGTTTCCTCTTAGATTAATATCTTGCCTTATTCGTGAGTTTTACTGTTTCAGGGTCGTTGTCTAACCGTTGTGTGTCAGTAGCAGTATTGTCCTGTTCGTAATAACGTTGCATGTTAGGGAATCTATATCACTCTTAACCTGAATTACCATAGGCCTAACTGAGCTGATTTCAAGAATTAAAAAATGAGAAATAAATAAATATTGTAGGGAAACAATGAACGAACAGACAGCTTTTTGCTAATCTGTTTCTAAAAATTCAATTCTGTTTGATAATTATCGAAACAAGAACTGATGGAGTGCTTTTACCTGTACGAATCGATTGGACGCGAGCGATCATAATCATTCCATTTTGAATACGACCTACAGTGGAATGATAAGAATAAAAAAATAGCTGGTTGTTCAACTCGTTGTATTAGGGAATAATCACTTTCTTTATCATAAATGTAAAAAATGATTATAAGCAGTATATATTACTGAATGACTAAAACGTTGAGGTCTTCAATCTTGATTGATACTATAATTTATGCCAATCTCATAGGTCTACTTGCACGAAAATGAAAGAACGATCAAATGTGTTGTATAAGTAAACAAAATGTTTGACAAAAACTACCCGTTAAAGTGAATCCGAAATTCATTTCTTTAGTACCTATGGATGCTATTTGTAATTTGGAAAACGTTACCACAAACCTGTCGGTAAGATTAAAGAAACACAGATTAATCGCCAATCACGATTTATCTCTAGGCTTTTCTTACAATAACTATAATGGTAAGGGATATAAAGAAACAGTATTTCATCTGAAATGAATTTACCATTGATCTTTATTTGTGGAAAATAACAGGTTGGGAAAAACAGTGACTAAGTTAATAAAAGCAGTTTTTATAATTAAAATAACTTTCAAAGCGTACATATTATATTTAGTGAAAATAAAAAAGTATTTTATGTTGCTCTGTGTTAATAATGTTTATATTGCCAAAATAATTGCAAAAATAACTGAATAGATCACTAATTTCACCACGTTGATAACGTACAGAAGGAATAATTGTTAGGATGCTGTTAGTGAAGATAATTTATTACCTTGCTTTATTTGACATGTCGTTGTACATATTTGACGGTTTCATACGATCATACGCATCCTACAACATTAGATAATGATAGAAATTCAATATCAATGTATGATAGTGTGTACTTTTTCACTTGTTCATTGAATTCATATTTCAGGATACATTTTAAATATAGCTGTCCCAAAGTACAGATAATCGGATATATACAGAAGTAGTATAAAAGGTATAAATGACTACAGATTATAATGAGTTGCATAATATGTTGATTTACTCAATTCACCGGCATTGTACGAATATATCCTGATCACTAATGAAACGCACTTATTCGGTCACTATTTATCTCAAATAAATATAAGATTTCTATGCAAACAACAAAGATAATATTGACTCTGAAACTGAACAGCTCAAAGAGATATTCAAGAGCACTTAGTGAGAGTATTTATTTATTTATTTAAAATACCAGTTTCCTAAGGTAACCCAAACAAAACCATTCATAAGAATATTTACTGTTCTAAAATGAATGTCGTCTATTTTCTCAATAGTCCAAGTTGTTGAATTTTTAATTACGATTACGATTCATTTTTTCTTTTATTTCATGAGCCTTGTTCTGTCGTCTCCCAAACCGATTACTTCACATTGTTTAATAACTACAGATTCTGTATAAACTGGTGAATTAAATCTATGAATAAGAAAATTAAGTATTGGATATTTCAATATTACTGACTCTTGTGTTGTAAGAAATTGTTTGCCTACATGTATTAAATTTGGTTTGGATTCGACCTAGGACATTATCTTATAGTAATAATCTGTATTTCTATCAAATGCAATTCAGGATCCTTATAAATAAAATAACACAATACCTTAGTTTGTTAGTATCAAACCAGTAATTTTGGGGACTTTATCATATTAAAAGTATACATATCACTATTATTATGATAAGAATTGTTATTTTAATGACCATGAAAAAGAATCCCGTTTTCATCCAATTTTAAACGGGTGTGCAGAAGCATTTTAAATACTTATATGAAAATAATTCAACATGATGCCTGAAATATGTAGGCTTTATTTTGCAAAAGTGGCATGAATCAACATAAAGCTGTAAACAAGTGAACATAGGTTTAAATTAAAATGGTGAAACCTTGATTTCCTAGTCAATTTATTTTATAGCATATATTGTGTTCAGTGGTAGTGTTTGACAAAAACGTTTTTTACTGATTAGAGAGTCGTAAATAAAATAAATATATTTTATAGTCTTGCTTCATAAGTTGTATAGTATGGATATTAAATGAATTTATAGAAACATTAATCAGAGTACAAAATACCTTTGCCTCCAAAAAATTTATTTTTACAGCACAAATAATAGCTTACAAAAGTTATGTTGCAGTTTTGAATAATAACGGGTACTCACAAAAGTTTGTCTTCAAAAGGTATATCACCAATATTGTTGTGATTTATGATGCCTACTATACACAAACACTCTATAAATCATCCAAACTGTTATGGATTTTGATAATTACACGAAATTTTAATACCATTTTGACCTCACAAATGTAAAATGATAGTCTCTATCCTACCGCTCTTTTCGTGTCATAATACTAGTCAAAGTCCAAATCTACCTCAATTTAAAAAACACGGCCTGCTTCAAAGTTATGATGACAACGTAATGTTTAATAGTCTCAGGGCAGAAAAGAAGGTAAAATGTTAACAGAAAAAAGCAAGCAAAACTGTAGTGCATAGAAAACTAGCGAGTGCAATCGGAATGTATCTCGTTAAAATGAATTTACCATATAATTATTCATGTTTTGACCCTCAGTTGGCTGTCCTCTATAGAAACGTTGTCCATGTATTTGTTCTTTCATAACATTTTCTGGCACACCTCTGTAAAACACCTGCTGGATAAATTTCATTCAAATTTTAACGAATCAGTATCAATATCAAAGTTTTATCGTGATCAATTAGCCAATTACTTAGCTAATCATATGATCTAACCAGGAACAAAGTACTCTCAGGAACTAATATTCAATCCTCTTAAGTGGCCTACCTGTATAGCTACTTAGAACATACTTCTAAATGTTTAGGCGTAACTTACAATGTATACATCTGAAGTGCGTGTTCAAATAATTAAGATGACGATTCGAGCAATATATATTGACTTAAGTACTGTAAGAGACTACATGCAAACAATGCAGTCCGTCGATTTTAATTCATTGTACAAGTTATAAGCAAGGTTTATAGGATCAGACGTCCAATCGGCCAAGCAATAAAGTCTACCGTGTTTGAATTTAGAAAAAGGTCATTATTCACATACCCTCTAAAACGCTTGCAAGACTGATTTTCTTTTTACTGCACGTTCGATAAAGTTATTGAGTAAAGCAAATCATTTTCTTAAATTTATGGGTACTGATTTTAAACCTATAGGCTGATGTAACAATGAGTTGTATGTAAACAAATAATTTAGCATCAAATAAGGTAGCTTAGATCATAATTCATATTGAATAAGCAATAGAATCCAGACTCTGGACATTTCGAGATGTTTTGGTTTAAAATAAAATTATTATCTGTAAGTTTTATTCGCTTTGTTAGAGGGGGCAAAAATCTCACAAAACTTTTAAGCACTAACCACTAAGTCAGTATACAAGATCGAACAAGATACCATTCACTCCTTTATTTCTACGTTAGTCAAGAACACGATTAAATGCAATCACCACCAACAGATGTTTTCGGAAAAACAGTTCAAAAACGGTGTAATTAAACTTTTTTACTTCAAAAATCATGTCCAAATACATAATAACGTACAAATATTCGTCATTTTATCCAATATAAAGATTTCTAATGTATCGTTTGTGTGCTCTGTTTTCTTCAACTACATAATACAAAAGACTATTGTCTTCAACTAGTCTGAGTGCCTTTTAGTTCTGTTTATACTGCCTACTTGGACATCGAAACCACCAGCACGATTATTACATCTGATTATTTAGCTTATCGAAGTAGGATAAAAAGCCTTCCGTAAAATTCGTCTTTTACCTAATCCGAATGTAATCAGTGAGCGACTAAACGAAGATAGCGAACAACCAACGTCGTGTGTCAATATCTTTCTGAATTCTCACTGTCCTGTTTGGTCGAACAAAGCACAAGCGACGGCCTATCAGAATCCATCCAGAAATAATTTGTTCGGCACTTTCACTTCATACTATAATTACTTCAAAGAGAACACGGAAAGTAACAATGAAGACCTCGAAGACACGAAGGATAAGTCGTGCGGGTTCTTTATACTGACTAGGTGGGGTCAAATGATGGACTATGCTGCTTGCTGTTGGAGTAGGCTAGAAGAATACCAAGAGCGACCGAACCATGACGTGGCACTAGTTCTTGGAGTAGCTAAAAACTGGTCTGAGATACATGGATAGGTGTAGACTAACAGAATGAATTTCAAGTGACTATCACAACTCGTAGTTAAAAGCTTTGGGTGACATGGCTTAGAATCGCCTTCAGTAGAGCAGGTAGGTTTGTTATTTCTCTTTCCGTGAAGTTTGTGTTCTAAAATATCATGATACCTTTGAACCGATTTTTTGTCACCCAAGTTCTTCTTATAATCCTAGCATCTTTCTTACCTCTACTACTCCGGTATTTGTTTAGAAATAATTTTAATTAGCAGCGTTAGTGCAGTATTAGAACTTGAACCAATATATAGATATATGTCTATCAGGTTTTAAGTTACATATGACTAACTGAAACTAATCTATGGATTTTCAAACACAGGTCTATGTTTAAGACAGGTCACAGATTCTATAGATTGTCATTTTGGTATCATACAAGAACAGACAAAGTGGATTTAAAAATTAAGGTGATAACTAGACGAATAAATGAGTTAAGTGCTTAAAGCATCTACGTGAAGGTTAACCAAATCTCAAAAACATTCTGTAAACTCAAAGCGAATTCTGTTTCTGAATTACGTTTTTAACAAACTCTGCGCCGTAACCGAAAATACGATAAATGGAAACAAAGTACATAAACTCCCAGTTCATCAGCTCAATATAAGCCCCAATTAAAGCTTCTGAGAATGTTGTGCAATTGTCAATGTTAATTCTTTAACAGGTACACAAACTGTGACACCTTACTATATTGCAGTTTCATGTTTTTATAAACAAAAAAGAGAACTGATTTAAATACCAAGGGTTTTCATAAGACACACTAAATAAACACTCAATTATCTGACGAGTGAGCTAAAACTGAGAGCAGTCACCTTTCTAGGTAGCAACACTTATGTTAAAAAACGGAATTATTCGTTTATAAGGATTGCAAAACTCTGAAATTAAGTTGTCTTAAATCACTGCAAACTGCTTTAGAATCCTTCGTGTTTAGAAACTCATTCAAACTGACAAAAATGAGGAGTGAGTTGAGTTTACATTATACCGTTATTACAAGTTAAAAGTTTTATTTCATGAATATCAGATAAAAGCATCGATTACTTTGATAAACCCTAAAAACCAATGCAATGCAGATAATGTTTTCGTATGGACGAGTTACAATTAGCAGTATGTATTTTTAAGAATGAAGCCATCTTAAATCCCAGAAGCCAAAATTTACTGTCATATACAATGGAAGATAAAGAGCTAAAGTTCTTGACTTTCAGTCATATCGTATACTAATAACTCGCTCCTCTCAATTTAATTTAGTCAACCATGTTCTGACACAGATAGACGTGACTATAAACCTGACGCATGAATCAAGATTCATATTATGAGCAAAATTCAAACTATTCATTTCTAAATCATGTGATGCTTAATTCCCTTATGATGGCTTTCCCAGAGAAGAGCACTAAGTGTTGAATAAATACCATGATGAATTTGAATAAAATTTCGGAATCTTGGTACTCAAATCTTTCTGAGCAAAGTAAAGGGACTTTGCATTTTATGATTTACATGTTCGTTGGACGACAAAAGTGTAAAAAATGTAGTATGCAATGTAATATGTAAAATGCTTTTCCTATAAAATAATCATGACTAAAACGTTTTGTCTGACTAGATAAACGGTTGTTCCCAGATTTAAAATGCTAGTGAGCACACAATAAACTGAAGCTTATCCAAATACATCTCTAAATCTGAGATAAAAAATGAAGTGCAGTCATAAGTATAAGCTTACTTTCATGCGATCGTCAACAGGTTCCGAGTAATTGCGCAAGTTATTTTCTCCTTCTCTAATAAAAGAACTTCTAACGTTTTGTACCATATCATCAGTCCTGTAAGGAATCTTTTTTTCTTTACGACAGCGTGGCATACTGAGTTACCACACGTTACTCTCGGATACTTAAAATAGAGTTATAACATCACTTGAGCTCAAGGTCACATTTTGGTACACTCAAACACAACAATAGATAATCCCTATAATGTTGTACTAATGGTAACACTATATCAGATACGACATGACTGAAACAAAAGCCAAGATGATTTTTTTAGCCTGACGAGATGCTTATTGAAAAACAGTTTAACAGTAGTTCTACGACGATTATATTTGATTCATTAGGAAGGAAATTTTTTTGCAAAATCTCAGTGAAGGAACTTTCATTAAACTCAACGCTTCAGTTGGCAGTCTGGTGCGAACTTTCCGAGGAAATCTGATCTAACATTAGACTAGTGTAATAACTTCCCAATCAAACGCTATGTAATGGATGAACTTACCTTTCATCAGATTTACGTACTCATATCTACACAGTTATTTTAGCACACTTATTTCACATTTGATAATCCTGATGTTTTGTTGAATATGCATGGACCGGGGGCATTGAGAGTACTCCAATTCCAGTCTCAACTTATTGCAAATATAGTTTTTCCTAATTTTAACACTAACTAGTGGTTTCCAATTTTACCACTATTAGAAGAAAAGCTGACTACAGAGAGTGGACATTACCAACGTAGGTTTTCTGTGTCAATGGTTGAAGGCTTACTCGAGTGTAACGTTAACGATGTGAAATTCCAGCTTACGTGAAAATACCACCACATCGTTAATTAAGTTGGATTACCCTTTCGTCATATCCACGTAATATGGCTGATGGCCATGCAACACGAATAACGTTATCACAGAAATATATCAATAAGAGTAGGTACAAGGAAAATAGTGAAACCACTTTACTACCGACCGGTTCATGGTGTGCAATTTTTTGATGAACGTCGGTTGACCCTGATAGGGATCAATTAAATATTGAATATTAAACGGCAGGAATGGCGAATCTTTTAGTTAGGTCCGATGAAATTTCTCTGACCATAGAAGAGTACAGACCAAAGATTGTGCATGTCGTGTTACCTAACTTACTGCAAGATCCATTTTGAAGGTTTTCTGTGTAAAAATACTTCTGTGCGTACAGTTGTAATTTGTTCCTATTGTCTTCTTCAGTTGTACACATTGTTAGTTTTTTTATTACATTTAAGATGTTAGTATTTGCATTTTGTTATGGTTTTTATTTTTCTTACGCCTTCACTGAGTTTCCGTGTTTCTTCCTGAACTGCGTTTATGTTATTTTAGTTGGTTCTCAGTCTTGGAGGCTGCCACATTGATATGAGTTATTTGCATTGACTCGAATTGTGCATTTGTGATTGTGAATTGAAACACTCTTCCAGAATTGGAAACACTCTGTGTTATAAAGTAAATAAATACTATCTTTCAAATGAACCTGTACGTGACCAGTCCAGAAAAGATAAAACAACATTTATTTGTTGCGAATGGTTTGCATACTATTCGAACAATTATTGGTTGAATAACTGGGCGAACCGTCATTGACCCAATCACCTTGTTTTGGTTTCAACTGGGCAGTAGCGCGTATTTAAACTACCTAGACGGTTATTCTTCAGTCCAAAACTTAGTTTGGATTCCAAGGTTACTCAGTATTTGAAAATCACAACGATCATCACATACCTGACTTCCGTCCCTACTTTAAAAGCTAATAGCTTATTGAAGAGAATTAAGATTTTAAGTAGAAGAGTTTGTATTTGCCCAATACCTCAGTAGGGAGGTAATTTAACCTATCCATATCAAGTATTTTATCTGCGACATAACTAAATATTTACTGCCAAACCTCTGAATAGGCTGGGAAAAAGTACTTCTAGTTAAAGTACCTCTGGTCCGAAAAGTGTTTTAAAAAGTTAATCATTGAGATCATTATAAGTAACTAATCTCGCTTAGGCGGATTTCTTTGAATGCCATTCTATGGAACGATTTTGTTTAAAAAAGACGATATCTAGTATTTGGTCAGCTTTATCTGATAGATGATTGTAACAATACTGCTCACTGAGTGCGTAGTCATCCGACGACGATGCCTGACTGAGCGCCCTCATCTGGTAATGTCCAGTGAAATCAATAACGCGTGCAACAGTTTTGAAGAACTACGTAAATATTTATTTAAAGGGCACATGTTAAAAGCTACCATTCACATATCTGTTTCCGAAAATTGTTTATTATTAGTACATTTATCTTTGTTACCAAAATAACAGACCCAATCTCTAAATTGTAGATTTGTCATGATGTTACCAACTAATACATAAGATCTTACGTGGAAGAAATACCATTACCTTTACTGTCTCGGCCTATCGTGACTGTCGGCAATATGATGTTCAGAGCCCCTGAAGGACACATTTGGGCTTGAAATGTAATAATATAAATTTAATTTGGATAGAGATGAGTTGCACAGAACAACCACGCCTATAAGTCTGAACCACATCATACAAATCAGCTACTCCCATGCTTTTTAGTTTTGATCTTTTCTATGTGTTACATGTTGAAAGTAAACCTCTTCAGTAATTAAGTGCTCGTCTTTAAAGATCATGTGGTTAGGAGCCGATATCTGTACACATCGATCACTATCATTCTCAGTACCTTTGTGTAGGATGTGACATAATACATTGGAATGATTAGCAGATTTTTAAAGATGTTTCTCACTATACACCCTCGCAATCCTCTACACCCGCTACTGAATTGTGACATGAATAATAGTTTCAGTTACATGCAGTTTCAAAAGAATCTTAGATTACGTGCTTAAGATTCAGGTCTATTTTTAGAAGAATGAAATGCTGTCCTGGACCTCTGAAAAAAATAAAATGACCAGAATCTAATTAACTTGCCCCGTCATACAACAAGATATGGCCAAATCTATTGCAACTTACTGGTTTCGGCAGTTACTCTGACAACAATCTAGGCTTTCTGCCTTGAGAAAGTAGTCACATAAGTGTATTTGAGATCGTCATAAGCCTTGTACTAACTGACAACTGCAAAACGTCTATTTTCAAACTGATATATGAACGACTCGACCGATTGCTAAATAAGAGGACTTTATCAGTTGACGTATATGTTCTTAGAGTAAAGGAGATCAACAATTTCTTGTTTTTTGTATCTTGCTTTGTTTTTGGCGTTCAGGAAAAACTGCACCAAAATATGGTCCATTTGAAGAGGAATCAATTCAAGAAAATAAAAAGGAATCGAAATTGATCTTAATCTTTCCATCTTATTTCCCTTATCACAGGTAGGTCAAAAAAGTTGGATTGAATATATGACCCAGCAATTCTCTTGGTTTTGCTTGTTTTTATTTTTCCCTGAATCTGTTAGCAACACTGCGATACGAGAACAGCTATTTAACGAATAAAGATAATCAGAAATAATGTCAACATATACGACGGATTCTTAGGGATAAATTTACAGATCGTTGCACTGCTTTGATAATTTAAACCAAGTTCTAATTTTATACTATTCCTTTTGCAAAATTGTTATCTACCGGCACAAAAAAGTAAAAAATCTGTGCCTGCCATGCCTTACGTTGTATAAATAAATTTGACTGATCACGGTTTTTGTTTTTACAGATTCGCGGGTCATCTACATTCATTCTCTAAGCAGATAGAAGAAAACTAGTGAAATAAGTCTATATGTATTTATAGTTGGGTGAAAATCCTACAGAAATGCACTTTATATGGAAGTATCTCTTTGTTTCTTTTTGTAAGTACCGTTTCTCTTATTGTCCTCTGTATTCGCGTACTTTAAATCAGACTTTTGTTTGTTTTCATGCTACTATAGTCTCTCCAGATTTCTGTGGTTTTCTTAGTACAGTTCCAATTTTCATGCGTGAACTGATCGCTCATGTACAATTTTCTGAGACTGAACCAAGTTCATTGTATGTTAGAAATACTCATTATATTATTATTCATGCATTTCTTCGATATTTTTTAGTTTACAGTTGACTGTCAACTTTTTAGGGACAAACTAAACTAAACTGTCTATTTTCGGGTAGCATCCTTTTTATTCATTAATAGCAATTACTTTATTATTGTAGCAAGTTGGTTTGATGGAGTGTTATGATAAATTTCTCCTGTAACTGATGAAAACGTACTGTTCTTGGTTTGTCTTATTTCGTACTTGCATACCACTTTTATATATTTTTATGTTTTTAACTACGTTATTTCAAAAACTTTGTTGATCATAATCGTCTCTGTCTTCCATTTGGACTCGGGGTGGTGTCACTGAAAATGCATACAGCATAGACATTTTGAAATTTCTCGAATTCTGAACTTTGTGGCTACCTTTACATCCTAAAAGTAATAATGTAATTAGTAGAGCAAATACTCCTGTGCGTATAGCTTTCATACTGTCTATTATTTTGTTAATTAGAGTCAAGTGTAAGCGTTAGCCAATATCACTTTATCACAGCCAGATGAAGAAAGCCATATAGAAACAACAATCGATCGACAGTTCTAGTACTCCAACCTTTTGGATAACACCTGTCGTTGTTGAAGTATTCCCGTTCAAATAGAGAATGGAACACATGTAGTCAACTTTTTAACTGCCAAACCAGAATTAGTACACGAACAATGACGCAGGAATCGGCTTATTCAACAACAACGAGAAAATCATTCATAGTTACAACAATATTGGCGACAATGTCATCTAAACCTGTCTAGATAATGTAGATCACCAACGTAGATGATCTATGTCGAATGATTGGAGGTCTACCCGAGTTAGACGGGATTGGTGTGACGAATCAACTAACGTTGAAGTCACGCCTCGTGGTGGGCAACTCACACGAACCACCCCACTGATGTATCAAAGTACCACAACTACTTTGAAGACTGTACAACACAGAGGATATTCAGTGATCCAACTGCCGGATGATTTGGCTAGGGCTCAGTGACATTTCACTGACCCTACAATAATAATAATTAGATCACGTACCAACCATACCTTTATTAGAAACATTCGCTGACTCTGAACCACTATCACCGGTTACAAAACCCAGACACAACGCAATTCACAAACAGATTCCTAAAATGTAAACTCTGGCACCAGAAAACAAAATTTTAGTGAGATCGAATAAGATCAATGGTCATGAAACTCCAGCTATCTTGAGATTACCCAACGTTAGGTATTGTTCTTAGCTATCAGGTCTAAGCCAAAGATGGAGTTAAGATAAAAGCGTTGTTCAGTGACTTAAAATCCAGAATCTCAGCATGCGTTAAATTTTAAGTAGTGATACCATATCCATTGCACGTGTGTAGCGTCTTCTACCATGTCTGGCTTATGTGGATTATTTCGGCTATGGATAGACGAGTTAATTTTTCCTGTCTAATTAAACATCTACACATATCTTGACCTTGTCAATTTTTTCTCCGGTAACTTTAAATGTTTTAATGTTAAAATGCGTGTCTACATTGGTGACTGTATTCATCACATATCTCCATTCTGTTTTTCTGTCTGACCAAAAACAGTGAGTTGTGCTTTACTAAAGAAGATAACTTACTTATTTTCCCGCTTCTGTAAGCAAACGAGCTCATGGGGCAAATTTATTCATCCTAATTTTACTTGGCTCCTCATTATTGCCGTTGCTCAGAAGGGGTTAGCTTATTTAAAAAAAGACGGAATTGAACGGAAAATTAATGTTCATAATATATTCGTTCGTCTGTTCAAATCAGCCAGATCTCAGACCACGGGAGTGTTGAGCCACAGAACGTGATTATAGTATACAGATGGATATGTTTTGAAAATATAGTGTATTTGAAACAAACATTTTGAACAATCCGATTAAGCATGCACTTGTTAATATACTGTTGCAAAAGTCAATGAATTACATTCCAGTAAAAATTATAATAAATATAACAATAATAATAACATAAATTTCTGACAGAACAGGTACACGCCATTTTTACAGACATGATCAATAATTTACAGTATTGGTTAACAGATAACAAACTACACAAGTATGATTAATAAATTGGTGAAAAAATGAAAAAATACGACAGTATATCCGTGCAAATATACGACAGAGATAGTAATAAGGTTGGTGCGTTAGTTTACAGTATTTGAGATCTGTTCAAAAATGGCAACAGATTCAGATTGTTTCCTAGGAAATCACACATCAGGTTTCTATTCAGCATTTGCATTTTATAACTGTGATGCTACTAACTATTCATGTAATGAAATTGCTTATTAAGTTTGTGGTTATTGTAAAGAATATATTGGAAAACGCTGGGTATGACCTTTGACCTTGAAGAACGCTTACGTTGAGTTTGTTTCCAGTGTGTTACAGGAGTAACAATAACCTTCATATCTGTGCCCTGCGGACATAATGCTAAAAGATGAGAAAGGCGAAGAAACAACAAAGCACCAGGATACAAACTTCTAAAAATACCAAACGGTTTGTAGTGCAACGGTCAAACATGTTGTAATTTGGTAGATAAAACCTATACTAGATGCTATTACCAGAATGTATTGTAGTCAGAGCGTCTCCAGATAAAAGAATACGGTAGTAGAGAGCAACAAGCTTTTGTGTGTAACAGGGTGGAATAGGTACGAATGACTGAGGAAAAGTCGAAGGCTGAATCAATAAGGCTGTTGACTTAAATCAAAAGTGCACCGAAAGAGAGTGAACACTTAAGAAACGATAGTAACTACATCTTTTATTAACTGTTATTTTTCTTTACTATTCTCAACTTTTCATCTAATCTCAGTCACCAGGCTATAATGTAAATGCATGAGTTATCAAGTTTTAAGTCATCTTGATAAAATAGCGAAAAGATAGGATAGATATAGCTATAATACTCTTTCATACCATTGTAGTGACTTACATTTATCACGAAAACACGATTGACTTAATGAAAACAATTATTATTCTAACCAATTATATCAGTGACTGTTTTAATGTGCTTTTGTTTAACTGTGCTAAAAACATCCATTATACTCACTTTGATTGTGACCTCGCGCGAATCCGGTTACATTCTGTAGCCAAGCTTGTATCCTGGCACGATCTCGGTGTTCTTTCGATACCACGAGATCGCCAGCAAATATATCTCGACTCGGTCCACTAACTGCCTTCTGTTATTTCGCTTCCGTGGGGTTTTATGGATATCCTGGCACGCGTTCCTTTGTAGTGGTGTTCATAGTCAATTTCGACTCAACGCCACGCTACACCATCATGATATTGTAGTGAGATTAAAATTACCGCGACAAGTTCAACATGAAAGGAAACTAACTTTATTCATTCAGAGATGGTTCAATTTTTTCACTTACCAGAGCTTCCATACACCCTCAATCTTGAAAATGTTTATATGTATCATTAAGAACTATTGCAAAGTCTTTAACGGAGGCATGTTCCTATGAGGTTTAAGTTAAGAAGCACATTTCCTTCACATCGTGTTTGTCATAACGTGTGCCTGCAATTGACTCTTTAGCCATCCAACATAATTTTCAATCCTTCAAGTTGTAAAGTTCTGTCAATTCCAGTAAATGTATACCTGGACACATACTTCTGCAGCAGCTTCTCCATTATAACGTCTACGAAAGTGATTATAGCTTGTGAATAAACTAATTAATAGCTTCAGTCATTTTATATGCTCATATTTGATTCTGTTGACATCCAAGACTTGGAAGTTTATTCTTTTTATTTGTGTGTATGTTCATACCTATGGTTGAATCGGTTGATTGCAACCTCCCACTTTTATACTCACTCGTTCAATAAATACAATGACCCAATATAAACTAAATTTACTGGTGCACTAGTTTCAAATTGCTTTTACCTAATATAATTATCTGCTCAAAGTTGAAAGTAACAAATAAACGTGTTGTCAATAAATTTCACATATCAGAGTGCTTACTCAAAGTTTTATTTATGTGATGTCCCAGTGATAAATTACAAAAACAAGTCCCCTATACTTGGGCAATTGTAAATTACACATTTTGTGGCAAAATAACATCACAGATATTGCTCACCAGCTGTGTTTCATATGTGATGTTCAGCAACGTTAGTTAGAAATATGATAATCAAACACCTTTATCCGTCGTTTAGTGGTCTGTATTGTTTAGAGATTTACTTAAAAGGATTACGAAGAATGAAGATAATACAACGTAATTTGTACACCGGTTTCTCAACATTATTTCTAGTCATTCAGTTATTCATCGCAGTTCAAGTTCCATAAGACGCGCCTACTCTTACATTATAATTCATGGCTTTGCTACCAATAAACATTTCCTTATGCACAAAAATACACTTCTCTATTTCTATTATGAACGCATCAGCTTAACTGATGATATCAATAATAAATTCTGAAAGATTTGTAATATTTGTTGATATTTCCTATAAACTGGTTTGCTAGGTGTAACTTATTGTTATCCCAGATTAAGTTATTGTTATTGTAATGCAAATTTTCCACAGCTTTGCAACCCAAACCAACAATGAGAAAACTAAGAAGTCCAAGAATCAAACAGTTGAATATTATGAGTATATTATTCTTGTGACAATTACAGAAGGAAAATTAATCACAAACCTTCATTGTTTAGGTTTTCCAGAGTCAAAAATCAAAGTGACAAATCAAGAGCCAAAAAATTAAAACTTTCGAGGTCATGACCATAGACAATCCAATTTCGAAAACTGACACATACAAACTTATCATGGATGTTATATCTCTATATTAGATAGTGGCACTAAATGCTGTCGTCATGGCAGTGACAATGAAATTCAGACTTTCTGTCACAGAAACCTCTAAGACGGTGTTACGGCAGCAATATCTTTCGTCACTGGTGATACCCCTTCAGTGAACAATGTGATATCGCATAATATTTTATGCCGATTACACGTAATTCGCATTTTTTTCGACTCATAGGCTCGCTGAATTTAACTAGTAATTTACCTGTAGAATATCTTGTATGAAACATTTTAATTATTACTTTGTATGAAAAAAATGCTGAACTATAAGTACAAATCAACTCCAGTAACATAAATTTATGTAGATTCGATTCCTACTAAAATACCGACAATGATTAAAGTTTAACATTTTTCCAATATTTACAAATTAAACTTCTGAGAAAAAAAGACGTAAAGCAGAGTGCTTACACAAAAGTAATTTTGTTAGCAAGGAGTAACAAGAAATTCATGGAACCAATGAACAGGACAGTGATGTGCAACCTAAATCGTAAGTGTCCTGTGTTTGGTCTATTTATGGGAATACAGAAAGCTAACATGATATAATACCATGATATTAATCAGCTAGATTTTGCCAAGTAATCAAGAACTCCGGTTGGTCGTCGACATTCTGTTTCACATTTTATCTGTCTGCATCCTCCACTTTACTGGTCCGGTCCAAGTACGGGAACTGTATTCTCATTTTCTATTTAACTCACTTGATCATCCGTCTGACTGCCCTAAAAACACTGTTTTTCAGCATCATGGAATGGAATAGGTGAACGACAGTAGGAATAATTCTTTCATGAATGTAGTCGTGGATGCAACTACATTAAGTAGTGACAGAAAAGACACTACACAGTGAAAAGCGGTAGATACAGCTACATAATGTGATTCCTGAGTCTAGTTAAAAATCCGATGATAAAAATGTTGTTTTTGAGGGATATTATTTGTTCCAAACAGTGGTAATGCTTTTGACGATTGAGTGAGATTTTACAGTTGCAGTACATTTAGTCATCTTGTTTACCCATCAAGCACGGTTGAGCGTCACCTTTTGTGAGTGGAATGTTGCGGTTATGACATAGATTTATCGATTCTGTAAGTGGATAAGACAATAATATAATTTTTATTGTATATATCAATGCGTCTTCGAAGGGAACTCAGTATATATCTCTTTAGCAAAGTGATTCTATAAGCTTCGCCTTATTTTTTGTCACTTGCTTTATGGTTTCTACATAAATAGCTAAGCATCTACTAAATCAGTATAGTCTACAGTATTAAAATGGTGTACTTTACATGCCTAATAATTAGCAGGAAGATCTACGGAAGTAAGGTTTAGTCCTTATTTTATGATTGATAATTTCTATAGATATTCTGACGTATTCACCACTGAGATGAAGATAATCATTAGTTGGGTTAATATAACGTATCATCTTACTGATTATATTATGTTTGAGATGGTTTTCACAACCAACTTAAGTTCATTTATATCCATCAATAAATATGAATTATTTGACAGTACAGACTCGTAGATTTTTAACAATTATCGATTTGATTGGTATTCGTACTTTTATTTATAAGTTGCAAGGGGATAAGATATCAAAATTAGTGAATATTTGAGTGCGTAATAATGATGACATAATTTCCCAAATATAATAGTATGTCTGAAAAATCCTCGTAAATGTACTTACACCTTGGTGATTATACAATTTGGAAATGAGAAATCACGATTGTCGGATAAACAGTTGTCATAGCATATGAAATTTTCACTACTAAGGTTTTGTCTATTAAACAATCATAATATAATTTTATGTATTTCAGTGAGTGTGAATAACGTGATATCTGCAACATTAACAAATTCTTTTAATTGGAATGTTTATCAGTAAAAAGTACTAGTCAACAGGTTAACACCTCTTCCAGTCTTTTTGAACCTTATTCCCAGTGTTTAGTATTTTTAATCACTAATTTTTCTACATTATTTCAAGTTTCTTCCGTATTCTCCTCATTAATTTCATCTTTTTGTGCTAACATAAGCCAAGGCAACCCCAGGCTATATATTGAAAATGTCTGTTTATCTGATACGCTCGGTACTAAAATTGAAACATCCACCAAACTGGTAATCTTCAATATTTATTTAATGTTAAAGTTCACTTTACCAACAGGTTTCGCTAGAATCTATTGTAGCGCCAGTGATTTGGCTAGGTCTTAGTGAAATTTCACTGGCCCTACACAATGTATTAAAGGCATAAACCTAGATAGCTCCTATTGACGTTTTGTGTTCCTTTGGTTAAAAGTTGATACTACACATTTATGCATAATCTACGGATGTGAAAAAGGCTTCTCTTACTAAACTACATTAATACTAAGTTTTCTTATTGTGTAACTGAAATATTGTAAGCACACTACTTAAAGTAAGCAATATGAAAATGAGACGTACTCAAATTCACTCCAATTATATCATAGTGCATGAGTAAGTAAAGTATGTGAGACAATAATTTATGGACAATCTTTGAGCGACGCCATTGACCTTGAAAAAATCCACCTACCCAGTAGGGTTTAAAGAGGGATATAAGTTTCTCTGACAAATTAGAATCGAGACTTAAGGCTAGAAGTTACGGCTAAGAATTATAGTTAGGGTTTTCATCACAAACCGACGCCAGCTATAATGCCAAAATGCTATTTATAGCCATATGTATGTCAATAAATTTCGCACCGAAATTCAAGACTCTCTATCTTATATCTGATTAGTTCATCCATAAATTATAGTCTCGCTGTAAAATCTGTATATGCAAAATTTACTTCAGGAGACATTTATATACATATGGCTGCAATAGATAATTATTCCGTGATCATCAGCTGCACATGTGTAAGCTATTAGATTATATCATAACATGGAACACCTCAGGAAATTGTATCACGTTTTACTACAGTGCCATATATCAATAAGGCTAACTAAAGTCGAAAAAAGGAGAAGGTTTAAAATTAAAAGGGCGAGCGTGAGTTGAATGTAAACAAGTTGATATAATGTTCAACACTAAAGGAAAAGGTAATGATGCACAAATGTGTTGAATTGACCAACAGAGGATTCATCGTCACTAAACTCTATCGTCTTTACATTAGCAATAGTGAACCTTTTGACATGAATGACATCAACAGACACTGGTCTCATGAAGTGTTATAAGATTATTTTAAATCTTTGCACACAAGTTCCTGAGAAAATAAATGCATCCTAAATGTTTCACCAGTAAAACGCCTACATGAAGTAAATATTTCTCAATCTTACTCTGAATGGTAATATGTGTAAAAAAGAAAATGTACCACTAAGATATGATATTTTCAGTGCTGCTTTAGAGTTTTAATTCATTAGCTGAATATGTAAATGATATTTTATAAATAATTGTCAATTAAACTATTATGTATTACAAATATAATTGCCTTATTTCTAGTTACTCATCGCTGACAAGGCTAACAGTGTGCAGTTTGACCGCAACCTGTCAAAATCCAACTACATTTTTGACAAGTTTAAACAATCTACGTTAAAGTTGCAACGTCTATTACACCAATACACATAAATAAGACACTATTTATCTCTAATTAATCTCAGTGAAGCATTGAAAATTATTGCATGGAGCAGAATAAACCACTTACATAAAAATAAACTTTTAATTAAACTCAAGTATGATCAGCATCTCTACATTTTTGTCATTTTATTTGTCAACCATCTGACCCCTAACTCTAATTGTATAAAACTTTAAATATAGCCCATCTCTGTCCTTTTTCACTGTTCTTATATACTGGTCATTTCATTACCACTGAACTTAGTATATTTACCTAGGTAATCAATAAGCGATATGTGAACTGTACTCTGAACAACAGAATTTAATTATTAGGCCTTTAATTATCCTAAAGTATTCAGTTGCAGAGTTTTAAGTATTTATAATTCAATGTATCTAGAAATAATTATTGTACGTATAATACAATAGATGTTACTCTTATCACATGAGAATAAATTAATACTGACAAACAAAATAATTTAATTTCTTAAATATTTTATTGGAATTAATTCATTATTTAACAGTAAACATACGATAGTTCTTTATTCAAAAAAATCCTTTAAATTTTCATTCTTTATTCAAGTTAACATTAATAGTTAGTTGCCTAGATGATGAACATAAATATTTATGTTACATCTTTTCATTAAAACAACAGTTCATGTATTCATCTTCATATGATTATATAACAAATTCAAAAAAAAGAAAAAGATGTCAAAAAAATGTATTTAAATATAAAGAAATTTTAAAATTCTTGCTTATAAGCTCATTTTTAATTATACATTATTCAAAAAGGTTTATGTTCAGAGTATGATCAAAGCATCTCGTGATATATTTCTTAATCTAAAAGAAAGTGATTATATTATAGTTATAAATTCCATAAAAAGTAATTATGATTTAAAAAGAATAATTATATAAATATATATAGAATAATAATGCTTACAAAATTTCTTCAGATAAGTATTTTGAGAAATATTTACTGTTTCTTAGTACAAAAATATGGGAAAAATATTGTTACGGAACCTTTTGTTTATGACAATTATCTCATGACTACTATATTCTATATTGTTTAGGTAACACTTACATAAAACCTGTTTTATTTAACTGATTTTCAAAGTATCAAACATTGATAGTAAATATCTATTAACTTTGATTCTAACACAATGATAAATCTTATGTTTACTTTCGAATTCGAATAACCAAAACAGAATTAATAATTATTAACACAGCAGTATAAAAATCGTATTAGTGTTTCTTTATACATTCTGGATATGTTACTATAGTGTCCAACTTCTGATAACTCAATCATTTATATAGTGTTTTCTTATGCATTTTATTCTCTTTACTTTGAACAAATTTTTTACACTACTGATCAAAATTCATCTTAATTGGGTCTATAGCCTCCTCAAAATCTAAGAAAAATAAAATAACACTTTAAATATAAAATTAATTTTCAATATATATCGCCTCATCTTAACATTTTATGTGCTTATTTCTCCAATGATAATACTCAAACAAGCAACGTAGACCTTTACAAGTGTTGCCAAAAATGTAGTGATAGTTTTTCACTAGATCTAGAAGATACCTTCAAGACATCTATGTGAAAATATTTTACAATCCACTCTCTGAATGTAAATTTTCCGTAAAATACATTGGTTTTTGACTATCCTTTTTATAGTTTTTGGCATCAAAATTATGTAAGATTTACATCTTTACACGCCTCCGAAAGTTTATAAGATTATTAAGAATTCTTCTCTTTTGTAAGTTATTTAATGGATAATGTATTATCAGATAATAATAATTAGTTTTGGAATATAAGATTACTTTAAGTGAACACCTAAATGAGCATGTGGTAAACATTTCGACATAGCGTTCAGATACTGAAGTGTGTTTCAAACTCGATTTAACCATGCGACGGCTTAGTACCTGACTGTAGTATTAAAGCACAATTTAGAACGAAGAAATAAATAAGCACTAACATTAGTCATCACTCTCGTCAAGAACCAAGATCGAAAAAGAAACATATTTGGGGTCAATCGATTGTCTACATATATAATAGAAATCATAAAAACAACTGACAGATTTCTATCAGGCTGAATTTTTCTGTCTCTTAAGTGTAGAGTGTGAATAAATAAAACTAAACAGAAATCCGATTCACTTCTGAATAGAAAATAACTCGATGAAGTAAAAGCAGCCTGGAAATCAATCGTCTGTTTACTTTCTGCACTTATTTATTTTGAATTGAATGAGTGCTTTTGTATTTAAATATCTAGACTAAGGACTGAACCCGATATTATATATATCACATTTCCTCATGTAGTTACTTGCTGAATATAATCACTGCATAAATCTTTTCAGATACCAAAATCCAGCTTTTGCAATATTTTTTCAATACTTATTTTTATTCAAAATTAGTACTTCTATTCGTAACACCCATGAGTACAACCTTTAAGTAGGAGCTAACGAAAATATGATTCGATCATATCAAGAATCGTTCCTAGTGTAAAAATATATTTTTGGAATTGAAATGTCTTCCAATCAAACCCATTTAAAGGTTTCTTTGAGAAGAAATTTCTTCGCCCAATTCGTTCCTTCTTTATTTATAAAATGTCAAAATGGGAATTTTCACTATTTAGATGTCTCATCATAACTTAAAATTAAGATTTCAACATCCATTGAATCTATCAATCTAACTTGGTTGTTATCTTATTACAGTATACTAGGTAGGCATTATTAAAAATGAAGAAAAAACAGAGATTAATAGAGAATGAAGTGTTCACTATATGACACGTTTTTCATTTGAACAATAATTTAATGTGTATTCAACTTTCTCTAAACGTACCATAAATTAACATTAAATTGCTCGTTTTGTCAAAAAAATATTTGATTTAATTATAAAATATTCTGTTAATTCCCGAATAAAATATGTTGTATATAGAATAATACTTACTCTTCAAAACATTCTGAAGATTAAAAACTTATGGAGTAATTGTGCATGAATAAAAGAGTAAAGTAAACATTTAATTGCTAGAACTAAGCATAACTTTGAACATATCAATTATTTTAGAATAATTTTTATCCCTGAATTTGTATAAATTGTTTTACACAACTCAATTTCCAGTCTGAGTACCGATTATACTTAATTTACTTTTATTTTTAAATCGTAATGGTTCATTTTCAACAGAAGGATCTGAAATGTACATGATTTAAATATACTTCCCAAATATTCAAGTTTTCAGGACACATAAATACATTGATATGATGATTGTTTATGAGCATTAGTAGAAATGAAAGTTAACCAGTAAAGTTTTCTCTCGTTCACCGGGTAAACAGATTAACAACAACTCCATAAATTTCAGTTTTCTCCATTCCTTCAATAGAACGAAACATTCATACATGCTAGACATCTAGTTGTTTTATAGCTTTTATTTTAACTGTATTCAGCCGATAGTGTCCAGAAATATTGACTGAACTAATGTTCGCGATAACGTTTTAATGCTAACTGAGAAAACGAAAACTTATGTCTTAAACTAATGGCAATATTAGCAAATGGTATGTGGATTGTTTCAGTGTTTTGAACCTTCCAATAGTGAGATCTACAAAACATTTGATCAACTAATTTGTGAATATTTAACTATGAAACAATAATTTTTCTCTAGTTTTAACAGTTGATTTAAATAACGCTCACCAAAACTCAACATGGTTTAAACAGAAACCAGAAGATGTGTATCCTCTTTATTAATAGTACCCATCGTTTGTATTCCTTCTGCAAACGTTAAAAAAAATTAAATGAAATGAAAAAGCCTTTACAAGAAAAAATTGTTTATATTGCATGTTTCAGCCAGTTTGTCTGATCTTCTTTAGATTTAGATAAGTAGGCAGAAAACTACTTATTAGTATCAAATATCGCACTTTTCATGAGAAAATCAAATAACCAAGGCGTATAAAAATATTCTAGTAAAGAGCTAGTAATACACGATACAACACATATGAAGTCCCGAAATTCTTTTAGTTAAAATACGTACATGTATAATTTGTTAGTGAAACCAACATTTTCCCACACAACCAAGTGTTAACCATGTCACTTTATCGAAATGTTATAACTAAGCATTCTTAATAACTGAAACCAGTCAATAACAGGAACATAATTGTCTGACTAATTAGAATATATTCTAATCAATGAGGACCAATCTATACAATATAAATAATTTAATATCTTCTAAGATTTTAATATGTAATCTTACGTTTTTCTAAAATGATCTTAAAATAGACCTTTGGAAATGATATTTTGAGCAATAGTTTGCCCAGTCATGTTAAATCCAAACAGTCAAGTTTAAAATAAGTAGAATGGTTATTAATTGAGTCACCCTTAACTGTTCATCCATCAAGTACAAAAAAGTTCTCTACGATGGCCTTAATCTTTTAAAAATGTATGCTATTCGGTATTGTTAAACAAGTATATCTTTGATATAGTAAATGTGTTCCATCAGATGAAAATGAAATTTTAAAAATGACACTTTTGACTCATGAAGTCTCTAGATACATGACAACTAAGACATCCCATATGTTAGCTGATGATTTTTCAGTCAGTTAAACTTGTCTCATGGACAAGATTAATTATGTTAATCTTTATTTAATGTGTTTATTTCATAAACTAAATGAAAACAAATAAAAAAGAATCATATGGTTTTTATATGTATGCTTATGAGTAATGAAAGCTGCACTTGAAAGGATAAATAGGTAGATCGAAGACACAGTAATTCATAGTAGTAAATATTTTGTATTAATAAAGAGATATTCGATAGGCTACATGAATTAAATTGTAATTCCTCTTTAAGTTTCTTTATTTTTTGATAGTAATAAGAGTTTGTAGACTATCTTAAGCAAGGTATTATTACATTTGCCAGACTACATTTTTATAGTCAACATGAAATTACAAACATTCCTTTGAAACCATTATTTTAAGAATCTCTAGAAATACTTGTAGAAAATAACTTAAGTATGGGGTTTTAAACTAAAACTGATGACGATCACAAGGCATAATACGAGTAAGAAAAAAGGATTATAATTCATATTTCATAAAAAAACGCCAGTCAATTACCCAGTAATGTTTGGTGTTTACTAAAGAGCAAGCTGGAACTATATATTACAATAATTTATAGAGATCACTAACGGACTTCTTTCTTAATTTTATTTCGTTTGTAAAACCATTGAGTTTCTGTTCTAGCTTGTTCTATTGTCTTATGAAACTATTCATTTAGTTCACAACATTTTGGTGGTAAGAAGCTAAATCTACGGTTAAGGGATTTGTATATTAACTTTTATATTGATTTCAGTATGCTTGACATGAACAACAGGATCTATTCTTTCACATAGTAAGCAACACTAAAAAAGCCTTCATCAGTATTCTAGTCCCTCACTTCTGCAGGATAGCAATTTCATAAAAGAAATATGAGTCTTAATTGACTTTAATCACGTGTCATTTTGTACAATCACAATAAGTTCTATATAGCCTGGAATGTTTAAGCGAAATACTTTCACCGAAGTTTCAATGAATATAAAATTAAGTAATAAATAAACTTGTCAAGCTCCATATTTGCATAACCAAAGTATTTTATCAGTGACTTAAGTGTGATAAGAAATCCACATACATTACCGCTGTAACCACGACTTTAAAAACCCAACGATTACATTTGGCTAAAATTGGTTTATGTATTATAGAAGATTCTATCTTGTACAAAACTGTTCTTCTAAATAAAAATATGTTAAGAACGGAAATGTAAATTCGCTTACGTATGGTAAATCTGAACCCTTGGGTATGTACGCGGAGAATAGGAAAGTGTATTGCCATTATTGGAAATCGTGCTATTTAGATTTCGAGATGGAAAAATGCAAAACGCAAAAAATATAAATATCATAAAGGTCCAATTTTATGAGTTCATTTCGAATCAAACAATCAAATAACAAACCAATGCCATTCTTGGTACAGATCTGATAAATTTAGTAATTATCTCCCTATTTTATATTCCGTGCTTTTCCTCAGATTAAAACACTGTGAAAACTGTAAAGAGTTAGTTCCATCTATCAAAGAATTATTTCTATCCAAATATCTTTGTTGACGAAGTTTAGAACGATAAGGGGGCTAGGCATCATCACCACATTTTCAAATGCATTCCTACGGGACTCCATAACAGATTGTAGGATATAATTACATACCGGAGGCTGTATTAAACGATAAAAAGAATATGAAAATGCATTTGCACTACATTAACAATTTGATTCGGACTGTTAAATAATTAAATTATTAGGAGTTGACCTAAGCAACAAACATCAGTTAAATAATCGAATTCACACTTCCCGAAAAGTGGCTATATTTAAAATCCCAGAGGTACATCTACAAAATTTAGTCGACTTTTTCGGCAATAAAAATTTAACAGCATCAAAAGACACTAGGTCTTATTTTTGTTTAGATATGATACTATCTTTGGTGAACAATTTCTGATCTCTACAAATAAAAGGTTGTACACTTTATGTAAGGAATTTTAAACCATAAGTTACAAGGCAAATATTTTAATATTTAAATGACTCCTCCATAGCCAGCTTAACATTTCCATATATGAAACGTTTAGCAACTAAAACGTAACCACACGACCCATCCTAGTATCCATTCGGCTTCAAATAGTCTATTTAGGGCACCCCGATAGTCGGATACAAACTTTGTGAAGATAAATCATATTTTGAACACCATAACTCATCCACAGAATTTTAACAAAAAGTGCTCGTCAACTGATCAAAGACTTCTGAAGATTGTCAACATTTTAAGTGAAAATCTAATGATTAACAGTTAGTATCTCAAGAATCGCATAAAACGCACATTCATAGTCAACTCAAAACACTGACAGTAATAGAACTGGTAACTGACCTTAACGCATAGAATACACTGTTTTGAAAGACAAACTATTGAGTAGCTTTCCGAAGTTAGCCTATTTAGTTAAAAAGTACATCAATGTGTTTACCGATTAAATCGTGTCCGAAGAGAGCGCATATAAATGGTTTATAAGATCATAATACTCTCAAATAAACAACTCACTCAGGGTCTATCAGAGGATTGTTAGACATTGAACGACGACGTGGATACGACGAATAGGTGCTCGGAGCGTACACATCTCTAAAAGATTTGTGATAATAGTCATACAGTGCTACAGTTAGAGCATTCAATTACGAAAATTCTATTGTATTAACAAATATAAACACAAACAAAGAATCTCCTTACAAGAAGTATATGACAGTCAAAGATCCCACTATATGACGGGTAACCACCCACTCTATCTTCAACGTTACACAACATTTAACTATAAAACTGATAACTTGGTCAATATCAAGTATCCATAAAAAAAGGATGGAGGATAAAACTACTAGAGAACTTTAATATACTGTTATAATTAAGATTGTCATAACCTCACTCCACCTTAGTATAATACCAATAAATCTTAAAATATTAATTTATAAAAATATAGGGCAACCGATGTCTGATCATTTAAGTCTCAGTTCGTCTGTCATTCATAATATTCATGAAGCCTGCCACAAAATTGAACTAGCCCAAGTTGAAAGTAACAGGAATCGGAAAATAATCTAAAAAATGTAGTAGCAATGATATCTATAGAGGCTGAGCATTAAGAATATGGTTTTGAAAGGACGAAGTAAAGAAGTGAGAATAAAGGGATATTAGCAGTCATGATATAAATTAAAGTAAGAACTAAATGTATCTTCACCACAGTGTCTTATTTCAAGTCAAAATACCGAATGATCTCCGTCATTATGCGAACCCTAACTAGGTAACCTGTACATACCAATATGACTTAAGTCAAAGGTCATTGTTTTGGTCTGACCTCCCCTGTTTCTATTAAACATGTAGTTTCCATCCTATAAAATATATATTATAAGCTGTTCACCTTCAACTTTATTGTTTCACTAAAAATAAAATATAGTTTTGGATGTATTTTGATTTACTCAAAGTATATTCAATCTCACTTCCATTCGGGAACTACATATTTACTAGACACGATTACACTAATACCTTCTATGATTCAGTGACACCAAATAACTAGTGTTCTACCAAGAACAACAGTCACTTCTGATCCTACATAAATAGTTAAACGGTTTCAATAAACGATATTCAAAACTCGTATTATGTTAATCCGCTGCTCATTATTAACTAACCTCATTGCCTATTTTTATGTACCATCTATTCCTTTGTATAACAGAATAAACTACGCTTCTGGAAAGAATTATTCTGGAGCTAAGAAAAAATTCGGTAACACCTTCAGTGGATTCGCTTATCATCAGATTATAACCTTCTCCGTTTTTAAAGTGTGAATTTTTTTGAATAACAGGCATCCTTAAAAAGTCAAACAAGCCAGAAGTGTTAGATAATTTAAGAAAGCAAAGTTTAAAAAGTACAACTAATAGCAGGCCTCATTTAGGTTTGTGAAAGAAATGAAAACTATTAATAGTCAAGCAACACTAGAAACAGTCAAACTAAGAGAAATATAAGCCACAGTAATTAGTTTAATAAATTAGTTCATTTTTTACGACCATTAAACCCAAAATACTTACTCGCGATATGATGGATAAACAGGCTGATAAGAAACAGGTTGAGCATAACTATGACGCTGATAACTATTTGGCATAGGCCTTCAGAAAAGAAAAAGTGAAATGTGGAACTTTTATCACCAGATTATGAAGAGGACACTGTTTTGAAAAATTGATTTATAATTCAAGATGTAATGCTTCAGCATCTGTGAAATAAGGATTTTTACGTTTTAGAATGAAAGCCACACCCTTTAGTATTAGGGTTTATGAATAAAATGTTTCAGAAATTTTACTACATATATTATACGTTTAACTCATTAAGCCTCATAAATAATCTTTGAAATCCTATAAATTCTTATAACCAAAACACAAAGAATATCAATTCGGACATAAAAAAGAACATGCAGTTCATTGTAGAATTTGTTTCTGGTTAGAAAAAAGGGGCATCCCTAAAGTGCTACGATTTATTGAGTAATGTGCATCTGAAGCAACAACATTATCCGAACGAGCATATAAAATAACTGTCGTTAACGAAAGGGATTAATTTCAATAAGTTGGTTAAATTAGTTGTAGAAAGTGTAGTTGACTGATCACCTTCATTCTGCTCGACCCACCAAATATTAATCACTAAAAGATTTTCCGCTTTTGATTTAGAACTTTTTATCATTATGGGATATTCGAGAAATTTGTCTGAATACTGGACGCCTTATGGACGACCGTAGTTGTACACAATTTACTTCACATAGTCTCTAGAATGGAATTACCACAGTAATGACCTTCGTTTTGAACTAGTTCTTCTTTATCAAAATGAATTTTCATGCAGTTGCTTGTCTGACAACAGGCTTAAATGTTTAGGAAAGCGCCATGTGTCATAATATTTACTCCAGTTTACATAGTTATTCATCAAACCATAAAAATTGATGCATAGTTCTTCTTAAAATGAAACTGTTCTTCGTTAAAAAGATCAACCATATGCTCATTTTCAGTTCCTGACAGATTTTTAAAACCTTTTAAGGCAAACGTTAGTTACATAACTGTTTTCCCTGATCCCCCTCCTTTCTTCCAAACACTAATGATAGCAACAAACTGATAGGACCTGGTCTAAAAAGGTTATTATAATTTAATTACGTTAACAAATAGATGTAACTCACTCAGAGCACAAAATCGAAAAAAACCAAGATAATCGGTGAGTTTTAGTCAAAACAATGGTGTATTACTATTATGACCTCTTCTTACGAAGAACTAAAGTACTCACCCAGGATAAAGTGTTTCTGTAGGCTGATAAACTGAAGGCGGACGAACGTAGTAGGATTCACGAGGCCTGTTAAAATGCAGAGAAAGTGAGACATATAACTTACGGTACAAATAGATTTTTCGGGAGTGTTTTACCGTATGCGCTAACTGCTAATCAACTTACATAAAAAATACACAAAATATGTGACTTACAGAATATACAAACGTATATAATCTAATAAGTTGAACTTCATCAAAATTATCTTGCTTGTTAATTTAGGAGGTGGCTTTTAATCGTTTCACTAGTTATATTTCTTACTGAGTGCCAGTTTTTCCACTCCCTTACAACCGAGGGACTTGTTTGAGACAAAACAATTTTGCAGCCAAAAGTCCACCAGTCACAAAATCCATGAACATTTACAGTTTCAGTCAAATTGGGTTTTTCAGAACTTCAAGTGAATCATAACCATTCTTATCGAAAATCAAAAATAGAACCATAAACTTGCCTTCTAGCAAACTAAAGGGATGATTAATCGAGCCATATAGAATGTAACAGAAGTATATCTATTTCACATCTTGAAAAGCACTCAAAAGAAAAGTTCTGCTACTTGATAACAACAAATATTTCAAACCAATCAATAAGACTGAGCTAGATGAACACTTACTGACTAAGGTTTTATAAAATAATTATTCTGGTGTTTTAATAAATAAGTAATAATTCAAACGTAACTGAACTACAGATGCGTATGACCCAAACGATGTTAAGGTTATCAAAAGTTTACCACTCTGGTTTCAATATCTGTGTCATCAACTCATAAACTTTGTGAATAAAATCCTAATATCCATGAGTATATAAATCTCTCCTAACATGTTTCTAGGCTTCTAAAATATTCTACTTCAAAAACAATATAGGTTTATTCAATTCAAGTATGGTATAGCATAACCATCTGCTACATTCTCGTGTGCAATGGTACATTGGATAGACTTATGAACAGTTTGTTCGCAACATGGTGTCCGGTTAACATTTAGTAACACTACATGCAAACAGAAAAAATCAATGTGATTTTTACCAACAAAACATTAATCGTAGCATTTATGTCTTATAAATTTAGAGAATTCCGTTCACAAATTTCGCGAAACACTTTAGTTAATTTTCTCAAGTAGTTGTTGGACAGCCATCTCAAAAGTCTCAAGCAAGCAAGAAGATAGAATATCTTTCAAGATAAAAGGATGTGTTTGAGCAAAGTGAAACGTCTGCTCTCCGTATCATGTTTTCTGTACAATTTTCCAGAGATAGACGTTTTTGGTTAAAACGGGTTTTTAGAATTTTTTACGTATTTAGTAAACACCATGGAAGTATATTTATAGGTTCTAGACTGTACAGCCCCAAACAGATAGATCGTTGTATAAGACTCCTGAGCAATAGATGAATAGACACAGAACATTAGTAAATTAATGTTATATGTTATCCCATGAATACAAAAATGTACTTTGTTTACAGATACCGATACTTTAAGCGAAACGTCGAAAACATTCCTGTATGTCGATGAATTCATATTGATATGCTGAAATGGTATACTCACCTAGGATAATAGGGTTCTACAGGCTGATATACAGAAGGCGGACGTGCGTAGAAGTCGTCATAATTTGGTTGATAGCGCCTTTAAAAGCGTTTTAAAAAAACAAACGATAACACGATTACGAAACCATAAACTTATATTAAATAAAAAATAAAATCACCCAGATTTTTGCAGTTTTTAATGTTTTGATTAAAATACTGAGTATTTCATAACAAATGTACCGAAATAGAAATATCTTACATCTAATAATAGCGTTATACGTTATGTGATTATGTTTTCATATATGTGGTTTGCACTTGAGTTACAATAAAATGGATGAAATTGTTTTATATCAAACTAAGAAAAATGTATGAGGTAAAAACAACTAGTGAAACCTGAAATTAAATAACTAAAATGAAACTTTCATCAAACAGTAGCACTCAAAAAACTGTCAAATGAGAAAAATGAAACATATTTGCCGTAAATATTTGTTATTCTAGCCTTTTAAATGGAATTTAGGGGAATTTGTGACAATTGTTTACAATATTTTGCTATTTTGTTCATTTGAAAACATTTAAGATCATGCTAAAAAAAACGTACCTTGAGTACCTTGATCCTCGATAATTATAGCGATAGTCGTCCTATGATAAAAAAAATAAATGTAGCACTGAATGAATAGATTTATATACATACTTTTAATTCTCTAAAGTTTAAGTATAAGAAAATCGGTGCAAAACAAATTCAGATTTAATAAGTGCGAATTGCTCTTACCATTCGCGTGACTACATAAAAATTTGTTGGACTATTTGTTTGTTTATCATGATTACACCATAAAGTATCTCGATGAGGGAATTCAGTCTAAAAACGTAGCTGTGGGAAGTTTTATAATTAATAAAAGTAGCTTGGTCACCATTCAAGTGGACGTTTAATAAATATCACCCAGTCAAGGAACTGTTAACTTTTCTATGAAACGTTTGGAACTCTCACAAAATAATTACTGCAGTTATGATGCATAAATAGGATGACATAAATAGACCATAACAGGTCTAACATAGCTTGCAGTTTTACATTGTTCAATCACAAGTGTTATGCTGAATATCACGTGTCTAAAAACTCAATATCAGTCAGATTCCGGATATTTCTTGTTTTTTGACATTTTAATGAGGCTGAACAACATACTCGATAAATAACGTTGCTTTACGAATTCTAAGAGACATGTACCTCCCTGCATCTTTAGAGCTGTGACGCTTGTGACACATCTTCTTGAGAAACAGTTGCCTGTCAACCGATATAAATATGTAGACACATTATTTTCATCAAGGAGTATACATGCATCTCATCATTTATTTAGAACTTTCCCAGGTCTTGATTAACCTTTTTAATATTGAGCAGAGCAAATAATTGTCTGATTGATGTCATTTGATGGTACTCGAAACGATAATTCTAGATGAAATTTCAATAATTTACTATTTTTGACTGTTACAAGCAGAGTCAAACAAAAGAAATAGCACTGTATAAGAGCCATAACAAGCCTAAATCAAAGTACATTTTCTGGGATCCTACGTTAATTAACGAAATAATTGCTAAAAGTGAATGTTTCATTACAAAGAGCTGCACTATTTATATAGAACGAACCTTCATCCTTTTAATAAACCTGTACTATGGCTCACATAGAGATAGTTTGGCTTTTTAAGTTGAGCTTAAAGTTGTGTATCAGCACGAAACAACAATTTTGACACTGAGCCATATACATATTCTTATGGTCGGTAACAAATATCTCAGCAATTAATGAACTTTATTTGCCTTCATATTTTGTTAGGCAGTTCAAAATTATGTTTATAGCACAACGATTTATATTTTTATCATAAAATAACATTTTTTAACATGTCGCATTGAATCCACACGCTACCTGAAGCCTCTCAGTTTCAATATGATCAACTGTTGTAAATTCTGGCAGCAAAGACCAGATCTTAAATAAATTCATCTTTTAATCAGCAGACGTAAACCAAAACATTCTAAATTTAGGTAAAACAAGATGAAAAATTTGAGATCCAGAATCAATATCCCTGATAATATACAACACATTTAGATGCACAAATGATGCCGTACAACATGTGAAATGGAAGATACATCTTAAAAGTTTTTAATTCGCATGACGAATCAAGCCAACTTTGGAGCATAACTCCCCACAACATAAAAATATAGCATGACCAGCACATAAATACGGCAAAAGTTATCCGAAAATGAAAACACCGGGGTAACTTTTAAACATACTGAGATCCATGCAGCCAGAGACTAGAATAAGTAAATTCTGGATTAAGTTGTATAACTTAAGTTTCAACTGCTTGATTTTCAAATAATCAGGAGCAACCACGTGATTACAGGACATGTGGTTGATAATTTGATAGTGTTGGCATAAAATTCATTACTTTTGAATTATTTGAGAGCCTGATTCAGTAAACTCAGAGGTGTAAACGAGGAGAAGTGACTTTCTTCACTAGAAATGCTATCCCATATACCGTTACGGATAACATACCCCATAAAAGTGGAACGTGCGACCTGGTTAGTTGCAGCTTGAAATACAAAAGACAAGAGCTGATGATTGGTTTGGTCTACTGCAGTCTAGACTGAGGTAAAAGAAGTTTCTCTAGACCGTCCCAACACATGATTTTCAGGTAACCGACATTTGATCTTAGGAGACTTTGGTGCACCTACGGTAGACTAGAAGAATCTGAGGACTGAGGTGTCAGAAATTCTTTTGAACAGAAACTAGTTGATGCAGTTATCACGTATACCCATAGCACATCATGTGAAAGAAGCAACAAGGTAGGACTCAAACTACAACTCATGTTTACTAGATCTCATATTGACCCATTATGAGGATAACGTCGCAAAGCCCAATTATATGCCACCCATAGGTAGAAGTGACCATGCATCTCTAGTCTTCAAATCCTGTGTCGTTATCAATAACTATTTGTTAGCTTAAGCCAAACCGAACGTTGGGAAAGCAAACATGCAGAAAATTATACACTCAGCATCTTGAGCAGACTGGACAATGTAAAAATAATCCCCTTCTGAAAGGACTTGGAAAGTACTTAGAAATTCGTGCACGAAAGTTACTGTTCGTACATACCTGGGACCACACCAAGAAGTCCGACAAACTTTAATCACTAAGGGACTCGATGTCTTCAGTCTGCTAAATGAGCCTGATATAGGTTAATCCATAGGACCCCATAAATCGCATCCTAGTTACCAAAGAAATTAGCAAGTTGTATTCCAAAGCCGTTAAGTACATGTTTGAATCTACCAAAAACCCAAGGTAGACCACTAAAAGACTGGAAGAACGCCACAGTAAGTCCTATCTTCAAAACAGGTACGAGACACAAATCTGATAACTATCGACACGTAAGCTTAGGCAGCTTGAACGTTTCATTTTTAAAAAAGATCATTCAGAAAGTTGTTCAAGTATCTTGGTGAAAACCGAGTCGTTTCTGAGAAGCAGCATGGCCTTAAAACAGGCTATTTGTGCCTTACTAACTTATTGGCAGCCCATGAAAGTTGGTGCAATCTTATAATCAAAATTTACCTAAAGATGTAGCCTACAACGACTTTATCACGGCTTTTGATAAAGTTGCTTATAACCGACCGTTATATAAGTTAGGAAATGCCGGGGTTGGCGGCAATCTATTAATGCAGATAAAAAACTTCCTACTTGTGCGTCAACAAGGAGTACGAGTGAACTCAAAGTTGACTAGCTGAGAAACTGTGCTTACCGGAGTGCCTCAGCATACAGTTTTGGGACCAGTGTTTTTCTTCCTGTATGTAAATGGTTCTTCTAGTTCCCTATTATCGTTGGTCTTGTTATATACTGACAATTTCAGGATATGGAGAGCGATAAAAAATGAAGGTGATAGTTTAGAGCTTTACAGTGATCTGGACAACTTAGCTGAATGATCTAGACTTCAGTAGTTGCCATAAATACTCTTAATTGCATTATGATGTATACTAGTCACCAAAGTGCAGATATATATGCCGTGAATAACATTGAGCTACCTGTTGTCCAGAAAGTCAATGGCCAAGGAGTCATCAATAGACGAGACCCTGCTGTGCGGCAGCAACCGAAGGTTTTCGAGCCCTACTTTCTATACGTCCAGCTGTTATCCATATCGATGCTGAGACATTTTTACTTCATATACAGAGTTCGTTCACCCGAAACTTGAGTGTTGGATATGAGCAGCCATTCCCTTTAGGTTAACTTCAGTTGTGTACCACCATTTCACTACGTAAGGGGCCTTGTATACGTTCAACTTGCTCGTACATAATTAAAAGTAAGTTAGATAGGGGTCTCACCAACAACAGATAACAAAAGCTCTGATGATAATAATGATAATATAAGTCAGTGATACTTGTTTATGGTAACACTGAATAAAAAAAGAGTCATGTTCAAAACGACCCACCCTAATCCGGTCATCCAAAGTTCTAGGTTGTAAATAACCCGGAGTTGTATGACTTCTACGACGACATGACATTTGTAGTTCGTGTCAGAAATGGTACCACGAATACCTGTAACTACGTTTTATATTTCATCAATGACATCCACTAAACATTAAAACAAAATACAGAAAAAAAGTGTTTTCAAACTTAAGATAGGTTTTTCATGAACTATCCCATTAACTATCCATATATGTCATATTGTTTGTAAAATGCTCACAATAAGTTTCTAATATCCTATCTGAAAGAGTAGTGTTTTCGAAAATAATATGCTAAATCAACTATTTCTCTCTTTCTGAGATCACTCAAAGTCAGATCCACCAGTTCAATTACTCGGAATTTCAAGGTCATTAGAACGCGGTCTAAACGGATGTAACGTAACGATTCTGTTTAGCATTGCCCTAAAACGGTGTAACTCTGATTACTTTATTTACACACATATGAGGAATGATCATGGAGAGTTTTCGCCTGTTTCACATCACTAATACTTCCACAAATGTTTGTCACATAATCGATGGTCGGGCGAAACTGAGCATTTATTCGGATTATGATCTACAACTAAATGGAAGCAGTGTTCACTCTGCACTCGAACAACGGTAGACCTTACAACGACCTAGGTTGATTGGTTAAGAGTTGACAACAAACATCTAGGTAAATATCAGAACATTAAGGCTCAAGTGTTCATTTACTCCCCCATTTTGTATAGGTATTATATTTCCTATTATTTCATATTTGATTTTGAATGGCTTTGTGTGTTTTTAGGGATAACATCGCGCTCCACTGTTTTCACTAGGGTTTAAGATGAAGAAATATTCACTACCAGTCTAGTTTCTTTTATTAGTAGAACGAGGGTTACCCAATGTCGCGAAAACCTATCACCATCGATGGAAGGCATGTTTTGGGGAATCATAGAGTTGAAAGAGCACATATACAAGATTTTCACGAACAATAACATCCTGGTCCCTACCAAATATCTAAATGTACTCGAACATTACAACTTACTCATCGATCCTAGAGAACAAAGTTTAGTGGATGGATATGGCTTTGAACACATTTACTATCACAGATAAACCACTGAATTTCGTCTATTACTCAATGCTTGAAATCGAACAATACTAAACACTCTCACGCCCTTGACCGCATTTTAAGTTAAGGCTGGCCATTCATGCAGAAACGTGTCTCTCACGAACCACCGATGGAACATTTTCTTAGGGTTGCGACAATAATCAATCTAGACACCGTAAGAAAACAACATTTAGTTATATTCGATTTATCTTAGTCGTTGCATACTGAAGAGGTTCGATTGTATGGTTCATTCACGTAAAGTTTACAGGTATCTGTAGGACTATTAATCGAAGTAGCTATCAACAGGCGAATAAATCGTAGCACGAGCAGTATGTGTTTGAGATGTCAAGTAGCATCACAAGATTATGCTCAATATCTCATACATGTCGAAAAGATGTTGGTTGTAACAAGTGTTGAGCTAAGCAGATACCTGCACGACGATTAATAAATTCAAGCTCAACTTGCATGATTACAACCTGATAGGACTTTGCTTCAAGAGGTCGATAGTCGGTATATGTAGTTCAACCGATAGCCTCACCATAGCATGGTGGACGCAATAGGCACGGTATTTGTATATACTGATAATTCCTTTGTACATGGCCGCGCGCTGACTATGATTTCCAAATAAATTACGTTCATTTGTGCTCATCTAGTTCCACCTGCCTTAAACAGTACTATTTCGGAAATCGTTAGTTAGTACATTAATTCGAGTACTTCTTCTTATCACACCGTCGTCGAAATGGGGTCAGATCATGGACAGTCGGATATCAGTTCATTTAGGGATGGCCTTGAAGACTTCGAAATCTAATGCACGACTAGAAACGATACTAAAGATGTTAAATTAACAGCTTATCTCCCGACGTTCATCGGCGAACAAGCTTATAAACTATTAAAGAATCCGACTCTTCCTGACAAACTAATTTCACTCTTGTATGAATCTCCCAGAGAGTTACTACTTATTCATGTCCAGTGTGCCAGCTTTGAATGCAGAGAGAGGTCAAAGTTTCATAAAATGACACGACAAATTTATCATAAATTAAAATACTGTATACTTGAACTATAGAAACAGGACAATCGGAAACTCATTTTCGAGATCGGTTGATTGCCGGTATAAATATCCCGAATTAAAAAAAAGAAGTACCTCAGAAACCTAGAAGATAATATCAAAAAATTAAAACGACATGTATTGATCGTGAAGCAGTGGACGAGCATGATTTCCACTCCGTGAATAATTTTGATACTTTGCCTAGTCATTTTAATAAACTGCATTCTCAATGTCGCTGAGGCTTCCGTTTGTCTAATAATGGTTTTCATTCTCGTGGAAATGTGAAAAATAATTCAACAAAGGAGTGCAAAGCAGCTTACGGAGGTGAACACATGTTTGGTTAGTGTTTATCCTGTGGTAAATTTTACCTATGTAATTTATGTGTTTTTCCTCAACCTAAAGGTTTTAAGTGTAGGAAGATGAGACACATCAAGTCGGTCTATCAAACTACTGTACATTTTGCCGGGATTGATAATGTACCCCGTAGTTCTTTTTCTATTTATTTTGGGTCGATCTAGTGATCATTTATCTCTATCCACGCTTCCAAAGGGTAATTTCTGTATTTAGAAGCGATAGCATTCCTCCCTTTATTCATTCCACGACTTTATTGTTGACGTAGGCGGCAAAGAGTCTAATATTTCATTCGAGAACTTGAAATCTCACTGAATTCTCACCATGGGTAACTACTGGACACAAGTTGTCTATACAAGAATACTGTGAATTGACAATCAGAGATGATGATTCTACACATATGCCTTGTGTGTTTTTTCTGCCATTGGGTATCCCTCGTTCTACCAATAAAAGAAACTAGACTGGTAGTGAATATTTCTTCATCTTAAACCCTAGTGAAAACAGTGGAGCGCGATGTTATCCCTAAAAACACACAAAGCCATTCAAAATCAAATATGAAATAATAGGAAATATAATACCTATACAAAATGGGGGAGTAAATGAACACTTGAGCCTTAATGTTCTGATATTTACCTAGATGTTTGTTGTCAACTCTTAACCAATCAACCTAGGTTGTTGCAAGTTTCCAGTTAATTTAATAGGACTGTCAATACTGGATTTAAAAAAACATGGAAAGACTTAATGTATAGTCGTCTTCACTGGTTTCCGTAGATTTTGACTCATTAATTACAGATATGATAAGCGTGTGTACTAAATGCAGCGAAGGGATGAAACGTCAACCCATAAAACCCCAAGTACAAGGTGATCCAGTTTTTCTTAAAGGATGAAATTTTCCTTATGTTCTTCGAGAAGCAGTGCATAAGAGACTGAAGGATTTGTGTCTGGAACGCGAGGTTGAATTGATCCAGCCTCCACCACAGGGTACTCCGCCCCCAAATGCGTCCGTATGGTTGAGGGTGAGGAGAGCTACCGTCCCTCCCACATGGTCTGGCGTGTACAGCCACGCCAAGGACCGTTCATCTCACCCCTTCCTCGAGGCCGGGTGTTTTTCACGAAATTGAGAGGACGAAAAGCAAATGTCCAGCACTTTAGCAAATTCGGTGGGTATGGAGGATTTGTAGAACTATGGTCTACTATGATATTAGTACTGCTCTTATAATAGACCTAATCCTAAATTTGTAGATTTGTCACGATATAACTGCCTAACCTATAAGATCTTACGTGGAAGTCACACCATCGACTACACCAACTCACTGTATCGTATCAATTACCAATACATGATGTAGAACAAGGTTAGGCTAGAGAAGGAACAATATATTTAATATGAATAGAAGATATAAGGTAACATTCAGCAGAGACCACGCCTGCATGGCCGAGCCATGCCATTCGATCAACTCTAATTCACTCAACTCATTGTTCGCGCCTTCTCCATCGTTAGGTATTTCTCCGTGTTAAATATTGAATATCTATTTTCCGAGTTGTCTCATGTTCAGCTTTGCGGATTGTGTGGTTATGGTCCAATGCCACTACAGATTCACCTAAGGGAGTCTAAAGAAACTTGAGATCAAACCAGTAGTACACATGATCCCCAGGATCCTGAGAAAAACAAATGGCGTATGAATCCATTGTTCGTTACCGTCGGCCGAGAGGCTGCACTTTTTAATATTGCGCCACTGCCTTGTGGATTAGATCTCTAGGTCAAAGGCTCGGTATGTGACTCCCACGTTTCAGGCACCTGAGCCGTATCCCAGCACACACAAGTCAAGTGCTTACCACTGAAAAATTACAACGCTCATTCAGATAAATCATATTCACAATAATATGATAATATTCGTATTATTTTCACTATACTACATCACGTATGTACCTTCGCTACTCTCAGCGTATTTTATTTTTCAATTTATACCGCAGCTTGCATTTAGTGGAAACCTATATAGACGATCTCAAGTCACTGAATGATCGAAAGTTGGATGCTACGACTGAATAAGAACTCTGAACCAGTCTTTCTGAAACCATGTATACAATTCAAACTAATCCCCTTCAACGTTCACACACTACTGTAAATGGGATTGACTGTGTCTATCAAAGATCCGTATTCACAACTATAGTGAAGTGCCATAAATTTGCTCTCCATTATTTGCTTCGAAAAGCTTGTTCCACGTGCTTCTATCCGAGAACTTTGTGCTATTTTCGTCCATTTTGCCAACGTGGGTGTCTCATTAAGCGCTAGAGTTTAGGCGGCACTGATCGATTGGATCCTTATTTACAGCCGGTTATGGGCAGTTAGATTAAGAAGTTTCACGAAAGTGGAGAGAAATCGGTTTGAGAAACGATATCTTTTCGTCGTCTCCGTCTACGCTCAGACAGATTGCAGACCGACCGTGATCAACGGTAAGCTTCTCCACCAGCAAACTGTTTTACTACAGAAAGTGTGTTCGACAAATAATGTAGTACTAGCCAGGTACTTGAATGTCCAGGTCGAGCGTTTAGGCACAGCAGAGAGTCATCTCGGTGGCTTGTTAGTCGGAGCCCAAGTAGCGGTGATCCTGCTGCAACCTTCTTTTATTTTCTTAAACGTGAGTGTAACTTCTTTGACCGAAAGAATTCTTTCCGGTTGTATTTTTCCTAACTGAACTACTTCTCCCGTTATTATTATTTCGCTCTCATACACTTATTTCTGTTCATCGTCGTTCTTTTTTATTATACGCACTTCACATTCTCTATATCTTCACAACCTAAGTTTTTTGCGTGTCGCATATGTATTTGGTACCCTGTTGTACCAATGTTTGTATTCAAATAAATGAATAGATAAAAATGAGGTACTCTTATTGTTACGCCTGTAGATCACTAACGCAAATGATGTGTGTCCAGTGATTGGAGGCCTACTCAAGTAAGACAGAAATGGTGTAACCAATCAGCTAACGTCGAAGTCACACCTCACAATTAGTACTTAACAAAGACTACCCCTTCGTCTCATCCAAATATTATGGCTGTTTTGATGACGGTACAACACAAACGACGTTATTACATAAATATATTAGCATGAGTAGGTACAAAGAACAGAGCGCAACCACTGCTGCATAGGTCATTCCGGATAGTGAAGCTAGGACTACGTGACATTTCACTAGCCTTACATGCACTTGAGATCTGATGGCGAGGCTACTAGAATGTGTGGTCATTATGGATTAATATGAACCCCGTTTGTTGACGCAAATGTGCTCTACGGTGGATGCTAAAGATATTCCTAATCGGCTTCGTCGTTCTAAGGTATTCTCGAAAGTATGCCTAAAAAATGTTCATCTTCATATCCCTTCGGATCAATCTTCATCCATCTTCATCCCCCCTTTGATCTATCCAAATACAACTTCCTTGCATTTAGTTTAAATTGAACCCCAGCTATATTTCAGGAAGTGATGAACAATTTAGTCAGTGGCCTTAAAGATGTTGACGTTTATGAAGAGTCTTATTATTCGTGGTTTTTATAAAATAACCTATGGTCAGAGACTATGGATTTATTGAGTCGTTTAACCGAGAAGAATTTCACTGTGAATTCAAATAAGTGTTCATTTTATATATCTTGTTTCGAGTGTCCTGGATACCTAGTTGATGGTAATCGTTTTAAACAAGATATAAAGCGAATAGCTTCACTGACAAATGTACGATCTCCGAAAAATCTTGCAGAACTACGATCACTACCGAGTGTTCTTCAATACTATCCCTTTTATTCTTAATTTTTCTTGTTATGCTAATTGTTAATTTCAAAACTTGATATCGAATTCATTTTAATGGAGTAAAGAACAGAAGCCGTGTTTAAAATACTTATGTGTTCAAATAAATAAGTAATAAAAGTCTATTAAGTTCCTTCAAAGAGATGCTGTTCTTCAAACTTATAGATCATCAACGTTTATTATCTCTGTCGAATGATTTGAGGCCTACTCGTGTTGGACGGGAATAGTGCGACCAAAAGCCAACATCAAAGTCATACCTCGCAGTCAGCACCTAACGTGGATTACCCCTTTGACTTACCAAAGTACTATGGCTGCTTTAAAGACTGTATAACACAACAGACGTTATTATGGAAATATATTAGTAAGAATGAGTACATAAAAGATAACGAGACCACCATCGCACGCGCCAGTCCACGGCACACGATTAACCGATGCGCGTTGGTTGTCCTTGACTTTGACAAGAATCGATGGCCTGGTCGATATTCAGTATCCCAACTGCCGGATGATTTGACTAGTGGCTTAGTGACATTTCACTGGCCCTACAAACTTGCTTTCCTGGTGTACACACACTACTGAAGGTACATTCAGTATTTATTGCTGATGTATCACCCGTTGGTACCTCTGCGGTTTGAAAGCTGGAAGGTAAATCAGTAATCTGTTTCACTCAAACTTACTGCTCCTGAATGAAGTTATTTACAAACTCAAAACAGCATTAGCAGTGTTTTGGGCTATTAAACGACTTCATAAATAGTTATTTGGAAAGATTTGGAAAGCCACATAAGGAAAGGAGTTTTGACCTGTCAGCTGACATGTTAAATGTCAGTGAAATAACCCTGATATAGTCCTGACATCAGCTGTAGATGCTACGCCAGTCCTCACTACTGGTGTATTCCTAAAAATACGATGGATATTGGTTGTAACACGTAAAACACTATGACTGGAAACTCACAAACGAAGAAAATGCAGGTGTACCGAAATAGCATTTTCGCAGAATTTTTTAGTACCTTGGAAAGTTCGTCTAATCTGATTGTTTGGGTGACTACCAAGTTCATAGTGTAATGATTTTGCAGATCTAGAACAAATAAAAACTTGAAGATTTAGGCACACCCCTGTACAGATTGTCAATAACCCAGAGAAGCTGTTCATAAAATATCTCCCTCTGGTCTGTTTTCTACTCCGCGTAAAGGTTTTGACCATATCCGTTTAGATCTGGCAGACACCCTGCCATGATCAAATAAATGCTCTTACCCCGTAACCTTGGAGAAGATTAGTTCAAAAACCATGAAAATTACTCGGCAAATCTTTTAGGACCTTTACTTCATTATGAGAAAAGATGTATGGCCTGAAACGCTCAAAATATTCGCACGGCGAATGTCCTACCTTAATTTACTGCCTTATCTACGACTGAAAAACATTTTAAATGTAGATACTATATTGTTCGAAACGTGGTACATTTGCTTCATTGAATGCTTAAAAATATTGATAATAATAATTTATTCTCAAACAAAACAATGTTTCATTCTTCATCGAATTTAATATTCCGTAACATCTTCACAGACTAGTGTTTGCTGATAAAATACTCTATGTCGAGCCAACATGTTCGTCTACGTACCGTTGTTTTGTAAATATCCAACTGCGTGATTTTAATCTCAGTACATAATGCATTTGGGACAGTTCACTGTGTTTTCGCTCTCTAGTTCCGGTCCAGTCACAGCTATTAGAGTATCTATCGGTTAGCTCTGGAAATTACTAATCCGCATATTACATTCAGTACTACTGTAACTCCAAAATATATTCGGAACTCGTGAATCCAGAAACGAGGCAATCAAAGTCCAGGTATCGATTTACTTGATTTATATATAAAACATCAGTATTTTCCAATGATCAGTGTTTATAAAATAAAGACTGTATTAAACAAATATTGGTTGTTAACCAAATATTTCGAACCTCCACTGGTAACTTTTAATTCCGGCATTTAAGTGTATTGTGTACCCTTGAAGAAACGGTTAAATTATATTGTAGCGTGGTGTCGAGTCGCAGTTGACTATGAACATCGCTACCAAGAAACACGTGCCAAATAAATCAGAAGGCGTAGGTTGAACGTAACCAAAGAAACCCATAAAATCTCCGAGAAGCCAAATACCAGAAGACAATTAATGGACCAAGTCGAGGTTTATTTGCTGGCGATCTCGTGGCATCGAAAGGATACCGAGATCGTGCCAGGATACAAGCTTGGTTACAGAACGTAACCGAATTCGCGCGAAGTTACAATCGAAGTGTGGGAATAAGAATGGAAGCAAAAAATAGCTGTCATTAGCACAGTCAAACAAAAGCACGTTAAAACAAACACTGGTACAGTTGGTTATAATAATAAGCGTTTTTATTAAACCAGTCGTGTTCTCGTGATAAATGTGAGTCACTACAATATCGATATATCACTATGACTACTGAACTATAAACGCTGTAAGTATTAGCACCTCAGTGACAAATAAAACATTTTCAATCAATCACACTTCCGTGATACAAACTCTAAGATCTTTTCATAAGTATTTGTACATGTGTATAGGTAAGAGTAAGAAAACCCCTTCCTCCTCTTTGCATACCTAGTTTCCCATTTGACTCATTCATTTTTGTATATCATATTTAGTCTTTAACTCAGAACTAGGTTAATACTAACATTTATTTACAGCTGCGTTTCCTCCACTGTGGTACTTTTGTTTTCTTATTCCCTGGTTGACAGCGATTTCCTTTAAATTGATGGTTGATTATGGTGGGTCGCGTGTTGGTTCGTTGCCCACTGACTTCACTCTCTTCGAGTTATTGATTTAAATTGTTCCTTTTTAGACTGAGACACATACAAATTTGTTGGGAGGCCCTATTATTTTTCTCACATGCAGTTAGTCTTTTCACTTTTTAATGTTCTGTTCACTTGATATCCTACCAATTTGACTATTGACGAATGGGCAACAATTACCTAAAACCTAATCACAAAAGGCCATGGTAAATCTTTGTCAAGTCACTTATGATAATGATGATTTGTTCCATTCAAATGACATATTTGACAGTCTTTCGTGATATAACCAAATAGATGTGAACCCTACCCATATCTCACTATTTGAACTCCTAAAAGTATAGAGATAATTAGATAGGCGTTTATCTTCAGATATAAATGCCATTTATCTAGTGTATAACTCAGTTTTCTCACTGAAATATACTAAAAATCTTAGCTTAAGATTAGGTTACAGAATTGTAATATAAAGGTGGTATACATTCAAATTAATGATGGATCTCGAAATAATACTGACTGATTTAATGGCAATAAACTCACTAATGCTTTTGATGATGTCACAGGTATTCAGTGTTTGACAACGCTTCTACCAGTAACACCTTCTAATATATTTCGTTCCCACCAAGAGAAATCAAAAGACAGAGTCGAGGAGACCGGAAGAGTATATTTGGCGATGACCAATATATCGGAATTCTCTGATCTAATCTGGCTAGCGATTGCGGTTGGTGTTGAGCACGGCGTTAACACACGTGATCTGGTGCGGATGCCTGACCGAGCGCCTTCAGCTAGATGAGTCCACTAAAACATATGGTCAGCATCCAATGTCGAAAACTTAATGCTATTTATTTTGGGGATTTATTTACCGCTACAGATCACTCCCCCCTAGTGGGGCAGTGACGACCCTAAGACGTGGCCAGCCAGAAGTTTAAACCCAACGAGTTTGTCGTTGGTAAACACTCTTCTGATAGCTTACTAAATTTAGCAGCGTCTGGTCGTCTTTCCTTACTATATGGGACGGAGGTACAACATAGTAAAAAAGAAAATGTACAATGAAAATTTCGGATCCTCATAAACGTCATCGTTCTTTTCCAGCCGTCCTGGAAAAGAAAAAGAAAATGTAAGTGCATGTCGAAATACACTCGTATGTGCGTAAAAACACAATGTCGGCGGAAAAAAATGGAAAATAAACTCATGAACACGTAATAGCATTAAAAAAATTGTTTTTTTTTTTTGTTTTTTTAAATAGAAATAAAAATATATAAGCATATTAAAATTGTTTTTTTTTAAAAATAATATAAAATGTCGAGAAGTGCCTTACGTGCAATAGTCGTTTAAATGTTCTGGAAATCTCACCCTTCTTCCAGAACGCGTCGTTTTAAGTTTATTTTCGGATACTGTCGAAGTATCATCGTGTGTGTTGGTTGTCGGATGAGGTATTGTAAGTGTTGGAGTCGTGTCGTTCGATTGTACCGAAGGAAAATCGACGTGGATAGGATTTCCTTCTAAATACGCTGCTTTTAAGCGATCGATGCTGATGCTATCGTTTGTTCCGTTCTTATCGACTATATAGTACTTAGATTCACGTTGAAGAACTTTGAAGGGTCCTTCGTATGCTGATTCGAATGGTCGTCGATGCGAGTCTCGACGAATGAAAACGTGTGTACTATATCGTAAGCCAGGTTGAACGAAAACATCAGTTGATTGAGGTCGAGTGAAAGCAGGTTTAACTGAACGCATTGCGTTTGTAAGCCTGTTCGTGTAGGAGGTTAGATCCATGTTCATTGAAGAGGATGAAGGATCCACGAATTCTCCTGGAAGTCGAAGTGTCGTTCCATAAACGAGTTGAGACGCAGTGTATCCAATGTCAGCTTTCACTGCATTGCGGATACCTAGTAAGACGAGTGGAAGAGCGTCGGTCCACTGTGAAACGTTTGCTGCTGATAGCGAAGCTTTCAGTTGTCGGTGAAAACGTTCTACCAACCCGTTTGCTTGTGGATGGTAGGCGGTCGTTCGGAAGCGAGTGATTCCTAAAAGTGTGGTCAGACGACGGAAAAGATCAGATTCAAACTGACGTCCGCGGTCTGTAGTGATGGTTGAAGGGCAACCGAAGTTTGCTACCCATCGTTCGACGAAGGTGCGGGCCACTGTTTCAGCAGTGCTGTCCTTGATAGGTACTGCTTCTGGCCATCGAGTGAAACGGTCAACGCAGGTTAAGAGATAAGAGTATCCATTTGAATCTGGTAAAGGTCCTACCAAATCCAGATGAACATGGTCGAAACGGGCATCGGGAGTTTTAAACGAGCCTAAGGGACATTTATTGTGTCTGATAACCTTAGATTTTTGGCAGCTTACACAGGAGCGTGCCCACTCCCTCACGTCTTTATTCATTCCAGGCCAGCAAAACCTTGATAGAGTGGGTCTATCATATGTTTAACTGTGACTGGGGATACTCTACAACCAGTAAAAGAAGTTACGCAAACGGACAAATTAGTGTTCCCGTCTACTAGCCTCCGTTTGCGCGTGTCGATGATCAGATTGTGGTGTTGTAGAAGGTCCATACCAATGATTGGCATAGAAACATCTGCAACAACGAAAATCCAGTGAATGGGTTTGCGTAAACCCACGTTAAGGTAAACGTACCTTTTGCCATATGTAGCGATCGGTTTTCCGTTTGCCGCCTGTAAGTTTAGGGTCGATTCGTGAAGTCGGTCGTTAGGATTTGCTGGGAGGACGCTAACTTCTGCGCCAGTGTCGACGAGGTAGCGAACTCTCGTTGTCACATCTGTGACGAATAACAGACGGCTTTGTTCGCCGGCTACGGTTGCCGTTAACGCGTGCCGGCCTGGAAGTTTCCCGAATTGTTTTTCGAATCAGTCGGTTTCGTGTTGGGAAAATTGCAGGGTTTTCTGCAATTTCTGGAAAGCTTTCCATACTGGTTATGATACCAGCACCAGTCGGGGTTATCTGTCTCTCGTGGTCTAGAGACAGATCGCTTACGAGAAATGCTTCTACGTGGTGTGCGTGATCTCTTACGGTCGGTACGAAGACTAAGATAACGCGTGAGTGTGTGACATAAGTCGGTTATATCATTCTGAGTCGTGTGAGGCTTTTCTTTGACTGAAAATACCTCGGTAGTAGGTTTCGTAATTTCTAGAATGCGGTCGGCAGATGCAGCTAGCTCGTCTAAGCCGTTGTTCTGGAACGAGACCAGAACTGCTTGCACCTGTTGGGGAAGTTTTGACAAGAAGAGTTGTTTGAATAGACCTTCGTCGAAAGTTCTTAGGCCTATAACCTCTCTCATCCGTTGCAACATGTCTGTCGCAGAACCGTGTTGCAGGTCGATGTTATTGAAGAGTTGATCTAACCTTTGTCGATCGGTTAGATCTCCTCGTTTAAGAATCGAGCGTTTTAAGATTTCGTAAGGATCGGAAACATCACTAGTAAACATACTAGGTGTTACGTACCTGTTGAATTCGCGCGGTAGTGCCTTGACTACTGCGAGGAATTGTGCACGTGTGTCGATCACGCCGTGCTCGGAGAAGTCGGCTTCTGCGTAGCAAAACCAGGCTTCGATGTTGTCGGGCCAGAAAGGCATCAGTTGAAACGAAGGTGGGGACAAAGTCTTAAGCTTGAGTACTTTAGGTGTCTGTTCAGTCATGATGAAGTATGAAGTACGATAATGAACGAGGGGAAAATATATATATATCCAAGAAAAAACACGAAAAAAAAATCACAATGTTTAAAAAAAGTAAAAAATAAGGCAATGATATATAAAAATCCCAAAAAAGAACAGACTCACAGTTGCAATTAGGTGTACCAGATCACGTTGGGTTCACCAATGATGATGTCACAGGTATTCAGTGTTTGACAACGCTTCTACCAGTAACACCTTCTAATATATTTCGTTCCCACCAAGAGAAATCAAAAGACAGAGTCGAGGAGACCGGAAGAGTATATTTGGCGATGACCAATATATCGGAATTCTCTGATCTAATCTGGCTAGCGATTGCGGTTGGTGTTGAGCACGGCGTTAACACACGTGATCTGGTGCGGATGCCTGACCGAGCGCCTTCAGCTAGATGAGTCCACTAAAACATATGGTCAGCATCCAATGTCGAAAACTTAATGCTATTTATTTTGGGGATTTATTTACCGCTACACTTTAAATGAATTTCAGCTAGATTTCCTTCGTTATGGATAGTGAAATATTTGATCAGATCAGATTATCCGAGGTATCCGTTTGAAAAACGACTAAAAAGCCTTACAACCCACGAGAATGGTGTATTTCCTTCTCAAGAGATTTTCATTAAGCTGTTTAATTACTTAAAAACAACTAGTTTTTCATGTTAAGTTTGTGGATAACTTGATCCAATAATAGTAAGTCTTTGCGACGCGCAGATAACTTCACACCTTTGTACTACATAGACGACGTTATTTGATTATTCAATGAAATTTCAGGTTAACTTTATGGCTATGGTAATTTTTAATAGTATTTTGTTTTTAAATCAATAAGAATTCAATGTTGTTATCAATTTCAAATAAATAGATTACAAGAGAATTACTTCATTATTGCCTTTTATGACATTCATTCATCTTGTAAATGTTATCATGCATAAAGTTTAAAGCATAATCCCAGTAACTTGTTATAAACCAATGAACTGATCTGGAAAATGTATTCGTATTTTACAAACTCCCATGATAGGAAATGTGCTACAATAAGATGATGCGTGATACAACAGAGAATGTGACAGAATAACCAATCTCAGGTAATGATATTACTTCTAATTCAATTATAAACAAACTAAACTCAGTCAATGATAATTTATTCAACAAACGATTCAGGTATTTAGTGTGACAATCATTTGATCAAAGTTAAAAGGAGGAACAATTATCGCTTTATTTATCATCATTCAATTTTCTTTAAGGTATCTTTTACAAATCACTTAATACTAGGTGAAATAATGATAGTAACATCAATACTTTTTCTAAGCATTTTAAATTTTGAGAAAAGTTTCCTTACAGTTTCATTTTTGTTTGGAAGGACAATTAACTTTTGTATTCATCAATTTCGTTTAATAAGCAAATGATAAGAATAAACTTACATTGATTAATTTATCAAATCTAATTATTTGATTCCTAGTGTAATTTTTATAGTTAGTTACAATCATTTTGGGAGTACACGGTTGCAACAAATGAATCAAATTTAACGATTATACAGTGAAATTACAATAATCGGATCATACTTTTAATTAATAACTGATATTTTACAAATGATTTTCATTAATTTTAATGCATTAAACACCGTTTCAGTGATTTAGTATAAATAAATATTTAGCTAATTAAAATAACCCATTGTGTCATTGAATCAAAATAAAGAGAATTCAGCGAAGAATTTTTTTTGATGAAATCATTTACTTAAGCTGTACATTCGTATTTATAGTTGTATGAACACGATGGATGGAGAACTACTTCAACTTCGACGGACTCTCATTAGAAATGGTTATCCACGAAGATTCGTCGATAGTAACTTAACACCTAGACATTATCCGGAAAAAGCACCAACAGTAAAAAAGAAAACTCATTTTATAAATATTGAATTTAAAGGAGATACGGCTGCTAAAGTTTTGAATAAACGGATTTCAAAATCGTTGAAGAAAACGTTTTACTCAGCTAAGTTCTGAATTGTCTTCTCAAGCCGGCCTTCCATTCACGGATGTGTTAAGGATAAACTTCCGCTTAGGACTACACCAATGTTCATCTATAAATTTACTTACTCATGTGGGGCAGGTTACATTGGCAGCACAAAGCGATCACTTTCCAAACGCATCTCTGCACACTACCCGGCATGGCTCTTAAAAGGAGGATGTAAAACAGTTACTAGTTCAACACAGAAGCATTTAATCAACTATGGACACCACTCCAAAGGAGTCTTCTTTTAAAATAATCTACACAGTCAAAGGAATTGGATTGACGGGAAGTCGAATCAATATATTATACACTGCTGAGACACCGGCAATCCACCAACTCAAGTCCAAACTTTGCGTGCAATAACGATGCGTCCAGTCTTCAGTAATAAGGATAGTAGGTTGGTGAACCTGTGTTAATCCTGATAGATTGACTTCTAGTGAAGGTTAAACTTCTCATTGGAAATAGTCTCTGATGAGGCTGGTACCACTTTTTCGGGTAAGGCGTTCCAGTCATTGACTACTCAATGAGAAAAACAGGACCCCACTTTAAGTTTACTAGATCGCGATTTGTGGACCTTCTTGCTATGACCCCGGGGATTATTAGTGCTGAAGGGAGCAAAAAGATAAGATATATTAATACCCAAATCATAATTAAAGATGCGAAATGCTAATATAAGGTCACCTGGTGCCCCACGATACAACAAGGGGAAAAGGTTTAGGCGTTTTAAGCACTCATCCTAAGGTAGTTTGGAAAGACTCTTCACTAATTTTGTTCCCACACGCTAAACACGCTCAAGGGAGTTAGTAGCCTTTATCAGACATGAGCTAGCTCCTTGGATACAGTGCTCTAAGTGTGGTCTAACGTAGTTGTTGCATAAAATTTGAAACATTTCCTCGTCAAAAGATTTGAACGCTCGGCAAAGTGACCATAACTCACGAAAACCTTTGACAGCAGCTGCGTTGCGATGCGTAGTTGTTTTCAAGTCATGACTTATTATTACCCCTAAGTTTTTATGTTCTTGAACGCGTGGAAGAGATGTATTATCAATAGTATAGTGGTAATTATTACCGTTTCTGATGTGCATGAGCACACTCTTCCTAGAATTAACTTCTAAACCCCAACCTCGAGCCCATGTAACTAATTCATCTAAGTCAGCTTGAAGATCAAAATGACCAGCCTCACTTTTTATTGTTCTCCAGATCTTTACAACATCCGCAAACAATAATGTTGACGACTTAAGCAACAGCGGTAATTCGTTAACGTAGAAAAGGGAAAGTAGATGGCATAAGACGGTGCCTTGGGGTACACCAATTTTGACCGGCTTCCATCCGGATAGAGTTCGATTGACCCTCATTCTCTGTCCGCGGTCACATAAGAAGTTTCCTATCCATTGTTATACAGCACCTATTATTCCGAAGCTTGAGAGCTTCTGAATAAGATCTAAGTGTGAAACCTTGTCAAGCGCTTTGCTAAAATCTATAAATATCACATCGACAGACAGACCGTTATCTAGGGCTGCTGTTCAATTCCCTCTCGCAACAAGTAAACCGATGTTGCTCGGGAGTTAACAGATTGTGTGAATCTATTTGACTTAGTAGCTTAACCCGAATTATCTTTTCAAGTAACTTAACGACTATGCTGGTTAAACTGACAGGCCGGTAGTTGGATACGATCTGTATCTGACCATCCTTAAATATAGGACTGACTATAGCGTCTTTTCAATCTCTAGGAAGTTGGACGAGTGAAAGGGACATGTTGAAGAGTGACGCCAGCGGTTTTGAAATAATGTCCGCAAGAGATGACAGCAGCCGTGGACGTAACCCGTCAGGGCCCGGTATCTTACCAGGTTTGAGGTTAGTAATCAATGGAAGAACAGTTTACTCAGCCACATGTACAGATCCTACGGATGATATCTTGGTGTGATGGGAACAAGTATTTGTAACAATGGACGTAGAGTGAACTTCGTTAAAATAGTTTGAAAAAGTCTCGGCTTTTGCCCGATCTGATTCAGCTAGTAAATCTGAACTTTTGTGAAACAATAACGGAGGAATACCATCTCTACGTTTCATTCGCCGTATAACATACGGAAACAATTGTTTCGAACAAGTACGGCTATCATGTGCCGACTGTCTTTCGTAAGTTGTACGGGATTTAGCTATATATATTCCGAATTTTTTATATTCATACTTAAATGATGCGTGTCCTGTCAACAAGAACAAGTCCCAGAAGTGTTTCCTATGCTTCAACAACTTCCGGGTTCCCTTATTAATCCATGGAGGGCAATGTGATAGTTTACGTGTTGACCAATGCGTTCAAATGTAGCCTTAAACTTATTCCATTTGCCTCCGATCGATCCATCCGCGTCGACCGAGCAGTTAGTCGAAATAGTACAGTCTCTGATTGTCAGAATACTAGCTCACCAGATATTCAGACGGGATGAAGTAAATACAAATTGTATACCATGTGTCCTAAACTTAAAGTACAGTACGACATGATCACTATTCACTAGCGGGGAGAAGGTGCTGAATGTCGATTACATCCTCACAGTGGTGTGTGAGGACAAGGTCCAACCTCTCACCCTTCTTTGGCCCTAATTCCCTTCAGTGATATGTTTCGGTTGTTTCGTTTTATTATTTTTATTATTGATTTTTTAAATTAGTGTTTTGTAATTTTAAACTGTAATCAGTCATTATTATCACATTTAAACAAGTTTTATTGATTATGATTCAGTTTTTATTTTTATGACCATCATATTTGTCGTTTTTCTTCACATCTATCAACCGAACAATAATCTGACCCGTAAATTATTTTGATCCTTACATTCTTTTATTACCCCTTGATTATTGCATAACCTCATCTGATAATCAAAGTCTAGAATCAATTTTCAATCCTTCTATAGACATATATTTTCCACAAAACTGTAAACACAAATATACAGTTTAAGTAAATGATTTCATCGAAAAGAAAATTTTCGTCTCTGAAATATTGAGCTATTTACATTCATTTGAGAAAATTACTTTTCAAAAAAGATGGACTGTGATTAGTGGAAGAATTTATGACGTGCCTTTTTGCGTATTTGGGAGCCAGTAGTTAGATTTATCTGAATTCCCATGATAATGTTCACACTGAGACTTCAACCCAACACCCATCTCTTCAAGAGTCCAAACAGCCCTAGCTTATTAACCCTGTTTCAAGTCTCAGTGTAAACGTCAACAATGAGATACAGGAATATCCAACTGACAGTTCCCAAATAGGATGAGTCGTGCAGTCCATCCATTCGAAAGCTGTGAAAAAAATGGCCATATTAAACGAAAACGTTCCAAATGCATACATCCCAATAAAAACTGGTCAAATCTCACTCATTATTAATAATGAGATAATTCAGACCCTAACTAGTAATAATGGAACAATCATTATCGTTATCTAGATGTGTGTAAACTAAAGCTCGTTATTAGTTAAAAAACCTTATGATAAAAAATATTTATTTAACGGGCCACAACCGAGAAATTACAAAATTATTTCAAAGAAACATGGCATCATAAAATGTTTCACCTTATGTTTCATAAATTGATTCTTATTGGTTGAATTGCATTTTGTTTATTTAGACAATCGTACACCAAATACTGCTTTATTTTAATGCCTAAAAATGAATGTTCATAAGTTTTCAAAGATTATAGAACGTTTAAAACCCAATAATATTCACTGACCGCTTCATCTTCTTTTGACAGAAATAAGTGTTCATGATTTTCACATTGAATCGATATACCCGAAATCTGATAATGTTCCGAATAAACCTTTACGTGATGTAACATCCAATAACTTCAGTTTGTTATTTCTAGATGATAAGCTTCACAAATTCCAAAGATTCGTGCGTAACATGATCATTTCTTACAGTTAATATGTATTTGTGAACAAGAATTTTCATGCATATAGTTCAAAGAGTTGAGAAGTAGAAGTCAAATAAAAGACGCGAATCTAGACTCACTGATGATTGTCACAGTGAACGACACTTGTGAAAAAACTGAACTCAGTTGTATTCATTATATTGATAAAGTGACGTTGTTAATCCTAATGGTTATGCAATCAAATACTGGTTTCATTAATAAATGATGCATATCAGCACTTTAATTAAAAACATTTTGCATTTTAATACTTACTCCTCACGTGACCTACCATCTGCTTCTATGTGGCTCATTTAATAGAGAAGCTGGCTCATCTCTGACTTCAGCATTATTTTTATAGATATCCATTACTGTAAGGTATCAAAAGCAGCATTGTAAATTTTCATATCACAGTAGATGAGTAAATAAACGCTTTTTCCCCAAGTTCATTTTATTACTATCGTTCAAATTCTGCAAGAACACTAAATATAGTTTTCTTTTATCACAAAAATAACTATATATACCTTCATTCATCAAAAGAGCAAATTATAATTGACCAGGAACTCATCAATGAGATGCTTATTATTTATTAAAATAAAAAAAATGATAACCACATTTTGGCAACTCCTAAAATAAGAAGTCTAAATTCGATACCATCTGCACCTATCGCTGGGAACTGTTTCCCTAAATCACGCCAAAATAAACAGTTCACGAAAAATGTTTCTATAAGCGTTCATCAATGTGCACTATGGTCTTATGGAATTGGTGATTTTGAACGGAACATCAAAAATATTTTTGATAATATGTATTTACCGTAGAAAGAACAATCCAAATAGATCATTTTACGAGAATTGGCTGTAAACACCCAATTTAGGTAACTATCACTTCGATGAATGCTTTAATATTAAACCCAAAAATAAGTATTGTTAAATCCCAAATGATCCAATGGCGATTACTTGATATCAGTTCATGTTCCGTTAAAACGAGAGTGCAGTTACATGGGATTAAATAACCAACAGTAGTCATATAATCTAACTTCTATCTACCTTCTTGTTTGCAATTACATACATAGCATAATATGAGCAATTTTATCAAGTATCAATTTCAATGAAGAATTGAGTACTAGTATGATGACGTTTTATTTTCGCCGAACACTTTCATCCTAATATTTTTACACAATGAGAAATATAAAAATATGTGGAAATAACAATTTATATTTCACAAAAACAAATCTACGTTACATGAAATAAATCACATGGCAACAAAAACGTCACGTTCATTTTATTCTGTACGTTAATCCATTAATATGTTTCGATGAGAGCGAAATACCTCACTTTGTAGAAAAATTAGAAAGAACACGTGATTTCATCCACCTGTTAGTAACAATAGACAAAAACCACATTTCAAACCTCAAATAAAATAAAATTGAGAAAAGACGTCAATTAGTTGGTGTCTCCAAAAATATCAGTTCCAGGTTTTTAATCACCATGTAAAACAGAACTTAGAAGTACATTTTGCTGTCAAGTATCTTGCACCGTTATATGTTGGTGGCACTACTTTTTTGAGTTCAACTCTTTCGGAGCTAAACGGGTGCAGTTCTTACACGTGCTACACCAGAATTTCACAGTTGGTCAGTGGTTGGGTTTTGTATATGATCATCCAGCCAATATCAGCTTATGAACAAGGATTTCTAGTTAAAAAGTTTGAAGTGAAAAGGATATACAATATTTGATGAAATTCTTCAGACTTCAATGTACCACTATCAGCTCCATAAAATTATAGATATCTTAAAATTTTTGAGTCGGAAATCTATCTACTATAAATTTTGTCATGAATTTCACATAAAACTAGGCACTAGAAAAAAGCTGTCTATAAAACTCACATCACTTTTAAAGGAGTTCGCTCAATTTTAAGAGCTGGTATTGTATACCAAACTACTACCGAGGCGTATGAACTACGCATAAGACTATGGACTAACGTTGGTTAACATCGAATAAAAGTAACCTGTACTCAAACATTATGGTACACTTAATTAACATCTCATTGGTAAACGACATTTCGATTCTCATTCATTAGTATTATCCCCTATCTGGATAAAACTTGACTTCAAGAAGTAATGCTGCTAGAAAATAAGAAAATGTCATAAAAATTATGAGAAAAAGATATAGTCTCTTAAGAGTCTTTCCATTAGATATGATTCCGACGGAAAATCGTCTTCCTATTGCGTAAACATTCGAACACTGATGAACCACTTTTCATTAAACAGTGTGAGATCAAGAGATAAAATATGGAGGTTCATAGGACAATTTATTTCACATGAATTTGAAAAGACAACCAAACAGAGGGAATAGCACAGTGTTCGGACAGAGAAAGAAGTATTTCACCATTCAAGTCTTAAATAAATAAGGGGTAAATTCTTCTGGAACTTATTCAGATGTTTAGGCGTACAGAAAGTTAACTACAAACAATGAGCTTTTGTTGTCTGTAAGAACTACAAATTATTTTTTTAGTAAAATTACTGTAAAGACTGCCAACTAACAGGTGACAATATCAATATATATTTACCAGGAAATACTCTGAAGTCTGTTAATTTAAAACATTCGTATCAAAACTTACCAAAATTAATGAACACTCAAAAGAAAAGGTGTAGTCCTGCTGAAAGATAAACGTTCTCTAATAATAATATCTGCTATACCGAGTATCGCTGGAAGGAAAAGAAATGGTTGGTAATCAATCACCCGAAAATTTGAATAAACATTAGATGTTATATTTTCGAAATATATCTGTAGCTTATTAACAACTTTAATTTCTTGTATATATATTTATTTGATGTATGTTTTGTAAGCCTTTCTTTTCAGTAGTTTAGCTATCATGCGTAAATTCTTCATGAATGTAACTGACTGTACACATAAAGTATACATAAATCCTACAGTTTATTTGAACAGTTAGGTACGGTATAAGTGGGTCTTCTAATTTTAAAAAGTGGATGGCCGAAACTATTCTACCTAACTCTTTAGTGAATAAAATTAGCGATTAGTTACGGTCTGAATAACATTCACTTTTATGCACGTGATATTTCAAAAAATATTCCTTATGCCAATCTGATATAATAAAACACTATATTTAAGTCTGTATATAAGCCACCTAAAGAATTTCCAAATAAATGCAAACCACTTTTAAATCACATATCAATCAAGTACTTGCTTTAGTCATAAGCTGAGCTATTTTGTACAAGTGTTCGTCATATTAGAAAATGATTCTTACTTTGGTTTAATGTAGAAAAACTAATAAATTTCTTATGATTTGGTTATGTATCATGAAAAATCATTAGATAATAAACCAAATTAACAAGATATTTAATGGTTTAACTCTCAATAATAGATAAGAATCAGTATTTACTCACTCATATATATCTACTCTTTGAAGCTGAGAAGCTGGACGTGAATATGAATAGCCATAAAGCGAGTTCATCCTGTGGTTAAATTGAAAAGGAAAATGAAAAGATTAACAGTATCTGTAATGTCAACAAAAAAACTAAGTCTTAAAATAATATGAAATGTTTGTATCATATAGGCCGAATTAGGCATCTAATTGTCACAACATATCAAACAGGTAAGTTGTATTAATAGATTTCTTTTTCTAGATTTAGTTATGGCCGCTTATTTCTTATTACGAATCAGTTCTCTTTGAAAATCACAGATTTACACAAGAACTCAAATAATAAAATTTATACATCGATAGTTATTTTATTAATTCCAAAATGGTTTGAGAGTATACTCTGAGTAGAAATCCTGAATTGTTTGAGTGTTGCTCCACGTTTTTTAATGGTTATTTGATCAATACTTAGTTGTACTAGAAAAAACCCAGAAGTTCTGAAAGAACAAAACTCGAACTCCTGTAACACAAAGAATCAAGTCAAATTGTGCTGCAGTTATTATAACGTTAATGAAAATTACTATCAACTGTATTCCTTTGTTTCTCATAAGTTCAAGCGACAAACGATTACGTTCACATTTTTATTAAACAGTTATTTTGGTAGTTCTAAAACATTTTCTCGTGGTGAATTAGTTATATGAAGAGAAATAACTGTCTAAGCACTTATAGATCAACAGTAGCCAACTTATTACTCACATATATTTTCAAGGACAAGATCTAGTTTTTCCTCTAACAAAATTACTAATTTAGCCATCACTTATTCGTTAACTTTTACAGTAAAATTCTTGATAATTGTTCATTTATGTGAATAAATGTTTTGTTTTACATATCGAAGTAGTTAAGTTAATCTGTTAGTTCAGATAAGATACCATGTCAGATCTACATTACCAACTAGATTTGTACATCCAATCAGCGACGTAAAAATGTTTAAAACATTTGTTAAGCATAATCTAGTGAATATTGTAAACAAAATGAATATAAATTGGGCACTTGATAAGACTGCGTTACCAACAGTAGTGTTGTACTAACAAAATAATGTTTTTTTCTTTTAAAAAAGAGATTGAATCGTTCCTTAAGAAGGTGATGTGTTACACTTTGTACATATATTTCATTTAAGCTAAAATATGCAGTTCTTTAATTAACGTTTTATAAATTCAGACACTAAAATGTTTGTAAAGAAGACCAAAAATTGTTAAGCACTCGATAAATCTGGAAAAATAAGTGCGCGAGCAACATTTGCTGTAAATTTATAAGTCAACCAGTCTTTAACTAGATTCGAGCAGTCAAGAAGTTGTCAGGCAAGGTTATTATTTGTAGACCAACATCTAGTAACCCTATTTTCATTAGCACAAAGGTTGAATGACTTACCCATAGTCTGACAGACTACTATATGATCGAAACCGACGTAGAGGAGACACATAATTATAACTTGGTGAATACGTTCTTCGATAGTAACTAAAATAATATAAATGAATACAAGGGACATTGAATAATCTCTAGGACACCAAAGCACACATATCTAATTTTAAAACGTCACTGTATATTATTCAAATTATGTATTACTTCTTAAATAGGAATTAAATCACTAAGTGCATTCACACATTGAAAACTTTATGGTCGATTTTGACGATTGTCAATATTCGAGTATATAGTTATATATTTTCTAAATATGGGGTTAAAAATGAATAATTTCATGTAAGACAAAACGTTTCGTTGGTAAAATGGCAATAGTTGTTTATCAAAATACAAAACCGAATAAAATCTTGTGATCCTTACGTAGTTCAAATTTAATAAAAGCTGAATAATGGCCGACTTATATGTTAAATTTATTCTATTTATTGTTCAATTAAAAAGACCAACATTTCACTCTTTTCTACAGATATCCCCTGCAACAGTTAAAGAATGAGAATTTCTCATGTGGTGAGGTAATCAATACCACTATACGAGGAGAATAAGCATAAATGACATTGATATCTTTTCAAGTGAATATACGTTTCCTAAGTATTACAAAGTTAAAAGTGAGAACTGGCAAAGCAAAGGCAGCATTCCTACAGTCTCAGAACATATGGAACTCAAAATGACTGTGAACCAACATCAAAGTCAGAATCTTTAATACGAATGTCAAGACAATTCTACTGTACAGAGCTGAAACTTCGAGAACTACTACAACCATCATCAAACATGCACAAGTAATTATAAACAATTGTCTACACAAGATACTCAATGTCCGTTGACTGGATACCATTAGTAACTGCCTACTGTGAGAGAGACTTAATCATCTTCTAACTGGAGAAGAATTTAGGAAAAGAGGTCGGAAGTAGATAAGACATACACTTCAAAAATCATCAAACTGCATCACGAGGCAAGCGCTAACTTGAAATCCTGAAGGAAAACGGAAAACAAGAAGGCCAAAGAACACACTACGCCGAGAATTGGAAGCAAACATCAAAAGAATGAATAGGAAGTGGAAACAACCGGAAAGCATTGACCAAGACAGAGTTCGATGGTGAATGTTGGTGGGCGGCCTATGCTCCTCCACAAGAAGTGACAGGAGTAAGTAGTAGCATACACCAAACACCAGAAAAGGCTTGCCCCAGGTTTAAAAGTTAATAATGGACAAAACAAAAAGTACTTGTTTCCAAATGAGACTTTGAATGACGATTATTAATACGGCTAATTGTATATTACGAATAAGTATTTACTTACATGGAGAAAATTCTTGGAAGAAGTAATAATAATATGACATACCTAGGAGTAGTTGTGTAGTCTCTGTAAATATAAATCCGTTTACCGTAGCGTAAATCGTCCTAAAAACAAAAATAGTGGTAGCACAAATAAGAAACAACCAAATTTAAATTTACTGTATTTATTGTATAACTAAACATTTCATTTCAGATAGTATGAATAACTGACGGCTTACTTAATAACTTCCCGGCATACCAAGCTTAAAGGATCTAATTACACAAGATTGCCTGAAACCCAGAATAACTCAAAATCCTGTGTTTATATATATAGAAAAATCTGAATAAACACAGATGTAAAACGATTTTAGTCAATACATAAATATATTGGTGTAATATTTTTGTAACCAACTAGAAAGCTTACTTTTACTGTATTATTAAACATAAACTTAAGTATTACTTCTTCAACGTGGTTTTTGAAAGAAAACTTTGATAAAATCAGGATCTTTTATTGGTTCGAGAGCTAGTTTTCATCTTTCTCATATCAAAAAAGAAAATAAATAGTTTTAAAGCGACAACAGTAAAATATATAATGAGGCAGAGCTGTATCCAAGCTATTCTATAGGTAAATGAATGCACAAAGATTATAAAAGTACAATAGACCTATAGGACCTCCCGTATTTTTTTTGAACTTATCTACGTACTGTTAATAACAGTCATAATCAGTATTTATGTTAGAAACTAATATCAATGTGATGCTAGCCTATAAAACGCAAACGTTACCCTGTTCTTGAATAATACCTCTATTTGGATAGAAAAATAATAACGATCTTCATATCTTTGCAACCCTACACGATCTGAGCTGGGTTTTTGCATCCTATGATAACTATGTCTAATTTTGACCAGAATATGTGATGTTATCTGATTTTTGTACGGTAGATAGTGAACGTTTCTAGTAATTATTATTACTACTGCTTTCAGGTATTAAACTAGGTAGTATTGCAAACGAGACTTCTGTCTATGCTATATAAATTATATTTATATCAGATTAAAAAATTAACAAATTAGAATAAATTATGGACAGATGTTGTATTCATATTATGGAATGTAGCACACAAATGTAGCTGCAGATACCTGTTCACTATAGGTTTCCTATTATAAAAGCTTTAAAACTATGTATGTTTCATCTTATTTTTGATGATCAAACTAAACGCTACCACATAAATTTAAATGAAAAAATTTTCCAAGGAAGACAGAAACAGTGATAAGCTTCATTTTAAACGTGATTAAAAAAACTCGTCTACTGTATATTATCGACAAATATATTAGTTCCCCTTTTTAAGTAGATTCTGGCCCGAATGTCAGAGCAATACCACCAACTACTGTTAACGCTCAGATACTGTATTCAATGACTATCTTAAGGTTCATCGACGGTCCAATATTACTGTATATAGAGAAGGGTAATTGCAGGTGAGGTTTGCTTAAGTATATCCAAATAAAACTTAATTGCGGAGAAATTCCATTGCTATTCCGTTGTTTTTAATTAAGTCAAATTATTTATCCGACTTTTGGGTACTTAGCGCCGTAGAACTTTAAGTAATGAAGTCAAAGACACAGTGCTTAGATTTCCAGTTGGATATAGCATCACTTAACATTAACTTTGCTTACTTCAATCTAGTTGTTAAATTCCACCTAATACAATCTTACTCAACGCCTAGTAATACTTTAGTCACTAGTGCCTACAAAGCTCAATGGACTTAATATTCATAAGTTAAAATAGGCATGAAAAAGTTACTAAACTTGGCGTTATCACCTCATCTAATGACTGATAGTCACCTCCGTTATAAGTGGTACGTTATAAGTAATCTATAATGCATAATCACGATATATCCCTGTAGTACCAAAAAAAGGAACAAATGAAAAACAATTCTGAAACTCATGTTCATGATTTTCTTAGCGATACCAATGTTTTTAAAACTTTGTCTGGTGCGTGATTATTACATGTCAGATGATGAGATGAGAGCATCAGCTTGACAGCGATTTACGACGTTTTTAGATAGTTCAGTTTTTTTAAAGACTATGAACTAAATAATATTTAAACCCTTCAGTAATTTTTTGAGTAAATGCTACGTAACTCGTTGTGCACACACTTCTATACTTTTGATTTACACTAAAGCTCCAAAAGATTTTCACTTACGAACGGTCTGTTAAAAATATTAATCACACAATAGTGATTGGACCATTCAGTAAGTTCAAAAAAGAACTTGTATTTCACCAAGTCAAAATTTCACTAATGCTTAAAGGCTCACGAACTAAGTAAGTTGCAGGCAACATGCTTACCATAAAGTATTAGTGATAAATGAATATTTGCCTTTTTCAAGAAGACCCAACCTATTTCACTCGAAGTATGATGCACCACATAGATAATACCAAGGTGATTGTCAGTCAGTTTACTTATTTTGGTTCTGCGTTAGAAGCTCAGCACGTGCTACAAAATTAGCAACATAATTTTCACACGTCTACTAAAGGAGATGTAATAACTGTTCACAAAGACGTAAGATGTAATAATATATGACTGGTAATTAGTTTGCTAGATGGTGTATCGTCATGAACGATCAGTTTTGGCTTTACAAAAAGTAGACAAATTAGAACATGTTAAAAATATGTATGAGTTACAATACTCAGCATTCTGTAGGGTGTTTTTGTTCTCAATGCGGGGCACACCAGGTGACAAACGCCAGGCGAATTGTATCACTTGCAGCGTAGGCGAGATGATCGTCTGTCAGAAAAAGAGCGAGTATGATGCGCAGTAGTTAATTCTCTATTATTTTAAAACTCTGAAATCTGGTTTGTGAAAGTGGAAGACATTTTTAAGCCACGACCTTTTAGACAAAGGTGTCTTCAAAACATTGAGCGTACAACGTTGAACGATCAAGTGGACAAAACTGACGTTAAAAATAGAGAGCTAGGCAGATGTTCAGTCAGATAATAATGCAGTAAATCTTCATAGACTTGTGTAATTAGAATGCGTTTTAGGTACATATGAACACATTTCACATCGACAGGAAATATCTCTTGGTGTAAAAGTAGGTTAAAAATAAGGTAAGACTGGCTAAACTAAAAAGTTGTTTCAGCCCATGGAGTCAACGAATGTTAGTCTGTGACAGTAATGGATATAGACAACTTGTTGGTTGGAAATGTTAGGTGATAGGGGAAAGATGGACTCAATACTTACACGGCCTCCAGTCTTCATTTCAAGTATTTTTTGTTACATTCCTTTCTACCCTTTCTTGTCGAATTATATTCTCGAATATTTCGAATTACCTACTGTCATTGATACTACGTTTATCCCTTACATCTACCATTCATTCCAGTACGTTTGGCTCATATTGGCAATAAAATGTGAAAGTTTATACAAACGTATATTTTTTCTCGGTTATGCTTAGTGGCTAACTTACTTAGTTCTTCCCAAATAGCTTTCTCCAGCTGGAGACAAAATTTCAACCAGAAACGGTTGTCAGAAAACCCTATTCTCAAAGTTGAAATCCTTTGAGACGAAGATATTTTATACCCATATATCTAAAATTTTGCCCTTACTTTTTCTTTAGAAAACATTTCTAATCATAAAAGTTATGATTACTAAGATGATCAACATTTTTACCTTTAATCATGTAAAAGAATTGAATAACTCTACTTGACAGTACCATAGTAAGTACTTCAAAGTGCTAAGTACGAAAATTAGTCCCATGAGGTAAAACTTTTGTAAAAAATTGCATCTAATTTACATTATAAACTTACATCAATTTGTCTTGAATCCCTATACGAATAACGGTAATCTGAATTCATCCATGGTTTAAAAACACCACTTTCGTTGTAATAGCCAACCAAGTCGTTATCGTAGTAAGATGACATTGAAAGATAATTACGTTAAGACTGCGCGAATACTCATGAGAGCTATATATATCCCGGTGAAACATCTATTAACGTTTAAAACAAACCACTCCATGTAAACGACCACCAATATCCTCTGGTTCGTCACTTTTTTAAAAACTTTCGAAGACGACATCACAAAAGAAATCGTCTAATAGACAAAGCGACAGGATGATTGCAACGTAAACCGTCTTCAGATCAATTATTCATGGCTCAGCTTTCACTTCCAGCATCAAATGAGTATGTTCTTAGATAACTGCAAAACTAACTAAACAAACTATCTGCGAGTCGCAGAATGTATAACATCTAAATAGCAACTGTTATAATATGATCTTTCAAAGCTATTATTTGATTCAGGGGTGGTGTAGTGTCTGGAACGCCCGCTTTATGTCATTCTCATTTCTGAGCAGACGAATTGATTCGATTGGGATGGTTATTCCGTATGTTTGACTTTTCTATTACTTACTTGTAACCGTGATCAATTTTTACATTTGTGTATGATAGTACGCACGTATTTATCTACTAGCATGTTCTTTTATATAGATTGTATAAGCAGAGTTATTTTGATATTGATTGAGTTGGTGAATTACCAAACACAAATACTCTGCACATTTGATGCATCTCTCGATGCTTTTGTTACTTAATATTTCCATGGACGAAAATATTTATCTCAACTACAATTTGTATTTGACCTTCAATATTCACGTTATCTTTACGCGGCTAGTCAACAGAACCGTACAATACAAACGACGTTATTAGAGAAATATGTTAATAAGAGTAGTTACAAGAAATAGAGCGTAACAACTGCTATATGGACCAGTCTATAACTTGCAACAAACTGATACGCATCGTTTGTCTTTTGCCTTGACGAAAAGCGGTAGTGAGACCATAATTTATGAACGAACGTTCAGCGACGCTAGCGTGACCTTGAGAATGTCCACATACTAACTAGGACCAAATGAGGGTTATAAACCATAGTGGGAAGACAGAATTAGGATTGAATGTTGATTGTTAAGGGTTAGGAATTAGTTCTATGATTTTCATCACCGATTGATGTAAGCTAAAATGCTACTAGACACGGTAGGTCGTTAAGCGAACGTTTCTTCTCTTCCATACACAACCATTTGAAACATTTGTATATTCTATTGAATCTATAAAGTTGATTGAACTTTTAAGAATGTCAGAAAACTTTGAGGGTTTGTTACTTTTATGGAGTAGAAACTATGTTCATCATATAGTAGATTGTACTTCAAAATGCTGCAATCAACTAGTTGTTAGGCTTCTTCCGTGAAAATAGTTTTTAACATTCCACACTTTAAATTTCTGAAGTTAGTATACACAAAGGGACATATGTTTGGCTAGCCACGAGAGTTTTGTCAAGGTTTGAAAGGCCAATATACTGATAGGTTTATTTAAATGGGATGTATAGTAACTAAAATATTTTACTTACTTAGGCTTGTTACACTTCGTAGAGGAGCCACCCACCAGCACTCACCATCCAATCCTGTCCTAAGCAATCCTTTCCAGTTCTTTCTAGTGCCTATTCATCCTTCTCATATCTTATTCTATTTCCCGGTATAATGTGTTCTTTGGCCTTCTTCTTTTCCGCTTCCCTTCAGAATTCAAAGTTAGCGCTTGACTCTTGATGCAGTTTGCTGATGTCCGTAATGCATGTTCTGTCCATTTCCATAGTCTTGTAGTGACTCACGTTTATCACGAGAACACGACTGGTTTAATAAAAACAATTATTATTATAACCAACTGTACCAGTGTTTGTTTTAACGTGCTTTTGTTTGACTGTGCTAATGACAGCTATTTTTTGCTTCCATTCTTATTCCCACACTTCGATTGTAACTTCGCGCGAATTCGGTTACGTTCTGTAACCAAGCTTGTATCCTGGCACGATCTCGGTATCCTTTCGATGCCACGAGATCGCCAGCAAATAAACCTCGACTTGGTCCATTAATTGTCTTCTGGTATTTGGCTTCTCGGAGATTTTATGGGTTTCTTTGGTTACGTTCAACCTACGCCTTCTGATTTATTTGGCACGTGTTTCTTTGTAGCGGTGTTCATAATCAACCGCGACTCGACGCCACGCTACAGTCTTTTCTTATTTCCCCCTCAGCTGGAAGCTGGTTTTTCCTCTCCAACAGATGACTGTTGCTAATAATATTCGGACAATGGATGTTGAGTATCTCGCGTAAATATCTATTTATAAATACTTGTGCACGTTTGATGATAGTTGTAATAGTTCTCGAAGTTTCAGCTCTGTACAGTAAAACTGTCTTGATATTCGTATTAAAGATTCTGACTTTGATATTGGTTGAGACAAAAACAATATTTGACATAATAAAGAGTCGATGGTTCCAAGGTTGTTCACAAGATGGATTGCTAAGAACCACATTACCTATTTAACCTTTCTAGATGCATCAATATTACTTCCATTTCATCCCCCACAGCTTCAGTCCCCAATTCTCAAACGTTCATAATCAAGATGTATCTATACGGTAGGTTCCAGAGCTTCTTAACTAAGAAATACAGCTTAGAAGAATCGACCTATGATAAGTAACAATATCAGTATTGTATATGATTAAAGACGTCAGGCATAATAACTGCTTGATAACGCTTTTGTTCGCAACACCTTCATAATCGAGGTTTCCAAAGACATTCAAACCAGATGTCATGAATGAACTGGTTCGAAGATATGTCTGGAATACTGTCTATGTGTCCAAAGTATATGGTTTAAGCTAACTAGTAGATGTAATGGTTGTGTAACATGGCGTACACAAACGTGGTCTGATGATTACGCTTGTCAAAGTTCATCTAACTGGTGTACATCCAGTAAATATAATGAGGTCAGAATCAATGTAGAGGAGTAACAAAACTATTTATTTTGAAGGATAATTTACCACTATAGTGAACAAGAGCAAAAGTGGGAACAATCGAATGTACTTGAACACAAAAATTACAGAACATCTCAGTAAAATCGGAGATCCATACAGTAAATACCTAATTTGCAAAATGTCACACAATCGTCTCAGACTTCACTGCTCCTTCATTTCCACAGCAATCATTCACTGTTCTCGTCCTCTTTTCTTCCATCCTCCTAACCTTCTCTTGCCAGGTACTCCACTTTGATGCTACATACTACTTATATCTATCAACATCAGTAGCACGCACCAGATCACCACATGATATACGAACTAACAGCTCCCATATTTCCGTAAAACTTACTCCAGTAGTTAAGAACGAAGCATCGCATGATCATATCAAAAATAACGTGCACACATGCGAATGTTTTGCGCTTCAATTAAAGTTAAGAGTATGAATAAGGTTCAAACCAATGATCATTTTATGCAAACGTAGCACGATGATTTTAGATCTTTTACAGGAATCAGAAAGCTAAGGCCTACGTATAATTTATCAACCTCTATTTCTACAATTATTATACCCCCACAATATTTTCACGTATATTTCTTAAGACTTGATTTCTCAGCAGTGAATGAATAAAGTATCCTCCATCAAAACTCAATAACCATAAAATAAAGTTCTATAAATGATATCAACCGAAACTTTCCTTCTTCAAACTTTGATACAACAACAGTGAATTGAAAGATACTTTTCTAGACTGTTGCAACAGATGAAATGTGAAGTAACCTGGTAGAATACTAGACGTAAAATGTTCATTATTCTCTTTTCCCCTCTCACAAATAAAATGTACGTCAAGAAATCTAGGGCAGTCAAATCTAAATCATATCGGTTTTTATAATCAGTCTTACGATTGACTTAAAGTACTCCGATGAGACGCGAAATTCCCAAAGTAATCGTAAGCTATTCTTGAAAGCTTCTTGCTGTAGGCATCTACAACCTACTTGCTGATTTTGAAGTTCATTTGCAGGCTGTTTACAGCAGCAAACTAATTAGTGAAGGAACTGATCATAATTCATTTTTAACGATTACGTGATACATAATTTCTCTGGTCAGCTATCTATACTAGTCTTTCGACTGTTAGTATTGCATACTGAAAATCTATCCAGTTATTACGGTGTTCAAACTTTAAAATCTAATTTTTTTGAATTAGTTTTATACCATATGAAACCAAAGTAAACAGTGAAATTACAACTGTGAATTTAATTGAAAACAGCTAATTACAATAAAATAATTTGCTATTAATTCAGAACAAATGTAAATGTGTGTAGCAAGGGGTCGAGTCGCGGTAGACTATGAACACCGCTACAGAGAAACACGTGCCAAATAAAACCATAAAATCCCCGGGAAGCCAAATGTCAGAAGGCAGTTAATGGACCAAGTCGAGATATATTTGCTGGCGATCTCGTGGTATCAAAAGAATACCGAGATCGTGCTAGGGTACAAGCTTGGTTTTAGAGCGTAACCGAATTCGCGCGAGTTCACAATCAAAGTGTAAGAATAATGGATGTTTTTAGCACAGTTAAACAAAGAGTACATTAAACAGTCACTGGTACAATTGGTTATAATAATAATTGTTTTCAAAAAACCAATCGTGTTCTCGTGATAAAAGTGAGTCACTACATGTGTAACAGTTTTTACGTTGCATATCAGCGTATTCTCATCAATAAACTTTTACACGTTAAGTAAATCATGGAACACTGATGTGACACAGCACATGGTTTATAAACATACGATGAGTCAAATGCGTTATTTCCAGAGAAAAATAGAAAGTCTGAAAATTATTGACAAAACTAACTGAATTTATTCACATAATGATCATTAAAATTATTGGGATTCCTTTACGATATTTTATCTAATGGTCCCCATTTAAGTATTAATGTTCATTCAACGATGTCCTCTGTTTTTGTTCATTTCGTACCAAATTACCAATCACAAGATGATGCACAAAACTTGGGATTATTTGCCCCAAACCTTGTCTTTACAGAAATGTGACACTCAATGTTGACTGATTTTACTGTCGTAAGTACATAATCGACTACACCCGTTTTGTAACGCAGTATTAATATTAGTCGTTCTTTATTGACCAGTATCAGCATTTTTTCAGTACTTACAAAAGTCAGACACTATTTGTATGAAGCTTTTTGGTATGTCGTTTTGATAGCTCTTTAATTTTCTCGGAGACAGTATATTACACATTTCAAGAGCTCCCTTATAATTTCACCTACTCATCAAACATTACAAATAGTAAATTGTGGGGTCGGATAACTTAATTTAATTACCACACTATCAACTTGAACAATAGAATTTGTGTAACATTAAATATCAGACAATATATTATATTTTATACTGAACTGAACCAATATTGTATATTATGTTTCAAAAACAAACCTAGTAACCATTCGTAAATTCGTGTAATTAATTGCTTCTATACATCCTAACTGGTTTCGATGCTAACTTACTTCCGTGTAAGTATTGTTTTTGAGCATATTCAGCTTTTACATTAAAGTGTTCTAAATCTTAAACCCCTTTAATTAGTTAAGAATACATTTATCACAGTACCGAATTTTCGTCAAACCATGTTCTTCCAAAATACTCCCATCTACAATAGTCTTTAATAACAATTGCTTTAGTTGGATGTCTGGAGAGAATTAATAAGTCGTAAAACATTCCTATTAAAACCTTCAGACATTAATAATGGTTTAGATTTCAACAATATGAATATTCAAACGAAATACATTTGTGTCATTCCTTTATGTAAAGCTTTTGTTAGCTGTTAGATGAATTTTAATATTCATGGTTGCACATTTATTTAGTCGTTATTGAAAGTTGTAGCACAGTGTGAAAATATTTCCATGGAATTTTATTCGATGAATGTAGCCGAAACAGATAGCTAATATTCCATTAAGATAATTTTTATCAGTAAACTTGTCTTGTAGTTCACAAGAAACAAACGTTACAAGTTGAATTTCTATAACAATTAATTACCTTAAGCATACCTTTACATTTAACTGCGCAAATTCTATCTATTTCATCTTGAAATGGAGTAGATCTTAGCCGTTAGGTAGGAACAATATCATAAGCATAAACAGGCACTATTTTCGAAAATATAAAGTGCATAACTTCAATAATGAAATGTTTTAATAGATCTTATCCGCATTCTGTTAGTTGTATAAAATTATAGAAGTTTTTACATTGATAAATACATTCAAAACGTGATATCAACTAATTAGATGCCCTGATATCTATTCATGATAATTTAAAAGAAAATGATTTCACACATTTATTTGACTGAAAACGTGTGAAACTACTTACTTTCATCTTTCACTTTATATTAAATAATAATGACACCAATTTTTATCAATTTGCTAGTAGTATGCTGCAGAAGCATAAACAATTAGGGTTAATACATGGTATTTTGATAATAAAATGGCAAAAATGATTTTAGTCCTGGCAGATGGAGACTTTAAATAATGTATTTGCTGTGTGCTTTAACAAATAAGTAAGAAAAGACCTGTATCTTCTATATCTCTATCCCCATGAACTTAGTTAAGTTTGCAGGTCTGAGAAGCTAGGCAAATGGTATTAAGACTTGGAGAAAGTAACATGAGACATTTACTACCGAGTTTTGACAATTTATATTTGTTATTTGAAACGTTTGTTACGTATGAAACAAAATAAATCGCGAACTTACTGTTTATTTGAAACATCATAGTTGGTAAGAAGTCATAAACATGATAGTTTTATCATTACACTCATGATTTATAAAAATACATTAACTATTGAAAGAAACTACACTCACGGTTGTGAAAAAAATCAAAAGTAATCAACAAGGTATTCATCCATGTTAGCAAAAAGCTCAAGTTTATTATTATTCAGAATATTAGTAAATTTTTCAAAGCTACTTACTTCGCCAATGAAAATTCCTTAAAGCTGATATTTCAAACAAACTAACCTAAAACTAACACTAATATCGCTTTATAATATTATTTCAACCATTTCCACTGTTCATAGTCTTTAGAAAAGTAAATATACAAATCATGTTCAAAAATATACAAATTAGTAAAAATAATTATCTTTTTGAAGTCCAAGGTTATCTAACATGTAGAGGATCAACTGACTCGTCAGACTATCTAATTTCAAACTCATAACTCTGACTTCGTTAAATTACTCGTAATTTATCTAATACCTATACCATTTGAAATGACGAGGCTTTTTTGTATTAATTACAAAACTAGCTATATTTAAAAATGGTCTTCTACTGAAGACAAGTACCAGCCGATTAATAATCATGTGTTGGGAAATACTTACAAATAATGCTTTCTGTTATAATAATTAGCTGCTTTTCTCACAGACAATTCTCATCGGTGTAGGAACAAAAACTGTATGCAACCAATTATGCAATTCCTTCAGTGAATTCTATAAATGATCAGACATATATCGAGCTGAAATTAATTTCAGATTTAAATTTTCTTGAAAAGCATGTTTTACTAAGTAACTTCAGTATTGTATTAAACGAAACAAAAAAACTACCAAGCTACTGAACGTTTCGTTTGTCAACCACTATATTCTAAGACTTAATAATGTTAATGTTACTTTATTTTGAATCATGTTCTGTGTATCATGTTCCTATGCCAATTCCACTTTAGTTGTAAATGACAAAGTTTATTATCAGATGAAATCTTAAGCAGCTGATCGAAAAATATAGTTCCTTTTTCCCTAAACTACAAACTATCAAATGACAATTCTTAAAAAGCAAACACTTTTAAATGTGATATGTATAATGAACAAATTGACCATGATTTTAAATGAAGTAAAGGTATGACTATGTGATGAAAACGATTATGACAAATTTCATGTAAATTTCAAACTGTGAAATCGATTGGTATGGCACTTGACTAGTTTTCCTATTTTCAGACTGAATCCGATTTATAACATTGCAAAATATACGTGATTATGAGGAGGAGAATAATATAACACTGAGAACAACCATTTAGGTAATGGACCGAAAATACGTTGAACATTGAAAAGACAGACAAGACAAAAGTGTGAAACGGTTACTGTGAACAATTTAGGTTAAATCACTTGCATCTGTCAATCTTTAGTATCCACTAGATAGTTCTCAAGCAACCTTTAGCTTTCACACTAATATCACGGTCAATAAGTTACGTTTCACTATCTTTTCTATGCCGGTTATATTCAATCTCATTTTTATCGTCAGCTTGTTTGCATTAATTTAGCTCACTGAAAGTGATCTTTCAGTAACTTCAAAATCAACAAGTATTTGGAACAGAAATCATTAATTTCGTCTGATGTATTTTTTAACTATCATTTTCATTGATCAAATAAGTCGTGTTATGGTAGAAATACTGGGTTCGACAAGAAAATATAATAGCTTGTAAAGTGAGATGGAGTCAGAAATATTCATCTTTTGAGTAATAGCCGATATATTGCTATCTAGTCTATAGTTATGAACACTAAATTAAAGTACTGAACACAGTGATGTATACTCCTGATATTTAGAGGTTCAAAGCAGTCACCAGAAGGACTTACACATATTTTGTGTTTTTTGGGATTCATCTGCACGACGTTTTTAGAAAATCAAGGGATTGTTTCCAGTGTGCAGAAATAAGAAATTAGTCAGCCTGTAGATTTAAAACCACAGTTGATCATGTACAAGAATTATATTGATTGATGGAAAATCAAATTCTCACTCCACTCTGACAGAGTCAGCCTATCAGTTGAACTATTTTTGGTATAAGATGCTATGATATGCCTGTCTTATGCGCATATAATTTATTCCAATATAAGTGACCGGAATTCCAGTTTTTGGTTCACAACCAACTCAAGTAAAATTGATACATCGAAAAATTATAGAGAACTGTTCTTAAAATTTACATCTGAAACTGTTCTGAATACTATCATTGTTGTCTTTTAGGCCAGTCCAATATCACGTGACTTATTAGCCAATTGGAATACGACTGATACAATCTTAGTACTGTGCCAAATCAATGACGTACAGCCGGTATGAGCAGCCTAACGTCCTTATTGCTCCTTTTCCCTCCTACCCCTGCCAGTTGGGAACAGAACACCAATACTAGCTCACACCATACGAATAATTTATTTCAGACATATCTGGTTTATATACAAGCCCAAGGACCACATCACACAATAAAATAGGAAATAACATTTGGACAAGACCAAACCAAAAAGTGGCTGTGATTGTGGGTGACGGTAAGTAATAAACTGAGTATAATTTAAGAACAGTAAATCGTATCATAATAGTCGATAAGTCAAAATAAAGCTTATATTAAGAGGCTTTTCTTCGTTAATCTATTACCCCTGTAACCGTTATTATATCAATTTCAACGGTGTTTGAAGTCAAAAGGTAATGAGAAGCAGCGACTGCAGTTTATTTGGTGATAACGCAAATCACAAAGCTATAAGCATTTCAAGCAAGTTTGAAGCAGAGAAGAGAACATGTATATGCGAGCAATCACATAGACAAATTTGTGGTCAAATCGCATAAGGGCACAGCAAGGCAAAGTAAAAGCTGATAATAAGATTTGAGTGCATATATACATGAGGAGGAGGATGAATCATCGAGTGATATTTAAACGACCAACATTTTAGCTAAAGTCTGTCATGTAATCTAGTGATCATAACGGTACAAAGAATTATGCGAACCGTTACTGTTCTAATAACACTGTCTATTAAGTTAATAAAAGGACTTAACCAAAATTAGCCATAATCGAAGTTGGTTTTAGTCTACTTGCTATAATTTAATCTTCACTAGGATATAACAATCATGTACCCTGAAACAATTAATCATTGACAAATTTCTCATCGTCATATATAACACAAAAATTCAGAATAACTTTAACTACCTGCCTCAAGTAAATCTTATTAAGGTAATTTGTAATAGGGTCATTCGATCGAATCGTCTTATCTACCAAAAATCAACATGGAAAACGAATTTACACTCACCTATTATTTGGTAAAAAAAAGACAGTTATAAACCATTATTTTCTATTTGGTAAATGATAATTCTTCTCGAAAGTAATCAGCATTTGTTACCTAGCAAGAGATCCTCATAGGTTTCTTAAACTAAAAAACGCTCACTTCATTACTACCCAAAGATATGATAGAAACAATAAAACGTAAAGACGATGCATTCATAAATAATACTACTTTGTTATTATTTAAGACTCTAAAATTATATATCATATCATTGTGACTGTTGCAAACGGTTTGTTTATTATGATATTTTTGTCAAATTTTGTGAGTTCTCACAAGTTCACCCGTATTTATTTATTGCTTGTGACAAAAGAATTTTAAGTTTGGTTTGAAATTCAAAAGCGACAAACAATCATCCATCACTTTGCTGATGAGTATCTTTAAAAAAAGAACTTAGACATAAAGCTACTTGTAAATTAGCTTCAATTATTTTAAATTAAGGATAATTCAAATCTTATCGACATATCTAAAAAGAAAATGTTTACTAATCTAGAATTAAAGTTATATCAGATAAGTTGTTTTTGAATTCAGTTCGACTAGGTTAAAAATATTCTTACAAGGCGTTCACTAACACACTTCTACAAGGAAGACAAATTAACTCGACTAAATTTTCTCTTGCAAACATACATCTTAACTGGCTATATAGAATTAAGCACATAAGTCATTTGTCGAGAATTGGGAACCATCCCCAATTACGGTCCACTAAAGGGAAATGCAGAATTTCGAAGTCATCTATCTTACTACATGAAACTAACCGTAACCACACAGTTTTAGACTTAACACTTAATATTATTCACAAAATCAAATCTATTCTACTAAATTGTTTAGATTTCTATATTGACCATTTTCATAATTCTAGCTCTTGTTATACTTTTCTCTTCTTTTTCCTCTTAATGTTTCTCCTACTTCCTAGATGTCCATAAATTCGTAAAATAGTAAGTCATTGTAAACTTCTCATCTAAAATTTGTGAATTTCATTTATTTAATTTCCATTATCCCGTATTTCATTAAATTGTATATTTATTGATATTGAACCTCAGTTACCTGCTTTGAAAAAAAGCATACTATAATTGTCATGACTTTAAGTCCGGCTAGGTATCACGTGATTTATCCGCCAATCAAAATACGACTTGTACAATCTTCACACTGTACTAAACCAATGACGCTCGACCAGCATGAGTAGTCTAGCGTCCTTATTGGTCCCATGTTCGCCTAGCCCGTCCACTTCAGTCTAGAACACCAATACCAACTTCCACCATGTGAATCATTTATTTCAAACACACTGGGCTTATATATCAACTAAACAGACCACAACGTACCATAAAATAGGAAATAACATTTACACACAATAAAGCTGAAAAGTGGCTGTGAACGTGAGGGACAGTAGTCAATAAACTGAATATAACTTATGAACAATAAATGGTACAATAATAATCTATAGGTCAAAACGAAGCTTATAATAAGGGGACTATAGATATATAAAATCTAATTATTGAATAGTTATACCATAAGGATATATAGATAATATTAGTTCATCAATAGGTCTCAGAAGTTACTCGTAATTCAATCTTCGCTAGAATATAACAATAATCTTTTGATATTTAGCAATTTTTAATGTTTAGTGTCTTATAGATCTGATATTTTTTGATTTCATTGAATAATTTATCCATTTTTTTTACTCACAAATATGTAATACAACACTATGAATTTCACGTATTATCACTTGAATATCTTGTGATAATGAACAAATTTTATAATCATAATTATTTCATTTAAAGATGATACAATAAATCTCGATAGTGAAATTATCGCGAATGAAATCTTCTTCTTATTTAACTGATATGATAATTGTTTTTGAAAATACTTTTTGAGTAACTGTTAATTTCGAGTTTTCTTTCTAAATCTAAAATCTTAAAACGGCAATATAATATCTGACTTATTTTTATTATCTTTAGTCGAGTTCTTTCTGCTAAATCAGATATTTTAATTATATCTTCCTAAGCTATGAAAAATTCAGTTGTTTTGTAGTGTGGGTTGCTTATATCCATATAAGTAGTATATAACGGTGGTGAGACATAGAAGAAGATCGATCAGAAAAGAACGGAAATGACACGCAATTGATATGAAAATGCATGAACAATTGAATCTGAGACAATGGACTGATATTTGCAAAAGGAACAGTGAAGTTTGAGACGATAGATTGATATTTTGCAAATTAAGTATTTACTATATGGTTCTCAGATTTTAGTGAGATGCTCTGTAGTTTCGTGTCAAATACATTCGATTGTCCACACTCGTGTTCTTGTTCATTACAGTTGAACATCTGAAAATTTGGTGATAGTTCATTTTACTGAATGTTAATAACATTCGAAATCTTAATAAAGTGAAAGTTCGACGATACATTATAGCATATTAAAATAGACAATTCTTTGAAACATTATACTCACCTTAAGATTTCTCTATTCATTATTTTATGCTGATCTCAAAACTAGTAATTTTTTTCTTTATTATAAATTACTGAAGATTATAGTTAGACTGACATTGAAAATATTTTAAGTAATGAAAGTGAATCATAACTTAAAAATGAATTAACGAATAGTCAATCAACGTTTATTACTAAAATTTAACAATCAATTAAATGATTTTTTCTATTTTCAAGGACATTTAGATTTCCAGAATGTTTTAATTGAATGTTTTTCACCAGTGTGATCAAGAATATGAGCTATTTTTATTTGAATGATTACATAAGAATTCTTGAATATGATGTTGAACATCATGAAATAAATAATTCGTACCGGATGACTTTAAGTGTTTCGATAACTATTATTGAGGGCGAGTGGGTAAACACTTTTGCATATACTACAGCTCTTTAATATATTTATTCAAAGTTAAGATGTACATTATGTTGTTCTACAAATATTTGAAGATTTATCACTCCCTATTCGCTCAAACATTACTAAGTATTACATGAATCGATCACTGAATGTTCCTGTTACCATGTCCTATAGTCCTTAGTGCTAAATGAGTTCTTACAATCAACTTTGCTATATGATTACCAAACTTATTGGCCAGTTAATTTAATCAACTAATTTCTACAACCAATTAATTGCAATCCGAATTACTTCATGCTAAAAACACTGATTAAGGTATTGGTATCTCAAAAAGATTAATTCCCTCAATGTGGTAGATACTAACGACAGCCAGTAAACAAAAGTAAAGGTTCTTCAATATTTCTTACAGATTACCTCTAAAAGTCCGTAATCAGAATTAGTTTATCTTTCTTAGAACTGAGTACCATAAATTATTTCATAACTCTTTAGAACTAAAATATATAGACTAAATATCAAATTAATTGAATTTATACGACATAAAAACCATTTGCAAGAATGTAAGTAACAGAATTTATATTCAATAAATCGAACACCTTATTTAACAAGATGTCTTTCTATAAAGATAATTTTTAGTCGATGGTAAGAAATGCAACTATTGTAATATGTTAGCCCTTTGTCAGAAACTCTACACATGAACTATTATTATTAATTGGTCTAAATTTAGGAAAACTTGGTAATTTAGGATACTTTTCACCATACAAATTTGAATCCGTTTAATAACAGTACTGAGATTTTTTATTCAAAATTGTCTGTAGCTAATAAGAGACCGTTCAATTTCGATCCTAAACATCAATCGGAAGATTCAAACAAAACAATACCAAATGAATTTAAACTTCATCTAACTACACAAGCAAGTGGCTATCAGGACGCAGAGACTAAGTGGATGACGCGATGGCGTCTGAAGCGAACGGTATTGGGTTCGGGTCCTGGAGTGAACATCCACTCTGGGATGCAGGTACATCCGGCTGACGAGTCCCGAATAGGACGAAACGCGCATCCTAAATTCCACTACTAGCCACCATCCATCTTTGCTTATCTGTAGCATAGTTTGTAAATTAATTTTTGGAATATTATTCAACTAGTATTTGTCAAAGTTCAGAGTAAGTGACCATACATTTGCAATCGTACAAATATTACAGCTTATAATGAATTTTTTCAAAGACCATAAACGTAATAATTTCACGAAGCAAAATTATGTTCATTGTTGTCATGACACGAACTGCGTCTTAAACAACCAGATACTTCAGATATATTAATCACAAATTATTTTTTAGGTTGATTAACATTTTGTTTACATACAAAAATCCCAATTTATCTTCTAATCGTTCTAGAATATACTGCTAAATACTGACACAGAACTGATTAAATTATACTGAATAATGTTGTCTAGGCTTTGCAATAGTTGTCACTGTGATCAATGAAGCTGAATCCAGTACCAGAATCTACCATAGATATTGATTTTATGGTGAGACTATAATTTATTAACAGACCAATCACACTTAAGAGAGGTCTTGGGTTTTGGCACGAAATTCATTTATCCATTTGGCTAAATAGCATTTTGGCACTATAACTGATGTCAGTTCGTGATGAAAACCCTAAATCTAATTCCTAACTCTAACATCCAATTACAAATTCAATCCTAATTCCTTATACTAGTTTATAACCTTCATTTAATCCTAGTAAGAAGGTAGATATTCTCAAGGTCACTTTAATGTCACTCAAAGGCCGGCCATAAATCATACTTTTCACCAAAAATAACTAATTGAAGACCATTCAAATGCTAACGAGGATAAAATATAATATAAACCGCTTTTATGAAAATACACATCTCGTTCAACAACCTAACTAAAACACAGATAAATGACATAAATATAAAATCTACCTTACGTATTTTAGGTTTTATTACCTTTGGTATTGCCATACATTACCTAAATAGGTGAATTTAAAAATGAACTCATATAAAATTATTGGAAAAATATATCTGTAGACTTTTTATAATGTGCGTACGATATGCTAAGATTCTTGGCTAAAACTTAAAAAGTATTTTAAAAACCTTTAGTTTAAACATTTCAAGCTTTTATTCCGTCAATTAACATTATCTATTTTTATGACTGAATTATTCCATTCTACTAATCAGTGATACAATTTTTTATATTCTCCACAAATTTTGCAACACTCTATGTAATCTATGATTATTTAACGAATTGTGAAGATTCGTACGTAAGTTAAGTTAAATTAGTTCTTTCATAACCTAAATAACTCAAAAAAGTGGTAGAGATTTTGCTAATCCTACAATTTTCTTTAAAGGAACAACACTTTTTTTTTAATAATGAATAACAAATAAACTTAATATTGAAATAATCATCCAACTATTTTTAAATGCTAGTATAGGGGTTGTGGAGATTATTAAGTCTTTGATTGAGATCATGAACCGATTGATGTTAGACCACCTTTGGAAACCTGGAAACACTGGATGGCCTTTTCGTCCTATTGCGGGACTCCTCAGCAGTGATCATCCACGATCCCGCTCACAGGATTCGAACGCAGGGCCTTCGTTCTCGATTGTAATGATTGTAATCTATTAGATTTCTAGATTTGAATATTGTAAACAAAATGCACTTTTGAAATATTGTAACAGTTTTTACTAAAATCATTAGTATTAAATAATTAGATTGATGATGTAATTATTGTCTTACAAGAACCCTAGGAGAAATACAATAGTTTTAATAAAATGTTATATATATATATATATATATATATATATTTACTTTCCAATTCCTAATGTAAAACTTCATTATTCCTTATTATTGATTTTATGAAATGATCAGAAAATGATTTATCTTTGAAAGTGTCTAAAATTCATAGAATCATATAAAATAATTATAAAATCATATTTATTGGTAATTTGTCAACTTTACAATATAAATTATTAACTTAATTAAAAGAAATAAAAAGGGGTTAGTTTGTGCACAAAAATTTACGTCACGTATTTTATTTAGTTTTTGTTTTGTTTTGTTTTTTCTTGTTAAATTTGAGAACCGATTGTTTTGAAGACGTAAGTCAATATTTTACTCATTGTTTCTTTATTTTGTTCATCATTGATGAAATTGTTGAAAAATTCAATGAATATTGGCAGTGAATCCTAAAAATAACAAATGAAATAAAAATTATTTAGTATATATATGATATAATATATAATATAATGTAATGAAAACTTTACAATTAAGGTGTTCAATAATGACACATTAATTTATTGTATCCAATTATTTAGTGGATTTATTTTGACAATAGTATTTAGTCAATAAATTCACAATCAAAGAGAATCAATTAAAGTAGATATTATGAGATGGTGGAGATTTGTAGCTCAGGTGAATGATTATGATGGAGTTTTGTTCTCTGAGCTGGACTAAACCATCCAGATCACAGAACGAAACTCCATCAAAAGTAAATATTATTCTTATAATTAAATCTTATCGGTTTACAAGGTATGTATTGGAAACAATTACGATTGTAATTTAATTGTAAAATTTGTAATTAATCTATCCTACTTAACAGAATAAATTATTAAGTTCATTTTACTGTTGATTATAAAGTAAAGGAAAATTTTAAAATGTTGGATTTAATAAACTTCTATTTGTAAAGTGTAACAAATGTTTATGATTTATTTGGTTTGTATGGAAGCACTAAACATATTTGATATGATTTAATCTCATCTTATAGATTCTTCAGATATTCCCTAAAATTAATGTACCTCATCAGAACAGGGATAAGTACTAGATAACTATTTTAAAATAGTTAACGTTTATATAGTAATAAACATTTTATTTCATATGAAGTTAGTGTTCAGAAAGTGACGAAGAAACAAATGTTTATTACTCTCTAACACTGACTTCAGGCTAACTAATGTTGAAATATCTATATTACCCAAGGTAAACGGATGTGATACTACCTGAACAAAATCTAAAATATGAAAAAAAACATTTTTCTAGGGAATAGTAGCTTCCTACAACGGCTATAATCACTAATTTAATAGTTTGCTAGTGCTTAATGGTAATACTCATCGTACCGATAAACTATATGGAGAACTAAAAATGGTTTAAATTGAACTGGCAATTCGTGAAATGCACTTACTAGAAATATTTGTTCGTTAACTTGACGATTTCTGTGCATATTAGCTTCATCCATGCAAAGTTTATCTAATTCACACTTATTTGCTGCAGCTTTAATTATCGGCACAAGAGCCGCAACCAAAGTTCTTGCGTAGTACTTGAGCCCTTCTGATTGTGCAAAATTACTAACATCAAGTCCTTGAAGTCTTGAAAATTTACAAATATATTCTGGTTTAGCCTTTAGAAAGCTAATATGTTCAAAAATAAACAAAAATAGACCGATAAACATAATTGTTATATTTACCATTCATACACTTTTAAGCCTAGTTCTTCTTCATGTGCTTCTGTGTCCACATGCGGTACTAATTCAGTAATCAAATGATCTACTTGAGATTGGGTAACAGCGGTCATTTTATGATTTTTTTTTCTAAAATATCAATTTTTCTCAAGTGAATATTTTTTCGCCTATTTATTATTAATGTCTCTGACCTTAGATGATAAACACCAATGAAATTTATATCATTCAGTTCAATTTTAACTATCCACTATATATATATATATATATATATATATATATATATATATATATATATAATAGATAGATAGATAGATAGATAGATAGATAGATAGATAGATTAATAAAATTACACTATAACTCTAATTGCACTGACCAGCCGATTGTCATCAAATGAACAAACACACTTAAATGTTTCATAGAGGGTACTCAATTATACATTGGATGTGACTAATTTGAGTAGACTTTCAACTATTTATGGGATGTGATCTAGGAAATGTGTATCAAAAAAGGACAAACATTGTAAGAAACTCATGAAATTAACAAGAGTATAACTGTGTTCATTATCACATTCATGTAAAAATGTCAGTTTCGGTCATATTCACTACAAATTGACATCAAGAGAATCAGTGATCCTCGATTTCTTAATAATTCTCCGGTTAAATTCATTTTGTAATGAAAATATCTACAGTTAATCAAAATACTTGTACTCAGTGAACTTTTTTGTATGGTTTTATAAACCTGTAGACGACTTAGTATTTTATTGATCTATTCTTCGGTCTATCATTCAGTAGTTGAAATCTTTTGTAGTTTCTAAACCTATTGCATTATTATGAGGAAAGTTCAGAAAATATTTCACTATTTATACGTTAAAACTTACTTTTAGCCAAATACTCGTAACAAACTGTTGGGGATGATAGATCCCCAAAACTCATATTCTGTAATTTTCATCTTATCGATCGACTTATCGATTAAATGTTAAATATTTGAATGGATGTCAATTAATGAACTTATCGATTAAATGATTAAATAGCAGTCAATTGACGAACTTATCGATTAAACATTTGAACGCCTGTCGATTGATGAACTTATTGATTAATGTTTAAAAACATTGTACTATGACAATATCGATTCTAAATATTAGTATAAATACGCTTGACTTGTGTGCTTGATCTGAATTGACATCTGCTGTTTGCCTGTACAATACACTTTCTACACCTTACCCAGACTTCTTGATCGAGTTAGCAGAGTTGGGGACAACGGACCAGGATAGCTATCGAGTCTCTGAATTATTGATCCTTCGGTCCATTCGAGTAAGACGAGTCAGTAGTAGTATTCAAGCTTAACGCATCATAACACAAACCTTAACTAACTTTATTTAATAATTTATAAGTGCTAAGGCAGATTTATTGAAAGAACAAAAAGACTAACGTCCTCGTGTTTTACTACATTGTATTCCAAAGAGTCTAAGTATGTAACGGTAAAACAGTCTTCGAAGTTAGGTCGTGAGCCAGCTGCCGGAAACAAGACACAAAAGTGAATAAAAGAAGAGCATTTAGAACAATTAATAAAAATTACGACTCTCTAACTGAAATTTGCGAAAGGCATAAAAACAAGAAGGTTAAAACCTGACTTTTGTACCTACAAGCCAGTGGTTAACTGTCAGCCTTTGTAAAAGTAAAGGTAGCGTCATTTAAATTCATCCATCATTTGATTATGATTGCTGTACAGTGAATTCAGTTTTGAATGTTCTATTTTGTTTATTATCTTTATATGTTCTTGACTGGCCATTTTCTAATAGTATAACCAAGTCATCTCCAACATTCTAGAATTATCAATTCCATTGCACTTTCATATTCGAAACAATTTAGTATTATCCCACAAACAATTCATTTCTTAGTTTACAAGCATGTTTACTTATCGAAAGAACTGAACTTAATAATTTATATGGAGCTGAAGATAAAGCAACTAAACATAATAGTTTCATTTTTATTCAACAAACATTGACTTAAACTTATTTTCGGATATCATTTCAAAAGTTACAACTTCTTTAGAACATTATGAATGACTGTGATAAAAATAATTTTAACTAAAGGATTCTTAATTTAACCAAATTTGTTGTACATATTATACAGAAGATCTAGTTTCAAACCATCTCGACAAATTCAAAAGTAGGCGTGTCAGAAATTATGTGTAACCATATAAGATATTACAAGCACAAGGTTTAAACTTATGTTAATTTTATTCGGTTATTTATTTATTTACTTCCTAAATAAGCAAATTAAACCAAGCCATAAAGTCCTGATTTCTATTCTTTGGGATATTATAAATATATCATCATTTTATTATTAATGGTTTATCATTACAATATGACAGTAGAGACTCTTGAATCACTGACCCAGAAACAGACCATTTATTTCCTATTTCAATTACCTTAAGTATAGTTAGTAAAAGTTAGAATAAATTGATCGTTTCTGAAATATCCAAAGTTCATGTATTTTCAAGGGATTTATATGGTTTACTCCACAAAATACAGTATGGCCTTACAAGCAATACAAAAGACTTTTTGTTAATTCCTGATACCAAATTTATTTATCCAAAACTAACCTCTGTATTTCTCTCACTATATTCCTTCTCTATATCCAACTTTAATTAATTTAAATCCACTTAATTCTTCTAATGATATTAGATGTATTTTCTAAATATGAATAAGACTTTTTCTCCCTTATCAATGACATTTATTTATATACTAAATTATGTGTTCCACCATTTTTATTTCATTCGATATCTATCGATGCACGATTTACCATTTTTACTCATTTATCTTTTCGATTGTGTTTCAACATAACTCGCGTTTCGATACCATATTTTATGATTAAACTCTGAAGAAATCCTATTCCGAGTAAACTTTAGAATTTTCTGGAAACTGTCCACAAATCCTTTTCCATAAATTTTAAACACTAACTGCGTTTGGGTGAAGTTTAAATTCATTTAGTGTTGTTTGTTTGAATCTTCCCATTGATGTTTAAGACTGCGATTGATCAGTCTCTTATTGGCATACGTGAATCCTGTCGAGATTGCCTCGATATGACCTTAATTCACAAGCATTATAAAGAAAGATGGATGGTGGTCACCAGTGGAATCCAGAACGCGCATCTCGTCAGCAGGATGTAACTGCATCCCTGAGTTGATGTTCACTCCGAGACTCGATCCTAGCCAGTAGCTACCAGGACTCGGTAGCTAAGTAGATAATGCGATGACGTTTGAAGCGAACGGTACTGGGTTCGAGTCCTGGAGTGAACATCAACTCAGGGATGCAGGTACATCCTGCTGACGAGTCATTAGTAGGACGAGATGTGCGTTCTGGATTCCACTGGTTACCACCATCCATCTTTCTTTATAATGCTTGTGAATTAAGGTCATATCAAGGCAATCTCGACAGGATTCACATATGCCTGTAGTGTGCCGTCGAGTCGCGGTTGACTATGATCACCACTACAGGAAGACTAAGTGCCAGTTAACCAATAAGATCCCCCGTAAGCCAAATATCAGAAGGAAGTTGATGGCTGTAGTCGGAATGTATTTGTTGGCGATCTCGTGCTATCGAAAGAATACCGAGCTCGTTCCAAAGGAGTACTAGTGTGGTTACTGAGCGTAACCGAATCCGTGCAAGGCCACAATCAACGGAAGAATGTATGTGTTTTGGTATAGTTAAACAAACAAGTACGGTAAAACAATCCTTGGTACAATTAGTTACAATAATAATTATTTCCATAGCACCGATCGCGTTCTCTTGATAAAAGTAGGTCACTACATACCAATAAGAGACTGGTCAATCGCAGTCCTAAGCATCAATGTGATGTTTCGAACTAATTGCATATATTTCTAATTGTATTATTTTTAGTAGTAAACTCACTAAAAACAAAAGGATTTGCTGTCTGATGCTCTTATTTAATCACCTAAACAGTTACTAGGATTATAATTAATAAATATGCTTATAATATTCAATAATTTACTTTTTGGGTTATTAATTTGGATCTAAAACTGTTAAACCTGAAGAGAATTTATTGAAAAGAATGTTCTTCGTGCATATATATTTGTGTTTTTAACACCTTTCCTCTTCAGCATTTATTTACTTAAGAGGCATCACAATGCTCGTCTTGTTGATAGTTTGTAAAAGTGCTTTGATAAATATAATTTCAAGCTGTTTTATTTGTATATTTGCTTTTTAATAGAGTAGGATACATGTCAAATCCGCCTGGCGTCCCTCCGGGGGTTACTGCCGGTCCCAAGCCCGGATGAAGGAGGAGGGTTGGGCATGGGGTTAGCGACCACATTCTGTAGAAAACTAACTCGCTAAAGAACGCTAACCGGAAAAAAATTATTCAAACCATTTAAACTCTGCCCTGGGAGTCAGGAGGTCTTCATTTAGAAGAGTTATGATGTCTCATGATGAAAGCTGAGTTCCTTTGGAAGTCACAAGGCCGATGCCCCTTCTAACAACCAGAACAATCATTTATTTAGGTACATGGAATGCTCGTACAATATGGGACACCGGGACAGCCTTCCAAGTTGCTGCAGAAATAAGGAGATACAACCTAGAGGTGCTTTGGATCAGTGAAACACATTGGACGCAAGTTGGACAACACCGACTAGCTTCAGGGGAGCTTCTATTATACTCCGGCCATGAAGAAAAAAATGCTCCACATACACAAGGAGTTGCATTGATGCTGTCCAAACAAGCACAAAAGGCACTTATAGGATGGGAATCTCATGGGCCAAGGATCATCACAGCTTCCTTCAAAACAAAGAAAGAGGGCATTTCAATGAACATCATCCAATGCAATGAGCCTACCAACGATTACAATGAAGACGCTAAAGACCAATTCTACAATAGGCTGCAGTCAATAGTCGAGAAGTGCCCAACAAAGGACCTGACCATTCTGATGGGAGATTTCAACGCCAAGGTTGGAACGGACGACACGGACTGGAAGAAAGGAACGAAAATGGTGAGAGATTTGCAAACCTATGTGCCTTCAATAAACTGGTCATAGGCGGCACTATATTCCCACATAAACGCATACACAAAACCACATGAACTTCACCGGATCACACCACGCAAAACCAAATCGACCATATCTGCATCAACAAAAAGTTCAGGAGGATGATGGAGGATGTGAGAACCAAGAGGGGAGCTGATATAGCATCAGATCTTCAATCGATGATCGCCAAGATGAAATTGAAACTCAAGAAGCACTGCACAACGGGGTGGAAAACATCACGAAAGTTCAATACGGCCTTTCTTTGGGATACTGACAAACTCAACAAATTCAAGATAGTCCTCAGCAATAAGTTACAGGCCTTTCATGATCTACTCAATAGAGAAGGAACTACTGTGGAGAGCAACTGGAAGGGGATCAAAGAGGCAATCACTTCAACATGTCATGAGGTCCTGCGTCACAAGAAGCACCATCACAAGGAATAGATCACTGCTGATACACTGGATAAGATTCAAGAAAGGAGGAACAAGAAAGCAGCAATCAATACCAGCCGAACAAGAGCAGAAAAAGCCAAGGCACAAGCTGAATACACAGAAGCAAACAAGCAAGTGAAGAGGAGCATCAGAACTGACAAACGTTAATATGTGGAAGATTTAGCAACGACGGCGGAAAAGGCTGCAAGAGAGTCAGTCAGTCAGTCAGCTACAACGTAGGACCAGGCACATATATTCAGGTTGCCATACCGCATTAGCACAGCAAGATGAACACCGGATTCATAGGAGTGGTTAGGTCAAAGGTGGTAATATATAGGAGAAAGATTGCATATAAGGATACAGCACAGGAAGAAAGAATTAGTTAGTAGAAAGAAAGATATGAAGTGATTTTAATCTCTTAGTTTAAGGGAAGACAGGGAGTGTATACACCTACGCCATTGTGATCGATTCTGAGCCATGTCACCAAGAGTCTCCAACCATCGGTTACGGTAGTCACGCGGACCCCAACCAAGTAGTCTGCATCTACCAACATGGCTCAGACTAGAGGTTAGTGTCTTCAAGCACTGATGCCACGTTTTGCTTTGGCCGCCCCTAATTCTCTTCCAACCATCTCTAACACCCGTTATCATTACACGACGTGGTAATCGGTGTTCAGGCATACGTAACACGTGGCCCAACCATCTCAGTCGATGAAGATTAACAACCTCATTAACTGATTTACCATCATTACCTAATACCCTGCGTCTAACCTCACTATTACTTACCCGGTGATCCCAACAGACGCCAGTAATATTTCTAAGGCATCTGTGGTCAAATACTAGTAACTTACGGGTGTCTTCTACTCTTAAAGGCCATGTTTCGCTGCCGTAAATTAAAACAGAACGGACTGCCGCTCAGTATACTCGTCCTTTTATTGATAGACGGATATCTCGCCTTCGCCATAGGTGACGTAAGTTGGCAAAAGCAAGAGAAGGAAACATGAGACAACTGTATGACACAAAAAAGAAACTCTCTGGAAATCACCGTAAACCGGAGCGACCAGTGAAAAGCAAGGAAGGTAAGGTAATCACCAACATTGAAGAACAACGAAACAGGTGGGTAGAACACTTCAAAAACTCTTGAATCGACCAGCTCCACTGAACCCACCCAACATCGAAGCAGCACCCATGGACCTCCCAATCGATCTTGGTCCATCAACAATTGAAGAAATCAGGATGGCCATCAGGCAAATCAAGAGTGGCAAAGCAGCAGGACCAGACAACATTCCATCAGATGCACTAAAAGCAGACGTAGCGGCAACTGCAAGGATACTCCACATTCTCTTCAATAAGATTTGGGATGACGAACAAGTACCAAAAGACTGGAAAGACGGACTTCTGATCAAAATACCGAAGAAAGGCGATCTCAGCAAGTGTGATAACTACAGGGGCATCACTCTTCTCTCAATACCGGGAAAAGTCTTCAACAGGGTATTGTTAAACAGGATGAAGGACTGCGTAGACGCCCAACTTTGTGACCAACAGGCAGGATTCCGAAAGGATAGATCGTGTACAGACCAAATCGCAACTCTACGGATCATTGAGGAACAATCAATTGAATGGGATTCATAACTCTACATCAACTTCATTGACTACGAGAAAGCATTTGACAGCGTGGACAGAACAACACTATGGAAGCTTCTTCGACACTACGGCATACCTCAGAAGATAGTCACTATCATACAGTATTCATATGATGGATTAAACTGCAAAATCGTGCATGGAGGACAGTTGACAAACTCATTCGAAGTAAAGACCGGTGTCAGGCGAGGTTGCTTACTTTCACCCTTTCTCTTTCTCCTAGTTATCGACTGGATCATGAAGACGTCAACATCTGAAGGGAAATACGGGATACAATGGACAGCTAGGATGCAGCTGGACGATCTAGACTTCGCAGATGATCTGACACTCCTATCCCAAACGCAACAACAGATGCAGGAGAAGACGAACAGTGTGGCAGCAGCCTCAGCAGCAATAGGTCTCGATATACACAAAGGGAAAAGCAGGATTCTCCGATACAACATAGAATGCACCAATCCGATCACAATTGACGGAGAAGATTTGGAAGATGTGAAAACCTTTACATATTTGGGCAGCATGATTGATGAACACGGTGGATCTAATGCAAATGTGAAGGCGAGGACTGGCAAAGCAAGAGAGGCACATCTACAACTGAAGGACATCTGGAATTCGAAACAACTGTCAACCAACACCAAGGTCAGGATTTTCAATACAAATGTCAAGACAGTTCTACCGTATGTGGCGGAAACCTGGAGAACTGCGAAAGCCATCATTCAGAAGATAAAAGTGTTTCTTAACAGTTGTCTACGCAAAATACTTCGGATCCGTTGGTCGGACACTATTAGCAACAACCAACTGTGGGAGAGAACAAACCAGATCCCAGCGGAGGAAGAAATTAGAAAGAAGCGCTGGAAGTGGATAGGACACACATTGAGGAAAGCACCCAAGTGCGTCACAAGACAAGCCCTCACATGGAATCCTCAAGGCCAAAGGAAAAGAGGAAGACCAAAGAACACATTACGCCGAGAAATGGAGATAGATATGAGAAAAATGAACAAGAATTGGATGGAATTAGAAAAGAATGTCTAGGATAGAGTGGGTTGGAGAATGCTGGTCGGCGGCCTATGCTCCATTGGGAGTAACAGGCGTAAGTAAGTAAGGATACATTTCAAACCAGAATAACAACTACCTGTTATTTAAGTAATTTCTCAAGATTGATTCAAATACGACATTGAGTTTTGATGGTTATCAGTGTATCTTACGAAAAATATTGGATACTGAAGGAAATAAGTAATTGCTTCTCCGAATCCACTCCTTCATGGAACTAATAGTAGTTTGTAAAACAGATTGTTTCCTAACTCTTTAAATATTATCCAAATATAAGCAATAATTTAGAGAAAATTACAGATCGCTTTGAACTACTTAAAACTGAGAACGTCTTGCAGAGATAATAAATTACATGCCATGATATCCATAAATTTAGTTGTTAACTGGTAACCTCTAATTATCAAAGGTTGTAGTGTTTCTGTCATCACAATCTCAGAACTATCAGTGAATATGTAAATAAAACATCTTACAAAATATAACACTCCAAATAGGCATTTCATACTGATGGATAATATAAGTAATATTTGTGTATACTTGTGGTAGATAAATATTTTACTTTAATTATATAGTAAACGGAATACACCCATTCTTATTTAACTATATAGAAATTAAACTCATGGTTTATCTTTGTCATTAAGCAAAATAATAGGCTAAGATCACGTCATCATTAAACTATTCGTGCACTAAAACTCATATACACAAAAGAAACAACAAATGAAATACTGCAGCTAAATAGAAGCTACAGACAAACAGTTATAAATAAATAAATAAATCTACATGTTTCAAACCTCAATAGCGATTTTTGCGTTATAAAGACTTGACTAGTGAAGAAACTTGTTTTTGTGTAGGTTACTTTTGGCCTTGTTTTTTATCTTTTATGAATCATATGTTATGTCATAAAAACATGGTCACAATTTCCGGTTTGATATGCCGCATAAAAATAATAGGTTTAATATTTTAAGGTTGATATGGTTAGTGAACCAACTTCCTAAAATCCATCAGGTGTCGGTTTTGTGAGTATATCAGTTCATCTTCCTTTAAGCCAGAGAGTAAAACGTTTTCATATTCACTGTCATATCCAACGCTTTTGATCATTAAAGATTTAACTCCAAGCCTTATTTTCATAATATTTGTGTTTCACTTTTAATTAAAATTCTAATAGATAAAAAATTGGTTATTATAAGGTCAATCCATTTGGTTTAAAAACAAACTAACGAAATAACTACGTTTACATGTCACGTTATAGTAGAATTAATAATCTATAAACTTTATAAATTATCACATTAGTGAACTAAATATCAACGCTAATAATACTCCAGTGATTATAATTATTTTGTTCCGTGCAAATAACAAGTTTTGTATGTCAGTAGACATCATTTCACACATATATCAACAGTTGGAAAATTAGTAACTAATGTATGTAGTAACTAATGTCCTCGTTCATGTGCATTCAAGTTCTATGTAGCTCAGTTCAGACCAGATTAGTTACCAATGTGACAATTTAGTAAATGGTTTTATGATTGACTCAATCGTTGTCATTAGCTACTATTTGCTTTGAATGAATAAACAAAGCATTTTTGTTATAAATAAACAAATAATATGACCTGAAATCAATTCGAGAACACCTAATGATTTATAGGAATGATCAGTTTGGTGTGAGTAGCAATGTTACATATAAAAAAACAGATATATAATTTTAAATTGTTTGATATAATAAAGCTTATAAATGTTTTTGTGAGTACATTGGTCACATGTGTTACAACAATATGAGGTATCATTTGAAAGCCATTAATTCTTTGTAAGAAAAGTAAGACATCTTGTTGATATATGGACAGTGTATCCCAAATCATTCCTACTGAGTTTTCACTGAAACAACTATAACCAGACAGTTACCTGAAAACACTGAGTAAAAGTTTGTTTCTATATATGAGGTAGATTTCAAAGCTAATAATTAGGTTTATTTGTGTATAATACTGATCTCACAAATTCCCATAACACTTGAAATAGTAATGATCACTGTTGGTTTTAAATCAGCATATAACTTCCACAGTGTATATTTCAGACCACTTATGTTACTTGAACCCACAAATTTAAAACTAATTGCAAGAAGTTTGTAACGCTTGTTTACAAATTATGTAAAAGGGCCTACGATAGTCTCATTGATCCCACCAGAGATAGAACTCATAACCTCCGGAATTCGCTAGGAAAGCTTAAACTTCAAACCACCGTGTTGGCCTTCATAGGCTCATATATATAACTTCAACCAATTAGCGATATTGTACGAACATTATTTCTCATTGGTGATATATGTCACACTGTCAACAAGGTCAAAAATCAGCTGTCACGGTTTCTCGTTAGAATTCCTGGAATTACATCTCTGGATTAATCACAAGTAACCACAAGTTGATCATTATGACGGAGTGCTGTAAAGATCGTTGAAATTGAAGTTTCACTCCATATGATTGTTGACAATCAGATGAACAACTGTTGCTTGCAAACCTAAGATGATTGAAATATTTATCCAATATGGTAAATCGTGTAAATTGGGGAACTCGACTTTTTCTAAGTATAAAACTCGATTATCATAAATGCGTTTCAACGTAGTCATTCATTAGCACAACAAGATGAACAAGAAAGTCATGAAAGCAGTTACTTCAATGGTAGTGACAAAAGATTTCATATGACGATATAATACAGAAAGAAAGAATTAGTTCGTAGAAATAGAGGTATAAAGCAATTTTAATCTCACAGTCTAAGGGAAGACAAAGAGTGTATACACCTACACCATTGTGATCGATTCTCAGCCATGTTATCCAGAGTCTCCAACCACTGGTTACGATAGTGGCGCAGAACCCAACCAAGTAGTCTGCATCTACCAACATGGCGCAGACTAGGAGTTAGTGACTTTACAGACTGATGCCACATTTTGATTCGGCCACCCCTATCTTTCTTCCAACCATCCCCAACACTAGTCAGCATTACACGACGTGGTAATCGGTGTTCAGGCATACGTGACACGTGGCCCAACTGTTTCAATCTATGCAGATTCACAACCTCATCAACTGATATACCAGCATTCCAAAGTACCCTTCGTTTAAACTCACTATTACTTACCCGGTGATCTCAGCAGATGCGAGCAACATCTGTGACCAGATACCAGTAACTTACGAGTGTCTTCTACCCTTAATAGCCGTGTTTCGTGACCGCAAAGTAAAACAGAACGAAATGCTGCGCAGTATACTCTTGCCTTAATTGATAGGTGGATATCTTGCCTTCGCCACAGGTCGAGTAAGTTGGCAAAATCCAGACGAGCTTTTGGAATCCGTGCTGAGATTTCGTCAGACACCGACTCATTAGGGCTGATGAAACTCCCAAAATAAGTGATGTCAACTAGTTCACTTCCTATCCTTAGTTCAAGTGTTGACGCAGGCCAGTCCGAAAGCAACAATTTACATTTAGAGGGGTAGAGACGCATCCCAAACATCCTGACATTGTTGCGCAGTACACTTTATTAGCATCTTTATCAAACAAGACTATATCATCTGCGAATTCTAATTCGATAATTTGACCTCCTGGTAAGAAATCGATACCCGAAACTCAGTCGACACGTTCGTTGTTTCCATCAGTATGTCTATGATGAAGTTGAACAAATATGGAAAAAGTGGGCAGTCTTGTCGGACACCACTTGAGGTTGCGAAATCAGGTGAAAGTTCACTATATGCTCTGACTGGGTTGCTAGTGTTCGAGCAAAGAGCATTCACAAGATCTAGGTGCTTCTGAGTTACACCTTTCAATGATAGACACTGTCACATAACCTCTCGATCTACAGAGTCAAATGAAGCTTCTAAGTTTAAAAAAACTATCATTTTTGGACGCCAATAAGCCTGCCTGTCTGACGAACGGTGAATATGTGGTCGATGCAGGGGCGATCAGGTCTAAAGCCAGCCTGATTTTCTCTTGTTTACAGCTCACGGATATTTGTTAGGCGTCTGATAATCATTGAGGCTAGTATTTTAGATATTATATTGGTTAAACTAATTCCTTTATGTTTGTCACAGGATGATTTTGACCCCTTCATATATATATTGGGACGATCAGTGATTGAGACCAGCCAGATGAGATTACGTCCACTTCCCAGATATTGGCTAAAATATTAGTCAACCTAACCGTTAAAACTGGAACACCAACCTTAGAAAACTCTGGATATTATCAATAGATATAGAAGCCACTGGTTTTTGGTGACCATTTGGTTCAAAGCACTAATAGATGTTACTGCTTTTCACACTGCCGTTCGTTTATTTTTCCAAACATCTGTGTCAGTATCGTGAGCGGAACTGCCTATGTGCGAACTTGTTTGGTTCTGGTATCTACTATTGGCTTTCTCATCACTGAGTTCGGCTCCAACGGGTTTTCTTAGTGTGGCTTTTCTGCGTCCAGTAAGGCGCAAGCAGATGCATGCCCGTATAAGAGCATGGTCAGAGTCCAAGCAGGTTTTCCAGAATGAGCGACAATCTTCTATCGACCCTCCCCAACGATGACTGATGGCAATGTGGTCTATTTGAGTACATCGTTGGTTTGGTGCAGAAGGTCACCATGTCCGACGATGTCCCTCCTTATGCTTAAAATTAGTGTTTGCTAAAACTAAACGATTTTCTGAGCATAGTTGCAACAGGCGATCATCATTATCTGTTAGCTGAAACAGAATATCAAAATACCCATCTAAATGTCTTTCTGTTTGGTTTAAGCGACCTACCTGGGCATTAAAGTCACCTCCTACGAGTACTATACCTGAACGTTCAGCTTTCTGAAGAAGTTCAGAAAGTCTTCTGTAAAAGTCATTTTTCACTTCACCCGGGATGCAGTCAGTGTAAGCGTAGGCAGAATTGACGAAAAGGCAACGACGTGTGTCCTTATCCTTCCGAGTTCTTATGGAGCCGTTTAGCCGAATAGCACATAGACGACGGTTAACAGGGATCCATTTTAATAGTGCTATTACTTAGTGCTATGCCTACACCTGCCAGTCCACGAGAACTAGCCATCGGGTCGCCAGATAAGAAAAGCGTGTATCTCGTCGAATCTCTGTTTTGTCGTGGTGAGGTCAAGTGAACAACCACACTAGGATCCTCTATGAGTGTTTCGGAGACACAGCATACATCAATGGTACGAGACTCTAGGGTCTCAGCCAAGGAGGACAGCTGGCCGATTTGACATAGGGTGAGTACGTTGAGGGCTCCAGTGTGTAGTTTGGAGAGAGGTTACAGTAGACTTGGGACAGAATCGTTGGCCATGGTGACACATAGGGAGGAAGTCAAAAAAGCAAGTTTAGAGTTGATAGTCGAAGTAGGAGAAATAACAGAAATTGAAGAGTGAAATTGAATATGATTACAGTGGTCTTGAGTGTTGTTAGAGGTATGAGGGCGGTTTCCAATGCCCGGTCGCCCACACCGGGGAAGGGTTCTTGTGGAGGTATCTGAAAAGGAAATTGGGTTAGAGGTGTTCTTAGTGACCTGATGGCGTGACTACAGTACCCAAGGAACAACTGTAGGAGGCTTATCACACATGGACTTTTTGGGCGTAACTTTCGTGTTGGCTACGTATTTGTTGTGACTCTACCGCCGGAGATGGATATCTGTGGGATAAAACGAGGTGTGCATTTTTAGGGTGGACCTCTTCTAACCCCACCCCTCATCGTAGGAAGGCAGCCTCGCTGTTATGCTCGATGTTTGAAGGAAACACCTTACTGCCGTCACACCTCTGTAAAGTTGACAGTTCGACTTCGCCTTCGGGCATTGGGTTTTCTGCTCTTAGTTTTACCGTTCTTAAGCCAACCTGTCTGGCATGGTAGGACCATGAGGACGGATTGTTCCAGCCAGTTTAACTAGATCGGTTCATCACTATAAACAAGCCTGACCACCACGTCAAGGTAGCAGCAACGGTTGGGATTTCAACGTAACTACTGTTAACAAATTTCACGTAAATCCCTTTTAAAAAAACTTATTAACAACTGGCAAATGTGAACAAATTGGCTTTTGCTGATGAAGAAAAACAAGTCGTTAAATTAAATTACTTATGCTGAGTTCATTCACATTAACTTCAGAATATCCCCATTCTTCACACAGTTCAACGAGTTTACTGTGTGTGCTTAAACTGATTTTGATAACTTTATTGCCATCGGTTTAGAAGAAGCTAAAGTATGATGACGAAACTGTAATACTTAACCGCTTGTAAACAAAAATCACTAAACAGCTAATGGCTGTCACGAAAATGTTAGGAATATAACACAACTACTCACATATTATAAGTAGTGTAAAACATGAGAATGTTTTTGGTTCATTGTTATAAGAAATCAATTAGCTAGTTTCTCTAAAGCTGTCTAATAATTAGTGTAAACTATCAGACAAAGTATTTCGTGAACATGCTCTTTTGCTTTATTTTTTGTCAGTTCTGTTGTTATTATAATTAGTTTGGCTGAGAAGACCTGTTTGACTAAATTGATAATTTTCTCACGAGACCATGTAAATTTAAGAAGTTAAAACAACTAGTAAAAGAGAATATTGTTTATGTATAAACTATTTGACTGAAATAGTGTCACTATAAGCTACTTATCATGTAGAGTGGTTGACCAAGAATATAAATCAATTTCACAAAGTAACCAATGTTCTCTGACTTCTGTTCATTATAAGAAATACCTGTTCCCTTGATTATCGAAATGGTGGAAATCGATTGATTCTTCGCTCTAGCCACACTAAGAATATTTAACAAGTTAAATGAACAGTAAATCAAGTCATAAATAAAAAAGAAGTTATTGGATAGTTATCAATATCATGTTCTTCAGTCATCAGTATAGTTTGAATTTAATCAATTAAACCTACAATGTGGCTACCGCGCTTAATAAATAATACTAGATAATCCAGTATAATCTCTATCATGTCCTAGATCTAGGTTATATATATGGTGAATACTACTCATAAGATTGCTTGTAAGTAGTAAATAGCGGAACGTGGCATTAAAATTATCAGTCGTTAGATAGAGAGAGGAGTTTCAGTACATAAAATATACGACTCAGATAGAATACTTGATGACCAGACGAAAAGACAGTCTGTATTACAGAAAATACCGAAAGATGCAAATAGATGAACATCTTGATTTGTCTTATTTTCCAAGCATTGGTATTAACGGTGACACTTTGATATAGTGCTACAACACTTACATTCTGACAAAAACATGGATTCTAAAATCATTGGTGTGTGTGGCAATATGTGAATACTGAAACAGCAAATGTCACTTATTTAAATGTAGATCAAGTACAACACGCAAATCAACGAATTTTCGTTCATATTTCCTTTGTTCACAATGAACTCTCAAACAAGCCACTTTACGCGTGGTTCACCAAACAACAGACATTCATGTGGCTTAAAAACTTCAAAACAGATTAAGATTATTATATGGTAAAACTGTTCGAAACCATTGAAAAATGAATAAGCATCATGAAACTAGTACTACTATTCATTTACACTTCATAAAGTGGAGTACAAATTTCAAGTTTATTCGTTAACGCTCGACACCATAGCTTGTCTACAACTGTGAATGTGATTAGTAAAGTACAGATTTCATTAAGAACTGGAGAGAAAGAAAAATTTGAAAATATCTGTTGGGGTGATCCAGATTATTTCTCGCAAAAGACAAGAAAGGCTCAGGAAATACTAAGAAGCATTTTATTTAATCAGCGTCCACTTGACGTTTAACCAGACACATCAAGAAAGTGAAAAGTCACATGTAGTGTTTCTGATTGGCTGATTAATATACTGCTACTGTGTTTAGTAGCATTCTAGAATTTTCGGGAAACCCAAGAACATCTAAAGTACTATAAAAACCCTATATTTTCTGTACTAAAACGAACCTTTGGAGTAAAGTGCTTCTCGCATATTTTGCGCCTTTTCTCTCGTGTTCAGGTCGCTGTGTAGTTATAGCTTGGGGGTTGCGAGAATAGCTTAGGAACCGAATATAGCGTTCAATTAGCAAGATGTATCAATATCCAACAATTAATCATATAGCGATGTGATTTGTGTGCCATATGAGTCAAATATATAACTTGCTGACGGAAGAATGCCTTAACTTTTCAAATTTCAGATGAATATCAGCTAGATATTTAACAAAGTTTGAGACCAATGGTAATATATTTACGTCATTCCACATTCTTAAAGTTTCTTATCTTAGAACTAAAATACGCAGTATATAGTTATACATGGACCAATGAGCCAGTGTTAATTGGCTAACCAATCAACAGGAAGTTTGATAGAACTTATTTATAAGAAAAACTGTACATCTACTTTGATAACAGTCGTATAAAAACTGATTATTTGATTTTTACCGAAGATCAACTACTTAAAGGCTTCAAAAGTCAAATGATATAAGTCACATACTCAAAAACATTTAAACGCAGTATGGTGATCGAACAATTTAGCATGTTATTTATAGATTTTAAGACAACAGATTAGTTTTGGTATGCACAAAACAGGAGCGAAATTCTCTATAAAATCCTGTGCTTCTCCCACTAACATGATGAAAACGCTAGCAGAAAATATACTGATTGAATGGATTCTGTAACCTGACACAGTATTCGTTGTAAGCTACAAAATAAATAGTGGTCCCTGGATTAGTGACATACATGTACGAAGAAAAAATTGACTGCTTATCCCATTGAGTTCCTTCTTTCTATCATTGCAAATTTTCTTCAGATAGATACTGTGTATCCAAATCGAATTGGGAACTATATTATATTGGTTTTTCTCTGGGACAGTCACCATTATTATTTAATATTTTATGATATGAATGATTTAGATATTATTATCATTGATACTATTGATAGTAATCATATCCGATACAGAGATGTATAGCATATGAAGTTGATTTCGGTGAACCTATAAATAATAAATATCCTTAAATCTCAAGGTAAAGGGGGACTAAAGACGAAGAAAGTTGAAATGTATACTAAGGAATGTTAGTATAACTAGTAAAAGTATTGGAAGGAATACGATAATTCACATTCTACTTCATTGTTTTGTTAATTTGTATAGAAATACTTACTGAAATCTGATTTTTTTAATCTGTATGATAATCTTCGTCTTCCACATGGATACTATATCTTGTAATGTTGTCCATTAGTCCGTATGACAATTCGAATTAGTCGAGTTGATGTGCTAACTATAAACTCCCAGAATGGTCCAATTTAAGGCATACAGAACTCTATAAGCACAACTGAGCTTATGATACATGGAATTCGAATTAGCCGCAGAACAAATGATAGAGGAATCATTATTATGTACACACGTCACAGTCCATTAGTCTGTTTCCCGATATCATTATGAGTTACCTTCAGTACTGACATTGAACTGCGTACAAATGTTTAAAAGCATAAAAACTGTTCTCTACACAGATTTTCAGATAATATTTTTAAGAGAAAACTCCTAATCCTTTAAAGAGATGAACTACTTTGTTAAAAAAAGTATAAATTGTTGAAAGTCATGATATTTTGAGTTTGACTTTTGATTAATTCTAACCAGAATATAATGTATGCTCATAATTATTTATCTAAGAAATATAATTTGTTCTCAAGAGTAATCAACATCTGATATGCTGCCTTGTCACAAATGGAAACAAAGGTCAACTCTGACAAACGCAACCCTGTACTTCATTTCAGATCCTAGAAATAAGAACCAAAAAGTTTGGAGTTAATACAAAAGATCAACCGCTTGCAAAGTGTTGTGTGACTGTCCTCATGCGGTTATCTATTCGGCTTTATTTTCATCTTCTGATATCAATAAACACAACAGTACTGATGTAGATTCTTTTCAGGAAATATATCTCTCTATGCTGTGGGGAAGTGAACAATGTCAGTCGCCTCGAATTCACATCATTACTGAAGTTTATCTTCTACTCGTTTCCTTATAATCCTCATTGTTTTATTATTGTCTCTTTTTCTCCTCTCTCAGTCTCCTCATCTAAAACTAGCACTAACAATGTGATGTTCACTTCTCTGTAACCAAGGTTAATGCTTTCAGTGCTTGAACTTTCTGTCAGTATGGAAAACAGACTCTACTAGCCTAAGATCACAAGCTCTGTGAAAGGAACAATGGCGTCTATTAACAATTTAAACAAATAAGTAAGAAAAGGCCACTTGATGTTGGAAATTCCTACTCATCCCGAAAGCTTACACATATCATGAGAAAAAGTAACTTAAATGTAGGTTCCGAAAATTTACCCAATGTTCGTGAGCAGTAATGATAAGCGAAAGCAGAAGTGACTGGAAAAAGCATTTACGACGGAGAATACTGTTCTCATTAGACATATGGGTTTGAAGGTCTGCACCTTGTGAAACTGAAAACCGATGGCCCATTATTAGGTTACTTACTTACTTACTTACACCTGTTACTCCTCGTGAAGGAGCATAAGTCGCTCACCAGCATTCTCCATCCAACCCTGTCCTGGGCAATCCTTTCCAACTCCTTCCAGTTGTAATTCATCCTTTTCATATCTGCTTCTATTATCCGACGTAATGTGTTCTTTGGCCTTCCTCTTTTCCGCTTCCCTTCAGGATTCCAAGTTAGAGCTTGCCTCGTGATGCAGTTTGACGATTTGCGTAATGTATGTCCTATCCATTTCCATCGTCTTTTCCTAATTTCTTCTTCAGCTGGTAGTTGGTTTGTTCTCTCCCACAGAAGGCTATTGCTGATGGTATCCGGCCAATGGATGTTGAGTATCTTGCGTAGACAGCTATTTATAAATACTTGTACTTTCTTGATTGTGGTTGTTGTAGTTCTCCAAGTTTCAGCTCCATACAGTAGAACTGCCTTGACGTTCGTATTGAAGATTCTTACTTTGATATTGGTTGAAAGTTGTCTTGAGTTCCATATGTTCTTCAATTGTAGGAATGCGACCCTTGCTTTGCCAATCCTCGCCTTTACGTCTGCATCTGAACCTCCATGTCTATCGACGATGCTTCCCAGATATGTGAAGGATTCTACATCTTCCAGAGTTTCGCCATCAAGGGTGATTGGATTGCTGTTCTCCGCTTTGAATTTGAGGACCTTGGTTTTCCCTTTGTGTATGCTGAGGCCTACTGATGCAGAGACTGCTGCTACATTGGCTGTCTTTATCTGAATCTGTTCACGTGTACGTGATAGGAGGGCTAGGTCATCTGCGAAGTCCAGATCGTCTAATTGGTTCTGAGCTGTCCATTGTATTCCGTGTTTTCCTTCAGATGTTGAGGTCTTCATAATCCAGTCGACCACCAGAAGAAAGAGGAAGGGAGAGAGTAAACAGCCTTGTCTGACTCCGGTCCTTACTTGGAATGCATCTGTCAGCTGTCCTTCATGCATGAGTTTGCACTGTAGTCCGTCGTATGAGTTCCGGATAATATTGACAATCTTCTCAGGAACTCCGTAGTGTCGAAGAAGTTTCCATAATGTCCTCCTATCTACACTGTCGAATGCCTTTTCATAATCAATGAAGTTGATGTATAGTGACGAGTTCCACTCAACTGATTGTTCGACGATGATCCGTAGTGTTGCAATTTGGTCTGTGCACGACCGATCCTTTCGGAATCCAGCTTGTTGATCTCGAAGTTGGGCGTCTACTGCATCTTTCATCCGGTTCAGCAACACCCTGTTGAAGACTTTCCCTGGTATTGACAGTAGTGTAATGCCTCTGTAGTTTTCACATTTGCTCAGATCTCCTTTCTTTGGAATCTTGATGAGGTGTCCTTCTTTCCAGTCCATTGGCACTTGTTCCTCCTCCCAAATCTTTTTGAATAGAGGGTAAAGCATGCTTGTGGTTACTTCGACGTCTGATTTCAGTGCTTCAGCTGGTATGTTGTCGGGTCCTGCTGCTTTCCCGTTCTTGATTTGTCTGACGGCCATTCTAATTTCTTCCGTCGTTGGTGGGTTGACATCTATAGGAAGATCTGTGTGTGCTGCTTCGATGTTCGGTGGATTCATTGGAGCCGGCCTATTCAGGAGTTCCTCGAAGTATTCTACCCATCTGTTTCGCTGTTGTTGAATTTCAGTGATTGGCTTGCCTTCTTTGTCTTTGACCGGCCTCTCTGGTTTACTGTATTTCCCTGATAGTTTCTTCGTTGTATCGTAGAGCTGTTTCATATTTCCTTCTCTAGCAGCTTTTTCTGCCGTCGTTGCTAATTCTTCCACGTATTTCTTCCTGTCGGCTCTAATGCTCCTCTTCACTTGCTTATTTGCTTCTATGTATTCAGCTTGTGCTTGGACTTTCTCTGCTCGTGTTCGGCTGTTGTTAATTGCTGTCTTCTTGTTCTTCCTTTCTTTGATCTTGTCCAGTGTTTCTATAGAGATCCATTCCTTATGATGGTGTTTCTTTAGGCCCAGAACCTCTTGACACGTTGAAGTCAATGTTTCTTTGATGCCTTTCCAGTTGTCCTCCATGGTAGTTTCTTCTTCCTTCAGTAGATCTTGAAAGGCTTGGAATCTGTTGTTGAGAGCTATCTTGAATTCATTGAGTTTGTCAGTATCTCGAAGGAAGGCTGTATTGAACCTTTGTATTGCTGTTTGTCCACTTGTCCAGTTCTTTTTAGCTTCAGTTTTAAATTGGCTACAACTAGGTGGTGATCTGAAGCTACGTCAGCTCCTCTCCTGGTTCTCACATCTTCCATTGTCCTTCGGAATTTTTTTGATGCAAATATGGTCTATCTGGTTCTCTGTAGTGTGGTCCGGTGAGATCCATGTAGCCTTGTGTATACGTTTGTGTGGAAATATTGTGCCTCCTATGACTAATTTGTTGAATGCACACAAATTTGCAAATCTTTCTCCATTTTCGTTCCTCTCTCCCAGTCCATGTCGTCCCATAATATCTTCATATCCAGTGTTGTCTATTCCGACCTTGGCATTTAGATCTCCCATCAGAATGGTGAGGTCCTTTCTTGAGCATTTCTCTATGATTGACTGCAGCCGCTCGTAGAATTGATCTTTAATGTCGTCGTTGCTATCATTGGTGGGTGCATAACATTGGATAATATTCATTAAGATCCCCTCCTTCTTTGTTTTGAATGATGCTTTGATGATTCTGGATCCGTGAGATTCCCATCCTACAAGTGCATTTCGTGCTACTTTGGACAGCATAAGAGCAACTCCCTGTGTGTGTGGAGCATTTTCCTCTTCGTGACCGGAGTATAGCAGCATCTCTCCCGTAGCTAGCCTTTTCTGTCCAACTTGGGTCCAGTGGGTTTCGCTGATTCCCAGTACTGCCAAGTTGTATCTCCTCATTTCCGTTGCTATTTGGCTGGTCTTCCCGGTTTCCCACATTGTTCTAACGTTCCATGTACCTATAAAAATTTTTGCTCTGGTTGTTAGAAGGGGCATCGGCCTCGTGGCTTCCGAAGGAATTCGGCTTTCACCATGAAGCGTCATAATTCTTCTAAATGAAGACCTTCTAACTCTCAGGGCAGAGTTAAAATGGTTTGAATTATTTTTTCTGGTAAGCGTTTTTTTAGCGAGTTAGTTTTCTACGGGATGGGGACGCTAACCCCATGCCCAACCCTCCTCCTTTACCCGGGCTTGGGACCGGCAGTAACTCTAGAAGAGCTACAGGCGGAGTTCATTATTAGGTTGGTAAACTGCAATTATAACCGAAACAGTTCAATTGTCCCCTGCTACGCTCCAGTTCTCCAATATTCATTAACAGCATGAAAGATCATAATTGGTCTGCAGTTCTTCAAAATGTGCTGAAGTCTATAAATGAATTCAAGCAAGAATGAGCAGCAGTTTCTAATTAATTAGGTCGAGTCCTTAAGGATAATGACATTATTCTGAGTTACATCACCTTAGATATTAATTAGAATTTAAGATTTTCATAAGATTCTATACAACTGCTTCCGATCAATTGTAGTCTCAGTTTACGCAAAATCACTCAAGTTATCTGATGATAGTGCCAGCAAAATTAATCTGATTAATACACTATTTAAAAATTTGATACCCTAATCACCCAATCCTTAAAAGGAGAAAACTCTTAGAAAGTAAAGAAAGTAGACATATAGCTCCGAAATATTTACCCTTTGGTCAGTTTTCTAACACAGAGGAGGAAACGGATGCATAACTCAAGTCACTCTCCTTGACTTAAATATGACAATCGACTAAGTCTAACGAGATTTCTTTCAGTAATTTTATCATCAAAGAGACACTGAAAATGTATGTAAACTTAATGAAGGCTTCCTACACGAATAATATTGATTCTACAGAGAACAGTCTTTTGAATGGGCTAACTTCAGTGGTACTTACAAGGCTACCTAGTTTACCTACCTTCACAATATTTTTGTTACAAAAAAAAGCTTCGAGCAAAAACTCTCATTTTCACAAATTTACGAGATTCTGAAACATTAAGTGTTTTATCTGCATCTGATCAAGCGGCTAATAATGACTCTCTAAACTAAAATGTTAAAAATTTTTGCATGAGCATTTGTTAATACTTGAGCTACAAACGAGACACTAAATTGACTCAAGTATATTCAGAAATAAACAAATAGACAGTGTAGACGGTGTTATCTCAGACTGGCCTTAGTTGGGATAGCACTGGAGACCAGAGATCCATTTACTTATAACTCCCTTATCGCCACTTTGATAACTTCCACGTACTCCTATATACTGTGTGCACCAAAAGTACCCTTTGACTTCATTTATTCAATAGACCTTAATATCAATAGTGTACATACAAATCTTCAACTACAAAAATCTAAACAGATTACACATTAAATTGCCCACAGCCTAACTATGAACAAAACATGGTTGACGGCATTAGTTCAGGATTGTTATGACCTTATCTATCCCTAATAAATTTAGTCTTAGTTATTTCATTGAAAAAGCTTGGAGAGTATTTGATATGTTACGATCCTGGCGATGTACTTCAATTCTAACCAACACGATAAGTGATATTCTTCTAACCTTAAGAATTGTTCTTGCTATATTTTTTATTGATTAGTTACAAGCTGTGTTGGTTGAAATTAAATTCCCATACCAATGAACATAAAGTAATAGAATGGTTGGACTGTGTCAATGACGTTGATTTCCATAATAAAGTCACAACCCTTGATATAAATCCATCTTAGTTTTTCGTAAACAAAATATCCTTTTTTCCATAGATTTGACATAAATCCGTTCTGATTGGAGGAATTTATTTATGGAAAAATCAATTTTACTCATTGATCGTAATTTTACGGTCAGATAAAGTAAAAAAGAAAACGCCTAGTTGTTTTAAATAGAACGATGTATTTATGTCTAAATGTACACTTACTATCGATCTAATATTTTTCTGTAGTCTAAAACTCTCGTAGTAAATTTTACTTTTATTTCAATAAAAGTATAGAAATATTAACCTCATGGATACCATAATACCGATTAGTGTTATCTTACTACGCATTCAAGATTAAGAACTATGATTTTAAGAAAACAGAATTTGAAATGACTTCGGAAACAAAACACTCAGAGTTTGGTTTATTATTTGGCTAAACTTTGGATATCTGATTCTTCAATTTTCAAAATAGATATACCATTAAGGAATACCGACTGGACTTATGAAATCCTCTAAGCCTAGGCCTTTTCATTTTTAATACTTTTCTCTGCAATTCATTTTGAAAATCTTGCACTCATCTAGATCCCTAAAGCCAGTGGAAGTCTATTGACTGTGTACAAGGACTACCTAACCAGTGATTTTAATTTCTAAGTTTCGGCAAAGTCAATGCTCTAAATCAAACTGTAATTAGAGTCGAGTACCATAAATGATGTTTGTCCTCACTGCTACTCATTTTTACTTAGTCGCCTTAATGAAATGCTCCTAGCAACGTTTTCTCACCTGGACACTCGCTCGTTAGCTAACAATATCCAAAGGGTACAATTCTGTTTGACAAAAATACTGCAAAAATGGAGAGTCGTTCAATCACCTTGAGAAAACATAATAATGTTTTGGGTGCATTTCTTTCTATCAAGATATGAAATGTTGTTCTTGGTATGATCTGAGTTAAAATCTAGTCTAAGTATACGGAATGAGGTAGTCCAGCGTGTTGACCACTATACGTATCTCAGAAATCTTATTACTTTTGATAATTTGGTGGCTCAAGAAATCTTAGCACTGATGCAAAAACTGGTGTGATGTTCCCCAACTTACACCACTTGTTACAAAAGCATGATACTCGTCCGTCCACCGAAGAGCACAGAGACTGAGTAGTAGTTCACTATTTTTAAATTTATAGCTCTTAAATATAATCAACGTAGATTTTCATCATAAGTCTCTTCGAGGATTGCCCGAGTGAGTAATCCACTTAGACAAGGAATCAAGTAAAAATGGCAATTCGGTTGTTGAGCTTAATCAAATGGGGTGATTGTAATATGTGTTAAAAATACCCAGGGATAAAACATTTTGAAGTGCTATGATCGCTGGTATATGAGTGAGTTGGAAGAAGTCTAAGGACACCAAAACAAAGATATAGTATCAACCAATGAAAACACTGATTATAGCTATGTAAAAGGACGTAGATTTCCTGGTTAGGACCCGTATAATGGTCGTGATCTATCATCAGGAACTTCAGGTGAGAAAATCGACCCGATGCAACTACAGTCAATCTTCTTCTCACTGTATATTTCGGCCTTAGCATCATTCCACACTGCTCATCCTCGACATTTATCCCTTTTAAGCTATAACTTCTATGTTTAGCTTCCCACTACAGAGAATATCTCGCTTACCTTGATTTCCTTTTTGTCTTGTTAATTTTTTTCATTATTTGTGCTTATGCAAACTGTTGTGACTTCAACTCATACATATTCAAGCCAGGTTTAACATTGTCTGTTTTCGGCCTTTTTGCCTATTTACATTTCTAAATTGATGCCGGGGTTGGAATATAAACCACGTGTTAGTAGACTAATTAATACATACTGTAAATCTAATTACCTAAACTGATTAAACTAAATTCTATTGTTTTCTCATGCTAATACTCATCTGATTTTTAATTAATATACTGAATAACATCTACAAGGCACATCAAAACGATTTAGAACATGAACAGATAGTGGACACTGCGCTTGGACTCAAAATGAACAACTATTTCATTCAGTTAGTATTAATTCGTAAAACAACTACCTTACCATGTAATTATTTGTTCCAATAAATAGTAATCTTAATTAAAACGAAATTAGTCCAAAATATTTTGATACAAGCTAAGTAAAGGAAAATTCCCTTATTGTTTTCAACGTGTTTGTATAAACGCAATGACGAAATGTATCACCAGCTGAACTGGGTTTTTTTCACTTTGTCAATACTCAATTATTTATTGTTGTATAATTTAGATCACTCAGCTGATAAAACAACCGTTAGAGATAACTAAACATTTTCTTAATATTTCCTCGAAAAAAAATATTAGAGTGAGAATGTGACCATTCACCCAACCAACAGAATCATTGAAAGCTTGATTAAAAGCAAGAAGTGAACGCCCGTTCATTTTAAAAACAATATTTTTATTTATTATCTAAAATTCATATAATTCACATAATACAATTAAAATGAAATATAACTGTTTTCTAATTAAAACATGAAAATAATAAGAAATTGGTGAAACGATTACAGTTTTCTAGATACATAGAAGAATGTAAAAGAAAAAAAAGCAATCAAATAATTTATGACAAAACACACACTAGTAACAGCGAAATTCAGTCTTTTTCTCACTTTCTACATAAAATGATATTAACGATAGACATAAGAGATGACAATAGGCTAATAACAAAGACTGACCATTTAGAAAACAAAACTGCTGAATTATATTATCAGCTACTTTTAAATCAAAGTATACTAAGATTAAAATAATCACAGATGGGTTCAAAAAGAATGATCATCCCATTGACTTAATTATCTTACGAAATAAATAATAATTTTCTATATGATAAGAAGAACGAATGAAAATTGAATGTAAATTCAAAGGAAGAACAATTCCTTGCATAAAATGTCTTAATTTATTTTACTATCTACGCTTTTTATGGTAATGTTTACAAATCTGAAGGTATTGTGATAGAAAAGGAAAAAAAGAACATAAAAGAGGTGGTAAAACACAAATGATAGTAAAAAAGAGACTAACTTTGGTATTATCATGTTTTTTTTTTAATCTAATAACGTTTTCTTTGTGTATATGTGCACTTGAAAAACTACTCATAAATTATAGTAATAATAATTATTATTATTTTAAAAAATACTATAGGATTCAAGAGTTTCATGTGTATATTAATAATCTAATGAAGCTAAAAGTTAAGGCAGATAATGAGAATAAATAATAGAATGATTGTGGTTTAACTGCAGTTATTGAATTGCATAGATCTTCTGTGCAATGACAATAACGAATCCGTACATCATTGGTTCCAACACGATCAATACAACCCAGATTATCGATAACATTACTGCATTGACGTACTACACGTCTTTCATGTTCCACTAAAGGTAAAATATGTATATTACATAAAAATATGATCAATTAATTAGAATTTGTTCATGGATTACAAAGAAATAAAACAAAATACATCTTTCCTAGAAAATCAATCACTAGTTTATCCGGTATTATTTTTTTTGAGAAAAAAATGAAAGCAAATGCACTGAAAATCCACGAAATGACAATTCTTTCTATTCTGTTTTGCGACCGAATATCATTATTAGAACCAATATAATGGATTCTTTATCAAGCCATAAAATTAAGTAGTAATCTTCGAATTTGCAAGATTTTTTTCTACAGGATGGGGTTGCTGACCCCATGCCCAACCCTCCTCTTCTACCCGGGCTTGGGACCGGCAGTAACTCTAGAAGAGCTACAGAAAGTAGACATGAGAAGGACGATTAGCAACTAGAAAGGATTGCCCAGGACAGGGTTGAGTGGAGAGTGCTGGTGGGCGGCCAGTGCTCCTCCACAGGCGTAAGTAATCTCCGAAGTATCTTCACTATTTTAAAGTTAAAATGTGATGCTAATATAACATAAACCACCATATTATCCAGTCGAAGTGCTTGAACACTATTATTATCAGAAATAATACACTTCAATCTGTGTAACTAGAAACTTCTGCTATCATTTGTAGAAATAAATTACTTTATAACTTAGTATGTGAACATGTAGAAAGTTAATGTATCAAATTTACTTTGTTTTATAAAATGGGAGAAACATTGGTCACTTCAAGTTAACTTACAATTAAGCCTGTAATAAATTAACGTTTTCTTGATCTGACCTCTTATAAACAGACATTAGGTGAAATTTAATGCGTCAATGATGAAATCCATGAAACATGAGTACTGTCTGAAAAAAACTAGAGTCTTTTACCATCAATAAGTACTCAAGCAACACGATAGTTATTCGATAATTTGTGATTTCAAGTTTTGCAAAAATGTTCTTCGAGCAGTCAGCTTTTCAAATCAACCAATGAAGTGTGGATTCTAGAAAATCTTAAGATCAGCTTAGCAAAACTGTAACGTCAGTAAAACCACAAAACCATGTCCATCCACCTACAGTTAGAGGTATTTGGTCACAATTACTCCTGCAGTTTTGCTTATGGTAATATAAAGAAGCCTCTTCGTCACTGTAGTCACCAAACAATCAATAGGTCACACAGATCCCTACCTTCTCAGAACTCCGAACAGAACGCCGGAAAGTTAGACGAGTAGTCATAAGTACCGACCTGCATTTTTACTTAGCCTAAATAATTATATAAATAAAATAAAAGACCGAAAGCCACTACAATCTATTACCTTCAATATGTACAAAACCACGTCGAGGGGGAAAGCGAACTCTCCCCACCCTCATTAAAACGGAACCTTTGCAAGTCATCGGGTTTCTGAATAAAATAAACCCACCGTAACGAAACTTTGTTTCACAGTTGATGTTCCACTAACTTTAACTTCGCGGAAAATAAGTGTAGTTTTAATTCCAGGTAATTCATAATGAGAAAAATGTTTACGTACAAAAACCGGTTAAGAAACCCAATCAAGATTTCATGTGAAAATTATGGAAATCTAAATCAAACTATGATTAGTTTAACAGGAGTAACTTTACTGAAAACTCAAAAATTAGTGGTTGATTTTCAAACATTCTCACTGGTTCGTAAAATACGCTTCAAATAACTAAACGAAAAATAGCGAAACTCAGTTTTCTTTAATAGTACTAAAAAGGAGGGGACAATGAAGATATGATTATCGAGACAAATGTTTGCAAATTACGATAAATCATAACTAAACTACTTCTTGGTTAGCAAACAATCTCAAAATAATTCGCAACTTTTAACACGATGAAACTGTACTTTCGTTTTACTCAAAAATATGTAAAGCGGCCACATACGAATTTTACATAGTGTCTAACTTATTGCGGATCATTAATGTAACACAAAAGAACTAAAACAACTGCTGCATGGTACTCAACTTTCAATATTTCTGTTTGACTATCCGCAAAAACCCAATGATCTACATCACAAGTCACATAACTACAGTACACCGTATATTCAAACGAGATATCAATTGATCAACATTTCTTGGCATAAATTTAAATGTTTCGATTAGCCAAAAACTTCATGCGGGGATATTATTCCTAACTAGTTAATTTTCCACCACGTACTAAAAATCCCTTTACTGTCTGGTTGAAGGTTTATTAATTTGATTCTTCTGACGTTTAACAAAAAAGGCTGATTCTTGATATAATACCAAACTCAAATTTCGAAAAAATACTATGTAATCACAGCTGAGATAAGACTGGGCTAACTATAACAAATGTTGAATTTCATTCTCGAAGTTGTTTCATTGTTGTCATATGGGCTTACAATAAATCTTATTGTAAACAAACTCAAGCTTTTAGGTAACTTTTGAAGCCCAATAAAACGGTTGGAAAGTATACATAAAGAAAATTAGTAATGTTCCTATCACATATTCGTCAATCCTCTTGCATTTAATGACCAAGAAATATAATACTAAAACTCAGATTTTTATCACGAACTGACCCCAGTTGGATGACTACTGTAAATTACAGATCAACTACCGACATACTACAAGTACTGATATTACGTTCCTATCATAGAGTAGTTCACTTACCAACTTGATCGATTTTACGACAGCTTATTGGTTTGGACGCATCAATTCCGGGATACTTTGAACAGTTTGTTATGAATGTAAACTGATCCCAAGGTTCACATAACTGGCCATCAAGATAGGAATTGCAGACCACGCACTGGATACCATAGACTGAAAAAGGAAACATCTATTACCTTGAACGTTTTATGTCATATCACAAATTACCATAAGTCAATAACTTGAAACTAAGTAATTGTACTGTAATAATATTGCATGTAATTAGTGACAAATGTTAAGTCTAGCAGGAAATTTTCAACTGACTTTCATCTAAACTGTAAACCAATAGGTTGTATGAGACCTCAAAACAGAGTTTATCCTGTAATAATACACTTTTATGTAAATGAGTAAAACAATAATAGGTTAATCTAGAAGTATGGGAGTTTAAAATTGATGACACTCAATCTTCGAAAAGTTCTTTTCCTCAAACTTATCATCGAATAAATTCCCCAGCATTATTATCCATTCCACCTAGATGAAAACACCTGGTTGTATGGAGGATGTGACCATATCGACAATAGTGACACCTAACCACCTAAAAGGTGACGGTAATTCAATCACCTAAGATTAGATGGGGTCTGGGAAAAGACCGTGATAATCAGTTGTTACTAGGTTACTCACTTCTAAACCGAAACTTACCTTTTGAAGAACAAGTATACGGGAATAGATCAAGATTGAAACACTGAATTATAAAATTTACTCTTATTGGTAAAATGTCTGGTAATGTAATTGTAAATGATTACGAATCTGAAGTGATTCTGTCCCAAAAAGAACTAACTAAAACCATTACATAGAAGTACTCTAAAGTTTGCATTTCGGATTTTAAGATTCACACACAAAAACGGTCTACTAGTCCTCTTTACATTTAATTTAAATCACTCACATATACGGATTTTTGCGCAGTACGTTTGAACCGACTTCAACCTGATATCAAGAACTTTTCATTAAATAGGGTATATTGTGTGGAGATACGAAAGATGCAGTCTTCAGAAAGTCACTTATACAAATCTTCAGCTAGTAAATCACTTGAAATCGCACGTGATGGAAGTCGTAACCTTTCACAGGAACCAGTTTATCGCCTATCTTTTCAACAGTGACGAACAATCGTTTGTTATTCACAAAAAAAACGAAAATTACTGATGAAGGTACTTATCTCAATTTAACATCAGCTTTTCTGAGAAAAACATACATCTCATAAAACACCATTTAAGTAAATTAAAATAATGCAGAAAACCAACAGTAATATACATGAACTATGATTATCCACTGATTACATAAGAATAATTTAAAATAGTGTCTTAACTAGAGTGTGCTAAGGTTCTAACAGGATATGAATTCCAAAGTAAAGTTCTGAGAAGTCCTCAGTTAACTGCAATTCCGTCAATACCTCTTTCTTTTTCTAGTAGTTCTAGTACCATAGGTCTTAACAACTGTAATTTGTCGAACCCTGGAGTTTATGTTAAAATAATGTCATATTTTTATTAACTAAACGAAATTTGCTTATTTCACGAAAGTTTCTAGCCTTATAATTCATCATATTTTTCGGATTCACATTCAGAAAAAGTGTACAGCAATTACAGAAGGGACTGAAGTCCAAAAAATATTTACTGTATATTACTTTGAGAATACATTATGATGTAATTTCACGACAATTAAAGGTACAAAGCTAAAAATGTAATGTGGGAATCTCCGGAAATTAGTAGTATATTGACATGAATGGGTTTTATCTGAGTTATTTGTTATATCGCGGCCATAACCCTTCATTCTGAAAAATTTAATCTAAGAAAATATGGAAGTCCGTTACGACTGAAAGAAAGCAGTACACTTAAATCAGTTTGTTATTAAGCCATGATCACTACAGCTGGAACTTATTACAAAACTTATTGGTGTATTTGCAATAAAGCGATGTTTATTTTCACTCGTAAAACTACATCTAGGAAATAAAATACTAACCTGATTCCTGTTGTAAAACACATAAGAATACAACTATTACTCCCAATGGCAGATGGCTGACGAAATAGTGAGTCATTTCCACAGCATTAATTGCTGCTTGTAGCCAAATGAAATCCTGTATTCAGGGCAAGACTACGTCAAAAAAACTTATTCCCAAAGGTTGTACGATCTTGTAAAACTGACCAAACTGATGATTTGTCAATGGGATGAGTTTTACCACACTCCTACTTATTAACGAATCAGGTCCAAGGGAATAATAAGTGACCTTGAATGTCAGCCCAAAAATCTAATTAGACCTGAAATACGTAGGCCGGGATTTAATCGCACCACGGCAATTAGCGTCAAAGCGTTTTTGTTAGCGAATCATGTTGGTAAAACCCCAAAATTTAAATAAATATATCCATTTGGGGCTAAATATTGTGAATGCAGTTACAACAGCAGACGGTCGTATCAGAAGATAGAACCAACGATTGAAGAAACAATATCACTTCAGTTAGAATGATGAACTGAATCATCGAAATAAGGGTGAAAATGAACCATTATGACAGTATCCAAATCATATTAATATTTAAATATGCCTAGAATGCATGGTTGTAATGAAATGAAATCCGATACATAACAAAAGTCCTCCATGGTATGATTTATTTTAACAAATGACGATCACATTTATCAACAGTAATTAATAAATCCCCGAAGTGATCGATATTATAATGTTTGGTTGAGTGGTCTGTAGACGTTAGTTCATCCTAAAGACATTTTTTGCAAACTGGCATCAGTTGGACGACTATCCTGTTGTATAAAGATGTCTGAGATCCTACTTCACAATATTGAACTTGAATTTTCTGAACGAGCCACTTAATTGTTGTTATTATTACCCGTGTTTTACGATATTCCGAACAATAAATACAACTTTAATTCGTCATTACATGATGGATAACGTAGTAGTTGATTGATTTTAAATAGTACACACCGTGGTAAGCTAGTTAGGTAGTCTTGCACAAACTAATGATCTAAAGAATATTGAAAATCCATGTGGTAAGCCATCCACTTTGGACTGTAAAACCATTCGGGTCTCAATACTAAGCAAAGAAGAGTTGTTTTTTTCGATTCTAGATACTTCTTGATGGGAAATGTCAACACAAATGGCCACTAATTATCAATCAGACCGTGAAAGAGCATCAAAAACCGAACTACTAAGTGGACTTCATATATGAGTATACTTGCTTTAGTTAGTTGCAACATGGTAAGAGCCGAATGGGAATAAGAAAAACAAAGAACCTCAATGTCAATAGAAAATGAAATATGAAAACTCAGTAGGTCGTGATTGATGTAACACTGTAAACATGTGGCTTTCAGACCTACACACGGGTAATACCTACTAGGTCAGTAGTGCGGTGGTTGACTGTTTAAGAAGTTCCACTTTCAACTGACAGGTCATGAGTTCGAACCATTCCCCCATTTCAGTTTTGGCACGAACATAGTCGGGTCACTCTGTTCCCGAATTTCGTGCTACTTATCACTAGTAAGTGGTGTGTTTTCTATATGTATAAATCTGTACACGGTTAATCAATGCGTGTTAACTACTTTTGTTATGAGAAAGGAATAATTTATTCAACAAACATACTGCCTGTTATCACAGAAGGATGTAAAATATGGAAAAATCCTGCGGTAATTTTATGTAAACTCTTAATAATCAAGTTCTCTAAAAGATGAATCTGATGAATGGTAAAATCAGAAGTATACGATTATGATTTCCCACTATACGACCACCAAAATAATAATTTCTATGTCATTGGAGAAAAAACTATTCTTCTGGTCCAAATGTTGTGTAGTATGCGTAGTTGATTCTCACTGGCTAGATCTTATCCTGTTTGGTCGAACAGTTGTTTGCCTATTGTCCATGAACGGATTGTTGGACTGAAACAAGGAAATAAAGTGTCTTGCCTGATAAATATTTAAATGCATCCCATTGCAATATGCTCTAATATCTACGTTATTTCAGTCAGTCTATGACTCTGTTGAATAAATCTCGGTTATATATGTGGTATATTCCAGCACTCATTAGAATCACACGAGATAAATTAATATAGGTTAAGGAAATTACTACATATGTGTATCTTTACTTCAAAAATGATTCATCTGCTGCTTCTGTATGGCGGATGTATGCCGTCTTTCGAGAACATGTTTCCGTTAGGCAATTATTTCCTAAAAAATCAAAAGATAAAATATTGCATACTATCAGTTCGCCTCCTCTTTGAATTCAGAATTATTGGTTGTCCATGGATGACGTATGGTGAGCACTGTTATGTTTGGTTGCTAAAAGAGATAACATTGTTTATTTAAAAAGTTCTACAATCAAACAACTCTTTTTATTAAATCGTATTTGATCTCATTAAACTCTACCCTAACTTGAGGGTTAACACCCTCTAAACTAGTTAAGGTCTCACATATGTGTGTGAAAACTTTAATAACAAGTAAAACAAAATTGATTAGTCCCATTTTACCTTTTGACCGTACCATGCGATTTTCGAACGTAGCCTGACATCTTTTAAGTTCATTGACAACTCACATCTAATTATTTTGTGATCTCGAGTTTCCCCTTGATGAGGTTTCTTTAAAGCAAATATGTTTTGTGTGAGAAAGCATTTAAGTAGACGTAATATACCCACTTAGATATAAAAATAAGAAAGATTAGTACAGAGAAAAGTTCTCTTTTCAGTTAATTTATTTTCAAAGCCATAAAATCGCAAACATATACTTATTTTTCAAAATGATAATAATTTCAATAACTGTGATAATAAAATTCCCCTAGACATGGTAACAATGAGATAAAATAAGTGAAAGTACAAAAACGTTTTTTTTAACAAGGAAACTAATAATGATGTTGGGAGCTTGAATATTCATCATGAAGATAAATAAAGAAATCATGATTTAAAATGGAAGGCCCAGAGTGATAAAACATGTTGAGGTTGAGAAGAACTGTAATTAGAAGGATCATGGAAATGGAACCAAATTAGATGGGTGTAAAAGGTCTATGGAGAATAAGATAGAAGGAAAGTAGATGACTGTTAGAGAAGAAAAAACTGCAGGAGATTAAGACTTCGATAGAAGAAGAGGTTTTGCAAGTTTCTTTTGTATACATAATTCTGGTTTTTCTGAACGTATAGTAAGTGTTTCGACAATGTTAGGAAGACAGAATGTAACTGCCTTTGACAGCTTTCTACTTTAGTTGTAGTGGTCATTCGATCAAAACGGATTCGCGGTCACAGTAAGTCCCCATTTGCAGACTGATGAAACTTGTTAGTGTGTAGTGTAGCATCGAGTTGCGTTTGACTATGAACACCACTACAAGAAGAGCGCGTACCAGAAAATCAGAAGGCGAATGAAGGTTGTAACAAGATTTATTCTTTGGCGATCTAGTGGTATCGAAAGTATACCGAGATCGTGCCAAAGGAAATACAAGCGGAATCAATGGGCAAACGTGCGAGCGTACAAGGCCACAGTAAACGGAAGAATAATGAGGGAATAATGGACGTCTTTAGTACAGTTAAACAAACAAGCACAGTAAAACAATAACTGGTACAATTGGTTATAATAATAATTGTTCCCATTAAACCAATTGCGTTCTCTTGATAAAAGTAGGTCACTACAAGTGAATCTACATCAATAACTCAATATATTTAAATAACTTTGTTCTATCCTTTCGACCAACATACTTGAACAGTCTACTTTCATTAATCACAAAGGTTTATGTTATCCCGTTGTTGATATTCAGAACAAAATTCAATGAGTCTATGCTAAGAAACACAGATCAAAACTCAGCTCTAAATGTCGACAACGTAATAACAAAAACTCTTAGGATTAGACATTATGGTCGTCAGTCATATCTATCTGTATATAAGTGTTGATGCTCATAACTTAAATCCAGTAACTTCCACTTAAAACACAGGATTTGCTATCTATTGAGATACTAAGTCAAAATAGCCACTAACTTATAAAACGCGGATGATTTTTATTATTTATCTGTAAATGTGCGAAGCGAAAGGCACCGGATTAAACTCCTAGCGTGAACATTGGGATGCAGATACATTCAGCTGACGGGAATTAAACAGAATGAAATATGTCTCCTAGATTCCACTGCTTCCTGCTATCCATATTTACTTAAGTACTTGTAACTTTATGAAAAGATCGAGGTGATCTGTTCAGGATCATAATATGTTAAAAGAGACTGGTCAGTTGTAGGGAGTCCCTCTGACAAATTCCGATAATGCAATGAGAAAACGAAGTTTATCAGAATTATGTGGTATATTGGTGCAATACCTATCCTGGTAATACTGATTTACTATCCAGAGTGGTAATCACATCGTTCTTGTGTACTTTATTATCATTATTTCTTACCTTTAAGCTGTCTAGTTGACCTTTTAATTTTCATATAAAAAATGTCTTAACAAGCATATGTGTGATCAAATTGTTCGAAATTTATTGCACAAATTTATCACATAATTCTGATAAACTTCGTCTTCTCATTGCATTATCAAGATTGATCAGTTGTAGTTCGTAACGTCAACAACTGGACGATTCAGACAAATAACCTTAAACTGTAATATTCGCCAATAACAACTGATCAAACATAATAACAAGCAGACATAACAAATAGACTCAACACGAAATTGTTAAAAAGTGGATTATGAACACCATACCAATTAGTTAGAATCAATTAACATGAGCCGGCTGGATAAAATAACATGATAAATTTGTAAACGATACGACAAGTTAAAAGGAAGAGTTTAAGAAAGGTAAAATACAGGCAATAGCTTAGCGAAACTACGGGCTACGACGGTAGCAAGAGAAAAAATGTAGTAAGTTTCTTTAGCTCACCTGGTTGGTATTTCAGTGTTTATGGGGAATGCTTCAACAATGTAAAATAGACAAAAACATGTTCACAAGATTCTTTATTATCGATCTCCCATAAAATCACTAATGTGTATTTTTAATCACGTATAGTTTTTTAGATAAACTCCGTTGAACGTAATACGCTTAGAACATCTCATTTCTCTACCCCATCTGGAACAAGCATCCCATAAACGCATACTGAGGTAATCAAATGTAAGAGCTCACCTTTGTATTGCAGTTAAATATCAGTTGGCTGGGAAGCACTAGTGAATGAATTAATCGGAAAGATCTGACTGAATTCCAGCGTACAATCTGTATTTAAAAACTCAGAACTTTTCAAAGTTGATTGCTTTTGACTCAGTAAATAAGTATTGACCCAAGAATCTAAATTCAAACTTCTCAGTACTATGTTGTACTATTGCAACTAGTTGAAGTTGTCAAGTCTTCAGGCAGAGATTAGTTATTAAGATCGACATGTTTAAAACTAAGTTGAAATTTATTTCATCTTTTCAATCACATAGGGATTTGTTCAAAATAGTAATTTTAGAATATCGACTAGTTACTAAATAACTACGTGGTTCCCGTGTTGATTGAATTCTATCCATGAAGTTGTGTTGTGCCCACTAACTTAAGTAATTTCAGAAACTGTATACTAAATAAACGAATAGGAAAAACACCTTCTTTCTTTGTTAATAGAACATTAATACTAAACTGTAAAATACTGTCAAGTTAAACAAACTATTACCACATGTACCTTGGTTATAACGGAAACAGCTTGGGTTCGGAAAAGGTAAGGTCTATGTCAGTTGAGAACCTAACTGGTTTTCGAAAAGAAATGAATACCGTCCTATGGATCAATCCAATTTCTTTGCATGTCCTTTTATATTTTTGATGCAACTTATTTTAAACTTACTTCAACAAACTGTGACAAAAATGAAGAAAGAATGTGAAAAACAGTATAATTCAGATTGTTATTCTTTTGATTACCGGCTCGTATTTTAGAGATCGTATACCATACCATAGTTCAACTTAGATCATCGTGAGTTGTGACTAGCTTATTTGTAAATAAAACACTAAACTATTAGTTCCTTACTAATTTTAATGCTAACCAAACAAATAGTACTTCCAGAACAAACATAACGTCAAGTTACAGTGATCAAACAACGATCAGACAATTCACATAATGTCAAATTTATAACACAATGCAACCTTCTTTTTATTTTTAAAATTTCGGATCACTTAGTGGTGTAATCTGTCCTATCTTTCCAAAGACCAATATGTTTATCAAAAACAAATATAGATGAGAATATACGGCCTAAGTAAGTGATTTTGTTAAAAAGAAAATTTTTTTCCCTGAATTCTCCTTTTAATTCTAGTCAGCAACACACATGTTATTTGAAATTTATGATTATCGTCGAGTCTGTAGTCAACTGAAATTTTTCTAATTTTTCCTCTTGATGACTATGATGTACACAAAATATTTTTCTTAGTCGTTGGTGTGGCCAAAAAATGTTCATGTAACTGAATATTAACTGATAATCTGGACGAATGAATAGTCTTTCTTTTTTTACAATCTATGTTGTTGCTCATATGAACATGCTCTGAACCATTTAGTGTACATTGGTGTATATTGTTATTATCTTGTCTAAAACTTGGGTCAGTTAGTTTATCAGTTGTCAACTATCGGTCAAACCACAAAGAACAAAGAAACAGTTTAGAGCTCATTAACAGTATGAGTCATCAACCGTGTAGTATGGTCTTATTTTACATGTGTAAAACAGAGCAAAGATATCTGTGCATCAATTTGTTAGGGTCATGAATGCTTATAAAGGTCAAATGACTCAGTATTCTTAATAAAAATTCAGATCTAGAAATGAATATGTGACTACAGACAAAATGAGGGAATGGATTATAATAATAACGATAAGATTTTTTAAAATGAAAATCCCATCCAAGCACAGTATCACAACGAATCCACCTCACTAATGACCAACTTTCAAATGTATTTAAGCAAGTTCATATATTAAGCAGTAATCCCTTAAGTCTTAACGTATCGAGAGGTAATAACACACCGGTGACATTAAATGAGAATTCCTTTATGCTACAAAATGAATGAAATTGAAATCATAGACCACCGACTCTAACTAAGCGTGGTAGTGAGTATGAGCGGACACGAAGTTCCGAACTAGATTGAATCAATCCTTGATTAATCCGTAGTTTCGTGGGGGATAATTAAAGTAGACGTTTTTGTAATTAGTCTTGGTACTTTTTGCATTTTCCATCAATTCTTACATTTTGTATAATTACCATTATCGCCTGTAAAATTGTCGTTCAAAATGACATAACCTTTGACCTTCCGTTCCAGTTTGTGAACACACAGCATGACCCATTGATTATCACCCACAAATACACTGCTGCATACATAGGCTATTCTAGTTTCTGAATAGACTAATCTCATCATTCTCCTAAAGCCAGATTTGGACCTTGTCACATATTAACTTTGACTGTTTTTATGTGAGCGTATGTGTGTACATTTCCTATCTTACTCGTCACATGTCTGTAACTTATTTTTGCTGACTATATATAGTGATTCACACTTGGTTAAATGGAGTTGGCTCACACGCCTTCTCAAATGCACATAATTTCGCTTCGTTAATCCAATCGTTTATCTGGATCAACGATTTTATGAAATACACGTATTCGAAATCCATTCTCGTATCTGAATTATTTAATTCCGTTATTCACTAGCGGAAGTTAACTCGATAATTAAATACAAGGATTGACGACATGTATATTTCGACAGCAATCATTCATTCGATGCAAATCAACTCAGATTTAGTGCCACAAAAGTTTGAATAATTCTCCTTCTAATGTCATTTTGTAACGAAAATTACCTCAAAAAGATTTATAATAGTGAGAATACTAATAAGTGAAACTCATAAACACAATCTGTTATTTTATTTCACTACATGAGAACAAAATCGTGCGCTTTAAAACGCACTCTATAGATCTAAATTTTTGTAGTTGTTATTTCTAAACTTAAAGTTCATTGATTACAGATCAGTCTGGAAATATCAACACTTACACTATTTGCCATTACAAATTTATATCACTCGTTAACATATTAGAATGAAGTAATCACCCATTGCTGACCCATGTGTTTCTTTTATACCTGTGGCATTCTCAATAGGAATGGTCTTTTCACCAGTTGATTAAGTTACACTTACTATAATATGTTCTTGGAAAGCTAAGGAACAGTACTGTGTTTATTCTCATCGAAAGGCGTCCTTTATGACTTATTCTTCACTTCATTATGACCCGATTAACCGAAAACTGGATATTGAATATGACAACAAACACATGAAACTGAAAGATTATCAGTGCAAAATAATTTTAATTAACATATTCATGTCACTTGTTGACAAACTAGTCAGGAATTAACAATATATTTGCTTAGTTTTCTTTAAAACAACTTACCATACACTTAATTCCACATACATCTTATATGAATAAATTCTTTTCCATCGGTATTGAGAAAGCTTATACCGTTAATTTAAATATGGTATCTAAATCTGAAGTTATGTTTGAATATTCATATGAAGTCCATGACCCGCAATCATAAACTTGAAATAAATTTTCATGAAACTGTCACGTACCATTTTTGAGAGAAAAATTGGATACACATACCTCAGACTTACATTCAAGTCCTCTACTGACAGGAAGGGTCAACACTCCCTCTCGAAATGCTCTTACATGGCTACGTGCATACAACCACTGCCAGGGAAGTCCTAATCAGTGAATTCTCGTGGCGGGGGCGTTGTTCACGAAATGGAAAGGACTAGAAGCGAATGTCCTGCGCTTTAACCGGTTTGGTGGATCCGGAGGATGTGACACATTTCGAAGCAACATTTTTTGATAGTTCATAGCCAATAAAGACGTAACAAAGACACTGATCCAGGTCACCATTGATAAAAATGCGAAGTACTGACTGACAGTAAAGATGTCATGTTGATATGTGGTACAGTAGATGATGCTACTAAGAAGAGCTGACACAGTTTAGTACGTTTGCCTACCAATAAATTAAGTTCATAAGATTAATCGAGCAGACCTTAATGAAAAGCAATAAATCGATTTTTTTTCTCAAATTAAACCCAATCTCCCTATTTTGGGGTTCTTCCCAAAATTTTGGGCATCTTGTGCCATTTCCTCAAAAATTTCCATAGCGGCTTCTCGAAAAACGGATAAAATTTCCCCCATATTGGGATGCCTATTTCGATTATGAATTCCGAGGGTTACGACTCATTTGGAATATTCATGATTTTCCAAACAACCCACAGCATAAAGAGAAGGAATAATACTTCGACCCTCAGTCAGATTCAACGTAGTCCTTTAGTCAGCTACAACTTAGGATCAGGCACATACATGCGTCTGTCCAAGTTGCACAACAAGATGAACAAGAAAGTCATGAAAGCAGTTACTTCAATGGTAGTAACAAAAGATTTCATATGACGATATAATACAGAAAGAAAGAATTAGTTCGTAGAAATAGAGGTATAAAGCAATTTTAATCTCACAGTCTAAGGGAAGACAAAGAGTGTATACACCTACACCATTGTGATCGATTCTCAGCCATGTTATCCAGAGTCTCCAACCACTGGTTACGATAGTGGCGCAGAACCCAACCAAGTAGTCTGCATCTACCAACATGGCGCAGACTAGGAGTTAGTGACTTTACAGACTGATGCCACATTTTGATTCAGCCACCCCTATCTTTCTTCCAACCATCCCCAACACTAGTCAGCATTACACGACGTGGTAATCGGTGTTCAGGCATACGTGACACGTGGCCCAACTGTTTCAATCTATGCAGATTCACAACCTCATCAACTGATATACCAGCATTCCAAAGTACCCTTCGTTTAAACTCACTATTACTTACCCGGTGATCTCAGCAGATGCGAGCAACATCTGTGACCAGATACCAGTAACTTACGAGTGTCTTCTACCCTTAATAGCCGTGTTTCGTGACCGCAAAGTAAAACAGAACGAAATGCTGCGCAGTATACTCTTGCCTTAATTGATAGGTGGATATCTTGCCTTCGCCACAGGTCGAGTAAGTTGGCAAAATCCAGACGAGCTTTTGGAATCCGTGCTGAGATTTCGTCAGACACCGACTCATTAGGGCTGATGAAACTCCCAAAATAAGTGATGTCAACTAGTTCACTTCCTATCCTTAGTTCAAGTGTTGACGCAGGCCAGTCCGAAAGCAACAATTTACATTTAGAGGGGTAGAGACGCATCCCAAACATCCTGACATTGTTGCGCAGTACACTTTATTAGCATCTTTATCAAACAAGACTATATCATCTGCGAATTCTAATTCGATAATTTGACCTCCTGGTAAGAAATCGATACCCGAAACTCAGTCGACACGTTCGTTGTTTCCATCAGTATGTCTATGATGAAGTTGAACAAATATGGAAAAAGTGGGCAGTCTTGTCGGACACCACTTGAGGTTGCGAAATCAGGTGAAAGTTCACTATATGCTCTGACTGGGTTGCTAGTGTTCGAGCAAAGAGCATTCACAAGATCTAGGTGCTTCTGAGTTACACCTTTCAATGATAGACACTGTCACATAACCTCTCGATCTACAGAGTCAAATGAAGCTTCTAAGTTTAAAAAAACTATCATTTTTGGACGCCAATAAGCCTGCCTGTCTGACGAACGGTGAATATGTGGTCGATGCAGGGGCGATCAGGTCTAAAGCCAGCCTGATTTTCTCTTGTTTACAGCTCACGGATATTTGTTAGGCGTCTGATAATCATTGAGGCTAGTATTTTAGATATTATATTGGTTAAACTAATTCCTTTATGTTTGTCACAGGATGATTTTGACCCCTTCATATATATATTGGGACGATCAGTGATTGAGACCAGCCAGATGAGATTACGTCCACTTCCCAGATATTGGCTAAAATATTAGTCAACCTAACCGTTAAAACTGGAACACCAACCTCAGAAATCTCTGGATATTATCAACAGATATAGAAGCCACTGGTTTTTTGGTGACCATTTGGGAAAGACAGGAGGCTTGATGGCCAGTGTTAGTCCTGGCAATAGTGGTCTCTCAGTTGATCCAGCTTTCTTTTGTGTCGACGGAGGGTGCCTAAACCACGTGCTGAGGTAATGAATCTCACTCGTTGTTGATTCGATGGGAAAATCGATAGCCAGCTGACAAGTAATCTGTCTTCGGCTTGTGAACTTTTATGGAGTGTCCTCGTAAATTCTGTTTTAGAAGACAAGAAAAATGAGGGCATGTCAGGTGCAAATTCATCACTAAGCAACTTGAAAACTGCAATCAAGTGGCCCCTAGTTCTACGATACGTCAACGGGAATGTCTAGCTTGGCCTACTGAGCATCATACGGAAGCTTCGCTATTCCGGGGTTTAGCTTAGTTGCGGTCCTCTGAACCATTGTCAAAAGCTCAGTCTTTTTAAGCTGGGCTAGCCGCTTGTTTATGACGTACGAACACTGTATACAAAGTCAAAACGTTTTAGAGTCGACAGGACTAAAAGCCTTACGTATTGACCATTATGCTCTAAAACCTTTGGCGGCTATAGCACGGCAGTGTGCAGTAGTCTTGGCTAACGATGACTCCTAAGTCATTATGTCTCTGGGCAACAGGTAGCCCAGGGTTATTCATTGTATATATATCTGTACCTTGATGACCGATATGCATCACGACTCATTTTGAAGTATTTATCGGCAACCGAGACCAACGAGTTAATTTCTTCAGGTCATTTGGGAGTTCTAAGCTATCACCATTACATCACATCGTTCTTCATATCTTGATATCGTCAGCACACAGCAAGACCGATGATGATAGGAGACGAGGAAGGTCATTTACAAAATTGTATCCTGGGGCACTTAACCAAGCACAGATTCCCAGCCAAATAACTTCATCCACACACTATGTTGGCGCCCAACTAGGGAGTCTTTTATCTGGGTCATTAGATCGCCTCCTATTACGACATTTCTTAGCTCATTTAAAAGCCGGTTGTGCAGAACTTTGTCAAAAAGCTATATCAACAAAGGAAGCCACTGGCTTTTGGTGACCATTTGGTTCAAAGCACTAAAATATGTCATTGCTTTTTACACTGCCGTTCGTTTATTTTTCCAAACATCCGCGTCAGTATCGTGCGCGGAAATGCCTATGTGCGACCTCATTTGTTTCTGGTACCTACTTTTGGCGCTGTCTCTTTATGCTAAAACTAAACGGTTGCCTGAACATAGTCGCAGTGGACGATCACCATTATCTGTTCGTTGTGCCGGAATACTAATATGCCAAACTAAATGTCTTTCTGTTTGGATTAAGCGACCTACGTGGGCATTCAAGTCACCTCCTACGAGTACAATATCTGAACGTTCAGCTTTCTGAAGTTTGGAAAGCCTTCCGTAAAAGTCATCTTTCACTTTATCCGGAATGCAGTCATTGGGAGCGTAGACAGAAGGGATGTAAAGGCGATGTGTCCTTATCGTTCTTACGGAGTCGTTTAGCCGACGACCATCATTTCCTGTTCGATGAGATGGAGTATCGAAATACCCACCCAAATGTCTTCCTTATGGTTTAAGCAAACTTCTTGAGCACCTACCAGTAGAATTCGTCCTACACTGTACCCGTCCTGCAGTCAGTTCGAGTTCTTACGGTCCCGCTTAGCCGAACAGTTCATGGACGACTGCTAACGGCAACACATTGTAATATCGCTCATCCTACCCTCGTCCTTAGTGCTGTACCTACACTTGTATACACAAGAGAACCGCACTTATCGCACTCAGGTAAATAATGTTAGGAAGTCCCTTTCCACACGGATAAATCCTTGCTTAAGTATGGCTGTTGAATAAAGACTTAGGTCATAGTAACCAACTACGCACTAACACCATAGTCACAAGCAATATATATATTGCCCGTACATCTGACAATTACATACCACGTCACACCTTCTGCGGTACTGATAAATAAACTAAGGAAGTTGCAAACCAAATGGTGATTGGCCCTAAAAAGGGCCGTTGTCACGTTCTCCGTAGTAGCAGCACCTATATAGGCACCATCAAACCACTTTACTTCTTCTTTGGAGCAACCTTCTTAGCCACAGTCTTCTTAGGAGTCTTTGGCTTTTTAGCTGCTGGCTTCTTTGTTACAGCAGCTTTTGGCTTCTTAGGTGTCTTGACTTTCGGTTTAGTGACCTTCTTTTCTTTAGGCTTCTTTGGAGTTGATTTTGGTTTAACAGCGGAAGGAGCTTTGGTTTTCGGTTTAGCAACTTTGGGTTTGGCATCAACAATTTTCTTTTCAGCTACTTTGAAGCTGCCAGACGCGCCCTTCCCCTTATTCCCAACTCGTATAAAAGCACCTTTTTCAACACCATGTACTATAGCACGGCGAATATGGGCTGCCTGCTTTTCAACATCGAACTTGTAATTCGCGGCTATGTATTTTTTGATGGTAGCGAGTGAGCTGCCCTTACGATCCTTAACCGCCAAAATTGCTGCCGTGATCATGTTGACTACCGGCGGGTGGCTGGCCGGCATTTTAGGTTTCGACGACTTCGGCTTCTTCACTGGGACGGGCACTGAAGCGCTCATGACTATACCTCCTTTCCAAAATTGCCACACGGAGACGAGAACGGACGTTCTAGCTTCTCAGTTGAGCCCTATAATAATTTCTTGACCACGACGTTACATGATTTTCATATTATCCAATTAGAAGCCAGTGTGAACATTGTCCAATCACAAAATAGCTCATATGATTATCGTTTTGTTGATCGTTGGTACAAGGTCGTTGTGTCGAGTATGTGGTTGCTTAAACTATTGTCATTTTCGCCTCAGATAAGGTATTCTTCATGAAAACAGGAGTACTGTTGATTAGGGCTTTTTCTCAGGACACTTTGACTTCGAGGGACTTCTGTCTTTTCCATTCTCGCGTTTGTTTTATCATTTTCAACTTGAAGTGTCGTGCTTATATGTTGGTGGCTAAGGATAAAGCATCAAATTTTTCTTGTCATGTACTTTGGTAACGAGCTTCAAGCTCTCTTGGCCCATCAGCATCCACTGACCTATTAATTCCTAAACTATTTTGCCTGGCTTGGGTTGTTATAGTAGGCTTTAGCTGGGTTAGAAGCTCTGGTGGTGACGTTTTATGTAAGGCGAAACTGTAGCGTTGGTCCCTGTGAATCGAAGGACCTGACAGTCTATGCTATTAGATATTTTTCAAGTATACTTGTTGAATGTGACGAGATTCTTAGTCTACGGAAGGAAAGATTGTAGGTTACAAACTCGGTTTATGTTAGGGCTTCGTCAGATAGTTTTTTTTTCCAGTGTGTTCGACAAGTATCCTCTGTTGCCAATTTCGTTTTTTAAATGAACCAGTGTTTTCTTGTGATGATTATTGTGAGTGTTGTATTGAAGAGATTTCATAATAGCAGTTCTAGCAAAACATTGTCAAAATTAAGATAATGCTTTGTCGATCTACAAAATCGATTCATAAGAATTATATTTAACGTCTCATTTGAGTGACAGTCGCTAGTCAACCGTGAAGGTTACTTAATAATTGGGATACTCCGACCTACAATTGTATCAAACTTTTTTGGCTTTGAACACAAAACCATACGCAGTAAAATAAATGGAACAGTTGTGCCATGTGTTAAATATTCGAATCTGAAACGTTGTTTTTTACTTAAAAAGACATCCTACAAGAAACGATTTTACTGAGTATATGGATGATGTTACTACGTACGCGAATGTATTTTTCAAATTCTTTTGATATGAATGAGTTCTTATCAATTACAGAAACGATGGTATGCTTTTAATTGTCTTACAGATAATCGTCTTAAATTTTAACACCAGAACTATTTCTCGTAGTGCAGTTTCTTTAAATAATGTATGCCTCCAATCGATTTTTAGTTCCATGCCGTTTATTTCGGGGATTCATCTTTTTCGAGTCATTTTTATTGTATTTATTTATTTGAACACATAAATATTGGTACAAGAGGGCGCCAAGTATGTATGCGCACACCATAGTTGTGTGTCGGCTGTGATACTGCCCAGGTGCCCTGACCGAAGCAGGTGGCTTTCTTAGGTGGCCACACCCCGAGCCTTTAACCTAAAGGTCTGATCCACAAAGCAGTGGAGCATCATGAGGAGATGCAGTCCCATGGTATCCGGTGATCAACGATTGGTTCATACGCCATTTGTTCCCTCAGGATACTGGAGCCCATGTGCACCATTGGTTTGAGATCCGGTTAAAGTTCTGGACATTCGCTTTTCGTCCTCTCATTATCGTAAACAACATCCCCGCAACGAGAAGGCAGTGAGTAGGACTTCCTTGGCAGTGGCTGTATACGCGTGGCCGTGTGTGAGGGAGGGAGGGCCCATCCCACTCTCGGCCATACCAGGGCATTTGGGGGCCATTTGTATTGTAAGAACTAATAGTCAGAATATTTAAGCTCCGATTATATAGGAAACCTTAAATAGGGGATTGTATTTTTAAATATTCCAGCAGTTAATGGTGACTAACTTCTACGTCTTGACAAGTGAACTGTCATGTTGGTAGGTGTAGACTACCTGGTTGGGGACCGCGAGATGATAGCAACCGATGGTTAGAGACCCTGAATGACATGGCTCAAAATCGTTTGGAATGGCGCAGGTGCATCCACTCTCTGTGTTCTCCCAAACTCTAATCTTCTGAATTCTTCATGTCCCTTTTTTCCTCTTTCCAAATTTATTTCACTGGATTATACTCTTTAAATAACATCTCCAAACCCTAATCTTCCCGATTACTGCTTATACTCTTATTACCTCTACCACTACGGGATTTGAATCGACAACTGTATCTCTGTGCTAATGTGGTGTGGCAACTCGAACTGATGTACGTACGTACGAAGTTCTACGTTGTTACTGATTGGATTGAACTTCTACGTCTTCCTCAGTAGTGTGGACCTGGCTTTTCCAAAAAAAATTTTCAAAGACCAGGCTTCTGAACAAAACCTTGAGATTATAAAATTTCAATCACTGACGTTGTTCATGTTTTGTCGTGTTTACTAACATTATTCAAGTTTCATAAAGAACTCCAGTCAATAAACTTTTACTCATTAGAGTACGGACGTCTTAAAGGTGATCTTCTCAGTCAGTCAGTCAGCTACAACGTAGGACCAGGCACATATATGCATTGGTCCAAGTTGCCATACCTCAATAACACAAAATGGACACCGGATTCATTAAAGTAGTTAATTCAGAGGTGGTAATATATAAAGGAAAGATTGCAATAAGGATACAGTACAGGAAGAAAGAATTAGTTCGTAGAAATAGAGGTATACAGCAATTTAAATCTCACTGTCTAAGGGAAGACAAAGAGTGTATACACCTACACCATTGTGATCGATTCTCAGCCATGTTACCCAGAGTCTCCAACCATTGGTTACGGTAGTCACGCGGACCCCAACCAAGTAGTCTGCATCTACCAACATGGCTCAGACTAGAAGTCAGTGACTTCAAGCACTGATGCCACGTTTTGGTTTGGCCGCCGCTAACTTTCTTCCAACCATCCCGAACACCCGTTATCATTACACGACGTGGTAATCGGTGTTCAGGCCTACGTAACACTATCCCGACCATCTCAGTCGATGAAGATTCACAACCTCCAGTCAATAAACTTTTACTCATTAGAGTACGGACGTCTTAGAGGTGATCTTCTAATGACCTATAGCATCCTAAACACTTCTAGGCATCTCTTAAACACCTACTTAGTCCTAACATAAAACTTAAAGTTGTTGCCATTTGGTGGGATCACAAAGCTTGCTTTCATGTATTATGAATTTCAATGATTGTCTGTACTTATTATAATATTAAAAACCTACTGTGCCCCGAAATGCATGCATTCACCAGAATATTTTGGTATTATCCAAATTAGCTTTTAATGGTTAATTTCGTTGCACAAATGTTATCCTCAAATATGTAATTTCTAATCAATCTTAAATTTAGGTGGACACTTTCAACAGTCGTGATTGGCGGGGAAATTTCACACAATAAATGGCTACAAGTTCAGTAGAGACAAGATCCCATCTTGGAAATATGTGACAACATGCAATAGTATGGTGAATGACTGACGATGCTGCAAAGACCACCCGATATGGTGGCGTATGAATCTTGTTTCACGAAAGTCTTTCATTATGTGTTAACCGTAATAAAGAGTAAAGACATTGACTCTTTTGAGTGTTTTTTTTCGTCATAATACGGTAATGTGAGATGTGGGGGTTAAGACGGATTCAGATTTGTTTAGTAAGAATAAAAGGCCTACGGCCTATATTATTCCTTTTCTAGTATGCTTCTCTGAGTGTCTAGTCTTCTCTTGAATGAGTCAGTTGAAGGTGCAGACACCGCTGCTTCGGGCAACAGGTTCCACGAATTGATGACCCAGTGTGAAGACATATGCCATGGGCATTTTGTTCGTTCTTGGTTTTTATATGCGCCTGCTATGTAATCTGGGATGTCCCGATCTAGTGGTTAGAAAAAGAGGATAAATTAGATCAATAATTTCTTAGTATTCTATACATCAAAATCAGACCATATCTATTTAGAGGTCATTTGACAGGCGTCATCACCGCGCGTGAAGATTAAGTGCAAGAGGGACGAGGAGCTTCATGAGTAGTCATATATGGTGGGATCCTTAATGTGCTGTAATACTAAGTCAAAGTGATATTTAAAGAGTGGTCTTGTTATTTTTGAATTCAGTTACCTTGCGATCATGAAATGCTTTGGCATTAGTTTGGTTCTATTTGTATTGGAGCGTAATTGGTCTCCTTGAATGTATAACATTCGAGATGGACGTACTAAACACATTTGGTCAAAGCTCAGTCGGGACGCTCTTGACTTCGATGCTTGGTAGGGAACTGTAGGCGGCCTACAAACGGCCCCCGGTGGGTAGGACGTATGTCCCACTTGAAGCATGTCGATAAGTAAAGCCTTATAGGGAGGTTTTATTTTCAGTCACACCATCTAGTGCAGCTTCGCTTTCGTTTTTACGGTTGCGGAAAAAAAGAGCGTCAATTCAATTCACGCTATTTACATTTGGTCTTCGATACTTACGATGCTTGCTAGAAACCCTATTAGTGATCATCCCAGTAGGTTGACGCTGTTTGCTGGAGATGGTGTACATCCATTCTGCGAGAAACCCTAAGATATGGCTGACGACGGGTGGAGCTCTAACTTCATTAGGCTCATTGTTGCTTCTACAACAACGATGTCAACCCAGAGTAATACAGTAGGGTTTATTTGCGGCATAATTCTTGCTAATTCCTTGCTTTTATGATCGCGCACGTGCTTAGTTTCCATAATTCACTGTGGTGGTATTATTTATAAAGTGCGTGATATGCGGAAAGTCCACAATTCAGCATATATTTAGGTGACTATTCGGCTTATATTTAGGCGAAAAGTACATAGTTCGGCGACAAAAAGAGGATAATTTGGATTATTTCCCCTGGACAGGCGAAAAAGCAGTTGTTTTGGCGCATTTCCCTTTTATTTTCCAACGCATTTTTCCCTTTGTTGGTTGATTGATTGGGCTTACACAGTGTTGGAATATCAGACAAATTCTGGATAATTAACATAGGCCTAGAGATTTTCGATCCCTGGTAGCAACAAATGACGTCAAACTTCACAAATGCCTGTTAAAAATCGAATGTGCGAGTAGACATACAGTGTCGATCATTATGACAGAGTGCTGTAAAGATCGCTGAAATAGAAGTTTCACTCCATATAATTGTTGACAATCAGATGAACAACTGTTGCTTGCAAACCTAAGATGATTGAAATATTTATCCAATATGGTAAATCGTGGAGCTCGACTTTTTCTAAGTATAAAACTCGATTATCATAAATGCGCTTCAACGTAGTCATTCATTCAGCTACAACGTAGGATCAGGCACATACATGCATCTGTCCAAGTTACCACACCGCACTAGCACAAGATGAACAAGAAAGTCATGAAAGCAGTTACTTCAATGGTAGTAACAAAAGATTTCATATGACGATATAATACAGAAAGAAAGAATTAGTTCGTAGAAATAGAGGTATAAAGCAATTTTAATCTCACAATCTAAGGGAAGACAAAGAGTGTATACACCTACACCACCCATGTTACCGAGTCTCCAACCACTGGTTATGGCAGTGGCGCAGTATATTAGTCCTTCTCTTACCCTTACAAGTGGTGACTACTTCACTTCCTATCCCTAGTTCAGGTGTGTTCTAAAACATTTTGCATTCGAAGGGTCACTGTTGCTTAGTGCTAGCATGAACACATTTACCATAGAAACTCGTCGGGAAACAAACCGAGGACACCAATTTGTGCCAAATTAGACACATGGGAAGGTGAACTGGGCGAACAGCCAATCACCGACATGAGTGAATGCAATGCTGACCCATACAAAGTGACTTACATCGTGCCTGTGGCTCGTGAATTTGCTAACGTATTGAGTTCGTAGCCGTACATCCTACAAGTTCGCGACATATCTAGGTCATTTCGTACTTAGCGATAAACCCAATGAATAACCCCTCTTGGTTCCCTAATTTATTGAATACCGGTAGACAGAACTCAAAATCATGTTGTGTGGCCCTAAAAAGGGCCGTTTGGCGTTCACAGAGCAATCATATCAAAGGTCGACTTATGCGCGTTCACCTCGAATTCGACGAGCCAACTGGATGTCCTTTGGCATAATAGTTACACGTTTGGCATGGATGGCGCACAAGTTAGTGTCTTCGAAAAGTCCAACAAGGTAAGCTTCGCTAGCTTCTTGAAGAGCAGAAACTGCAGAGCTTTGGAAACGAAGGTCAGTCTTGAAGTCTTGGGCAATCTCGCGCACCAATCGCTGAAAAGGCAGTTTGCGTATCAGTAGTTCGGTTGATTTTTGATAACGACGAATCTCACGTAGAGCAACTGTTCCAGGCCGATAACGATGAGGTTTCTTAACACCGCCAGTCGCTGGCGCACTTTTACGTGCCGCCTTGGTAGCCAACTGCTTTCGCGGAGCCTTCCCACCCGTACTCTTGCGAGCTGTCTGTTTCGTTCGTGCCATAACTGTGAACAACAGTAGTGGGGATGACCGCAGGCATTATATACCAGCATGGTCAGAATTCTGATTGGACGACCTCTTTTTTTTTTATAAGGCCATGAACCAACTTAAACGAACGCCAATTGGTCGAAGAAATATATGAGATACCTGCCTCAAATACTAAATGAAACAAACTTTTTGCGTTAAAAATCATAGTATTGTTGATTTTTAAGTTAATTAGGCGCTTCATACATTTAGGAATAAGGAGAAATTATTTTTTGTTTTAATGAACATAAACGCAATCTTGGTTGACAACAGTTTAAAACAAAACTCATCAAAACGATTGGAAATTTACGTTTCATGTCTTCTGAATGTGTCATATCGCATCGGGGGATTCACTGATGTTTTCTCTTTGCATAGAACTATAGCAATTTTTTTTCTAAAACCAGACTTCGTCTATGGAAAATTCATCTGCTTTCCACTGTTATCTGTGTGCTCGAAAATTTTCTGATATGTATTATTCAATTTCTGTGGTTTTTGTTAGTCATTTTGATGAAGAGCAGGCGGTTTTTGAGTACTGAGGCAACTTAATAGAATGGTTTCACCAATGTAAATGATTCAAAGGATTAATAGTAAGCAGTGAACCCTTTACAAGTCACATATGAACTACGAGGGCTTCGAACTACTGCATTGCTTCGAGGCTGACATATCTTGGACAAAGGTTTCTAGAAACTTCAAAATACCCTGTAGATGTTTGTTGGTGAGTGTCGTATATAGAGATGGCTCATCTTTCGTTGTGGAGCTATATGCAAGAAATTGAGAACTGAGCAAGTATACATGACCACGCCGAAAGTAGTCAAGATAATTGTCGGTAATTGTGCGACCCTTTGAGTAGATATTTCCAGTTTTTTGTAAGTCGGTGTAGCACCGTGAAAATATTTGATTCCTAATGCCCTAATAAACTGATAACCAGTCAGACACAATTGGCGTGGGATCTGAAATAAATGTTAACTGGTCCGAGCTGCTGTAGCGGTAAATAAATCCCCAATATAAATAGCTCTGTAAGTTTTCGACATTGGATGCTGACCAGATTAGTTTTAGCGGACTCATCTAGCTGAAGGCGCTCGGTCAGGCATCCGCACCAGATCACGTGTGGTAACACTGTGCTCAACATCAACCGCAGTCGCTAGCCATATTAGATCAGAGAATTCCGATATATTGGTCATCGCCAAATATACTCTTCCGATTACCTCGACTCTGTCTTTTGATTTCTCTTGGTGGGTACGAATTATATTAGGTGTTACTGATGAAAGCGTTGTCAAACACTGAATACCTGTGCCATCTTCACTGCCATACTGCACCAGAACTATGAAAAAATTTCGGCAAGATGATTAGCAAGTGAACTGAAGCGATGCTAGCACTGGTTATATTAAGGGACCAAAAATTTAGAATATATTCCGAAGGGAACATGCGGATTAGGGGAAAAATTATCAAATGATATTGAAGCACATGATCTGGGTGGGCATAAGGGGTGAGTGTGGATGGACCATTACCCCCAATTCTGAGCCATCTCACTTGTTTTATTCAGTTACCTTCCAGTTCTGAACCTGGAAATCTTTATTACTAAAAGTATACCAATGTTTGAAATCTATTCAAACTGATAGCACGTCTATATTCGATCGATCTTATCTCTCTTCTAAAGTGCTTCTGAGTCAATCACCATTGAAATTCAAAAGCAAGAGTTGATGATGATCAAGTTGTTTTGCAAACAAGCAATATGTACATAAATCGAAATCAAATGCGTCAGACAACGAAAGCCATGAGAAAGCAGCACTTTAGTTGTTGAATATTTGTTGGTCACTTTTTCGAAGGAGTACTTTTAGTAACTTCAACAATTTCACCAATATTACCCCTTGATTGTTAGGTCGAAAGGATGATGTGTAGTGTTAAGAAATTATCATAAACTGACACGAAGTCTCGATGAGTCACTGGTACGTCTAAAAGTGAACTACGTTTAAAGCAGTTGAGGTGATTCACGTATCGAGGTTTCCCTACATGTGTTAATTCGAAGTACCAGGTCTTCAAAATGGTTTTCATAGGTCCAACGTACATTCGTATTACGTGGTTTGTCGCTACGTCAAGACTCGAAACTCCACACTTACTAGCCACCAAGTCTAATATCTGACAAACTAGCCTGTGTTTCAGGCAAGTAGCATGAGTGACAAGAACGCCAAAGTTGAGTCATCACGTTAATGCTTTGTGGTAATGTTCATAATTGCTTATTTTTGACAGAACATGAACATTCGTTTAGGTTCATTGTTGCCTCATGAATAATAACATTAAAAGCAAAAATTCTGGATCAATTGCTGTACAGTCATTACCCGCTTCTATTAGTGTTCATTTATTTTTCACTTATAAGTATACCCACATTTCTAAGAAATTGTTTTAAGTCAAACGAAATGCACAGGAAAACCTGAATATTACTCTAGAGTGAATAAGCGTAAGGAGTCAATATAACGAAATCTCAAAGTAAGACTAAGTAGGTCTGCGATTCTGACCATTCTAGTCAACTCTTTGGGATTAAGAACATCAGTCAAACTACCTAAGTAGGCACAAAATATAGATTACGGACCTTGCTATGTGAAAAGCTAGTTTCCGTTTGTTTATTATCCATCCCGAGATGATATACACTTGGCACAATATGGCACCTATGTATGCAGAGCAGAACGTTTTGTTGATCCACCGCCCTCTATGACTATGTAACTAACCTGTGATACTAACGCTAATTTCACGTGCCATATACTTCTTTGATCCATATTTTTAATCTTGCATAGGTTTCACTTCATACTGGAAAACCTTGTTACGAGCAAAAATGGAAAATAACACTAGATAGAAGTCTACTCATGACTCCGAAAAGCCAGAACAATAAAACTGAGTCATAATAATTTCAAAGAAAAAAAGCCAGTTGGTATGCGAACACTATGTTTTCCTTAATAAATTTTAAAAATACACAATCCTTCCAACTCTTTAATCATCTCCATCTATACAATCTTTCATTAAACGCCATATTTTGCCCTGTTTACGTTAATTTGATGAAATATAACTGCTTAGAAATCGACCTAGTGGAAGGAGACAAGTCAAAGGAGTCATATCTTAATTACTCCATCACAAACGACCGAATTCCACTGGTAATGTACACAATCTTTTCTGCTCCTCGCCTTTCCCTTCTTCCCTCTCTTTCGGTACTCTCGCGGTATATCACCGATAACATATGCGGAACATATGGTTTCGTTATCTATGTCTCCGAAATTTAAATGGTATCACTATCAAAAAGCACATAATAATACGTTAAAGTTGGAGTATTTAACCAACTGGCTGTGTATTTACCGCACTACTTCTGATTATGAGCAGCTCTCGGCTTTATTTGCATTCACTCACGACCACAAATTTTTTGCTGCACCGCAACCTCCATAGAAAGCACCAACTCCTATATTGAACGTTTGAGTCTTACTGACACTAATATTGTAATGTATGAAAATATATCCCGTGTTTCTATATCACATGTGCCCCATAACTTAAAACATAATTGAGTAACTTATAAAAGTAAATCCCGTAGCATTTACATTAGTTTGATTTGGCGTGTCAGCTGGCGTGCATCACGAAACATGGTGCTTGAAAATAAGTTTTTATAATCTTGAGTGTTGATATTCTTATGTTTGTTTGTAATTAATGAATTCTAGGTCTCGTACATATAGTTTCCTTTTTCATCTTGAGGAGAACAAGAACAAAGATTTTATCAGAATAACATGAACTCATTTCGTTTAAATAAATTTTAAAGATACGTCTGGACAGTGTGGCTGGGATGTAGATTAGTTTAATAGGCTGAATAACTATTGTAAATATTAAGCTTTTGTAAAAAAAACACCCCACAACATTTAGTATACCAAGAGTCTAAAGGGTCAAAAACAAGCGATCACCTGATGAGTAAACGCTGATAAGGATAAGATGAGTAAGGCCCAGTTAATAAAATAGGATTACTGATCTAGAAGACAGTCAAAATAAAGAAATGTGGTGATGTGATTGAGTAAGAGAAAGAGTTCAACATTTGTATTATGTAACTAAGGAATATTTGTCATCAAGGTGAGGAAAGATAATAACCATCTCCTTTTAAACACATAAATCAGGTTTTTGACGCCTGATAGCAACGGCTTCAGTAAACTTCAGAAGACTGGAGCTTGGGTGATTATCAGTTAGCCTGAAAGATTGCAAGATATCAACTTGATACCCTGCATCCACGTGACGTTTAGTAGTTGCACCATTTAAAGTTGTTCTTTCTCTTGCTCTAAGGCTTTTCGGAACATGTTAAAAAGCTAAGATGTGCTCTGAATCATATTCGGTTAATGAGACTGCTTTTGCAAGTACACGTAAATTTTTAGGCCCAGTTGGTGAAAATGTGGTTATGACGTCACCTTTGAAATTCGGATTTACAGATGTTAGTTCTTCATTGCTTGTAGTCACTCCCGTCTTGTTTTCTTTAGGTATTTTGTATTTGTTAATAAATTTCTTTTGATAGAAGTTGTCTCGTAGGCATTTTCAACGTTCATCAACTCTTCTTCCAGTTTTTTGGTGTTGCTGTAACAACTCAAGTTGATTAGTTAAGAGATCATCTCAAACAACTAAGTATTTTTCGAAATTGGACGCAAATATGAAAAGAATGAATAACAATTGGAAAGAACTGGAAAGGATTGTTCAGGACAGAGTTGGATAGAGAATGATGCTGAGTGGATTTTGTTCCTCCACAACGGGTAACAGGCGACGCACTTGTCATCTATTTCAGCCTTTATCGAAGACTGGTAAAACCATGTTTTTATACTTCTCTTTCAAATTTCACCAACATTTTTTATTTGACATTGATCAAGGTTTGCCAATTTCTTTATATTTTCTCGATGCATTATCCCAGGACATTAAGTCTAATGTTTTGTTCGACGTAATTTAAGATTATAGTGTCGAAATATTTATTACTGCCGTCCTTTGATTGTCTACTGGGAATGTTTTGTCAATCTCTGGATCCTCACAGATAGCAATTTGATCCAACTTTGCTGCGAATGTTTCTATTAACTCTCAGGTACTTAACAGTTATATTTTCAACCTATTGTTTGCCATAAAGTAGATGATTTTTCGGTAGAGTAGCCCTTGGATGTGATGATGTCACAGGTATTCAGTGTTTGACAACGCTTTTATCAGTAACACCTAATATAATTCGTACCCACCAAGAGAAATCAAAAGACAGAGTCGAGGAGATTGGAAGAGTATATTTGGCGATGACCAATATATCGGAATTCTCTGATCTAATATGGCTAGCGATTGCGGTTGATGTTGAGCACAGTGTTACCACACGTGATCTGGTGCGGATGCCTGACCGAGCGCCTTCAGCTAGATGAGTCCGCTAAAACTAATCTGGTCAGCATCCAATGTCGAAAACTTACAGAGCTATTTATATTGGGGATTTATTTACCGCTACAGATCATTCCCCCCCTAGTGGGGCAGTGACGACCCTAAGACGTGGCCAGCCAGAAGTTTAAACCCAACGAGTTTGTCGTTGGTAAACACTCTTCTGATAGCTTACTAAGTTTAGCAGCGTCTGGTCGTTTTTCCTTACTATATGGGACCGAGGTAAAACATAGTAAAAAAAGAAAAGGTTGCAACGAAAACTTCGACTCTTCGTAAACTGCATCGTTCTTTTCCAGCCGTCCTGGAAAAGAAAAAAGAAAGTGTAAGTGCATGTCGAAATACACTCGTATGTGCGTAAAAACACAATGTCGGCGAAAAAATGGAAAATATACTCAAGCACACGTAATAGCGTTAAAAAAATGTTTTTTATGTTTTGTTTTTTTTTTAATAAAAATATAAATATATAGGCATAATAAAATTGTCTTTTTTTAAAAAAAATTACATATCGTTAAAAAGAAAGGTCGAGATAATATATAATGTCGAGTAGTGCCTTACGTGCAGTAGTCGTTTAAATGTTCTGGAAATCTTACTCTTCTTCCAGAACGCGTCGTTTTAGGTTTATTTTCAGATACATTCGGAGTATCATCGCTAGTGTTGGTTGTCGGTTGAGGAATTATGAGTGTAGGAGTCGCGTTGTGCGATTGTACCGAAGGGAAGTCGACGTGAATAGGATTTCCTTCTAAATACGCTGCTTTTAAGCGATCGATGCTGATGCTATCGTTGGTTCCGTTCTTATCGACTATATAGTACTTAGATTCACGTTGAAGAACTTTGAAGGGTCCTTCATATGCTGATTCGAATGGTCGTCGATGCGAGTCTCGACGAACGAAAACGTGTGTACTATATCGTAAGTCAGGTTGAACGGAAACATCAGTTGATTGAGGTCGAGTGGAAGCAGGTTTAACTGAACGGATTGCGTTTGTAAGCCTGTTCGTGTAGGAGGTTAGATCCATGCTCATTGAAGAGGATGAAGGATCCACGAATTCTCCTGGAAGTCGAAGTGTCGTTCCATAGACGAGTTGAGCCGCAGTGTATCCAATGTCAGCTTTCACTGCATTGCGAATACCTAATAAGACAAGTGGAAGAGCGTTGGTCCACTGTGAAACGCTTGCAGCTGATAGTGAAGCTTTTAGTCGTCGGTGAAAACGTTCTACCAACCCGTTTGCTTGTGGATGGTAGGCGGTCGTTCGGAAGCGAGTGATTCCTAAAAGTGTGGTCAGACGACGGAAAAGTTCAGATTCAAACTGACGTCCGCGGTCTGTAGTGATGGTTGAAGGGCAACCGAAGTTTGCTACCCATCGTTCGACGAAGTTGCAGGTCACTGTTTCAGCAGTGATGTCCTTAATAGGTACTGCTTCTGGCCATCGAGTGAAACGGTCTACGCAGGTTAAGAGGTAAGAGTATCCATTTGAATCTGGTAAAGGTCCTACCAAATCCAAATGAACATGGTCGAAACGAGCATCGGGAGTTTTAAATGAGCCTAAGGGACATTTATTGTGTCTGATAACCTTAGATTTTTGGCAGCTTACACAGGAGCGTGCCCACTCCCTCACGTCTTTATTCATGCCAGGCCAGCAAAACCTTTCTGCTATAAGCTTGATGGTTGCACGGACGCCTGGATGAGAAAGTTTGTGGAATGTATTGAAGACATTGCGTCGATAATGTTTCGGAACGATTGGGCGATCCCTACCTGTAGATGTGTCACAAAGTAAGGTTTCTTTACCTGTTCCCATCTGTTTGGTACGTAACTTGAGGGTTGTAGACGAGAACTCGTGCTGAATATCAGTGTCTTTTTTTTGAAGCTGGGCGAGTTTAAGAAGGTCGATTCCTTGGAAACTGTTCAAGGAAGTTATGCGAGACAAAGCGTCTGCGACTACATTGTTTGCTCCAGAGATGTGTTGAATATCTGAAGTAAACTGCGAAATGTAGTCCATTTGTCGAGACTCACGGGGAGAGTACTTGTCTGAAGGAGGGCTTAACGAGAAAGTGAGGGGTTTATGGTCCGTGAAAAGAGTGAATTCACGGCCTTCGATGTAGTGTTGGAAATGCCGTACAGCACAATACATAGCTAGGAGTTCCCTACCGAATGTGCTGTACCTCGATTCGGTGTCTAGCAATTTTCTAGAGAAAAATGCCAAGGGTTGCCAGGAGTTGTTAACCCATTGTTGTAAGACGCCACCGGTTGCCGAGTCCGATGCGTCTACAGCGATACTAATGGGTGCTTGAGTGTCCTGATGTGCGAGCATTGTTGCTTTAGCAATCAGTTCCCTAACTGTGGAGAATGTTTTTCGTGCGGTGTCGTCCAAATTAATGGATTTCGCATTTCCACGAAGTTGGTCGGTCAGAGGTTTCATAAGTAATGCGCATTTTGGTATGAAACGTCTATAGAAACTTACGAGGCCGTTAAACGTGCGTAATTGCTTGACGGTGGTCGGTTCTGGGTAATCCAGAATTGCCGCCACTTTGGTCCTAAGGGGTCGAATGCCTTGAGCATCTATAGTGTGTCCTAGGAAGTTTAATGAGTCGGTTCCGATTTGGCATTTCTGAACGTTTACAGTAATGCTATGTTTTTGTAATCGTTCGTAAACAAGATCCAGATGCTTCAGATGTGATTCTCTGTCCGGACTTGCGATTAGACAGTCGTCAACATACGCGTGTACGAAGTTGAGACCTCGAAAAACGTCGTCTATGAATCTTTGGAATGGTTGAGCAGCATTTCTTAGACCGAGAGGCATTCGCAAAAATTCATAGAGTCCGAAGGGAGTTATGATAGCTGTTTTCGGTATGTCGTCCGTGGTCATGGGGATTCGGTTATACGCTTTAACCAAGTCGACTTTCGAAAAGACAGTTGTACCTTTCAAGGTAGCTGTCAAATCGTGAATGTGAGGCAACGGGTAACGATCGGGAATGGTTTTTGCATTCAATCGCCGATAGTCGCCAGTTGGACGCCAATCGTTGCTGTCATTTTTAGGGACCATGTGCAACGGAGATGCATATGGGCTACTTGACGGTCGTATGATTCCTAAGTCTATCATATGGTCGAACTCGTTTTTCGCTAACCTCAGCTTTTCGGGAGCTAGTCGTCGTGCTTTAGAAAATACAGGTGGTCCTGTAGTCGTGATGTGATGTGTAGCATTGCTGGTTACACACGGTAATCTCGGTTGAGTTTGTTGTATCCCAGGGTACTTATCGAGTAGTGGTTGATAGAGTGGGTCTATCATATGTTTAACTGTGACTGGGGATACTCTGCAACCAGTAAAAGAAGCTACGCAAACGGATAAATTAGTGTTTCCGTCTACTAGCCTCCGTTTGCGCGTATCGATGATGGGATTGTGATGTAGTAGAAGGTCCATACCAATGATTGGCATAGAAACATCTGCAACAACGAAAATCCAGTGGATGGGTTTGCGTAAACCCACGTTAAGGTAAACGTACCTTTTGCCATACGTAGCGATCGGTTTTCCGTTTGCCGCCTGTAAGTTTAGAGCCGATTCGTGTAGTCGGTCGTTAGGATTTGCTGGGAGAACGCTAACTTCTGCACCAGCGTCGACGAGGTAGCGAACTCTCGTTGTCACATCTGTGACGTATAACAGACGGCTATGTTCGCCGGCTACGGTTGCCGTTAACGCGTGCCGGCTTGGAAGTTTCCCGAGTTGTTTTTCGAGTCACTCGGTTTCGTGTTGGGAAAATTGCAGGGTTTTCTGCAATTTCTGGAAAACTTTCCATACTGGTTATGATACCAGCACCAGTCGGGGTTATCTGTCTCTCGTGGTCTAGAGACAGATCGCTTACGTGAAATGTTTCTACGTGGAGTGCGCGATCTCTTACGGTCGGTACGAAGATTAAGATAACGCGTGAGTGTATGACATAACTCGGTTATGTCATTCTGAGTCGTTTGAGGTTTTTCTTTGACTGAAAATACCTCGGTAGTAGAAGGTTTCGTAATTTCTAGAATGCGGTCGGCAGATGCAGCTAGCTCGTCTAAGGCGTTGTTCTGGAACGAGACCAGAACTGCTTGCACCTGTTGGGGAAGTTTTGACAAGGAGAGTTGTTTGAATAGACCTTCGTCGAAAGTTCTTGGGCCTATCACCTCTCTCATCCGTTGCAACATGTCCGTCGCAGAACCGTGTTGCAGGTCGATGTTATTGAAGAGTTGATCTAACCTTTGTCGATCGGTTAGGTCTCCTCGTTTAAGAATCGAGCGTTTTAATATTTCGTAAGGATCGGAAACATCACTAGTAAACATACTAGGCGTTACGTACCTGTTGAATTCGCGCGGTAGTGCCTTGACTACTGCGAGGAATTGTGCACGTGTGTCGATCACGCCATGCTCGGAGAAGTCGGCTTCTGCGTAGCAAAACCAGGCTTCGATGTTGTCGGGACAGAAAGGCATCAGTTGAAACGAAGGTGGGGACAAGGTCCTAAGCTTGAGTACTTTAGGTGTCTGTTCAGTCATGATGAAATATGAAGTACGATAATGAACGATGGGAAAAAATATATATATCCAAGAAAAATTACGAAAAAAAATCACAATGTTCAAAAAAATAAAAAAATAAGGCAATGATATATAAAAATCCCAAAAAGGAACAGACTCACAGTTGCAACAAGGTGTACCAGATCACATCGGTCTCACCAATGATGATGTCACAGGTATTCAGTGTTTGACAACGCTTCTACCAGTAACACCTTCTAATGTATTTCGTTCCCACCCAGAGAAATCAAAAGACAGAGTCGAGGAGATCGGAAGAGTATATTTGGCGATGACCAATATATCGGAATTCTCTGATCTAATATGGCTAGCGATTGTGGTTGATGTTGAGCACGGCGTTACCATACGTGATCTGGTGCGGATGCATGACCGAGAGCCTTCAGCTAGATGAGTCCGCTAAAACTAATCTGGTCAGCATCCAATGTCGAAAACTTACAGAGCTATTTATTTTGGGGATTTATTTACCGCTACAGATGTATACTGGGTGCCGTTATACTGAAATATTTTTGTTTCTGACTGGATTTCGTTTTCAATTAAGATTGCATAAATTAATCACAATTTTTGTATTTTGATATAATCGTGATACACGAGTGAATCAAAGAAGCTTTTTACGCTATATCGAAGAACCTGGTCTTGTTTAATTGAGTAAACCTTGGCCTTTTAGAATATATTTCATGTTTGAAGGAGATATAAGAAATTTTAGTCAGTATAAATGTGAAATCGCAGGCAGGCGATCACATTTTTCACTAAGAAAATGTGAAATCTGTCCATGCATGATCAGAGAACCTGACTTAAATTATCAAATCCATTACTTGATAACAGCATTATATGCATATTTTGTGAAGTTTAGCACTGTAGCTGAATTTGATGGTAAAAAAAATCAATTTCTACATCTGAGTTACTTCCACCTATTTTGTAGATTTCTAGCTGTGTCTGATTCGCTTTCACGGCAAGTTTAGCTGAGAATTTACGATGTTTCTGAATGAAATCATCAGTAGCTAAAGTGATACTGATATCATTACCTCTGTTTTATGCCCACCCTAATTTATTTATCACTGTTCAACTTAATACTCTCCTGTCGACGTATTAATTTTTTGACTGAAATATTTTCTCTCAGATGTTAGTCATTGAACTCTTTATGGTCTATTATCTTGCCGCTAAATTGGCATGCCCCATGTAATGGACTGCTATTTTTGAATAAATTATTATCATACTGTAGTATCTTTAAGGACTAACCATCCCTTTGAACTTGATTACCCGCAGATTACGGATTCAAAATATAACCTGTTCATTTGTGCCCATCTAGTTCCAAATGCCTTAAATTGAACTGTCTTTGGGATTCCTAGTTAGCACATCAGTGTGAAATCTTCTAATCATCATGTTGACGTCGTGATGGAGCCTACGATGGAACAGTTGGATATAAATACAAATTATGAAGTTTTCAAAAATTATATGAAAAGGTTTGCAATCTGGAGTATGGCCAGGAAAGATGTTAGGGAGATGATAAAATTATGGCACATTTCCTCACATTCATCGGAAAGTGTGCCTACAGACTATTAAAACGTTGGCATTCCCAAACAAACCTATTTCAATTCCCTATGCAACTCCCAAAGAGTTAATATTAAGTCGTGTAAAGTATACTAACTTCGAACACTGTGAAGCAGCAAACCATCATAAAATAATTTGTAGAATAATCAAATGGTTAGAGACGTTATCCTTGAATTCCAGAAACAAGCTGCCAAGTGAAATTGAAGTGATGAACTCCATGTGCAGTTGTGTGATAGGTTGATTGAAAGGGTTAACATATTAATATGAAAAAAGAGCGTAAGCCGATGCCAAAGTGCTCCATTCGAAATGTTGGAACTATATATATTAATTATGAAGCAGTGCATGAAATCGACTTCCAGGATATCAAGAATTCTACTACATTGTAGAGCCAGTGAAATGTCACTGAGCCTTGGCCAAATCATCCGGTAGTTGGGATACCGAATATCGAACAGATCATCGATCTGTCAAGGTTAAGGACAACCAGCACGCATCAGCTAATTTTATGCCATGGGCTGGCCCATGCAGTGGTGGTTTCAAAATCATCTTTATACTCGTTCTTGCTAATATGTTTCCATAATAACGTCCTTTGTGTTATACAGCCGTCAAAGCAACCATAGTACCTTGATACGTCGAAGGGGTAAACCAAGTTAGGTGCTGACTGCGAGGTGTGACTTCGAAGTTAGCTTTTGGTCATACTGCAGTAAACAAGAACATTAGTGGAGACAGCCGAATGTATTTGAGCACAAAACTAAAGGACATCTCACTGAAATTTGAGAACCATACAGTAAATAGTTAATTTGCAAAATATCAGTCAATTATCTTGAACTTGGCTGTTTCTTTTGCATATGGCAATCCATCGTCTCAGATTTCATTGTTCATGCCTTTTCATACCGATTACTCTCCTTTCCCGTTCTTCCGCTCTCGATCTTCCACTGAATTACATTCTATATCTGACCATTGTTATATACTACTTATGTGGATATAAGCAGCTCACACCACAAATCCATTCCTGCGTAACTGAAATAGGCCCCCAATCATTCAGCATAGATCATCTACGTTGTTGATCTACATTTAGTTATCCTAATCCGGTGCGTGCTCAAGGTCATACAAGTAGGCGTTCAATTAATTGTACTCCTCGTTCTCGTGAAAACATGGATAACAATTCGCCAAAGATTTGCAAGGCAGATTACTGAGGTGAGAAAATATTTGGCATATGCTTATCCTGAGGTACATGCCACTTACCTAGCTCATGTACTTTTCGTCATGCTAAATGCTTTATGCGTGGCCACGCATACCGGCATAATGGGACACATTCAGTCAGTTTGTAAAACTACCCCAAGCAACCCAAAAAGGGGAAATAAAGGCGAAGAAAGGGGAAATAAAGGGGTAAATGCTTTGGTGGAACAGTACTGTTCCTCTGCCGCAAGTTATACTAGGCGTTGTGACTGGGATCCTATTGATTTGGGTGATTTTAATAGTCTTATACTATCCTTACCTAAAACTCCCAGTGAATCGAATCACTGGGTGGTGATCACCTCATATTCATAAACGATAACATCTATCCAGTGGTGCCTTTCACTATTTTGTTCCTGTCACTGGTAGTATCAAGTCCATCGTTTCGGTTGGAAGTCGAAGTCATTAAATCCCGATGCTATAGTTAAGTCTACCAAAATTTTCGTTTACTACTCGTCATAAACTAACTATTCTTGAATGTTGTGATTTGTTAATCAGAGACGATAAATCTTCAATTATAAACTGTGAATTTCTCATCACTGTTTGTTGACTGTCTATACCAAGTCTAGAAAATTGAAGAATATTTCAGAGACAGCTTCCCCTATTGACCACTAAAAATGGTTCTTACGGAGTGCTTGGAAACCTGTTAACTACGATGTAGAAATGCGGAAAATCACGCACGACTCTAAAGTCCCCTTATTCTCATGTAAATGCGAACATTTAAAAACCTTGAAAACAAACGTCAGTTCTGCTACTGCAGCACACTTAAAAGACCGGAATAGGAGAGCAGATAAAGCTTCTCAGTACATAATTACTGGACCGTACATAGAAGAAACATTGATGAAATTACTTAAATAAAAGTATTCTCGTAAAAGAACTCCCTTATCACAGTTTTCGGAAGGTTTGTTAAAGCAGGCCAATAAATCTGCGGTTTATGCGCGAGCCAGTCACAACAACCGAATACGTTACAAGGAGTTAGGCGAGTCTGTTCCAACCCCGGTTTTTAATTCTAACACTAATGAGTACACTCTAGATCATGCATAATACACACCTAACACACAGTCGGACAGATTAACTGATGATTCCTTTGTACTTGATTGCGCGTTTATTACAAATTTCATATATAATACAACTATCCTACAATATACCCTTCTTAAGACCTAAACTATGATTGGGAACCTATTCCTCATACTATAGTCAAATAAAGCATTGCATCGATGCCTTACCCACACTCCATTGTGGCGGTAAATAAACCCCCAAAATAAATAGCTCTGTAAGTTTTCGACATCAGATGCTGACCGCATTAGTTTTGATGGACTCACCTAGTTGGAGGCGCTCGGTCATGCATCCGCACCAGGCCATGAATGGCAACGCCGTGCTCAACAACCCCTGCAATCGCTAGAAAGAGTAAATCAGTCGATCCTCGATATATTGATAGCTTATCAGATATATCTTCCAACATTCTCGCTCCTGTCTTCTGATTTCACTTGGTGGGTACGATTAACAGTAGAAGGTGTTACTGGTTAAAGCGTTTTCAAACTCCAAATACCTGTGGCATCTTCACCATAATTTGCAACTGCTCGATAAGCTTGTAAAATGGTACTTATACAAATGGTACTTTCCAACAGGATGTGGAACAGAGCATTGTGTGAGGTATGGTATATATCTAAAAAATAAGCTTAAATGAGCCTGACATCACAAAAGGAGGGAAGGTAGAGTTACTGGCCAGCAAGCATCGATGATGAGGGCGATGACTTCAATCCACCCATGTTTGTGAGGCAGAACACTTTGTTTGTATCAGGCTCTTTATGTTTGAGAACGAGTCAATCAATCTGTGATATAGATTGTCTTCCTACGCTCACCACTCAGACTCATGTTTCCAATAATATGCTGGATTAGCTATTCTACTAAGACAACCTATAACATGCTAACTCGGACTTTTACATTAAAACTATGTGGCAGGCATCGGATGAGAAAAATCAGAAAACAAAAGGTGTAGCTATCAGTTTTCTTAACACTTTACTCTCTATATGCACTTTCTGTTCTAATAGACAGTCTTCTTAATTCCAACCCTAACTTTCCTTCTTTCATTTGAACTCACTCCACCTCGGGAAATATCACAGGTCATTGTTATTTAATACTGCATTCTCTCATCTGGAGCCTATGAAAACATTTCACTCTAGCAACAAGAGCTAGTATGAATTTAATCTAATAATTTATTATACCTCTGTCTGTTCCACTACAAAATGTCAGGTATTGTTTATCGTTCATATCCAAGTGCCTTCTTGCTCCCAGGTTTCTCTTTCCTTCAGAATCTTGCTCTGAGGGCACAGCTATGGAACTTATGACATCTGGAACAAACTGGACGTACGTGTTTTCCCAAGGGCATAGCTCACACCAAGCTCTCTACAAGTTTAATTTATAACAACTATGAACTTAAAAAGTTACATTGCACAAACACGCAGCACGACCAAAATCCTGACACAATTATGCCGAGAATGGGTCTGGTGTGTACCGTGGACGCGATGCCAATTTGGAAAGTATTTTAAAGGAATGAACTGATATTCACTTTTACTGACCATATTTATCTAACATGCATACTGTGAACCAATAAAAGTTGTAATTTGAAGATTATGCCTGTAAAAATGGCGTGTACCTGCCCTTGCAGAAATATATCATGTTATATTGTATTATATTATTTATTACCATCTGGTCCAATCTGGCTTAACTTGCACTATTTCGGGATTTCTCAGTTAGCACAGCAATTTGAATACCTCTAATTATCATAAAGTCTTCTTTAATTTTTATGGTTCTCACTACCGACTGATGCTCAACCAGATTTCCTAACCATCAGTGCATGTGCTTCTTCGTGCTGTGTAGAACCCTGAAATCTCACTGTAATAACGCGTATAAATACTCCGCTTATACCTGTTTCACTTCTCAAATAGTTGAGGTGATTTTTATTAGGATTTCCATCACCAATCCTCATTTGTATATGATTATTGCTGTCGAGCAACCTGAAATCATTACACTTGTAGAATTATGGTCTGCCTAGTTATTAGTACTGATCTAATAATAGACGTAATCCTAAAATCGTAGATTTGTCGTGATGTAACTGCCTAATCTATAAGATCGTACATGAAAGTAACATCGTTGTTTACACCGACTCATCGTATCGTAATAATCACCAGCATATGATAGAGAATACCTTAAGGCTGGAGATAGAACATTATATTTAACATGAATAAAAGTGATGTTAAATAAGTATGACCACGCCTCTAGGGCCGAGCCATGCCACTTGATGAATTAATTCTTCCTCTCTTCTTCATCAACTCTGTCTGGAGTCCCTCCATGGGTTAATGCCTGTCCCAAGCCCGGATGAAGGAGGAGGGTTGGGCATGAGGTTAGCGACCCCATTCTGTAGGAAACTAACTCGCTAAAGAACGCCAACCGGAAAAAAATTATTCAAACCATTCAAACTTTACCCTGGGAGTCAGGGGGTCTTCATTTAGAAGAGTTATGATGCCACATGATGAAAGCCGATTTCCTTCGAAAGTCACGAGGCCGATGCCCCTTCTGACAACCAGAACAATCATTTATTTAGGTACATGGAATGCTCGTACAATGTGGGAGACTGGCAGAGTTTTCCAAATTGCTGCAGAAATGAAGAGATACAACCTAGGGGTGCTTGGGATCAGTGAAACACATTGGACGCAAGTTGGACAACACCGACTAGCTTCAGGGGAGCTTCTATTATACTCCGGCCATGAAGAAGAAAATGCACCACATACACAAGGAGTTGCATTGATGCTGTCCAAACAAGCACAAAATGCACTAATAGGATGGGAATCTCATGGACCAAGGATCATCACAGCTTCCTTCAAAACAAAGAAAGAGGGCATTTCAATGAACATCATCCAATGCTATGCACCTACCAACGATTACAATGAAGACGCTAAAGATCAATTCTAAGGTAGGCTGTAGTCAATCGTCGAGAAGTGCCCAACAAAGGACTTGACCATTCTGATGGGAGATTTAAATGCCAAGGTTGGAATGGACAACACCGGATATGAAGACATCATGGGACGACACGGACTGGAAGAAAGGAACGAAAATGGTGAGAGATTTGCAAACCTATGTACCTTCAATAAACTGGTCATAGGTGGCACTATATTCCCACATAGACACGTTCACAAAACCACACGGATCACACTACACAGAACCAAATCGACCATATCTGCATCAACAAAAAGTTCAGGAGGATGCGGGAACCAAGAGGGGAGCTGATATAGCATCAGATCGTCATCTGCTTTTTGCCAAGATATAAAATGAAACTCAAGAAGCACCGGACAATAGGGCGGACAACATCACGAAAGTTAAATACGTTTTTTTTCGGGATACTGACAAACTCAACAAATTCAAGATAGACCTCAGCAACAAGTTGCAGGCCTTTCATGATCTACTCAATGGAGAAGGAACTACTATGGGGAGCAACTGGAAGGGGATCAAAGAAGCAATCACTTCAACATGCCACGAGGTTCTGGGTCACAAGAAGCACCATCACAAGGGATGGATCACTGTTGATACACTGGATAAAATTCAAGAAAGGAGGAACAAGAAAGCAGCAATCAATACCAGCCGAACAAGAGCAGAAAAAGCCAAGGCACAAGCTGAATACACAGAAGTGAACAAGCAAGTGAAGAGGAGCATCAGAACCGACGAACGTAAATATGTGGAAGATTTAGCAATGACGGCGGAAAAGGCTTCAAGAGAAGGAAACATGAGACAACTGTATGACACAACAAAGACACTACGGCATGCCTCAGAAGATATTTGATATCATACGGAATTGCTGTGATGGATTAAACTGCAAAATCGTGCATGGAGGACAGTTGACAAACTCATTCGAAGTAAAGACCGGTGTCAGGCGAGGTTGCTTACTTTCACCCTTTCTCTTTCTTCTAGTGATCGACTGGATCATGATGATGTCAACATTTGAGGAGAAACACGGTATACAGTGGACAGCTAGGATGCAGCTGGACGATCTAGACTTCGCAGATGATCTGACACTCCTATCCCAAACGCAACAGCAAATGCAGGAGAAGACGACCAGTGTAGCAGCAGCCTCAGCAGCAGTAGGTCTCAACATACACAAACGGAAAAGCAAGATTCTCCGATACAACACAGCATGCACCAATCCAGTGACAATTGATGGCGAAGATTTGGAAGATGTGAAAACCTTTACATATTTGGGCAGCATGATTGATGAACACGGTGGATCTAATGCAAATGTGAAGGCGAGGACTGGCAAAGCAAGAGAGGCACATCTACAACTGAAGGACATCTGGAATTCGAAACAACTGTCAACCAACACCAAGGTCAGGATTTTCAATACAAATGTCAAGACAGTTCTACCGTATGTGGCGGAAACCTGGAGAACTGCGAAAGCCATCATTCAGAAGATAAAAGTGTTTCTTAACAGTTGTCTACGCAAAATACTTCGGATCCGTTGGTCGGACACTATTAGCAACAACCAACTGTAGGAGAGAACAAACCAGATCCCAGCGGAGGAAGAAATTAGAAAGAAGCGCTGGAAGTGGATAGGACACACATTGAGGAAAGCACCCAAGTGCGTCATAAGACAAGCCCTCACATGGAATCCTCAAGGCCAAAGGATAAGAGGAAGACCAAAGAACACATTATGCCGAGAAATGGAGACAGACATAAGAAGAATGAACAACAATTGAACAGAACTGGGAAGGAAGGCTCAGGACAGAGTGGGTTGGAGAATGCCGGTCGGCGGCCTATGCTCCATTGGGAGTAACAGGCTTAAGTAAGTAAGCCTTTTCCATCGTTGGGTTGTTCTCCGCGTTAAATGTTGAACGTCTGTTTCTCCAGTTGTTTCGTGTTCAGCTTTGAGGATTGTGTGTTTAGGGCCCAGTGCCACAACACACTCACGGACATATTTCGAGCAGCTGAAATACAGTTGTTTCTTTACTGCATAGTCCAACTCTTGTAGAACGGTCAAACTATCAAACTCATCTCAAGGTTATCGCATCCCATTTTGCTGTAGACTAGCTCAGTAAATGTACCCATTGATTGGTGTGCTCCAAGTCTCGCCTAGTCTGTAGTACCCAAAATACTTGGTCAGCCGTGACGATCTTCAGCTAAACTGATTTTTATCTGCTTCCTTTGCGTGCCATTGTAAATCTACATACTAATGCCCTCCATAACTGCAAATGTTCCACACGTTGCAGTAGACTGCTTTCCGAATATTTAACAAAGCATCACTTCAGTCACCCGATAGGCAACTATGTGAAACAAAGATTTTCAGTGATGAATTACACTAGCAATGTATTCGGTGCAGTGAATCATCAGCAAAATAAATTGTGTTTGGTCTGTCATTCATTTGTCCGATAACCACATATCGAATTCCCCAATGACCAACAGGGTCTCTTTGTCATTTGATCGAGTAAATTAAATTCTGATTCCCCATCACAATTAAGTGCATTTTCCACAACATCACCATCACATTTGCCGGATAAGGCAGTGGACAGTTTGATGATACTACTGTTATTGGTGTTGTTCAGTGAACCCACAGTCATCCATCCGCATGCCAAGGCTTACCCAAACATCGTCGAGTATAGGGGGCAAACAAAAAAATCAACCGTTCACAAGTTGAAGTTCCGTTCAAATGACAGGCTTCAGCCACTATTCAAAACACAAATAGTCACCATCAGGTACGTGAACTAAGTTTAAAAAACAGAAACAAACCGTTGAACTAGTACCGAAGGAAACCATATCAATTAACGACTTCCGAAGTAAGTTTAGTGAAGGTCAACAACTGAAACTTAGAATGATATCTGTGTGGTTTGTTGCTGGTGGTCTCATGAATAGGTTATTTTTAGATACCGGGGTTGAGGAATTGCGTAACGCCGGTGCGAACGTTTAACACAAGGTCGACTGATCACAAACTTTGTTTTAATCGTAACACCAATCCCTAACAATACTTGCTAACCAGATCGAACGACAAAAACTTTACCAAAATGAATATCTATGAAACCATAAATTAATAAAGATCGTACACTGATTTGTGTAGCTCCCACACTGCTTGCTTATTCTCGTGCTGAATATGCAACGACTGAAAAATGTGGAACACATAAGCGCTTATTAAAACTAGCGAGTATGTGTTAAAGTGAGATAACCTGATATGCTTAGATAACACTCGATGGTCTTGAAATCACTTTCATTGATGCTACCATCACAACAAATTTCTGAGACAAACAGCAGGATAGATTTATGGAGTGCGACATTTGTTCATAACATTCATCTTAGAATAATGATTATTTTGGTTCGTATGTACGAATAACTTAAGGCACGACTGGTGGGTCGACTTGCTAGTTATTTGGGGGCAATTATGTGATGCTTTGTCATATTAGTTCGATCCTATCAAACAAAAGTGCTGTTTTAACCTGAGTTTTATCGCTTACGTAAGCCAAATATGAGATAAGAATGTATCGCTCACAATTACTTAACACTATCAAACCATCAGGTTTATTTGCAAGTGTACAGACTACCAAATAGTATTTCTGAAAGGCTCTAGGTCAGATGGTTTTTAAAATGTTCTGGATGTCCTAGCTACTTAAGTGGAGCCACAATAAAAACTCACCATGCCGTCTAACCGAAAAAAATATAAAGAACTCGAAAGAATTCCAAATGGAGGGACCGAAATGTTATTGGAACTAAGACATAAATCTTATTAGATTTGTAGAATTTTAGTCCACTTCTACATTAGTACTACTCTAATAATAGACTTAATCCTAAAATTGAAGATTTTTCATGATGTTACTGTCTAATCTATAAGATCTTACGTGCAAGTCACATCATTGTCTACACCAGCTCATCACGTTGTAACAATCACCAATATATGGTTGAGAACAAAATTACGCTAGAGATAAAACAATATATTTAATAAGAATAAAATATTATGTTACAACACTTAAGAGTAACTACGTCTGCAAGGCCGGGCCAAGCCGACCGATCAATTCGAATTCACTCTATTTATTGTTCCCGCATTCTCCATCGTTGGGTTTTTCTCCGCGTCAAATGTTGAACATCTATTTTCCCAAGTGTCTCGTGTTAAGCACTGAAGATTTTGTGATGAGGACCCAATGCCACTACAGATTTTCTTGGAAGCAATGAACATAGAGCAGGTTCAATACAGAATGACAAATGTTATGTAACCAGGATGCACTCTTGCGATCTATAACGCGCTTCTTCGAACTAGATAGTGAGTGATCCTAAAATGTCATTGAGACCTAGCTAGATCATTAATCAAACTATCCACTTAAAAGCTAAAGGATTGATCAGTGAACGTTAAATTATATGCTAAATATCACTGGAACCAGGGAAAACTAACACAGAATAATGAATACACGCTAATGATTTGCTCGTATGGTAGTGTGACCATACTCTGTATTTCTCTGACATGATCAGTCTAAAGTATAAAAATACTTTTGTGAGATTTTATTCATTCTACACATTCAACAAAGAAGTCATATTGGTTGGACACCATAGTGTAGTCCAGAATAAGTACTAACCACGAGGTGCGATTTCGACGTAAGTTAGACAAACACACTTCCTGTCCAAATGTAAGGCACTCGACGTCAACAAACTCTACAAATGTACTGTGTAGTGGCAAATAAATCCCCAAAATAAACAATTCTGTATGTCTTTGACGCCGATGCTGACCTCGTTAGTTTTACTGGACACACCTAGCTGAGGTCGCTCGGTCACTCATACACACCAAATCACAGGTGGGAACGCCATCCTAAACATACCCTGCAACTCTTAGCCAGCTTAGACCAAACGCTTCTTGAAATATTGATAGCCCCTGAAACATATATTCGAAAACCTTTATTTCTGACTTCTAATTTAACTGGGTTGATATATTTTGATCATAAGGGTGTTACGTATAAAGACGTTGTCAAACTCCGAATACTTGTGGCATCTTTAATTGTATTACAGGCATTCTAATCTGGTCGTCTCGGTCCCTATAAATCCATCCAGATATATTCCTTCTGTGTGGTTTCGCATAAATTTTACTAGATTCAGAAAGTAGAGCCACCAATAAAGTTCGCGCAGCATAATATTGGCTTGTTGACGTACCCACAGCTTATTACAAAAGTCTTGATCACGGTAGTGCTACCCATAATCTATAAAATCTGTCGACTATTTCAGTGATATATATGACTGATCCTTTCGATTCTATAAAAACATTGTGGGACATCTGAACTGTTCAGAAAAACGAGTACCCACACAATAGCATTGATCATCCCACATGCATCCCTATCATCACTACTGTAAGCAGAAACGATACTAACTGTTTGGGGACATATTCGATAGTTCAGTCTAGTGATCCATTGCAAAATGGACTCGTTTTATTTGGAATAAGAATTGCAAAAACTGATAACATGTTTTGCCATTTGTCTTTTGACTTGAGGTTACAAGGAAACCCAAAAAATTTAAGACACTAAAATATTGCCCTGGAATATTTTCGTTCCCACCACACCGTTATTCTTGTTAACTGGTCGTACTTCGAGGTACACCTGGGTTTTGCTAAAAACTGAGGAAAGAGGTAGTTTTCAATTACGTGTGGAGTCGAATGATTGTTTCTTGCAGAAATCAAAAAGTACTGTAAAATGATTTCAAACACTAGGTTGCCTAGGAAAAAGAGAGGGGTTTAAGCAAACATGAAACTATGGTCTGATGAGTTCGAGTATAGGCTTCACTTGATTCTTATCATTCCTTAAAACCGTAGTCAGTTTTTATCCTTCTAAAGGATATTTTTTGCAGACACTTATTTATTAACAACCCAAAAGTTAAATTATACTTGGCCGACGACCTTGTGCGATAAATCCAAATGAAGACAACGAGTCGTTGAAGGAATAAATTCTATGAACTAGGAGTATTAATGGACAAATTAAGGCCACACATTGTCGCAATGACAGAAACTTGGTTAGATCATGGCTTTGACATTACTACAGAATTATCCTGATGCCCCTACCTAAAAATTGATAGACAAAGATGCAGGAACGGAGGTGGTATCCTTCTGTATACGGTCAATGATATAAATATCCGCTCCTTTGTTTGCGAATCCCATGATAGTGGAACTTGTGAAGTCATTAGCTGTGAGTTGGCCATCGGATGTAGTACACTTATACTCGTTGTCATATATTGCAGCCCAATCTGCTTAGCTGATAACTTTATTTTAGAGCACATGCAGCTATGGAGTGCAAAAACAGATGTTTGATATTAGGATACTTTAATGCACCTGATATTAGTTGGGCTGAGGATAGGATTGTGGTATGGCGTCGAGTCGCGCTTGACCGTAATCACCACTATAGGAAGACTATGTGCCAGTTAACCAATAAGATCTTCCGTAGGCCAAATATCCGAGGGCAATTGATGGCTGTAGTCGAGATGTATTTGTTGGCGACCTCGTGGTATCGAAAGAATACCGAGATCGTGCCAGGTTACGAGTGTGTTTACTGAGCGTAACCGAATTCGCGCAAGGTCACAATCCACGGAAGAATGTATGTGTTTTGGTATAGTTAAACAAACAAGTACGGTAAAACAATCCCTGGTACAATGAGTTATAATAATAATTGTTTCTATAACACCGATCGCGTTCTCTTGATAAAAGTAGGTCACTACAGGATCAATAAACCCCTTTGGTAGCGGGCTCCTGATAACGGTAATGGAGCATGCATTAGTACAGAATGTATCCAAACCCACACATTTCGGTGCAAACCAAGGTTTTCCTTTGTTGGACTTGGTAATCACTCATGAGATTGAGGATATTGTTGACCTAAATATTCTTCCACTGTTAGTAAATAGCGATCACGCTGTTTTGTCATTCATGTTTAGAACTAGGGACGTGTTATACGATCAGGTTATACCCCGCCCAAATGTATGGAAAGCTGACGTATCAGCCATTCAGGAATGCGCTGCTAAAACAGACTGGTCAGTAGATACTAGATCATCATTTGAAGAAGCATAGCCTGTATTCAAAGGCAAGTTTAGTTCAGCTACGTCCCTCGTTTATATCGTGCCTAGTGCCACGTAGACCGAATAACTGTCCTCCAAGGATAACTAATCAATTCAAGAAACATTTTAGACGTAGGAAAAAGTATTGGAATATGTTAATCTCTACTGGCCTAGAACAGTACAGATCCAGTTATTGAAAGACTAGGAATGCTTGTTCAGCGTTAATACGTATAACTAGACAGTCCTGTGAAAAACAATTAGTTAGGAGAACGATTGACTGTGATTGTGGCGGCTTGTTGACGAACCCAAATTCGTTGCGAAAGGTATTATCCTAAGACTAATTCCAGTCGTCCTGATGATATTCATCCTAGGATTATGAAGGCTCAATCTGATTTAGTTGCTGAACCAGTAGCCATAATGTTTGATAGGTTTCTGAGGCAGTCCAGACTGCCCAGAGACTCGAAAAAAGCCATAATAAATCCGACATATAAGGTGGGTAGTAGAGACTTAGTAACTGTCGACCCGTTAGTCTAGCTAGGGCAGTTGTAAAACTGATGGAAAAGATTACTCAGATAGCTGTTATAAACAGTGTGGAAGGGCATAATCTTTTCTCCATGGAACAACATGGTTTTAGGAGAGGCCTATCAAGTTCGACAATTCCTCTCATCAGGCTGCGGCAGAAGGTCGAAATATTCCTGTGGATGTGATCTTCATAAATCTAAGTAAGGCGTTCGATAAGGTCTCCCACTCTGGTCTTAAATTCAAACTGGAACGTTTTGCAACCCATTATACAGTCGTAGATTGGATAAGTAACATTCTCCATGACATGTGACAGAGGGTAATGGTAAATGGAGCTCTCTCATCATGAGGACCTGTAAAAAATCGAGTTCTCCATGACACAATCCTCTGGCCTCTTCTCTTTTTACTTTATGTAAATGAATTACCAACTGTACCAAAATCATCCGCTCTATTATTCGCTGATGACATAAAAATTTGGAGACCCATACACAGTATATCGGATAGGATGGTATTACAGAATGATCTTAGCTCATTGGTGGCATGGTTGGACAGGTGGTCACTACAAGTAAATCCTAATAAGAGTGTGGTAATGCAATTAAATAACTATGACGAATTGTATCACTATACAATATGTGGATTCGTTCTACCCAAAGTAAGAAGCTATAAAGATTTAGGAGTCATATTAAGTAGTGATCTCAAAACCACTAGTCACTGTAAGACTGCTGCTGCGAAAGGCTATAGAATATTATGGTCTTTTCATAGGACTTTCCAGTATTTACATGATGAAATATTTAGGTTTTTATATGTTACTTTTGTAAGACCGCATTTGGAATATGAGACGATAAAAAACGTGTAAAGGACAGGGCCTACCACCTCGGGAAACCTCATATAGGTGGGCTACCTGTCTATTCACGTAAGGCTCATACAGACAAACAGGACGAAGCTCACGCGTTCCAAATTGAAAGCATAAACTGCTTATATATGAACACCGCGAGTCTACCAAACAAACTGGATGAACTACGTGATCTTAGCAATGCTAGTAAGGCCCATCTGATAGGAATATCTGAAACCTGGGTATCTTCTCAGTTCTCGGACCATGAGTTAGCATTACCTGGGATGTCTTTGTTCCGCAATGACAGAAAATCAGGATATGGGGGCGGAGTAGCCATATACATAAGCTCTTGCTTGGAGGTGCATCAAGTTCATAACCTCGAGTTTAACAATCTTGAGGAATCTATATGGTGCTCTGTAAGATTGTCAAGTACTTCGAGGTGTCTAGTCGGAGTCATTTACAGGAAGTCAACTGCCGACACCGAGTACGATAGTTGTATGCTGGAAGGGCTATCCCGCTGTACTCATCTCGGTTTCACACACATCCTGATTCTAGGGGACTTTAATCTCCCTAGAGTCAACTTCGTGGAACACACGTATACTGGAGGCGACAACTCAATTGAAGCTCGGTTCTTCAACCTCATCGATGACTTGGGATTGTACGAAAATGTGAGGTCGGCAACTCCTTGGAGAAACAGTCAGACACCATCGCGCTTAGACTGTGTATTCACAAACGAAGCATTTCTAGTTGACAACCTCTCAATATTGGCTCCCCTGGGAAAAAGCGATCATGCCGTCATAGCCTTCAATTTTGTCAGCAAAACTAAGCTAAGATACCCTACCAATAACTTGCGTTGGAATTTTAAACGGTTGAATGTGCCAGCTCTACACGGCAATCTACAACAGGTGGTTTGGGATGTTCACCCCCAACTCGATGTGGACGGTCATTGGGACTTCTTACTGCACACGCTCTTATGTGCTACAAACCATTCAGTTCCTCAAACGGTTCCCAAAAGCTGCAAGCCACCTAAAATAATCAAGAACTGTACCCTTCGCCTGCTAAGCCGCAAAAGGCACTGTTGGGCGGAATACAGACGAACTGACAACGACGGAGCGTACAGGCAATATAAGCATATCAGGAACATATGCACGAAGGCTATAAGAGAAGATAGGCTTCAGTACCAGACAAAGCTTATGGACAGATTTGCCTCTAATCCTAAAAGCTTATTCCGTTTTTCAGCCTCTCTTCGTCAAGCCAAAATTGGAGTTTCCCAACTGGTAAGTCTTAACGGCCCGACCAACAACGATGGTGACGCCGCTAACCTTCTGGCTGGACATTACTCCCAGACATTTCAACCGACCGACATTAACTTTACTGATGACAGTTTCGTTTGCAATTCCACAGGACTTTCCAAAGTGAACCTAAGCGCTGACTTGGTGTCCCGGAAACTGCAGCAGTTAAGATTAGACACTTCTCCTGGCCCGGACATGGTCCATTCCTCCATACTGAGGGAAGCAGCCTCAATCTTGGCAGCGCCGCTTAGCGTGATGTTCTCACACTCGCTAAGTCGAGGAAAACTACCGGAAAATTGGAAGTTGGCTCACATCACACCGATTTCCAAAGGAGGTCGACGCAGCGAACCCTCAAGTTACCGACCGGTGGCTCTTCTCTCCATACCCTCAAAAATCATGGAGTCCCTGATATGCGATGGTGTAAATGACTATTTACTGTCCTTAAATCTCTTCTCACCCCAACAGCATGGTTTCAGGAAGGGTTACTCTTGTATCACCAACCTGCTGACTGCGGTGGACAGATGGACAAGTATCCTTGATCACAAAGGGAAGGTTGATATCATCTACCTAGATTTCTCAAAAGCTTTTGATAAGGTTAACCATACATGTCTTGTCAATAAGCTCATACGATTGGGTATCAGGCCACCTCTAATCGATTGGCTCACTTCATACCTGAAAAATCGACATTTTAAGGTTAGGGTTAATTTCACTTTATCTCAGGCTATGGAATGTCCTAGTGGGGTCCGCCAGGGCTCAGTACTAGGACGTATTCTCTTCTTGGTTTAGATAAATGATTTTCCTCAACAGGTATTGTCAGACTGTAAAATCCAAACTACGGTTTGGACTTCTGAATAGCCTTCCAGGTACGTTAGACACGCGCCTTTGCCCGTCAAAATCAGAACAAGTAATCGGGTTAATAGCGGTTCTATAATTCATCATAAATTTATATGTAAATCGTTACCTAAACAAATATTACCACCCGGCTATTCAACCAATAATTGTTCAATCAATCAAATCTAAATTACAATAAATAAAGAAGTTGATAAAAGATGAGGGAAAATTACCAGTCACAACAAATGAACGTTATTCTATCCTGACTGGATAGAACACACACAAAAGGAGGAGCAAATCAATATGGCTACTGCTAAGAACAAGTGTCAAGTAAAACAACACTGATGCAGTTCGGGAAGAAACACGAAAACTTAGTGAAGGCGTAACAAAAATAAAACTGTAATAAAATACAAATATTAACAATTCAAATGTGATCAGAAGACAACAATGTACAACTAAGGGGATCAATAGGAACAAAGTGCAAGTATATACATGGAGGGATTTTCACAAACACACAAAACATTCAAAATGGATCTTACACAGACTTATTGCTTTTTGCCGACGACGTAAAACTTTGGAGAGGGGTACGCAACCAAGACGATATACAGGCACTTCAGGAGGATCTGACTCGACTTTAAAGTTGGGCAGACGATAACGGACTTACCTTTAACACTTTTGGTGGCCCGTAATTTGATTTTGTCCTCATTTAAATCGGACGATGTTCGTTGAAGGGCTCACCATTTTAGTGGCCCATTGGTCAAACTCCATGATCGTATAAATGTTTGTTATCACCTATTCTCGTATATAATCGTCGACTTAAATCACGTTATCCAATAACAGAATTAAATAAGTCGAATAACGAGAATTGACTTGAGAATACATATATTTTGTATATGAAGCGAATGAAACGGAGCAGAGCAAAATGACACGCATGGAAGATGGCTAGGAAGCCAACTCCATTTTAGTCAAGCGTTACTCAATATTTATGGTCAAACAAAATAAAGCTACAGACATGATTAATGGGATAAGAAGGGCACACATATATACGCTCATATAAAAACAGTCAAGACTAATAAGCTAATAATTGACAAGGTCAAAATATGACTCTGGTAGAATGAATAGAATGGTTTGTCCAAAAACTAGAATACGGTATATGGGCTTAAAATAATGACTGACACTACACACTTCAAAGTGTAAAGTAGTCCATCTGCGACATGTCGCAGACTACATTTATAACTTGCCTAGAGGATTTGGTGGTTCCTGCTACTAGACACGGAAGCCTGTTAAGCGAAATTTTCTTCTATTCCGTCCACAACCATTTGAACCATTTGAAGTAGCGAGTCCTTGTTTCAAGTATGAGGTGGATATGCTGAAACGAGTCCGACGACGAGAGAATAAACTTGTAAACGGTTTCTCTGGCCTATCTTGTGAAGACAGACCGATACACCTTGACTTATTTCGTTATCTTACCGTAGAATACGGGGTGATCTAATATTGTCTTGCTATAATTAGGTTCGTTGTACAAGATAGACCCTTTCTAAAACGATGTTGTTCTATGTTCTCCACCGGAACATGTAATGTCAGTACCTTCTGTTGATACATTCAAAACGAGATTGAACCTCCACAGAGTTAAAAACTGCAAGGATTAACATAGGTCGATAGACCTCCTATCCTTATTATTGAAGACTGAAATATTAGCGCGCACTTGATACGCGGTGTCATAATTTCCTTTGTATTTCATAGTTTGGGATAATTGAATGGTATGGCTGTCGGTAGTTTAAGAGTTGAGAGTCCGAGTTTTAGAATTTTGTTGTTAGGTTTTAAGCGATTTAGGCCTGTGTCGGTGCTTACTGGTTTGAAGTACTATGATTCCCAGCCTAAATTATAAATATTTAGCCCTAAAAAATTCATTACTTGTGTCAGAACTCCTAATAATTCAGGGTTCTACCGTTTTCCTGTATGTCAGACCATTGGTGTTGCCAATTGAGACTATAATAAGTTAAATTTATGAGCGATCTTTGAGCGTCGCTAAATTTAGCGACCCTAAGGATGTTCGCCTGCTTACTAGAGTTAAAGGAGAATTATAGATTGGTGTGAAGAATTAGGATCAGGTTTTAAATCTGAATGTCAAGGGTAGGCACTAGATTCAGGGTTGTCACACGGACTGGCATCAGCTATCTGATTTCCAATTTATATGGGGAATGTCGACTTCTCCCGTTGAAGTCGGCTATTTTTACCTACCTAATACCTCTGACTCAAACTCGGCTGTTAACAAATGATTCGAGGAGAGATACCAGGACTTTCTGACATCTTGAATTTATAGGCCATTCGACTGGACCAACAAAGACGTTAGTACCAATAAATGCAGAGTACTAGTGGTGAAGGCTGTTGATACATCCAGTATCACACTGTACTACCCGAAGTAGATCATCATGTAGAGTTATTTTCAGCTCTAAGGTCCATTCCCATTAGCATTCTCCAACCAATAAGGCATACTCAATCGGTTTTTTTCCAGGATATTAGGCGGCTTGACTCCTTGATTATTATAGTTTTCGGTGGTGACTTAACTTTACATGAACGTACTTCTGCATCATGTCCCGCCTACCTTGAAGATGTCGCTTTCCTGGAAGGTTTTCAAATAAGAGTAATGGAGGGGTACTTGAACTAGAAAATAACTCGAACCCAACTTACCTGGGAGCTTTAGATTTGTGACATGTGTTGCGTAGGAGAATTCATGGAGACATTATCTTTGTGCATCATATTGTTCGTAATTTTCATTTTAATAGGTAATAGTTATTAGATTACATTTCAAAGAACATTCACTCAGGATAACGTGCGTTAGTTCGCACGAAATCCATTCACACTTCGTGGTCAGGATTGGTAAGTTGTAGAACTCCTAAAGGTAATGGTAATAGTACCTTCTACTGAGTCCTTCATCGAGAGACGTTTGCTTTAGTACCTATGTATTAAGGAGGATTACTCTAGTTGTTACTCATTGACTACTTATTGACTTATTTGCTTCTGCCATTTGTTTTCAAAAGGAACATAACAGAGGTGTCTTTACGTAACTAGAAGCGGTCTCGTGCTACCAGGACGCGGATTCCAAGGACTTGACAACCCTCTAATTTGTCTTAGTAAGTTATAATGTTTTATATGATTTTACTTCTAGTTTTTGCGTTGTGCTGCTTTTTTTCACCATATCTCGAACTGTCTTGATATGTGTAGAAACATATGTGTTTACTCACGAAGCACTTACGAATTTAATTAAACGAGGTATTTTGAAGATCCTTTTTATCCAAATCGTCTCAGCACAAGAAAGGCAACTTAGTAGTATGGTTTACGTTTATTCGTCAAAGCTACAAAGACGGTTAGAATTTCAAGAGGTATTTGAGACATATCGATTTCCTTAATATTCCTAGTCGGTGGTGGATGCCCTTGGTTTTGAAGATGAAACACCCATAAAAATTAGACAGGACTCGTGTAATCTAGTTGTTGGTACTGATTGTTTGGGATTCGAATGGATAGACATACCTTTGTGTGTTAGTTTACTTTACGTTATTGACGTTTTCTTTTAATATGGTATATGAGATTTATTATCAAGATATTTTTTCAAACCGCTCAGATTTATTCCTGCATCGCTTCCCAGAAATAAGTTTAAGCAAGTGTGCCGATAACAATCTTTAGCTGGATTTTGTAAACATATGTGCAGTAGCACAAATATCCAGGAGCTATCATGATGAATAGTTGCAGTCACGACTGGTTACAACGAAAAGGATGAATCAAGACGTTCAGGTGTCTCCAACATATAAACTGTTTTATGCACACGAAAAGCCATGTAGTAGCTAGATTTTGTGTAGATTATAGTTTATTACTGAAGTTATCAGTCACTTTATGGTGCTGAAATGGTTATCGGGATTTTATGTTTTGAATGTCTCAAGCATTATATGGCTTCTTTATCAGCTTTTGCAAATATTATGTTGATCTGAGGGTTTCGTTAGCTATGAATTCTGAGTATTCATACGTCTAAAATATTCATACTGAATAAAATCAATTAATAACTTTCTTACAAAACCGCGAGATTTATGTCAAAATAGTTCTGTGAGCGAATCGTATAATTTTGTACTAAGTACATAATATCTTTGTCCATTTATTAATCGAGTTTTTATCTGTGTACAAAACATCACAAATTTATTTAAGTTACATCCTCTGGGAATTACATCCTTTTATGGGATTAGAGGGTTTTATTTTTTTGTAGCGTCCACGTGTTTGTCCTTTTGCTATGTCTAACCGACGCTTCCTAGACTCATATGGGAAATCTTGTCCCAAATGGATTCCTGTGGCGTGCTGCTGCCTTCTGCATTTGTCTGGACTAGATGGTCTGTTTCTCACTCGCAGACCGTGGCATATGCGATCTTATCCAGGTGTCTGGGTTCCACCTGGAGGTCATTGTGAAGCTAAAGAACCTATTCAGGTGTGTTTCTTTAATCGATTTTTGTCCTTATTAGGAAACGACCATATTTTTGCCTCGATAAAATTCTGTGTACTAATGTTTCAGTGCAGTACTTAAAAAAACAAGGTTTCTAGATATCTCAATTTATTTATTCTACTAGTCACAAAAAGTAGTTTATTATGGAAAAAGTATCCAATTAGAGGTTGGGATCTGCACGACTGTATCCAATATTATTTGTACGTCCACATCGTACGGGAGATTATATCATTCTTTATTTAGACTCAGTAACCTGAAGAATTCTTGGTTATCTGTTTCTCATCCTCTGTGTGGAGTGTTACCGCTATTAGAAAATAATTTATAATTTACTTCAACCCTGCTTTTAGAAGCATCCACTTTTGAACTTGCGAATGTCTATTTAGTTGTTTTCTGTATCTACATATCTGACCTACATATTTAGATTCCTAAGTAGCGTTATAATATCTATCGAAGGAACCTACCCATTCTTTCGCGTCCCCATTGCAGTCTGTGGTAACTTGGGCAGATGTAAAAAAAATTTACAGTTCATCTTAGCGGTTACCTCTCACTTCAACCGAATTTCTCACTTTAAAAACTCATCAAAGTATGCCAAAAATTATGTCAGAATATTTGAACTTCCACTTTATCCCAAAACGTGTGTACACTGATTATACAGGATTTCTGAATGGGCATATGTGAAACATTTCTAATCAATACTGGGAGTTTATTTAGTAGATCCTCAAATATTCTTCAATAACGAGGCTTTTCAGTGCTCTGTTCAGGACTATCTAACATTTGGTTTGTACCAAATGTGCAAACACTTAAGTGAAAAATGTTAAAATATATACGTGACTTCAGGATAGATGATACAGTTCTTTCATTGATCAACAAATATTTAGTTTCCTAGAGTTTATTGGTGTTGACCTATGGAAAGTAGAGTAATGTAAGAAATAATATGAACTATTTTACGACATAACATTCCCACGAATAACCTGTCGGTATAAATGATCACTCATCTACAGTATTCTAAAATATTTTTAGATAGAATAAAAATACCAGTTATCTGTGCTGCTGATGATTGTATAGTGATATAATTATGGCGTAATCCTTTATTTGTGTTACTAATCACAGGACACCGCATTTCGTGAACTCACAGAAGAGTTAGGATTACATTCGTATGGGAAAGAAAATGTAATGAATGAATGTACTATTAAACCACTCTGTGCATGGGAAGCTTCCTATCCTTCTCGTTTAGATACAGGAATCGGAAAGTCTACTATCTTTCCTAAATCTCATCATATGGTTATATATTACTCTGTTAATTGGTTTCGTTCTTCAACGTAAGAATTATAATTTTCAGCTTTTTTTGTTTACTATTCAGATACGTGCGTATGTTTTTTCCTACTGTGATTTTAAATTTTAGGTAACTTTAAAGTGCATACTTCCCTTTTTACACAGTGTTGGAATACCATGAAAATTCTGGATAATTGACATAGGTCTAGAGATTTTCGATCTCTGTCAGCAACAAATGACGTCAAATTTCTGATATATACTAGTCGAAATTCCAAATTCTGAGCACTAACCTTCGAAAAATAACTCATATTAATGATCTAAGGGATCATTTTTGTTATTGGTCACAAAGGTCTGTTATAAATCGAATGCGCGAGTAGTAGACTACATACAGTGTTGATCATTATGATGGAGTGCTGTGAAGATCTTTTAAATTGACGTTTCACTCCATATAATTGTTGACAATCAGATGAACAACTGCTGCTTGCAAACCTAAGATGATTGAAATATTTATCCAATGTGGTAAATCGTGTAAATTGGGGAACTTGACTTTTTATAAGTAAAAACCTGTCATCCACGGCAATCAATATCCTTGGGACGCGCAGCACCCTCACCCAAATAATTTGCCTTGATATTTCCTGTTATCCTTGAATGTTGATTTATTGATATTTTAATTGCGGCTTCATTTTAAGACCAAACAAATTTTGCTGACTGAAGATAATCAAATTTTAGAATTTTTTATCGCTTATCGACAACAATTTAGGTAGTTAGTCAATTTGTTATCCTATAGGACCTAAAATTTCATGGCTTCCTATTTTCAATGTTTAACGTTAATTTTAATTATTGGCGGGCCTGTTTTGCTAGTTTTTTTTTTATCCAGTGAGTTATTTAACAATTACATTAGGAGTATTCTTGATTGTTTTTTACTAAAAGCCACGATCAATGTAAAATTAACATAAGTCAGTCAGTCAGTAACAACGTACAACTTCGTACGTACGTACATCAGTTCGAGTCGCCACACCACATTAGCACAGAGATGCAGTTGTCGATTCAAATCCCGTAGTGGTAGAGGTAGTAAGAGTATAAGCAGTAGTCGAAAACACTAAGGTTCGAAGATGTTATTCAAGGAGTATAAACCAGTGAAATAAATTTGGGAAGAGAAAGAAAAAGAGACAAGGAGGAATCAGGAGGTTAGAATTTGGGAGAACACAAAGAGTGTATGCACCTGCGCCATTGCAAACGATTTTGAGCCATGTCATTCAGGATCTCTAACCATCGGTTGCTATCATCTCGCGGTCCCAAACCAGGTAGTCTACACCTAGCGACATGGCTCAGACCACTTGTCAGTGACTTCATGGACTTGTGCCATGTTTTGGTCTGGCCACCCCTTGCTTTCTTCCAACCTACTCCTGTACCAGAAAACATCGCACGTCGGGGCAGTCGGTCGTTGGACATACGTAATACGTGTCCCAGCCATCTCAACTGATGAACTTTCACTACGTCATCAATGGATTTGCCATCCTTACCTAGTACCCGTTTCCTAACAACTGCGTTACTTACTCGATGGTCACAGGATATATATGAGCGACAGTCTTCTATCGAGCCCCTCCATCGGTGGCTGATAGCGATGTGATCTATTTGGGTTCAACGTTGGGACGAATTAGGGGGTCGCCATGTTAAAAGATGTTTTTGCTTATGCTTAAAGTTAGTATTTGCAAGGAACAGACGGTTATCTGAGCATAGCTGCAACAGACGGTCGCCATTATCTGTTCTTTGAGCCACGACGCTATAAGATCCACCTAGGTGTCTTTCCCTTTCGCTTAGTTTACCTACTTGAGCATTAAAGTCACCAGCCACCATTACTACATCAGAGCGCCTAGCTTTTAGGAGGAGGTCGGAGGGCTTTCTGTAAAACTCATCTTTTACATCATCTGCGTTGCAGTCAGTGGGAGAATAGGCAGAGACGACGAAGAGGCAACGACGAGTGTCCCTATCTTTCCGAGTCCTTACTGTTCCGTTTAGTCGGACAGCGCACAGACGACTGTCTACTGGGATCCAGTCTAAGAGAGCTAGTTCTGCCCTAAGACTCAATGCTATACCTACGCCAGCGAGTCCACGAAAAGCAGCATCTGGGCTTCCGGATGCACGAAGTGTGAATCGAGTTGGTTCTTTGTTTTGACATGGTGATGTCAAATGAATGACGCTACTCGGATCCTGTATGCGCGTTTCGGAGACGCAGCACACATTGATGGTGCGAGATTCTAAAGTCTTAGCTAAGGAAGCTTGTTGTCCTATTTGGCACAGTGTTCGGACGTTATAAGCTCCAACATGAAGTTTAGAGTGTGGAATAACGTCCCGCGTACTCGAATCGTTTGCCCTAGCGGTGCGAGGTGATAAAGAGACGTGGGAAGGGTTAGTCATGGAGATAAGAGAGGTATTAGGAGATGTAGGAAGGATTTGAATGTGACCAACTTGGTCTCGTGTGCTGTTACGGGTATGAGGGCTGATATCACTTCCCGACTGCCCACACCGTGGAAGGGTATTTCTTGAGGAACCTGAAAAAGAAGTCGGATTAGTGTTGGTCTTAACGACCTGGGAGCGTGACCGCAGAGCCCAAGGGACAACTGCTTGAGGCCGGTCGCGCACGGCCTTTTGTGGAAGGTTTTTGACGTGTTAGCTCCGTTCTTCAAAGAGCCTTACCACCGGAGACGGAAATCCGTGAGGTAAGGTGAGGTGTGACGTTTTTAGGGTCGACCTTTTCTAACCCCTTCCTTCCTTGTGGGAAGGCAGCATCGTTGCAGATGCTGGTTGTTTGAGGGGAACACCTTACTGCTGTCACACCTCTGTACAGTCAGCAGTACGGCTTCGCCCTCAGACCTTGAGTTGCTGCTTTTAGTCTTACCGCTCTCCAATCGACCTGCCTGACATGGTAGAACCAACAGGAACATACGTTCCAGCCAATATAGCTCGGTTGGGTCATCACGATAGGCAAGCGCGACCACCGCGTCAAGGTAGCAGCTACGGTCGTGAAAATTAACATAAACTCCAGTCGTAGTCATTTCTTTTCAATTATGATTCTTTCGTAAGGTAGTTTCTCCGCGAACTGGAGAAAGTACAGATTTCGCTCAATAGTTTCGTACTGTATATCTTCTAGGTCAAAAATGACGAGTAAAATTTCACTCCTTAAAATTTTCAGTTTATTTACTCCATAATACCTTGGCCTTATATTCAGTTTGGTATTAAGCATAATAAGTAGTCATAAACTCCATTCTTTTTCTAAATACTGTCTTTTGATTTTTTATAGATCTGTTTTAGATTCAGATGATATTCACTCATACTTACCACAGTTTAACCTTGAAGTAAATGAAGTATGTGCAGCCGTTTGGCTCCCGAGACCTGTTCTCAATAAATTAAGTGATGATTGGAAGGCATTTGAAAAACATTTTCAAAATCAGTCCACAATCAGTAATTCGGAATATCTTTATCCCGAGTTATCAACGATGCCATCCACTTTCCAGATTGATAATGATCAAACAGAAGTTTGGTAAATTGAATGATTTTTATTTGTTTTCATTAAGATGTTTTTGTTGATTGTATAAAAGTATTTTCTGAAAAATTGTCTTTCATCATTTAGGGGAAAATCGCTGAACACTTTAGTATAGTTTTTATCACTATTTACTTACGCTTGTTACCCCTTGTGGAATATAGGCCCCCAACCAGACATCTCCAACCTGTTCCGCCCTGGGCTCTCTTTCTTAATTGTTCCCAAGTGATGTCCGTTCTTTTAGTGTCTGTCTTCGGCTCTCGACACAATGTGTTCTTTGGTCTTTCGCAATTCCTTTTGCCTTGAGGATTCCAAGTTAGAGCAGGCTTTGTGGCGCAGTTTGATGATTTGCGCAATGTGTATCCTATTTCCTCTTTAGCTGGATTTTGTTTTTTGCCATATTATGTTGTTGTTGATGGTGTCTGACTAACGGATATGGAGTATCTTTCGTAGACGGCTGTTTATAAACACCTGTACCTTTCTGATGATGATTGTAGTTCTCCAAGTTTCAACTCTGTACAATAGAACTATCTTGACGTTCGTATTGAAGGTTCTGATTTTTGTGTTGGCTGACTGTTGTTTTAAGTTCCAGATGTTTCTATAATTACAGAAATGCCACCCTCTTGGTGCCATTCTAGGGTTACTGCCGGTCTCAGTCCCGGATAAAGGAGCGGGGTTTTGGATGGATTTAGCATCCTCATCTCTCAGAAACGAACCTTGCTAAAAATTGCTGAAGTTTTTTCATTCTTCTTGATTAAGAAGTTAACCGAACTCAAACATTATACCATACTTTATAATTTTCTGTTTCACATTTGTGTGAGCTTAAAGAGTGTACTCCAATAACGATGACCATGGGTTTCAGTCATCAAACAACAGGTGTATTGTCACAGTAATTGGAAATTGACCACTGCTGGTAAGCAACTGTCTTTTACCACTGCTCTCTATTTTTCTTTCACATAAATTGTGAAATATTTTATCAAGGCAGTAAAACGTCCATTTTTGAATAAAAAGTTTTCTGGATTTTCTACATTTTTAGGTATTGGGGTGTAAACTCTCTTGATTGGCAATCGGTACCCGTGAATCAACTTATCTGTGGACTAACATCAAGTCGCAATCCAACTGTTTCACACAATACCAGACCCGAATCCGAAGTTGGTAATGGACCTAGTCCTGTAACACTGGGGACATTGTATGCTATTAGTCATTGGCTTTCATCAACCAGTGCCAGAAGTACCGTTTGAAATTGTTTTCGTCAATTAATTTTCTAACTAATACTTGTATACCTTCATTTTTTTCATTCTTCGCTGAGAAGGTTGGTACAAATTATTGTACGATATTCCTTGTCTGGAACCTTAGTAAATGTTTAAATATATCCCTTTTTGAACTAAAAAATTCCGACCGTAGCTGCTACCTTGACGTGGTGGTTGGGATCGCCTATCGTGATGACTCAACCGAGCTACCTCGGCTGGAACAAACGTTCCTTTAGGCCCTACCATGTCAGCTTGAAGAACGTTAAGACAGCAACTGAAGGTCCGAGGGCAAAGTCGTACTGCCAACTGTGGAGAGGTGCGACATCCGTAAGGTGTTTCTCGGCATCTGCAGCGATGCTGCCTTCTCACAACGGAAGGAAGAGATCAGAAAAGGTTGACCCTGAAAATGTCACACCTCACCTTACGCCACGGATTTCCGTCCTTGGCGGTAAGTTCAGAGCTAACTCATCAAAACCCTCACACAAAGAGGCCGTGTGTGACCGGCTTTAAGCAGTTGTCCCTTGAGCTCTACAATCACGCTCTCAGGTCGCTCAGACCACCACTAATTCAGCTTTTGTTCAGGTCCCTTAAGAAGAAATATCCTTACACAGTGTGGGCAGCCGGGAAGTAACAACCGCCTTCATATCTCTATCAGCGCCCGAGATCATCTCGAATCCCTCACCTCTTATTAAGTATTCCATCCTCATGGTTAACCTTCCTTGTACATCTTTTCCACTACACTCTAAAGTACATGTTGGAGCTTATCGGCATCAATACCAAGGTTGAACTTGATTGTTTCAAATAAATTGAGCATTGCGTAGAGTTAATAATAAATGTATTTTTGTTATATCCCAATGAGCATAAAAATTGTATTTCTAACGTTCCGTGACTTAGTGTAAGCCACTTCTTCAGAGTAAATAAACAGGCTGTGAGGACAGTCCACGAGTGGCCGAAACCGGACGGGCCTTGGCAAACAATACACGCTGATTTCGCCGGACCAATACAAGGCAGAAATTACTTGGTTGTTGTCAATGCTTTCACAAAATGGTCAGTAGTATATGACATGCTGAAAACGACACCAGAGAGTACAATTTGAAGATTCTCAGGGTTGTTTGCCTGTTTTGGGGTTCCGGAGATCTTGGTGACTGACAACGGCATTCAGTTCATGTCATCCGCTTTTAGACGCTTTTGCCAGGGAAAATGGCATATCGCATCTACAATCTCCTCCGTACCATCCTCAGTCGAATGGCCAAGCAGAAAGATTCGAGGATACGATAAAAAGAGCTCTGGTCAAAGCGGGAGGTAAGGGTATCCCAGAACAAGTGATCAGTAAGTTCCTAGTGTCTTACAGAGTTACCCCTAGTCCAGCAGTACCAGAAGCAAAGTCACCAGCTGAGTGTATGTTCGGAAGGAAAATCTGGACAGTCTTTAGCAGTATATTGCCGCGCAGAACGACAAATAAACCCACGAATAAGTATCGTACGGTCACTCATAGCTTCCAGGTGGGTGAAAGGGTACTTGTCAAATCGTATCAAGATAATAGGAAGTGGGAACCAGGTATCATAGAACGTTGGATCGGAAATATACTGTACCGAGTCCGGGAAAATGTCGGAAAATGTACAAGACACAAATCAAATCCAAAGAGACGGCAGAACATATTTGTCCCACAAAGATGACTCCCATTTCAATTGCCCGTGGATTCATCTCGGAAAAGCCCTCAGGAGCGCGAATATAGAAGAGATAAACGACGTAAGGGCAAAGCTGTGCAACCTTTTAGAGTGGTGGACTGCAAGAGAAATGCGGCAACCAAGTTTCAGGTGGATCCGGGAAAAAAGTCTTACACAACAGACTTAAAAGGAGGGGTGTGAAGGCGGTCCACGGGTGAACTCGAGGAAGCCGTAAGAAGCTCAGAAAGAGCTGAAGATGTTCCATCCAATCATCTTTTGGAGTAATATTCTAGAATCTCTACATGTAGCTTCTCGATTGGACAATGCTAATAACCTCTTGTGTGTGGATTGGATAGCTATAATAATGATTTCGTTTTTACTAAAAACTATAAATACTTGACAGTTTGTACTCTAACTTGACACTGTCTGGAATAACTTCCCTTTCACTAGTCTTCTGTCTTCTCATTGCGACTTGGGATGGTTCTAGCGTTCTAGTGTTCATGTTATACGCGGTATATCAAGAATATAAGCATCTAGATATAGCAAGCAAAATTAAATGAACAGAAGTTTAAATAGTATGTTTCTTTTTCACTATTTGAGCTTGTGTTAATTTAATTTGGGTCATTTGTTTACTCTGAAGAAATGGCCTACACCGAGTCACGAAACATCAGAAGTACAATTTTTATGCTCATTGGGACATAACCAAAACACATTTATTATTACATGTTGGAACATTTAATGTTCGAACCTTGTGTCAGATAAGATAATAGGCTTCCTTAGCTAGGATTCTTGAACACTGCGCCATCGATGTATGTTTCATCTCTGAAACGCGCTTACAGGATCTAACCACAGTCATTCATTTGGCCTCATCTTGTCAATATAAAAAACCCGAACTACCTACCCTTCGAGCATCTGGAGATCCTATTGCTACTTCCTGTGGCTTTGCTAGTGTAGGTATAGCGTTAAGTTCAAAAGCAGAACATACTCTATTAGACTGGATTCCAATAGACAGTATCCTGTGCTCCGTGCAAATAAACGGGGCCCTAAGCACTCGAAAAGATAGACACACACGCTGTTACCTTTTCGTCGTTTCTCCCTATGCTCCCACTGCTTGCAGCTCAGATGAAGTTAAAGATGAATTTTATAAGAAGCTATTCAACATCATTCAAAAAACTAAACGCTCTGATGCAGCAATAGTGACATGTGATTTTGATGCTCAAGTAGGTAAAATAAACCAAACCAAAAAACACTTAGGTGGATCTTACGGTGGTCGGGCTTGCCTATCGTGATGACCCAACCGAGCTATATTGGCTGGAACGTATGTTCCTGTAGGTTCTACCATGTCAGGCAGGTCGATTGGAGAGCGGTAAGACTAAAAGCAGCAACTCAAGGTCTGAGGGCGAAGCCGTACTGCTGACTGTACAGAGGTGTGACAGCAGTAAGGTGTTCCCCTCAAACAACCAGCATCTGCAACGATGCTGCCTTCCCACAAGGAAGGAAGGGGTTAGAAAAGGTCGACCCTAAAAACGTCACACCTCACCTTACCTCACGGATTTCCGTCTCCGGTGGTAAGGCTCTTTGAAGAACGGAGCTAACACGTCAAAAACCTTCCACAAAAGGCCGTGCGCGACCGGCCTCAAGCAGTTGTCCCTTGGGCTCTGCGGTCACGCTCCCAGGTCGTTAAGACCAACACTAATCCGACTTCTTTTTCAGGTTCCTCAAGAAATACCCTTCCACGGTGTGGGCAGTCGGGAAGTGATATCAGCCCTCATACCCGTAACAGCACACGAGACCAAGTTGGTCACATTCAAATCCTTCCTACATCTCCTAATACCTCTCTTATCTCCATGACTAACCCTTCCCACGTCTCTTTATCACCTCGCACCGCTAGGGCAAACGATTCGAGTACGCGGGACGTTATTCCACACTCTAAACTTCATGTTGGAGCTTATAACGTCCGAACACTGTGCCAAATAGGACAACAAGCTTCCTTAGCTAAGACTTTAGAATCTCGCACCATCAATGTGTGCTGCGTCTCCGAAACGCGCATACAGGATCCGAGTAGCGTCATTCATTTGACATCACCATGTCAAAACAAAGAACCAACTCGATTCACACTTCGTGCATCCGGAAGCCCAGATGCTGCTTTTCGTGGACTCGCTGGCGTAGGTATAGCATTGAGTCTTAGGGCAGAACTAGCTCTCTTAGACTGGATCCCAGTAGACAGTCGTCTGTGCGCTGTCCGACTAAACGGAACAGTAAGGACTCGGAAAGATAGGGACACTCGTCGTTGCCTCTTCGTCGTCTCTGCCTATTCTCCCACTGACTGCAACGCAGATGATGTAAAAGATGAGTTTTACAGAAAGCCCTCCGACCTCCTCCTAAAAGCTAGGCGCTCTGATGTAGTAATGGTGGCTGGTGACTTTAATGCTCAAGTAGGTAAACTAAGCGAAAGGGAAAGACACCTAGGTGGATCTTATAGCGTCGTGGCTCAAAGAACAGATAATGGCGACCGTCTGTTGCAGCTATGCTCAGATAACCGTCTGTTCCTTGCAAATACTAACTTTAAGCATAAGCAAAAACATCTTTTAACATGGCGACCCCTAATTCGTCCCAACGTTGAACCCAAATAGATCACATCGCTATCAGCCACCGATGGAGGGGCTCGATAGAAGACTGTCGCTCATATATATCCTGTGACCATCGAGTAAGTAACGCAGTTGTTAGGAAACGGGTACTAGGTAAGGATGGCAAATCCATTGATGACGTAGTGAAAGTTCATCAGTTGAGATGGCTGGGACACGTATTACGTATGTCCAACGACCGACTGCCCCGACGTGCGATGTTTTCTGGTACAGGAGTAGGTTGGAAGAAAGCAAGGGGTGGCCAGACCAAAACATGGCACAAGTCCATGAAGTCACTGACAAGTGGTCTGAGCCATGTCGCTAGGTGTAGACTACCTGGTTTGGGACCGCGAGATGATAGCAACCGATGGTTAGAGATCCTGAATGACATGGCTCAAAATCGTTTGCAATGGCGCAGGTGCATACACTCTTTGTGTTCTCCCAAATTCTAACCTCCTGATTCCTCCTTGTCTCTTTTTCTTTCTCTTCCCAAATTTATTTCACTGGTTTATACTCCTTGAATAACATCTTCGAACCTTAGTGTTTTCGACTACTGCTTATACTCTTACTACCTCTACCACTACGGGATTTGAATCGACAACTGCATCTCTGTGCTAATGTGGTGTGGCGACTCGAACTGATGTACGTACGTACGAAGTTGTACGTTGTTACTGACTGACTACTGACTGATCTTACGGTGTTGCGGCTCAGCGAACAGATAGTGGCGACTGTCTGTTGCCACTGTGCTCAGATAACCATCTATTTCCGGCAAACGCCAACTTTAAATATAAGGAGAAACGTCGTCTGACATGGCGACCTCCACGATCTACTCATCGATGGACTCAAATAGACCACATTACCGTTAGTCATTGTTGAGGGGGCTCGATAGAAGTCTGTCGCCCACTTTGAAGTACATCTTTGACTTGGATCATGCTCTAGTTCGAGCACGTATTTGTCTGTATCTTTCCGGATGTATGAAAGTCACAGCAAGCAAACCCCTTAGACTCCAACTTCATGATGAAAATGTTAGGGATATATTTCAGGAACAACTAGAGAAGTTAGTCAACCTTGAAGGTTATATCCACCTTTAGGTAGCTTGGCATGGTATCCAAAAATCGATGAGGACAGCAATCATACTTCATGGAAACTTAAACCAAAAGGTTCGGAAACACAGTGGATTTCGGCGGCGTCTACGGACTGACAGATGCCCGGAAACTCAACCCATCTGGCTCCGAACATGATTACGACCAGAGGCAGCTTAGACGTAGGCTGATAAAAAGCCTATGTAATGATTGTGAGTAGTGGTGAGTAGCAAAAACAGAAGAAATGGAAAGGGCAGCAGCGATAGGTAACAGTAGACAACTATCCAAGCCTATCAAAGAAACAGGTATTAAAGATTCCTCTGTTAGCAAAACTATTCCAGATAAAGATGGGACTATTATTCACCCCCAACTCAAGTGATTAGATCGATGAGTGGAACACTTTAGGGAACAGTTCAACTGGCCTCCAGGCACACATCAGCTACCCATGATCTCCAAGCAACCTGAATGGCAAACTGATGTAAGTCCTCCAACTCTTATTGAGGTTGAGGAGGCTATAAGTAATCTATAGCAATGAAGAGCAGCAGGGCCTGATGGACTGACATGTTTTTAGAGATGATAGTTTCATCGTCTGACGTTTTAGGAGTTGATCTTCTTTTAGTATATTCACTTGTTCACTTAGAATAGGCAGATGATATAGTTCTGTTTGGTGAAGACATCGAAAACATGCAGTTTTGATCACCTTAACCAACAATGCGAGCATGTTTGGGATGCGGTTCCATCCCTTCAAATGAAAAATGTTGTTTCAGCATCTGAATTAACGATAAAGAGTGAAGTGGTTAAGTGTATCGACCGCTTCACTTATATTGGCAGTCTGACGAGATGGTATGGATTCAGAAAGCTCAATTGGCTTTTGCCAACTTCACTTGTGGTGTAGGTATGATATGCCTCTCAATCAAAGGGTGAGTTCATTACACGGCAGTTTTCTCCATCCTACTTTACGAGTGCAAAACCTGACCATTAGGAATAGAGGATGTTTGTAGGTCGCTAGTATTCGGTGTTAGGTGTCCTACAAGTACTGCTCGTGTATTTTGGGACCACTGAGTGAGCAATGCTGAAGTTAGGGGTAGGATACTAGTTAAGGATGGCAATTATTCATCAGTTAAGATGGTTGGGACACGTGTTACATGAGCCCAGCAACTACCTACTCGGACGAAGTCTGTATTCTGGTTTAGGGGTAGGCTGGAAAAAAAGCCTAGGGGCGACCAAACCGAAATACGACATCAGTCTGTGAAGTCACTGGTAGTTGGACTTAGCCATGTTAATAGGTGTAGACTACCTGATTGGAATGCGCATGATTATCGTAACCAATGGTTAGAGACATTGAATGACGTGGCTCAAAATCGTTTGCAACGGCTCAGGTGCATCCGTTCTCTGCCTTCCCCAAATTCTGAGTTCGTCATAAGTTTTATCCTACTAACTTATATTTTCTTGAATCGTATCTAAGACGGTATGGCAACTTGAACCGATGTACGTACGTACCAGGTCCTACGTTGAGACTAACTGAAACTAAGAAATGAACCTGGTTAGTACCTACTAGCACCGTGTTTTGTTGCTACATGAGTTCTTTCCCGACCGTAGCTGCTACCTTGATGTGGTAGTCGGGCTTGCCTGTCGTGATGACTCGACCAAGCTATGTTGGCTGGAATTTATGTTCCTATAGGTTCTACCATATCAGGCAGGTCGATTGGAGAACGGTAAGACTAAGAGCAGCAACTCAAGGTCTGAGGATGAAGTCGTACTGCTGACTGTAGTGAGGTAAGGGATCAGTTCAAGTGACCTTCAGCCACTTATGGCAGTGAAATATGGCCAGTAAGAGTAGAGGATGTTCGTAGGTTACTAGTATTTGATCATAGGTGTCTTCGAAATATTGTTCGTATATCCTGTGACCATCGAGTAAGTAACGCAGTTGTTAGGAAACGGGTACTAGGTAAGGATGGCAAATCCATTGATGACGTAGTGAAAGTTCATCAGTTGAGATGGCTGGGACACGTATTACGTATGTCCAACGACCGACTGCCCCGACGTGCGATGTTTTCTGGTACAGGAGTAGGTTGGAAGAAAGCAAGGGGTGGCCAGACCAAAACATGGCACAAGTCCATGAAGTCACTGACAAGTGGTCTGAGCCATGTCGCTAGGTGTAGACTACCTGGTTTGGGACCGCGAGATGATAGCAACCGATGGTTAGAGATCCTGAATGACATGGCTCAAAATCGTTTGCAATGGCGCAGGTGCATACACTCTTTGTGTTCTCCCAAATTCTAACCTCCTGATTCCTCCTTGTCTCTTTTTCTTTCTCTTCCCAAATTTATTTCACTGGTTTATACTCCTTGAATAACATCTTCGAACCTTAGTGTTTTCGACTACTGCTTATACTCTTACTACCTCTACCACTACGGGATTTGAATCGACAACTGCATCTCTGTGCTAATGTGGTGTGGCGACTCGAACTGATGTACGTACGTACGAAGTTGTACGTTGTTACTGACTGACTACTGACTGATCTTACGGTGTTGCGGCTCAGCGAACAGATAGTGGCGACTGTCTGTTGCCACTGTGCTCAGATAACCATCTATTTCCGGCAAACGCCAACTTTAAATATAAGGAGAAACGTCGTCTGACATGGCGACCTCCACGATCTACTCATCGATGGACTCAAATAGACCACATTACCGTTAGTCATTGTTGAGGGGCTCGATAGAAGTCTGTCGCCCACTTTGAAGTACATCTTTGACTTGGATCATGCTCTAGTTCGAGCACGTATTTGTCTGTATCTTTCCGGATGTATGAAAGTCACAGCAAGCAAACCCCTTAGACTCCAACTTCATGATGAAAATGTTAGGGATATATTTCAGGAACAACTAGAGAAGTTAGTCAACCTTGAAGGTTATATCCACCTTTAGGTAGCTTGGCATGGTATCCAAAAATCGATGAGGACAGCAATCATACTTCATGGAAACTTAAACCAAAAGGTTCGGAAACACAGTGGATTTCGGCGGCGTCTACGGACTGACAGATGCCCGGAAACTCAACCCATCTGGCTCCGAACATGATTACGACCAGAGGCAGCTTAGACGTAGGCTGATAAAAAGCCTATGTAATGATTGTGAGTAGTGGTGAGTAGCAAAAACAGAAGAAATGGAAAGGGCAGCAGCGATAGGTAACAGTAGACAACTATCCAAGCCTATCAAAGAAACAGGTATTAAAGATTCCTCTGTTAGCAAAACTATTCCAGATAAAGATGGGACTATTATTCACCCCCAACTCAAGTGATTAGATCGATGAGTGGAACACTTTAGGGAACAGTTCAACTGGCCTCCAGGCACACATCAGCTACCCATGATCTCCAAGCAACCTGAATGGCAAACTGATGTAAGTCCTCCAACTCTTATTGAGGTTGAGGAGGCTATAAGTAATCTATAGCAATGAAGAGCAGCAGGGCCTGATGGACTGACATGTTTTTAGAGATGATAGTTTCATCGTCTGACGTTTTAGGAGTTGATCTTCTTTTAGTATATTCACTTGTTCACTTAGAATAGGCAGATGATATAGTTCTGTTTGGTGAAGACATCGAAAACATGCAGTTTTGATCACCTTAACCAACAATGCGAGCATGTTTGGGATGCGGTTCCATCCCTTCAAATGAAAAATGTTGTTTCAGCATCTGAATTAACGATAAAGAGTGAAGTGGTTAAGTGTATCGACCGCTTCACTTATATTGGCAGTCTGACGAGATGGTATGGATTCAGAAAGCTCAATTGGCTTTTGCCAACTTCACTTGTGGTGTAGGTATGATATGCCTCTCAATCAAAGGGTGAGTTCATTACACGGCAGTTTTCTCCATCCTACTTTACGAGTGCAAAACCTGACCATTAGGAATAGAGGATGTTTGTAGGTCGCTAGTATTCGGTGTTAGGTGTCCTACAAGTACTGCTCGTGTATTTTGGGACCACTGAGTGAGCAATGCTGAAGTTAGGGGTAGGATACTAGTTAAGGATGGCAATTATTCATCAGTTAAGATGGTTGGGACACGTGTTACATGAGCCCAGCAACTACCTACTCGGACGAAGTCTGTATTCTGGTTTAGGGGTAGGCTGGAAAAAAGCCTAGGGGCGACCAAACCGAAATACGACATCAGTCTGTGAAGTCACTGGTAGTTGGACTTAGCCATGTTAATAGGTGTAGACTACCTGATTGGAATGCGCATGATTATCGTAACCAATGGTTAGAGACATTGAATGACGTGGCTCAAAATCGTTTGCAACGGCTCAGGTGCATCCGTTCTCTGCCTTCCCCCAAATTCTGAGTTCGTCATAAGTTTTATCCTACTAACTTATATTTTCTTGAATCGTATCTAAGACGGTATGGCAACTTGAACCGATGTACGTACGTACCAGGTCCTACGTTGAGACTAACTGAAACTAAGAAATGAACCTGGTTAGTACCTACTAGCACCGTGTTTTGTTGCTACATGAGTTCTTTCCCGACCGTAGCTGCTACCTTGATGTGGTAGTCGGGCTTGCCTGTCGTGATGACTCGACCAAGCTATGTTGGCTGGAATTTATGTTCCTATAGGTTCTACCATATCAGGCAGGTCGATTGGAGAACGGTAAGACTAAGAGCAGCAACTCAAGGTCTGAGGATGAAGTCGTACTGCTGACTGTAGTGAGGTAAGGGATCAGTTCAAGTGACCTTCAGCCACTTATGGCAGTGAAATATGGCCAGTAAGAGTAGAGGATGTTCGTAGGTTACTAGTATTTGATCATAGGTGTCTTCGAAATATTGTTCGTATATCCTGTGACCATCGAGTAAGTAACGCAGTTGTTAGGAAACGGGTACTAGGTAAGGATGGCAAATCCATTGATGACGTAGTGAAAGTTCATCAGTTGAGATGGCTGGGACACGTATTACGTATGTCCAACGACCGACTGCCCCGACGTGCGATGTTTTCTGGTACAGGAGTAGGTTGGAAGAAAGCAAGGGGTGGCCAGACCAAAACATGGCACAAGTCCATGAAGTCACTGACAAGTGGTCTGAGCCATGTCGCTAGGTGTAGACTACCTGGTTTGGGACCGCGAGATGATAGCAACCGATGGTTAGAGATCCTGAATGACATGGCTCAAAATCGTTTGCAATGGCGCAGGTGCATACACTCTTTGTGTTCTCCCAAATTCTAACCTCCTGATTCCTCCTTGTCTCTTTTTCTTTCTCTTCCCAAATTTATTTCACTGGTTTATACTCCTTGAATAACATCTTCGAACCTTAGTGTTTTCGACTACTGCTTATACTCTTACTACCTCTACCACTACGGGATTTGAATCGACAACTGCATCTCTGTGCTAATGTGGTGTGGCGACTCGAACTGATGTACGTACGTACGAAGTTGTACGTTGTTACTGACTGACTACTGACTGATCTTACGGTGTTGCGGCTCAGCGAACAGATAGTGGCGACTGTCTGTTGCCACTGTGCTCAGATAACCATCTATTTCCGGCAAACGCCAACTTTAAATATAAGGAGAAACGTCGTCTGACATGGCGACCTCCACGATCTACTCATCGATGGACTCAAATAGACCACATTACCGTTAGTCATTGTTGAGGGGGCTCGATAGAAGTCTGTCGCCCACTTTGAAGTACATCTTTGACTTGGATCATGCTCTAGTTCGAGCACGTATTTGTCTGTATCTTTCCGGATGTATGAAAGTCACAGCAAGCAAACCCCTTAGACTCCAACTTCATGATGAAAATGTTAGGGATATATTTCAGGAACAACTAGAGAAGTTAGTCAACCTTGAAGGTTATATCCACCTTTAGGTAGCTTGGCATGGTATCCAAAAATCGATGAGGACAGCAATCATACTTCATGGAAACTTAAACCAAAAGGTTCGGAAACACAGTGGATTTCGGCGGCGTCTACGGACTGACAGATGCCCGGAAACTCAACCCATCTGGCTCCGAACATGATTACGACCAGAGGCAGCTTAGACGTAGGCTGATAAAAAGCCTATGTAATGATTGTGAGTAGTGGTGAGTAGCAAAAACAGAAGAAATGGAAAGGGCAGCAGCGATAGGTAACAGTAGACAACTATCCAAGCCTATCAAAGAAACAGGTATTAAAGATTCCTCTGTTAGCAAAACTATTCCAGATAAAGATGGGACTATTATTCACCCCCAACTCAAGTGATTAGATCGATGAGTGGAACACTTTAGGGAACAGTTCAACTGGCCTCCAGGCACACATCAGCTACCCATGATCTCCAAGCAACCTGAATGGCAAACTGATGTAAGTCCTCCAACTCTTATTGAGGTTGAGGAGGCTATAAGTAATCTATAGCAATGAAGAGCAGCAGGGCCTGATGGACTGACATGTTTTTAGAGATGATAGTTTCATCGTCTGACGTTTTAGGAGTTGATCTTCTTTTAGTATATTCACTTGTTCACTTAGAATAGGCAGATGATATAGTTCTGTTTGGTGAAGACATCGAAAACATGCAGTTTTGATCACCTTAACCAACAATGCGAGCATGTTTGGGATGCGGTTCCATCCCTTCAAATGAAAAATGTTGTTTCAGCATCTGAATTAACGATAAAGAGTGAAGTGGTTAAGTGTATCGACCGCTTCACTTATATTGGCAGTCTGACGAGATGGTATGGATTCAGAAAGCTCAATTGGCTTTTGCCAACTTCACTTGTGGTGTAGGTATGATATGCCTCTCAATCAAAGGGTGAGTTCATTACACGGCAGTTTTCTCCATCCTACTTTACGAGTGCAAAACCTGACCATTAGGAATAGAGGATGTTTGTAGGTCGCTAGTATTCGGTGTTAGGTGTCCTACAAGTACTGCTCGTGTATTTTGGGACCACTGAGTGAGCAATGCTGAAGTTAGGGGTAGGATACTAGTTAAGGATGGCAATTATTCATCAGTTAAGATGGTTGGGACACGTGTTACATGAGCCCAGCAACTACCTACTCGGACGAAGTCTGTATTCTGGTTTAGGGGTAGGCTGGAAAAAAAGCCTAGGGGCGACCAAACCGAAATACGACATCAGTCTGTGAAGTCACTGGTAGTTGGACTTAGCCATGTTAATAGGTGTAGACTACCTGATTGGAATGCGCATGATTATCGTAACCAATGGTTAGAGACATTGAATGACGTGGCTCAAAATCGTTTGCAACGGCTCAGGTGCATCCGTTCTCTGCCTTCCCCAAATTCTGAGTTCGTCATAAGTTTTATCCTACTAACTTATATTTTCTTGAATCGTATCTAAGACGGTATGGCAACTTGAACCGATGTACGTACGTACCAGGTCCTACGTTGAGACTAACTGAAACTAAGAAATGAACCTGGTTAGTACCTACTAGCACCGTGTTTTGTTGCTACATGAGTTCTTTCCCGACCGTAGCTGCTACCTTGATGTGGTAGTCGGGCTTGCCTGTCGTGATGACTCGACCAAGCTATGTTGGCTGGAATTTATGTTCCTATAGGTTCTACCATATCAGGCAGGTCGATTGGAGAACGGTAAGACTAAGAGCAGCAACTCAAGGTCTGAGGATGAAGTCGTACTGCTGACTGTAGTGAGGTAAGGGATCAGTTCAAGTGACCTTCAGCCACTTATGGCAGTGAAATATGGCCAGTAAGAGTAGAGGATGTTCGTAGGTTACTAGTATTTGATCATAGGTGTCTTCGAAATATTGTTCGTATATCCTGTGACCATCGAGTAAGTAACGCAGTTGTTAGGAAACGGGTACTAGGTAAGGATGGCAAATCCATTGATGACGTAGTGAAAGTTCATCAGTTGAGATGGCTGGGACACGTATTACGTATGTCCAACGACCGACTGCCCCGACGTGCGATGTTTTCTGGTACAGGAGTAGGTTGGAAGAAAGCAAGGGGTGGCCAGACCAAAACATGGCACAAGTCCATGAAGTCACTGACAAGTGGTCTGAGCCATGTCGCTAGGTGTAGACTACCTGGTTTGGGACCGCGAGATGATAGCAACCGATGGTTAGAGATCCTGAATGACATGGCTCAAAATCGTTTGCAATGGCGCAGGTGCATACACTCTTTGTGTTCTCCCAAATTCTAACCTCCTGATTCCTCCTTGTCTCTTTTTCTTTCTCTTCCCAAATTTATTTCACTGGTTTATACTCCTTGAATAACATCTTCGAACCTTAGTGTTTTCGACTACTGCTTATACTCTTACTACCTCTACCACTACGGGATTTGAATCGACAACTGCATCTCTGTGCTAATGTGGTGTGGCGACTCGAACTGATGTACGTACGTACGAAGTTGTACGTTGTTACTGACTGACTACTGACTGATCTTACGGTGTTGCGGCTCAGCGAACAGATAGTGGCGACTGTCTGTTGCCACTGTGCTCAGATAACCATCTATTTCCGGCAAACGCCAACTTTAAATATAAGGAGAAACGTCGTCTGACATGGCGACCTCCACGATCTACTCATCGATGGACTCAAATAGACCACATTACCGTTAGTCATTGTTGAGGGGGCTCGATAGAAGTCTGTCGCCCACTTTGAAGTACATCTTTGACTTGGATCATGCTCTAGTTCGAGCACGTATTTGTCTGTATCTTTCCGGATGTATGAAAGTCACAGCAAGCAAACCCCTTAGACTCCAACTTCATGATGAAAATGTTAGGGATATATTTCAGGAACAACTAGAGAAGTTAGTCAACCTTGAAGGTTATATCCACCTTTAGGTAGCTTGGCATGGTATCCAAAAATCGATGAGGACAGCAATCATACTTCATGGAAACTTAAACCAAAAGGTTCGGAAACACAGTGGATTTCGGCGGCGTCTACGGACTGACAGATGCCCGGAAACTCAACCCATCTGGCTCCGAACATGATTACGACCAGAGGCAGCTTAGACGTAGGCTGATAAAAAGCCTATGTAATGATTGTGAGTAGTGGTGAGTAGCAAAAACAGAAGAAATGGAAAGGGCAGCAGCGATAGGTAACAGTAGACAACTATCCAAGCCTATCAAAGAAACAGGTATTAAAGATTCCTCTGTTAGCAAAACTATTCCAGATAAAGATGGGACTATTATTCACCCCCAACTCAAGTGATTAGATCGATGAGTGGAACACTTTAGGGAACAGTTCAACTGGCCTCCAGGCACACATCAGCTACCCATGATCTCCAAGCAACCTGAATGGCAAACTGATGTAAGTCCTCCAACTCTTATTGAGGTTGAGGAGGCTATAAGTAATCTATAGCAATGAAGAGCAGCAGGGCCTGATGGACTGACATGTTTTTAGAGATGATAGTTTCATCGTCTGACGTTTTAGGAGTTGATCTTCTTTTAGTATATTCACTTGTTCACTTAGAATAGGCAGATGATATAGTTCTGTTTGGTGAAGACATCGAAAACATGCAGTTTTGATCACCTTAACCAACAATGCGAGCATGTTTGGGATGCGGTTCCATCCCTTCAAATGAAAAATGTTGTTTCAGCATCTGAATTAACGATAAAGAGTGAAGTGGTTAAGTGTATCGACCGCTTCACTTATATTGGCAGTCTGACGAGATGGTATGGATTCAGAAAGCTCAATTGGCTTTTGCCAACTTCACTTGTGGTGTAGGTATGATATGCCTCTCAATCAAAGGGTGAGTTCATTACACGGCAGTTTTCTCCATCCTACTTTACGAGTGCAAAACCTGACCATTAGGAATAGAGGATGTTTGTAGGTCGCTAGTATTCGGTGTTAGGTGTCCTACAAGTACTGCTCGTGTATTTTGGGACCACTGAGTGAGCAATGCTGAAGTTAGGGGTAGGATACTAGTTAAGGATGGCAATTATTCATCAGTTAAGATGGTTGGGACACGTGTTACATGAGCCCAGCAACTACCTACTCGGACGAAGTCTGTATTCTGGTTTAGGGGTAGGCTGGAAAAAAAGCCTAGGGGCGACCAAACCGAAATACGACATCAGTCTGTGAAGTCACTGGTAGTTGGACTTAGCCATGTTAATAGGTGTAGACTACCTGATTGGAATGCGCATGATTATCGTAACCAATGGTTAGAGACATTGAATGACGTGGCTCAAAATCGTTTGCAACGGCTCAGGTGCATCCGTTCTCTGCCTTCCCCCAAATTCTGAGTTCGTCATAAGTTTTATCCTACTAACTTATATTTTCTTGAATCGTATCTAAGACGGTATGGCAACTTGAACCGATGTACGTACGTACCAGGTCCTACGTTGAGACTAACTGAAACTAAGAAATGAACCTGGTTAGTACCTACTAGCACCGTGTTTTGTTGCTACATGAGTTCTTTCCCGACCGTAGCTGCTACCTTGATGTGGTAGTCGGGCTTGCCTGTCGTGATGACTCGACCAAGCTATGTTGGCTGGAATTTATGTTCCTATAGGTTCTACCATATCAGGCAGGTCGATTGGAGAACGGTAAGACTAAGAGCAGCAACTCAAGGTCTGAGGATGAAGTCGTACTGCTGACTGTAGTGAGGTAAGGGATCAGTTCAAGTGACCTTCAGCCACTTATGGCAGTGAAATATGGCCAGTAAGAGTAGAGGATGTTCGTAGGTTACTAGTATTTGATCATAGGTGTCTTCGAAATATTGTTCGTATATCCTGTGACCATCGAGTAAGTAACGCAGTTGTTAGGAAACGGGTACTAGGTAAGGATGGCAAATCCATTGATGACGTAGTGAAAGTTCATCAGTTGAGATGGCTGGGACACGTATTACGTATGTCCAACGACCGACTGCCCCGACGTGCGATGTTTTCTGGTACAGGAGTAGGTTGGAAGAAAGCAAGGGGTGGCCAGACCAAAACATGGCACAAGTCCATGAAGTCACTGACAAGTGGTCTGAGCCATGTCGCTAGGTGTAGACTACCTGGTTTGGGACCGCGAGATGATAGCAACCGATGGTTAGAGATCCTGAATGACATGGCTCAAAATCGTTTGCAATGGCGCAGGTGCATACACTCTTTGTGTTCTCCCAAATTCTAACCTCCTGATTCCTCCTTGTCTCTTTTTCTTTCTCTTCCCAAATTTATTTCACTGGTTTATACTCCTTGAATAACATCTTCGAACCTTAGTGTTTTCGACTACTGCTTATACTCTTACTACCTCTACCACTACGGGATTTGAATCGACAACTGCATCTCTGTGCTAATGTGGTGTGGCGACTCGAACTGATGTACGTACGTACGAAGTTGTACGTTGTTACTGACTGACTACTGACTGATCTTACGGTGTTGCGGCTCAGCGAACAGATAGTGGCGACTGTCTGTTGCCACTGTGCTCAGATAACCATCTATTTCCGGCAAACGCCAACTTTAAATATAAGGAGAAACGTCGTCTGACATGGCGACCTCCACGATCTACTCATCGATGGACTCAAATAGACCACATTACCGTTAGTCATTGTTGAGGGGGCTCGATAGAAGTCTGTCGCCCACTTTGAAGTACATCTTTGACTTGGATCATGCTCTAGTTCGAGCACGTATTTGTCTGTATCTTTCCGGATGTATGAAAGTCACAGCAAGCAAACCCCTTAGACTCCAACTTCATGATGAAAATGTTAGGGATATATTTCAGGAACAACTAGAGAAGTTAGTCAACCTTGAAGGTTATATCCACCTTTAGGTAGCTTGGCATGGTATCCAAAAATCGATGAGGACAGCAATCATACTTCATGGAAACTTAAACCAAAAGGTTCGGAAACACAGTGGATTTCGGCGGCGTCTACGGACTGACAGATGCCCGGAAACTCAACCCATCTGGCTCCGAACATGATTACGACCAGAGGCAGCTTAGACGTAGGCTGATAAAAAGCCTATGTAATGATTGTGAGTAGTGGTGAGTAGCAAAAACAGAAGAAATGGAAAGGGCAGCAGCGATAGGTAACAGTAGACAACTATCCAAGCCTATCAAAGAAACAGGTATTAAAGATTCCTCTGTTAGCAAAACTATTCCAGATAAAGATGGGACTATTATTCACCCCCAACTCAAGTGATTAGATCGATGAGTGGAACACTTTAGGGAACAGTTCAACTGGCCTCCAGGCACACATCAGCTACCCATGATCTCCAAGCAACCTGAATGGCAAACTGATGTAAGTCCTCCAACTCTTATTGAGGTTGAGGAGGCTATAAGTAATCTATAGCAATGAAGAGCAGCAGGGCCTGATGGACTGACATGTTTTTAGAGATGATAGTTTCATCGTCTGACGTTTTAGGAGTTGATCTTCTTTTAGTATATTCACTTGTTCACTTAGAATAGGCAGATGATATAGTTCTGTTTGGTGAAGACATCGAAAACATGCAGTTTTGATCACCTTAACCAACAATGCGAGCATGTTTGGGATGCGGTTCCATCCCTTCAAATGAAAAATGTTGTTTCAGCATCTGAATTAACGATAAAGAGTGAAGTGGTTAAGTGTATCGACCGCTTCACTTATATTGGCAGTCTGACGAGATGGTATGGATTCAGAAAGCTCAATTGGCTTTTGCCAACTTCACTTGTGGTGTAGGTATGATATGCCTCTCAATCAAAGGGTGAGTTCATTACACGGCAGTTTTCTCCATCCTACTTTACGAGTGCAAAACCTGACCATTAGGAATAGAGGATGTTTGTAGGTCGCTAGTATTCGGTGTTAGGTGTCCTACAAGTACTGCTCGTGTATTTTGGGACCACTGAGTGAGCAATGCTGAAGTTAGGGGTAGGATACTAGTTAAGGATGGCAATTATTCATCAGTTAAGATGGTTGGGACACGTGTTACATGAGCCCAGCAACTACCTACTCGGACGAAGTCTGTATTCTGGTTTAGGGGTAGGCTGGAAAAAAAGCCTAGGGGCGACCAAACCGAAATACGACATCAGTCTGTGAAGTCACTGGTAGTTGGACTTAGCCATGTTAATAGGTGTAGACTACCTGATTGGAATGCGCATGATTATCGTAACCAATGGTTAGAGACATTGAATGACGTGGCTCAAAATCGTTTGCAACGGCTCAGGTGCATCCGTTCTCTGCCTTCCCCCAAATTCTGAGTTCGTCATAAGTTTTATCCTACTAACTTATATTTTCTTGAATCGTATCTAAGACGGTATGGCAACTTGAACCGATGTACGTACGTACCAGGTCCTACGTTGAGACTAACTGAAACTAAGAAATGAACCTGGTTAGTACCTACTAGCACCGTGTTTTGTTGCTACATGAGTTCTTTCCCGACCGTAGCTGCTACCTTGATGTGGTAGTCGGGCTTGCCTGTCGTGATGACTCGACCAAGCTATGTTGGCTGGAATTTATGTTCCTATAGGTTCTACCATATCAGGCAGGTCGATTGGAGAACGGTAAGACTAAGAGCAGCAACTCAAGGTCTGAGGATGAAGTCGTACTGCTGACTGTAGTGAGGTAAGGGATCAGTTCAAGTGACCTTCAGCCACTTATGGCAGTGAAATATGGCCAGTAAGAGTAGAGGATGTTCGTAGGTTACTAGTATTTGATCATAGGTGTCTTCGAAATATTGTTCGTATATCCTGTGACCATCGAGTAAGTAACGCAGTTGTTAGGAAACGGGTACTAGGTAAGGATGGCAAATCCATTGATGACGTAGTGAAAGTTCATCAGTTGAGATGGCTGGGACACGTATTACGTATGTCCAACGACCGACTGCCCCGACGTGCGATGTTTTCTGGTACAGGAGTAGGTTGGAAGAAAGCAAGGGGTGGCCAGACCAAAACATGGCACAAGTCCATGAAGTCACTGACAAGTGGTCTGAGCCATGTCGCTAGGTGTAGACTACCTGGTTTGGGACCGCGAGATGATAGCAACCGATGGTTAGAGATCCTGAATGACATGGCTCAAAATCGTTTGCAATGGCGCAGGTGCATACACTCTTTGTGTTCTCCCAAATTCTAACCTCCTGATTCCTCCTTGTCTCTTTTTCTTTCTCTTCCCAAATTTATTTCACTGGTTTATACTCCTTGAATAACATCTTCGAACCTTAGTGTTTTCGACTACTGCTTATACTCTTACTACCTCTACCACTACGGGATTTGAATCGACAACTGCATCTCTGTGCTAATGTGGTGTGGCGACTCGAACTGATGTACGTACGTACGAAGTTGTACGTTGTTACTGACTGACTACTGACTGATCTTACGGTGTTGCGGCTCAGCGAACAGATAGTGGCGACTGTCTGTTGCCACTGTGCTCAGATAACCATCTATTTCCGGCAAACGCCAACTTTAAATATAAGGAGAAACGTCGTCTGACATGGCGACCTCCACGATCTACTCATCGATGGACTCAAATAGACCACATTACCGTTAGTCATTGTTGAGGGGCTCGATAGAAGTCTGTCGCCCACTTTGAAGTACATCTTTGACTTGGATCATGCTCTAGTTCGAGCACGTATTTGTCTGTATCTTTCCGGATGTATGAAAGTCACAGCAAGCAAACCCCTTAGACTCCAACTTCATGATGAAAATGTTAGGGATATATTTCAGGAACAACTAGAGAAGTTAGTCAACCTTGAAGGTTATATCCACCTTTAGGTAGCTTGGCATGGTATCCAAAAATCGATGAGGACAGCAATCATACTTCATGGAAACTTAAACCAAAAGGTTCGGAAACACAGTGGATTTCGGCGGCGTCTACGGACTGACAGATGCCCGGAAACTCAACCCATCTGGCTCCGAACATGATTACGACCAGAGGCAGCTTAGACGTAGGCTGATAAAAAGCCTATGTAATGATTGTGAGTAGTGGTGAGTAGCAAAAACAGAAGAAATGGAAAGGGCAGCAGCGATAGGTAACAGTAGACAACTATCCAAGCCTATCAAAGAAACAGGTATTAAAGATTCCTCTGTTAGCAAAACTATTCCAGATAAAGATGGGACTATTATTCACCCCCAACTCAAGTGATTAGATCGATGAGTGGAACACTTTAGGGAACAGTTCAACTGGCCTCCAGGCACACATCAGCTACCCATGATCTCCAAGCAACCTGAATGGCAAACTGATGTAAGTCCTCCAACTCTTATTGAGGTTGAGGAGGCTATAAGTAATCTATAGCAATGAAGAGCAGCAGGGCCTGATGGACTGACATGTTTTTAGAGATGATAGTTTCATCGTCTGACGTTTTAGGAGTTGATCTTCTTTTAGTATATTCACTTGTTCACTTAGAATAGGCAGATGATATAGTTCTGTTTGGTGAAGACATCGAAAACATGCAGTTTTGATCACCTTAACCAACAATGCGAGCATGTTTGGGATGCGGTTCCATCCCTTCAAATGAAAAATGTTGTTTCAGCATCTGAATTAACGATAAAGAGTGAAGTGGTTAAGTGTATCGACCGCTTCACTTATATTGGCAGTCTGACGAGATGGTATGGATTCAGAAAGCTCAATTGGCTTTTGCCAACTTCACTTGTGGTGTAGGTATGATATGCCTCTCAATCAAAGGGTGAGTTCATTACACGGCAGTTTTCTCCATCCTACTTTACGAGTGCAAAACCTGACCATTAGGAATAGAGGATGTTTGTAGGTCGCTAGTATTCGGTGTTAGGTGTCCTACAAGTACTGCTCGTGTATTTTGGGACCACTGAGTGAGCAATGCTGAAGTTAGGGGTAGGATACTAGTTAAGGATGGCAATTATTCATCCGTTAAGATGGTTGGGACACGTGTTACATGAGCCCAGCAACTACCTACTCGGACGAAGTCTGTATTCTGGTTTAGGGGTAGGCTGGAAAAAAAGCCTAGGGGCGACCAAACCGAAATACGACATCAGTCTGTGAAGTCACTGGTAGTTGGACTTAGCCATGTTAATAGGTGTAGACTACCTGATTGGAATGCGCATGATTATCGTAACCAATGGTTAGAGACATTGAATGACGTGGCTCAAAATCGTTTGCAACGGCTCAGGTGCATCCGTTCTCTGCCTTCCCCCAAATTCTGAGTTCGTCATAAGTTTTATCCTACTAACTTATATTTTCTTGAATCGTATCTAAGACGGTATGGCAACTTGAACCGATGTACGTACGTACCAGGTCCTACGTTGAGACTAACTGAAACTAAGAAATGAACCTGGTTAGTACCTACTAGCACCGTGTTTTGTTGCTACATGAGTTCTTTCCCGACCGTAGCTGCTACCTTGATGTGGTAGTCGGGCTTGCCTGTCGTGATGACTCGACCAAGCTATGTTGGCTGGAATTTATGTTCCTATAGGTTCTACCATATCAGGCAGGTCGATTGGAGAACGGTAAGACTAAGAGCAGCAACTCAAGGTCTGAGGATGAAGTCGTACTGCTGACTGTAGTGAGGTAAGGGATCAGTTCAAGTGACCTTCAGCCACTTATGGCAGTGAAATATGGCCAGTAAGAGTAGAGGATGTTCGTAGGTTACTAGTATTTGATCATAGGTGTCTTCGAAATATTGTTCGTATATCCTGTGACCATCGAGTAAGTAACGCAGTTGTTAGGAAACGGGTACTAGGTAAGGATGGCAAATCCATTGATGACGTAGTGAAAGTTCATCAGTTGAGATGGCTGGGACACGTATTACGTATGTCCAACGACCGACTGCCCCGACGTGCGATGTTTTCTGGTACAGGAGTAGGTTGGAAGAAAGCAAGGGGTGGCCAGACCAAAACATGGCACAAGTCCATGAAGTCACTGACAAGTGGTCTGAGCCATGTCGCTAGGTGTAGACTACCTGGTTTGGGACCGCGAGATGATAGCAACCGATGGTTAGAGATCCTGAATGACATGGCTCAAAATCGTTTGCAATGGCGCAGGTGCATACACTCTTTGTGTTCTCCCAAATTCTAACCTCCTGATTCCTCCTTGTCTCTTTTTCTTTCTCTTCCCAAATTTATTTCACTGGTTTATACTCCTTGAATAACATCTTCGAACCTTAGTGTTTTCGACTACTGCTTATACTCTTACTACCTCTACCACTACGGGATTTGAATCGACAACTGCATCTCTGTGCTAATGTGGTGTGGCGACTCGAACTGATGTACGTACGTACGAAGTTGTACGTTGTTACTGACTGACTACTGACTGATCTTACGGTGTTGCGGCTCAGCGAACAGATAGTGGCGACTGTCTGTTGCCACTGTGCTCAGATAACCATCTATTTCCGGCAAACGCCAACTTTAAATATAAGGAGAAACGTCGTCTGACATGGCGACCTCCACGATCTACTCATCGATGGACTCAAATAGACCACATTACCGTTAGTCATTGTTGAGGGGCTCGATAGAAGTCTGTCGCCCACTTTGAAGTACATCTTTGACTTGGATCATGCTCTAGTTCGAGCACGTATTTGTCTGTATCTTTCCGGATGTATGAAAGTCACAGCAAGCAAACCCCTTAGACTCCAACTTCATGATGAAAATGTTAGGGATATATTTCAGGAACAACTAGAGAAGTTAGTCAACCTTGAAGGTTATATCCACCTTTAGGTAGCTTGGCATGGTATCCAAAAATCGATGAGGACAGCAATCATACTTCATGGAAACTTAAACCAAAAGGTTCGGAAACACAGTGGATTTCGGCGGCGTCTACGGACTGACAGATGCCCGGAAACTCAACCCATCTGGCTCCGAACATGATTACGACCAGAGGCAGCTTAGACGTAGGCTGATAAAAAGCCTATGTAATGATTGTGAGTAGTGGTGAGTAGCAAAAACAGAAGAAATGGAAAGGGCAGCAGCGATAGGTAACAGTAGACAACTATCCAAGCCTATCAAAGAAACAGGTATTAAAGATTCCTCTGTTAGCAAAACTATTCCAGATAAAGATGGGACTATTATTCACCCCCAACTCAAGTGATTAGATCGATGAGTGGAACACTTTAGGGAACAGTTCAACTGGCCTCCAGGCACACATCAGCTACCCATGATCTCCAAGCAACCTGAATGGCAAACTGATGTAAGTCCTCCAACTCTTATTGAGGTTGAGGAGGCTATAAGTAATCTATAGCAATGAAGAGCAGCAGGGCCTGATGGACTGACATGTTTTTAGAGATGATAGTTTCATCGTCTGACGTTTTAGGAGTTGATCTTCTTTTAGTATATTCACTTGTTCACTTAGAATAGGCAGATGATATAGTTCTGTTTGGTGAAGACATCGAAAACATGCAGTTTTGATCACCTTAACCAACAATGCGAGCATGTTTGGGATGCGGTTCCATCCCTTCAAATGAAAAATGTTGTTTCAGCATCTGAATTAACGATAAAGAGTGAAGTGGTTAAGTGTATCGACCGCTTCACTTATATTGGCAGTCTGACGAGATGGTATGGATTCAGAAAGCTCAATTGGCTTTTGCCAACTTCACTTGTGGTGTAGGTATGATATGCCTCTCAATCAAAGGGTGAGTTCATTACACGGCAGTTTTCTCCATCCTACTTTACGAGTGCAAAACCTGACCATTAGGAATAGAGGATGTTTGTAGGTCGCTAGTATTCGGTGTTAGGTGTCCTACAAGTACTGCTCGTGTATTTTGGGACCACTGAGTGAGCAATGCTGAAGTTAGGGGTAGGATACTAGTTAAGGATGGCAATTATTCATCAGTTAAGATGGTTGGGACACGTGTTACATGAGCTCAGCAACTACCTACTCGGACGAAGTCTGTATTCTGGTTTAGGGGTAGGCTGGAAAAAAAGCCTAGGGGCGACCAAACCGAAATACGACATCAGTCTGTGAAGTCACTGGTAGTTGGACTTAGCCATGTTAATAGGTGTAGACTACCTGATTGGAATGCGCATGATTATCGTAACCAATGGTTAGAGACATTGAATGACGTGGCTCAAAATCGTTTGCAACGGCTCAGGTGCATCCGTTCTCTGCCTTCCCCCAAATTCTGAGTTCGTCATAAGTTTTATCCTACTAACTTATATTTTCTTGAATCGTATCTAAGACGGTATGGCAACTTGAACCGATGTACGTACGTACCAGGTCCTACGTTGAGACTAACTGAAACTAAGAAATGAACCTGGTTAGTACCTACTAGCACCGTGTTTTGTTGCTACATGAGTTCTTTCCCGACCGTAGCTGCTACCTTGATGTGGTAGTCGGGCTTGCCTGTCGTGATGACTCGACCAAGCTATGTTGGCTGGAATTTATGTTCCTATAGGTTCTACCATATCAGGCAGGTCGATTGGAGAACGGTAAGACTAAGAGCAGCAACTCAAGGTCTGAGGATGAAGTCGTACTGCTGACTGTAGTGAGGTAAGGGATCAGTTCAAGTGACCTTCAGCCAATTATGGCAGTGAAATATGGCCAGTAAGAGTAGAGGATGTTCGTAGGTTACTAGTATTTGATCATAGGTGTCTTCGAAATATTGTTCGTATATCCTGTGACCATCGAGTAAGTAACGCAGTTGTTAGGAAACGGGTACTAGGTAAGGATGGCAAATCCATTGATGACGTAGTGAAAGTTCATCAGTTGAGATGGCTGGGACACGTATTACGTATGTCCAACGACCGACTGCCCCGACGTGCGATGTTTTCTGGTACAGGAGTAGGTTGGAAGAAAGCAAGGGGTGGCCAGACCAAAACATGGCACAAGTCCATGAAGTCACTGACAAGTGGTCTGAGCCATGTCGCTAGGTGTAGACTACCTGGTTTGGGACCGCGAGATGATAGCAACCGATGGTTAGAGATCCTGAATGACATGGCTCAAAATCGTTTGCGATGGCGCAGGTGCATACACTCTTTGTGTTCTCCCAAATTCTAACCTCCTGATTCCTCCTTGTCTCTTTTTCTTTCTCTTCCCAAATTTATTTCACTGGTTTATACTCCTTGAATAACATCTTCGAACCTTAGTGTTTTCGACTACTGCTTATACTCTTACTACCTCTACCACTACGGGATTTGAATCGACAACTGCATCTCTGTGCTAATGTGGTATGGCGACTCGAACTGATGTACGTACGTACGAAGTTGTACGTTGTTACTGACTGACTACTGACTGATCTTACGGTGTTGCGGCTCAGCGAACAGATAGTGGCGACTGTCTGTTGCCACTGTGCTCAGATAACCATCTATTTCCGGCAAACGCCAACTTTAAATATAAGGAGAAACGTCGTCTGACATGGCGACCTCCACGATCTACTCATCGATGGACTCAAATAGACCACATTACCGTTAGTCATTGTTGAGGGGCTCGATAGAAGTCTGTCGCCCACTTTGAAGTACATCTTTGACTTGGATCATGCTCTAGTTCGAGCACGTATTTGTCTGTATCTTTCCGGATGTATGAAAGTCACAGCAAGCAAACCCCTTAGACTCCAACTTCATGATGAAAATGTTAGGGATATATTTCAGGAACAACTAGAGAAGTTAGTCAACCTTGAAGGTTATATCCACCTTTAGGTAGCTTGGCATGGTATCCAAAAATCGATGAGAACAGCAATCATACTTCATGGAAACTTAAACCAAAAGGTTCGGAAACACAGTGGATTTCGGCGGCGTCTACGGACTGACAGATGCCCGGAAACTCAACCCATCTGGCTCCGAACATGATTACGACCAGAGGCAGCTTAGACGTAGGCTGATAAAAAGCCTATGTAATGATTGTGAGTAGTGGTGAGTAGCAAAAACAGAAGAAATGGAAAGGGCAGCAGCGATAGGTAACAGTAGACAACTATCCAAGCCTATCAAAGAAACAGGTATTAAAGATTCCTCTGTTAGCAAAACTATTCCAGATAAAGATGGGACTATTATTCACCCCCAACTCAAGTGATTAGATCGATGAGTGGAACACTTTAGGGAACAGTTCAACTGGCCTCCAGGCACACATCAGCTACCCATGATCTCCAAGCAACCTGAATGGCAAACTGATGTAAGTCCTCCAACTCTTATTGAGGTTGAGGAGGCTATAAGTAATCTATAGCAATGAAGAGCAGCAGGGCCTGATGGACTGACATGTTTTTAGAGATGATAGTTTCATCGTCTGACGTTTTAGGAGTTGATCTTCTTTTAGTATATTCACTTGTTCACTTAGAATAGGCAGATGATATAGTTCTGTTTGGTGAAGACATCGAAAACATGCAGTTTTGATCACCTTAACCAACAATGCGAGCATGTTTGGGATGCGGTTCCATCCCTTCAAATGAAAAATGTTGTTTCAGCATCTGAATTAACGATAAAGAGTGAAGTGGTTAAGTGTATCGACCGCTTCACTTATATTGGCAGTCTGACGAGATGGTATGGATTCAGAAAGCTCAATTGGCTTTTGCCAACTTCACTTGTGGTGTAGGTATGATATGCCTCTCAATCAAAGGGTGAGTTCATTACACGGCAGTTTTCTCCATCCTACTTTACGAGTGCAAAACCTGACCATTAGGAATAGAGGATGTTTGTAGGTCGCTAGTATTCGGTGTTAGGTGTCCTACAAGTACTGCTCGTGTATTTTGGGACCACTGAGTGAGCAATGCTGAAGTTAGGGGTAGGATACTAGTTAAGGATGGCAATTATTCATCAGTTAAGATGGTTGGGACACGTGTTACATGAGCTCAGCAACTACCTACTCGGACGAAGTCTGTATTCTGGTTTAGGGGTAGGCTGGAAAAAAAGCCTAGGGGCGACCAAACCGAAATACGACATCAGTCTGTGAAGTCACTGGTAGTTGGACTTAGCCATGTTAATAGGTGTAGACTACCTGATTGGAATGCGCATGATTATCGTAACCAATGGTTAGAGACATTGAATGACGTGGCTCAAAATCGTTTGCAACGGCTCAGGTGCATCCGTTCTCTGCCTTCCCCCAAATTCTGAGTTCGTCATAAGTTTTATCCTACTAACTTATATTTTCTTGAATCGTATCTAAGACGGTATGGCAACTTGAACCGATGTACGTACGTACCAGGTCCTACGTTGAGACTAACTGAAACTAAGAAATGAACCTGGTTAGTACCTACTAGCACCGTGTTTTGTTGCTACATGAGTTCTTTCCCGACCGTAGCTGCTACCTTGATGTGGTAGTCGGGCTTGCCTGTCGTGATGACTCGACCAAGCTATGTTGGCTGGAATTTATGTTCCTATAGGTTCTACCATATCAGGCAGGTCGATTGGAGAACGGTAAGACTAAGAGCAGCAACTCAAGGTCTGAGGATGAAGTCGTACTGCTGACTGTAGTGAGGTAAGGGATCAGTTCAAGTGACCTTCAGCCACTTATGGCAGTGAAATATGGCCAGTAAGAGTAGAGGATGTTCGTAGGTTACTAGTATTTGATCATAGGTGTCTTCGAAATATTGTTCGTATATCCTGTGACCATCGAGTAAGTAACGCAGTTGTTAGGAAACGGGTACTAGGTAAGGATGGCAAATCCATTGATGACGTAGTGAAAGTTCATCAGTTGAGATGGCTGGGACACGTATTACGTATGTCCAACGACCGACTGCCCCGACGTGCGATGTTTTCTGGTACAGGAGTAGGTTGGAAGAAAGCAAGGGGTGGCCAGACCAAAACATGGCACAAGTCCATGAAGTCACTGACAAGTGGTCTGAGCCATGTCGCTAGGTGTAGACTACCTGGTTTGGGACCGCGAGATGATAGCAACCGATGGTTAGAGATCCTGAATGACATGGCTCAAAATCGTTTGCAATGGCGCAGGTGCATACACTCTTTGTGTTCTCCCAAATTCTAACCTCCTGATTCCTCCTTGTCTCTTTTTCTTTCTCTTCCCAAATTTATTTCACTGGTTTATACTCCTTGAATAACATCTTCGAACCTTAGTGTTTTCGACTACTGCTTATACTCTTACTACCTCTACCACTACGGGATTTGAATCGACAACTGCATCTCTGTGCTAATGTGGTATGGCGACTCGAACTGATGTACGTACGTACGAAGTTGTACGTTGTTACTGACTGACTACTGACTGATCTTACGGTGTTGCGGCTCAGCGAACAGATAGTGGCGACTGTCTGTTGCCACTGTGCTCAGATAACCATCTATTTCCGGCAAACGCCAACTTTAAATATAAGGAGAAACGTCGTCTGACATGGCGACCTCCACGATCTACTCATCGATGGACTCAAATAGACCACATTACCGTTAGTCATTGTTGAGGGGCTCGATAGAAGTCTGTCGCCCACTTTGAAGTACATCTTTGACTTGGATCATGCTCTAGTTCGAGCACGTATTTGTCTGTATCTTTCCGGATGTATGAAAGTCACAGCAAGCAAACCCCTTAGACTCCAACTTCATGATGAAAATGTTAGGGATATATTTCAGGAACAACTAGAGAAGTTAGTCAACCTTGAAGGTTATATCCACCTTTAGGTAGCTTGGCATGGTATCCAAAAATCGATGAGAACAGCAATCATACTTCATGGAAACTTAAACCAAAAGGTTCGGAAACACAGTGGATTTCGGCGGCGTCTACGGACTGACAGATGCCCGGAAACTCAACCCATCTGGCTCCGAACATGATTACGACCAGAGGCAGCTTAGATGTAGGCTGATAAAAAGCCTATGTAATGATTGTGAGTAGTGGTGAGTAGCAAAAACAGAAGAAATGGAAAGGGCAGCAGCGATAGGTAACAGTAGACAACTATCCAAGCCTATCAAAGAAACAGGTATTAAAGATTCCTCTGTTAGCAAAACTATTCCAGATAAAGATGGGACTATTATTCACCCCCAACTCAAGTGATTAGATCGATGAGTGGAACACTTTAGGGAACAGTTCAACTGGCCTCCAGGCACACATCAGCTACCCATGATCTCCAAGCAACCTGAATGGCAAACTGATGTAAGTCCTCCAACTCTTATTGAGGTTGAGGAGGCTATAAGTAATCTATAGCAATGAAGAGCAGCAGGGCCTGATGGACTGACATGTTTTTAGAGATGATAGTTTCATCGTCTGACGTTTTAGGAGTTGATCTTCTTTTAGTATATTCACTTGTTCACTTAGAATAGGCAGATGATATAGTTCTGTTTGGTGAAGACATCGAAAACATGCAGTTTTGATCACCTTAACCAACAATGCGAGCATGTTTGGGATGCGGTTCCATCCCTTCAAATGAAAAATGTTGTTTCAGCATCTGAATTAACGATAAAGAGTGAAGTGGTTAAGTGTATCGACCGCTTCACTTATATTGGCAGTCTGACGAGATGGTATGGATTCAGAAAGCTCAATTGGCTTTTGCCAACTTCACTTGTGGTGTAGGTATGATATGCCTCTCAATCAAAGGGTGAGTTCATTACACGGCAGTTTTCTCCATCCTACTTTACGAGTGCAAAACCTGACCATTAGGAATAGAGGATGTTTGTAGGTCGCTAGTATTCGGTGTTAGGTGTCCTACAAGTACTGCTCGTGTATTTTGGGACCACTGAGTGAGCAATGCTGAAGTTAGGGGTAGGATACTAGTTAAGGATGGCAATTATTCATCAGTTAAGATGGTTGGGACACGTGTTACATGAGCCCAGCAACTACCTACTCGGACGAAGTCTGTATTCTGGTTTAGGGGTAGGCTGGAAAAAAAGCCTAGGGGCGACCAAACCGAAATACGACATCAGTCTGTGAAGTCACTGGTAGTTGGACTTAGCCATGTTAATAGGTGTAGACTACCTGATTGGAATGCGCATGATTATCGTAACCAATGGTTAGAGACATTGAATGACGTGGCTCAAAATCGTTTGCAACGGCTCAGGTGCATCCGTTCTCTGCCTTCCCCCAAATTCTGAGTTCGTCATAAGTTTTATCCTACTAACTTATATTTTCTTGAATCGTATCTAAGACGGTATGGCAACTTGAACCGATGTACGTACGTACCAGGTCCTACGTTGAGACTAACTGAAACTAAGAAATGAACCTGGTTAGTACCTACTAGCACCGTGTTTTGTTGCTACATGAGTTCTTTCCCGACCGTAGCTGCTACCTTGATGTGGTAGTCGGGCTTGCCTGTCGTGATGACTCGACCAAGCTATGTTGGCTGGAATTTATGTTCCTATAGGTTCTACCATATCAGGCAGGTCGATTGGAGAACGGTAAGACTAAGAGCAGCAACTCAAGGTCTGAGGATGAAGTCGTACTGCTGACTGTAGTGAGGTAAGGGATCAGTTCAAGTGACCTTCAGCCACTTATGGCAGTGAAATATGGCCAGTAAGAGTAGAGGATGTTCGTAGGTTACTAGTATTTGATCATAGGTGTCTTCGAAATATTGTTCGTATATCCTGTGACCATCGAGTAAGTAACGCAGTTGTTAGGAAACGGGTACTAGGTAAGGATGGCAAATCCATTGATGACGTAGTGAAAGTTCATCAGTTGAGATGGCTGGGACACGTATTACGTATGTCCAACGACCGACTGCCCCGACGTGCGATGTTTTCTGGTACAGGAGTAGGTTGGAAGAAAGCAAGGGGTGGCCAGACCAAAACATGGCACAAGTCCATGAAGTCACTGACAAGTGGTCTGAGCCATGTCGCTAGGTGTAGACTACCTGGTTTGGGACCGCGAGATGATAGCAACCGATGGTTAGAGATCCTGAATGACATGGCTCAAAATCGTTTGCAATGGCGCAGGTGCATACACTCTTTGTGTTCTCCCAAATTCTAACCTCCTGATTCCTCCTTGTCTCTTTTTCTTTCTCTTCCCAAATTTATTTCACTGGTTTATACTCCTTGAATAACATCTTCGAACCTTAGTGTTTTCGACTACTGCTTATACTCTTACTACCTCTACCACTACGGGATTTGAATCGACAACTGCATCTCTGTGCTAATGTGGTATGGCGACTCGAACTGATGTACGTACGTACGAAGTTGTACGTTGTTACTGACTGACTACTGACTGATCTTACGGTGTTGCGGCTCAGCGAACAGATAGTGGCGACTGTCTGTTGCCACTGTGCTCAGATAACCATCTATTTCCGGCAAACGCCAACTTTAAATATAAGGAGAAACGTCGTCTGACATGGCGACCTCCACGATCTACTCATCGATGGACTCAAATAGACCACATTACCGTTAGTCATTGTTGAGGGGCTCGATAGAAGTCTGTCGCCCACTTTGAAGTACATCTTTGACTTGGATCATGCTCTAGTTCGAGCACGTATTTGTCTGTATCTTTCCGGATGTATGAAAGTCACAGCAAGCAAACCCCTTAGACTCCAACTTCATGATGAAAATGTTAGGGATATATTTCAGGAACAACTAGAGAAGTTAGTCAACCTTGAAGGTTATATCCACCTTTAGGTAGCTTGGCATGGTATCCAAAAATCGATGAGAACAGCAATCATACTTCATGGAAACTTAAACCAAAAGGTTCGGAAACACAGTGGATTTCGGCGGCGTCTACGGACTGACAGATGCCCGGAAACTCAACCCATCTGGCTCCGAACATGATTACGACCAGAGGCAGCTTAGACGTAGGCTGATAAAAAGCCTATGTAATGATTGTGAGTAGTGGTGAGTAGCAAAAACAGAAGAAATGGAAAGGGCAGCAGCGATAGGTAACAGTAGACAACTATCCAAGCCTATCAAAGAAACAGGTATTAAAGATTCCTCTGTTAGCAAAACTATTCCAGATAAAGATGGGACTATTATTCACCCCCAACTCAAGTGATTAGATCGATGAGTGGAACACTTTAGGGAACAGTTCAACTGGCCTCCAGGCACACATCAGCTACCCATGATCTCCAAGCAACCTGAATGGCAAACTGATGTAAGTCCTCCAACTCTTATTGAGGTTGAGGAGGCTATAAGTAATCTATAGCAATGAAGAGCAGCAGGGCCTGATGGACTGACATGTTTTTAGAGATGATAGTTTCATCGTCTGACGTTTTAGGAGTTGATCTTCTTTTAGTATATTCACTTGTTCACTTAGAATAGGCAGATGATATAGTTCTGTTTGGTGAAGACATCGAAAACATGCAGTTTTGATCACCTTAACCAACAATGCGAGCATGTTTGGGATGCGGTTCCATCCCTTCAAATGAAAAATGTTGTTTCAGCATCTGAATTAACGATAAAGAGTGAAGTGGTTAAGTGTATCGACCGCTTCACTTATATTGGCAGTCTGACGAGATGGTATGGATTCAGAAAGCTCAATTGGCTTTTGCCAACTTCACTTGTGGTGTAGGTATGATATGCCTCTCAATCAAAGGGTGAGTTCATTACACGGCAGTTTTCTCCATCCTACTTTACGAGTGCAAAACCTGACCATTAGGAATAGAGGATGTTTGTAGGTCGCTAGTATTCGGTGTTAGGTGTCCTACAAGTACTGCTCGTGTATTTTGGGACCACTGAGTGAGCAATGCTGAAGTTAGGGGTAGGATACTAGTTAAGGATGGCAATTATTCATCAGTTAAGATGGTTGGGACACGTGTTACATGAGCTCAGCAACTACCTACTCGGACAAAGTCTGTATTCTGGTTTAGGGGTAGGCTGGAAAAAAAGCCTAGGGGCGACCAAACCGAAATACGACATCAGTCTGTGAAGTCACTGGTAGTTGGACTTAGCCATGTTAATAGGTGTAGACTACCTGATTGGAATGCGCATGATTATCGTAACCAATGGTTAGAGACATTGAATGACGTGGCTCAAAATCGTTTGCAACGGCTCAGGTGCATCCGTTCTCTGCCTTCCCCAAATTCTGAGTTCGTCATAAGTTTTATCCTACTAACTTATATTTTCTTGAATCGTATCTAAGACGGTATGGCAACTTGAACCGATGTACGTACGTATCAGGTCCTACGTTGAGACTAACTGAAACTAAGAAATGAACCTGGTTAGTACCTACTAGCACCGTGTTTTGTTGCTACATGAGTTCTTTCCCGACCGTAGCTGCTACCTTGATGTGGTAGTCGGGCTTGCCTGTCGTGATGACTCGACCAAGCTATGTTGGCTGGAATTTATGTTCCTATAGGTTCTACCATATCAGGCAGGTCGATTGGAGAACGGTAAGACTAAGAGCAGCAACTCAAGGTCTGAGGATGAAGTCGTACTGCTGACTGTAGTGAGGTAAGGGATCAGTTCAAGTGACCTTCAGCCACTTATGGCAGTGAAATATGGCCAGTAAGAGTAGAGGATGTTCGTAGGTTACTAGTATTTGATCATAGGTGTCTTCGAAATATTGTTCGTATATCCTGTGACCATCGAGTAAGTAACGCAGTTGTTAGGAAACGGGTACTAGGTAAGGATGGCAAATCCATTGATGACGTAGTGAAAGTTCATCAGTTGAGATGGCTGGGACACGTATTACGTATGTCCAACGACCGACTGCCCCGACGTGCGATGTTTTCTGGTACAGGAGTAGGTTGGAAGAAAGCAAGGGGTGGCCAGACCAAAACATGGCACAAGTCCATGAAGTCACTGACAAGTGGTCTGAGCCATGTCGCTAGGTGTAGACTACCTGGTTTGGGACCGCGAGATGATAGCAACCGATGGTTAGAGATCCTGAATGACATGGCTCAAAATCGTTTGCAATGGCGCAGGTGCATACACTCTTTGTGTTCTCCCAAATTCTAACCTCCTGATTCCTCCTTGTCTCTTTTTCTTTCTCTTCCCAAATTTATTTCACTGGTTTATACTCCTTGAATAACATCTTCGAACCTTAGTGTTTTCGACTACTGCTTATACTCTTACTACCTCTACCACTACGGGATTTGAATCGACAACTGCATCTCTGTGCTAATGTGGTATGGCGACTCGAACTGATGTACGTACGTACGAAGTTGTACGTTGTTACTGACTGACTACTGACTGATCTTACGGTGTTGCGGCTCAGCGAACAGATAGTGGCGACTGTCTGTTGCCACTGTGCTCAGATAACCATCTATTTCCGGCAAACGCCAACTTTAAATATAAGGAGAAACGTCGTCTGACATGGCGACCTCCACGATCTACTCATCGATGGACTCAAATAGACCACATTACCGTTAGTCATTGTTGAGGGGCTCGATAGAAGTCTGTCGCCCACTTTGAAGTACATCTTTGACTTGGATCATGCTCTAGTTCGAGCACGTATTTGTCTGTATCTTTCCGGATGTATGAAAGTCACAGCAAACAAACCCCTTAGACTCCAACTTCATGATGAAAATGTTAGGGATATATTTCAGGAACAACTAGAGAAGTTAGTCAACCTTGAAGGTTATATCCACCTTTAGGTAGCTTGGCATGGTATCCAAAAATCGATGAGAACAGCAATCATACTTCATGGAAACTTAAACCAAAAGGTTCGGAAACACAGTGGATTTCGGCGGCGTCTACGGACTGACAGATGCCCGGAAACTCAACCCATCTGGCTCCGAACATGATTACGACCAGAGGCAGCTTAGACGTAGGCTGATAAAAAGCCTATGTAATGATTGTGAGTAGTGGTGAGTAGCAAAAACAGAAGAAATGGAAAGGGCAGCAGCGATAGGTAACAGTAGACAACTATCCAAGCCTATCAAAGAAACAGGTATTAAAGATTCCTCTGTTAGCAAAACTATTCCAGATAAAGATGGGACTATTATTCACCCCCAACTCAAGTGATTAGATCGATGAGTGGAACACTTTAGGGAACAGTTCAACTGGCCTCCAGGCACACATCAGCTACCCATGATCTCCAAGCAACCTGAATGGCAAACTGATGTAAGTCCTCCAACTCTTATTGAGGTTGAGGAGGCTATAAGTAATCTATAGCAATGAAGAGCAGCAGGGCCTGATGGACTGACATGTTTTTAGAGATGATAGTTTCATCGTCTGACGTTTTAGGAGTTGATCTTCTTTTAGTATATTCACTTGTTCACTTAGAATAGGCAGATGATATAGTTCTGTTTGGTGAAGACATCGAAAACATGCAGTTTTGATCACCTTAACCAACAATGCGAGCATGTTTGGGATGCGGTTCCATCCCTTCAAATGAAAAATGTTGTTTCAGCATCTGAATTAACGATAAAGAGTGAAGTGGTTAAGTGTATCGACCGCTTCACTTATATTGGCAGTCTGACGAGATGGTATGGATTCAGAAAGCTCAATTGGCTTTTGCCAACTTCACTTGTGGTGTAGGTATGATATGCCTCTCAATCAAAGGGTGAGTTCATTACACGGCAGTTTTCTCCATCCTACTTTACGAGTGCAAAACCTGACCATTAGGAATAGAGGATGTTTGTAGGTCGCTAGTATTCGGTGTTAGGTGTCCTACAAGTACTGCTCGTGTATTTTGGGACCACTGAGTGAGCAATGCTGAAGTTAGGGGTAGGATACTAGTTAAGGATGGCAATTATTCATCAGTTAAGATGGTTGGGACACGTGTTACATGAGCTCAGCAACTACCTACTCGGACGAAGTCTGTATTCTGGTTTAGGGGTAGGCTGGAAAAAAAGCCTAGGGGCGACCAAACCGAAATACGACATCAGTCTGTGAAGTCACTGGTAGTTGGACTTAGCCATGTTAATAGGTGTAGACTACCTGATTGGAATGCGCATGATTATCGTAACCAATGGTTAGAGACATTGAATGACGTGGCTCAAAATCGTTTGCAACGGCTCAGGTGCATCCGTTCTCTGCCTTCCCCAAATTCTGAGTTCGTCATAAGTTTTATCCTACTAACTTATATTTTCTTGAATCGTATCTAAGACGGTATGGCAACTTGAACCGATGTACGTACGTACCAGGTCCTACGTTGAGACTAACTGAAACTAAGAAATGAACCTGGTTAGTACCTACTAGCACCGTGTTTTGTTGCTACATGAGTTCTTTCCCGACCGTAGCTGCTACCTTGATGTGGTAGTCGGGCTTGCCTGTCGTGATGACTCGACCAAGCTATGTTGGCTGGAATTTATGTTCCTATAGGTTCTACCATATCAGGCAGGTCGATTGGAGAACGGTAAGACTAAGAGCAGCAACTCAAGGTCTGAGGATGAAGTCGTACTGCTGACTGTAGTGAGGTAAGGGATCAGTTCAAGTGACCTTCAGCCACTTATGGCAGTGAAATATGGCCAGTAAGAGTAGAGGATGTTCGTAGGTTACTAGTATTTGATCATAGGTGTCTTCGAAATATTGTTCGTATATCCTGTGACCATCGAGTAAGTAACGCAGTTGTTAGGAAACGGGTACTAGGTAAGGATGGCAAATCCATTGATGACGTAGTGAAAGTTCATCAGTTGAGATGGCTGGGACACGTATTACGTATGTCCAACGACCGACTGCCCCGACGTGCGATGTTTTCTGATACAGGAGTAGGTTGGAAGAAAGCAAGGGGTGGCCAGACCAAAACATGGCACAAGTCCATGAAGTCACTGACAAGTGGTCTGAGCCATGTCGCTAGGTGTAGACTACCTGGTTTGGGACCGCGAGATGATAGTGAAGGGCAGTGAAATGTCACTGAGCCCTAGCCAAATCATCCGGCAGTTGGATCACTGAATGTCGAACAGATCGTCGCTCCCTGCCAAGGTCATGTACAACCGACGCGCATTAGTTAATCGTATGCCATGGACTGGCCCATGCAGCAGTGGTCTTACTTTCGCCTGTATCTACCTTAACTAATATATTTCTGTAATAACGTCCTTTGTGTTGTACAGTCTTCAAAGCATCTATAGTACCTTGTTACGTCAATGGGGGTAGTCCACGTAAGGTGCTGACCACGAGGTGTGACTTCGACGTTAGTTGGTTCGTCACACTATTCACGTCTAACTCGAGTCGGCCTCCAATCATTTCGACATAGATCATCTACGTTGGTGATCTACACTGGTGAGCAAGACTTCGAATAACGCAGTCTATCACTATGATCTTTATTTTTGCATTCTATACTTATTCTTTTTCATTTTTATCATCGTCTATGTTAATCTATCACTGTGAACTTTCGTTGCTTCATGTCAATGTTGATTAGTATTTAAACTTAAATACTTAGTTCAATCGACAGAACTAACCAATCAACTACGATTATAATCCGCTATCGTGGTTCTTTAACAAGCATTAGCAGCATGTAAATGCTCCTGTGTAATATGTCTGTTAAAATATCAACCACTCGTGAGTATAGCCACAAGGCAACACGAACGCATATCTCTTTGTACCTTATCCACTGGTATAAATAAGACAAGATAAACTATCGACTATAAATTCATCTTTCTGCTTAACCACTATCCACTAGAATGTTCTGCTTTTTTTTACCACTGCCTGCCTAATTTCCAATTGCTGAGTTCCATGGCCAAACAGAGGATACGAATGCTAGAAATTCACGGTGAGTTTGAACTATAAATTTCCTGCGATCTTAGATCTCGTTTAGACTGTTCGTCAGTCTACAATGCTGTGTTAATCGAAAAATTTAATCAACAGTACCTCGTACATAATCCAGATTCAAACTGCTGCCTACTTCATATCTTCATTACTGAGAGGCAAGAGTAACCCAGGCGAGTTTCATAATTTCATTAGATTATTTCGTACTATATTTATGATGCGTGATAACATTTCGTAGTTTCTTTCACGTAAACTAGTCATATATTCTGTCACTGCCGTCAAGTTTTAGTCGAAATCATGTACATTTATGACTCGTTAGTCGACATACTGTGGTAAAACATATTGCATGTACACGAGCACGCTTAGTCCATGTCCCAAGTACACATGTTGTCGTACTTAATATGTCACTTAATGCTAGGTAATAAGCTCTTTGTATCATCCTTTTACGAAATGGCCACGTTACCTGGACCCTCTAAACCTTAGTTACATTGGTGGTTACCATTTTAATTAATGTTTATTATACCCCTTGTATTTGCTAATAATTCACACGGTAAATCATGGCTCGATTTCCTTATTACACAGCAGTCATTTTAATTCTATTTTCGGTTTATTTACATGCGATATGGGTTTAGAAAATATCTAAACGTCCTCGAAAATTCTCCACGAACCCAACCATAGTTTTCGTATATGTTTTTATTCACACATCCAACTGTTACGCTAATCATACCTAAGCGAACGTTCAGTGCAACTGTCAATATACGTAAGAACGATGTTATTTAGACTTGACATTGTAACACATCTGAACTATTGTAGTTGTTCTACTTCGATGTCGTACTTCATTTTATGAAGTATTGTTTCCTCGTGGCTGTTATTTAACAGATGATTCCGGTACATCAATCGGCTGTTCAACTACTCGACGATTTACAACCTGTCCAGTTCAATTGGTGGTCTGACGACAATATCATTCGCGCGAATCATCAGTTTATGCAGTCGAGCGAATCTCCTGCAAACTGAAAACGATATTGTCGCCTCTATCCCAACACTGACAGCGTTTTTCACGGGTATCATTGACATGAGTCCAGAGTGACACTCTTGGTTTCTTATGTTCTTTTCGATATTTTTCTGTTCACTAATCGAACAAACACGCAGCATTCACCGTTTATCATCTTTTAGAGACTTCATCGTGCCACCTTTTGCTGTCGATTTGTAGCCTTCAACCCTTACTGACTGTAACAGCAGTCATCGACTTTTCAAACTGTGACTACAAGTTGGTCAATAGCTTCGCACAACGAAATCACGACCACTCTTCACTGTTATACTTCTGTACTTACGGTTAGTCTGTTAGATATAGGTATAACTAGAATTTGACACTAATTAATAGCTGTCAACGACACTGTCCGACTTACAACTTTAAACTAATGACAGTACAAATATGGATATCGATTGATAATACACTTATCCTACTATCGCTATAGCATCATTACTCTTGCGGCAGACTTAACGTTTGTCATCGGAGGAACTGAATTACTTTTCAAGGCTATATATTTCAGCGCGACTTGATAGAACAATAAAACGTTTTGTTCTTTTCATTATTTCTATGGTTAATCGCTTTACGTTTAACCAACGTCCTAATAACATATTATGACTCGCTGTTTCGCGACCAGTTTCTGCCGCCTCCTTTCCATTTCTTTTACAGATAAGCAATACCTGGAGGATTTATAATATTCGTCTGGCACTCTCCGGCGCGCGACTGCTCCCAACATGTTTGGTACCGATTCAAACGGCCGCTGAATCTGGTGGGGAGTATTGTAGGGCCAGTGAAATGTCACTGAGCCCTAGCCAAATCATCCGGCAGTTGGATCACTGAATGTCGAACAGATCGTCGCTCCCTGCCAAGGTCATGTACAACCGACGCGCATTAGTTAATCGTATGCCATGGAATGGCCCATGCAGCAGTGGTCTTACTTTCGCCTGTATCTACCTTAACTAATATATTTCTGTAATAACGTCCTTTGTGTTGTACAGTCTTCAAAGCATCTATAGTACCTTGTTACGTCAATGGGGGTAGTCCACGTAAGGTGCTGACCACGAGGTGTGACTTCGACGTTAGTTGGTTCGTCACACTATTCACGTCTAACTCGAGTCGGCCTCCAATCATTTCGACATAGATCATCTACGCTGGTGATCTACAATAGCAACCGATGGTTAGAGATCCTGAATGACATGGCTCAAAATCGTTTGCAATGGCGCAGGTGCATACACTCTTTGTGTTCTCCCAAATTCTAACCTCCTGATTCCTCCTTGTCTCTTTTTCTTTCTCTTCCCAAATTTATTTCACTGGTTTATACTCCTTGAATAACATCTTCGAACCTTAGTGTTTTCGACTACTGCTTATACTCTTACTACCTCTACCACTACGGGATTTGAATCGACAACTGCATCTCTGTGCTAATGTGGTATGGCGACTCGAACTGATGTACGTACGTACGAAGTTGTACGTTGTTACTGACTGACTACTGACTGATCTTACGGTGTTGCGGCTCAGCGAACAGATAGTGGCGACTGTCTGTTGCCACTGTGCTCAGATAACCATCTATTTCCGGCAAACGCCAACTTTAAATATAAGGAGAAACGTCGTCTGACATGGCGACCTCCACGATCTACTCATCGATGGACTCAAATAGACCACATTACCGTTAGTCATTGTTGAGGGGCTCGATAGAAGTCTGTCGCCCACTTTGAAGTACATCTTTGACTTGGATCATGCTCTAGTTCGAGCACGTATTTGTCTGTATCTTTCCGGATGTATGAAAGTCACAGCAAGCAAACCCCTTAGACTCCAACTTCATGATGAAAATGTTAGGGATATATTTCAGGAACAACTAGAGAAGTTAGTCAACCTTGAAGGTTATATCCACCTTTAGGTAGCTTGGCATGGTATCCAAAAATCGATGAGAACAGCAATCATACTTCATGGAAACTTAAACCAAAAGGTTCGGAAACACAGTGGATTTCGGCGGCGTCTACGGACTGACAGATGCCCGGAAACTCAACCCATCTGGCTCCGAACATGATTACGACCAGAGGCAGCTTAGACGTAGGCTGATAAAAAGCCTATGTAATGATTGTGAGTAGTGGTGAGTAGCAAAAACAGAAGAAATGGAAAGGGCAGCAGCGATAGGTAACAGTAGACAACTATCCAAGCCTATCAAAGAAACAGGTATTAAAGATTCCTCTGTTAGCAAAACTATTCCAGATAAAGATGGGACTATTATTCACCCCCAACTCAAGTGATTAGATCGATGAGTGGAACACTTTAGGGAACAGTTCAACTGGCCTCCAGGCACACATCAGCTACCCATGATCTCCAAGCAACCTGAATGGCAAACTGATGTAAGTCCTCCAACTCTTATTGAGGTTGAGGAGGCTATAAGTAATCTATAGCAATGAAGAGCAGCAGGGCCTGATGGACTGACATGTTTTTAGAGATGATAGTTTCATCGTCTGACGTTTTAGGAGTTGATCTTCTTTTAGTATATTCACTTGTTCACTTAGAATAGGCAGATGATATAGTTCTGTTTGGTGAAGACATCGAAAACATGCAGTTTTGATCACCTTAACCAACAATGCGAGCATGTTTGGGATGCGGTTCCATCCCTTCAAATGAAAAATGTTGTTTCAGCATCTGAATTAACGATAAAGAGTGAAGTGGTTAAGTGTATCGACCGCTTCACTTATATTGGCAGTCTGACGAGATGGTATGGATTCAGAAAGCTCAATTGGCTTTTGCCAACTTCACTTGTGGTGTAGGTATGATATGCCTCTCAATCAAAGGGTGAGTTCATTACACGGCAGTTTTCTCCATCCTACTTTACGAGTGCAAAACCTGACCATTAGGAATAGAGGATGTTTGTAGGTCGCTAGTATTCGGTGTTAGGTGTCCTACAAGTACTGCTCGTGTATTTTGGGACCACTGAGTGAGCAATGCTGAAGTTAGGGGTAGGATACTAGTTAAGGATGGCAATTATTCATCAGTTAAGATGGTTGGGACACGTGTTACATGAGCTCAGCAACTACCTACTCGGACAAAGTCTGTATTCTGGTTTAGGGGTAGGCTGGAAAAAGCCTAGGGGCGACCAAACCGAAATACGACATCAGTCTGTGAAGTCACTGGTAGTTGGACTTAGCCATGTTAATAGGTGTAGACTACCTGATTGGAATGCGCATGATTATCGTAACCAATGGTTAGAGACATTGAATGACGTGGCTCAAAATCGTTTGCAACGGCTCAGGTGCATCCGTTCTCTGCCTTCCCCAAATTCTGAGTTCGTCATAAGTTTTATCCTACTAACTTATATTTTCTTGAATCGTATCTAAGACGGTATGGCAACTTGAACCGATGTACGTACGTACCAGGTCCTACGTTGAGACTAACTGAAACTAAGAAATGAACCTGGTTAGTACCTACTAGCACCGTGTTTTGTTGCTACATGAGTTCTTTCCCGACCGTAGCTGCTACCTTGATGTGGTAGTCGGGCTTGCCTGTCGTGATGACTCGACCAAGCTATGTTGGCTGGAATTTATGTTCCTATAGGTTCTACCATATCAGGCAGGTCGATTGGAGAACGGTAAGACTAAGAGCAGCAACTCAAGGTCTGAGGATGAAGTCGTACTGCTGACTGTAGTGAGGTAAGGGATCAGTTCAAGTGACCTTCAGCCACTTATGGCAGTGAAATATGGCCAGTAAGAGTAGAGGATGTTCGTAGGTTACTAGTATTTGATCATAGGTGTCTTCGAAATATTGTTCGTATATCCTGTGACCATCGAGTAAGTAACGCAGTTGTTAGGAAACGGGTACTAGGTAAGGATGGCAAATCCATTGATGACGTAGTGAAAGTTCATCAGTTGAGATGGCTGGGACACGTATTACGTATGTCCAACGACCGACTGCCCCGACGTGCGATGTTTTCTGGTACAGGAGTAGGTTGGAAGAAAGCAAGGGGTGGCCAGACCAAAACATGGCACAAGTCCATGAAGTCACTGACAAGTGGTCTGAGCCATGTCGCTAGGTGTAGACTACCTGGTTTGGGACCGCGAGATGATAGCAACCGATGGTTAGAGATCCTGAATGACATGGCTCAAAATCGTTTGCAATGGCGCAGGTGCATACACTCTTTGTGTTCTCCCAAATTCTAACCTCCTGATTCCTCCTTGTCTCTTTTTCTTTCTCTTCCCAAATTTATTTCACTGGTTTATACTCCTTGAATAACATCTTCGAACCTTAGTGTTTTCGACTACTGCTTATACTCTTACTACCTCTACCACTACGGGATTTGAATCGACAACTGCATCTCTGTGCTAATGTGGTATGGCGACTCGAACTGATGTACGTACGTACGAAGTTGTACGTTGTTACTGACTGACTACTGACTGATCTTACGGTGTTGCGGCTCAGCGAACAGATAGTGGCGACTGTCTGTTGCCACTGTGCTCAGATAACCATCTATTTCCGGCAAACGCCAACTTTAAATATAAGGAGAAACGTCGTCTGACATGGCGACCTCCACGATCTACTCATCGATGGACTCAAATAGACCACATTACCGTTAGTCATTGTTGAGGGGCTCGATAGAAGTCTGTCGCCCACTTTGAAGTACATCTTTGACTTGGATCATGCTCTAGTTCGAGCACGTATTTGTCTGTATCTTTCCGGATGTATGAAAGTCACAGCAAGCAAACCCCTTAGACTCCAACTTCATGATGAAAATGTTAGGGATATATTTCAGGAACAACTAGAGAAGTTAGTCAACCTTGAAGGTTATACCCACCTTTAGGTAGCTTGGCATGGTATCCAAAAATCGATGAGGACAGCAATCATACTTCATGGAAACTTAAACCAAAAGGTTCGGAAACACAGTGGATTTCGGCGGCGTCTACGGACTGACAGATGCCCGGAAACTCAACCCATCTGGCTCCGAACATGATTACGACCAGAGGCAGCTTAGACGTAGGCTGATAAAAAGCCTATGTAATGATTGTGAGTAGTGGTGAGTAGCAAAAACAGAAGAAATGGAAAGGGCAGCAGCGATAGGTAACAGTAGACAACTATCCAAGCCTATCAAAGAAACAGGTATTAAAGATTCCTCTGTTAGCAAAACTATTCCAGATAAAGATGGGACTATTATTCACCCCCAACTCAAGTGATTAGATCGATGAGTGGAACACTTTAGGGAACAGTTCAACTGGCCTCCAGGCACACATCAGCTACCCATGATCTCCAAGCAACCTGAATGGCAAACTGATGTAAGTCCTCCAACTCTTATTGAGGTTGAGGAGGCTATAAGTAATCTATAGCAATGAAGAGCAGCAGGGCCTGATGGACTGACATGTTTTTAGAGATGATAGTTTCATCGTCTGACGTTTTAGGAGTTGATCTTCTTTTAGTATATTCACTTGTTCACTTAGAATAGGCAGATGATATAGTTCTGTTTGGTGAAGACATCGAAAACATGCAGTTTTGATCACCTTAACCAACAATGCGAGCATGTTTGGGATGCGGTTCCATCCCTTCAAATGAAAAATGTTGTTTCAGCATCTGAATTAACGATAAAGAGTGAAGTGGTTAAGTGTATCGACCGCTTCACTTATATTGGCAGTCTGACGAGATGGTATGGATTCAGAAAGCTCAATTGGCTTTTGCCAACTTCACTTGTGGTGTAGGTATGATATGCCTCTCAATCAAAGGGTGAGTTCATTACACGGCAGTTTTCTCCATCCTACTTTACGAGTGCAAAACCTGACCATTAGGAATAGAGGATGTTTGTAGGTCGCTAGTATTCGGTGTTAGGTGTCCTACAAGTACTGCTCGTGTATTTTGGGACCACTGAGTGAGCAATGCTGAAGTTAGGGGTAGGATACTAGTTAAGGATGGCAATTATTCATCAGTTAAGATGGTTGGGACACGTGTTACATGAGCTCAGCAACTACCTACTCGGACGAAGTCTGTATTCTGGTTTAGGGGTAGGCTGGAAAAAAAGCCTAGGGGCGACCAAACCGAAATACGACATCAGTCTGTGAAGTCACTGGTAGTTGGACTTAGCCATGTTAATAGGTGTAGACTACCTGATTGGAATGCGCATGATTATCGTAACCAATGGTTAGAGACATTGAATGACGTGGCTCAAAATCGTTTGCAACGGCTCAGGTGCATCCGTTCTCTGCCTTCCCCAAATTCTGAGTTCGTCATAAGTTTTATCCTACTAACTTATATTTTCTTGAATCGTATCTAAGACGGTATGGCAACTTGAACCGATGTACGTACGTACCAGGTCCTACGTTGAGACTAACTGAAACTAAGAAATGAACCTGGTTAGTACCTACTAGCACCGTGTTTTGTTGCTACATGAGTTCTTTCCCGACCGTAGCTGCTACCTTGATGTGGTAGTCGGGCTTGCCTGTCGTGATGACTCGACCAAGCTATGTTGGCTGGAATTTATGTTCCTATAGGTTCTACCATATCAGGCAGGTCGATTGGAGAACGGTAAGACTAAGAGCAGCAACTCAAGGTCTGAGGATGAAGTCGTACTGCTGACTGTAGTGAGGTAAGGGATCAGTTCAAGTGACCTTCAGCCACTTATGGCAGTGAAATATGGCCAGTAAGAGTAGAGGATGTTCGTAGGTTACTAGTATTTGATCATAGGTGTCTTCGAAATATTGTTCGTATATCCTGTGACCATCGAGTAAGTAACGCAGTTGTTAGGAAACGGGTACTAGGTAAGGATGGCAAATCCATTGATGACGTAGTGAAAGTTCATCAGTTGAGATGGCTGGGACACGTATTACGTATGTCCAACGACCGACTGCCCCGACGTGCGATGTTTTCTGGTACAGGAGTAGGTTGGAAGAAAGCAAGGGGTGGCCAGACCAAAACATGGCACAAGTCCATGAAGTCACTGACAAGTGGTCTGAGCCATGTCGCTAGGTGTAGACTACCTGGTTTGGGACCGCGAGATGATAGCAACCGATGGTTAGAGATCCTGAATGACATGGCTCAAAATCGTTTGCAATGGCGCAGGTGCATACACTCTTTGTGTTCTCCCAAATTCTAACCTCCTGATTCCTCCTTGTCTCTTTTTCTTTCTCTTCCCAAATTTATTTCACTGGTTTATACTCCTTGAATAACATCTTCGAACCTTAGTGTTTTCGACTACTGCTTATACTCTTACTACCTCTACCACTACGGGATTTGAATCGACAACTGCATCTCTGTGCTAATGTGGTATGGCGACTCGAACTGATGTACGTACGTACGAAGTTGTACGTTGTTACTGACTGACTACTGACTGATCTTACGGTGTTGCGGCTCAGCGAACAGATAGTGGCGACTGTCTGTTGCCACTGTGCTCAGATAACCATCTATTTCCGGCAAACGCCAACTTTAAATATAAGGAGAAACGTCGTCTGACATGGCGACCTCCACGATCTACTCATCGATGGACTCAAATAGACCACATTACCGTTAGTCATTGTTGAGGGGCTCGATAGAAGTCTGTCGCCCACTTTGAAGTACATCTTTGACTTGGATCATGCTCTAGTTCGAGCACGTATTTGTCTGTATCTTTCCGGATGTATGAAAGTCACAGCAAGCAAACCCCTTAGACTCCAACTTCATGATGAAAATGTTAGGGATATATTTCAGGAACAACTAGAGAAGTTAGTCAACCTTGAAGGTTATATCCACCTTTAGGTAGCTTGGCATGGTATCCAAAAATCGATGAGAACAGCAATCATACTTCATGGAAACTTAAACCAAAAGGTTCGGAAACACAGTGGATTTCGGCGGCGTCTACGGACTGACAGATGCCCGGAAACTCAACCCATCTGGCTCCGAACATGATTACGACCAGAGGCAGCTTAGACGTAGGCTGATAAAAAGCCTATGTAATGATTGTGAGTAGTGGTGAGTAGCAAAAACAGAAGAAATGGAAAGGGCAGCAGCGATAGGTAACAGTAGACAACTATCCAAGCCTATCAAAGAAACAGGTATTAAAGATTCCTCTGTTAGCAAAACTATTCCAGATAAAGATGGGACTATTATTCACCCCCAACTCAAGTGATTAGATCGATGAGTGGAACACTTTAGGGAACAGTTCAACTGGCCTCCAGGCACACATCAGCTACCCATGATCTCCAAGCAACCTGAATGGCAAACTGATGTAAGTCCTCCAACTCTTATTGAGGTTGAGGAGGCTATAAGTAATCTATAGCAATGAAGAGCAGCAGGGCCTGATGGACTGACATGTTTTTAGAGATGATAGTTTCATCGTCTGACGTTTTAGGAGTTGATCTTCTTTTAGTATATTCACTTGTTCACTTAGAATAGGCAGATGATATAGTTCTGTTTGGTGAAGACATCGAAAACATGCAGTTTTGATCACCTTAACCAACAATGCGAGCATGTTTGGGATGCGGTTCCATCCCTTCAAATGAAAAATGTTGTTTCAGCATCTGAATTAACGATAAAGAGTGAAGTGGTTAAGTGTATCGACCGCTTCACTTATATTGGCAGTCTGACGAGATGGTATGGATTCAGAAAGCTCAATTGGCTTTTGCCAACTTCACTTGTGGTGTAGGTATGATATGCCTCTCAATCAAAGGGTGAGTTCATTACACGGCAGTTTTCTCCATCCTACTTTACGAGTGCAAAACCTGACCATTAGGAATAGAGGATGTTTGTAGGTCGCTAGTATTCGGTGTTAGGTGTCCTACAAGTACTGCTCGTGTATTTTGGGACCACTGAGTGAGCAATGCTGAAGTTAGGGGTAGGATACTAGTTAAGGATGGCAATTATTCATCAGTTAAGATGGTTGGGACACGTGTTACATGAGCTCAGCAACTACCTACTCGGACAAAGTCTGTATTCTGGTTTAGGGGTAGGCTGGAAAAAAAGCCTAGGGGCGACCAAACCGAAATACGACATCAGTCTGTGAAGTCACTGGTAGTTGGACTTAGCCATGTTAATAGGTGTAGACTACCTGATTGGAATGCGCATGATTATCGTAACCAATGGTTAGAGACATTGAATGACGTGGCTCAAAATCGTTTGCAACGGCTCAGGTGCATCCGTTCTCTGCCTTCCCCCAAATTCTGAGTTCGTCATAAGTTTTATCCTACTAACTTATATTTTCTTGAATCGTATCTAAGACGGTATGGCAACTTGAACCGATGTACGTACGTACCAGGTCCTACGTTGAGACTAACTGAAACTAAGAAATGAACCTGGTTAGTACCTACTAGCACCGTGTTTTGTTGCTACATGAGTTCTTTCCCGACCGTAGCTGCTACCTTGATGTGGTAGTCGGGCTTGCCTGTCGTGATGACTCGACCAAGCTATGTTGGCTGGAATTTATGTTCCTATAGGTTCTACCATATCAGGCAGGTCGATTGGAGAACGGTAAGACTAAGAGCAGCAACTCAAGGTCTGAGGATGAAGTCGTACTGCTGACTGTAGTGAGGTAAGGGATCAGTTCAAGTGACCTTCAGCCACTTATGGCAGTGAAATATGGCCAGTAAGAGTAGAGGATGTTCGTAGGTTACTAGTATTTGATCATAGGTGTCTTCGAAATATTGTTCGTATATCCTGTGACCATCGAGTAAGTAACGCAGTTGTTAGGAAACGGGTACTAGGTAAGGATGGCAAATCCATTGATGACGTAGTGAAAGTTCATCAGTTGAGATGGCTGGGACACGTATTACGTATGTCCAACGACCGACTGCCCCGACGTGCGATGTTTTCTGGTACAGGAGTAGGTTGGAAGAAAGCAAGGGGTGGCCAGACCAAAACATGGCACAAGTCCATGAAGTCACTGACAAGTGGTCTGAGCCATGTCGCTAGGTGTAGACTACCTGGTTTGGGACCGCGAGATGATAGCAACCGATGGTTAGAGATCCTGAATGACATGGCTCAAAATCGTTTGCAATGGCGCAGGTGCATACACTCTTTGTGTTCTCCCAAATTCTAACCTCCTGATTCCTCCTTGTCTCTTTTTCTTTCTCTTCCCAAATTTATTTCACTGGTTTATACTCCTTGAATAACATCTTCGAACCTTAGTGTTTTCGACTACTGCTTATACTTGTTGGGGTGATCGAGAAATCGCTTGCGAAAGACGAGCAAGCATGAAGAAGCACTTAGAAGTGTCTTGTCCAATCAGCGTTTGCTTGGAGTTTTGGCCAGAAACATCAAGGTAGCGAAACGTCACATGCGAAGCTCTCATTGGTTGGTTACTACAGTGCTACTATACTTTGTAGCATTCCAGCGACCCAAGGACACTTAAAGTATTATAAAAGCCCTATATTTTCTGTAATAGAATGAACCTTGGAGTAAAGTATTTTCCCTCATACGTGCGTCTTCTCTCTGGTGTTCAAGTCGCTGTGTAGTTCTAGCTTGCGGGTTACCAGAATAGCTTAGGAAACTAATATAGCGTTCGATCGATAAGACTTATCAATACTCTTACTACCTCTATCACTATGGGATTTGAACTGACGACTGTATCTCTGTGCCAATATGATATGGCGACTCGAACTGATGTACGTACGTACAGTTTACATTGTTGAGTGGCTGACCTGAGTTCTTTGCTATGTTTGATTCTACCTACTTCTGTGATGTATACTTCTGGTCGATCAGATCAACTCCGGCAACTGATTTCACAAAAGGATTGTAGTCCTTTACTATGGTCATTAAGAATAGAGGATATTTTTAATTTACTAGTATTCAGTCACATGTGCCTCCAAAGCATTGCTCGTGTGCTTCGGGTCAACTGAGTGAGTAATGTTGAAGTTAGATGTAGAACACTAGTTCAAGATGACAAACTGGTTGATGAAATAGTGAATCTTCATCGACTGAGGTGGTTGTGGCATGTGTTATATATGTCTGGCCACTGCTTGTCTCGACCGGTAATATCTGGTGTAAGAGTACGCTGAAAGAAAGGTAAGGATGGCCAAACTAAGACCTAACAATTAGTCCATGAAGTTATTGTCTGTTGATCCGAGCCATGTTGGTAGATGCGGATTACATGGTTAGGGTCCATACGATAACTGGGATCAGTGATTAATGATATTGGATAACGCGGTTCGAAATAGATCACAATGGCCCGGGTAATATCACTGTCTTTCCTTAGATCATTGATCTCGGAATTATCGTGTCCTTTTATGTTCCAAAAACCCATATATTCTCAGGTCATGTCATTTAAGCCTTGTCTTTACTGCTAACGATGATACTCTTACTACTTCGACTTTTCCAGCATTTCGCTGTGTTGTTATAACTCGAATTGATGCAAATATGTGTTAGGTTCTACTTTGCATATGACTGAATTCATAAACACTAGGCATAGTTTATAATAAATCAAAATTTACATGGCTGGTAAGTAGTAGGAATCTTCTTTACGGACATAATTTTGATGAAAATTGGATTAACAATCGGTCATATTCAGCATAAACCCTAACACAAATGTGGGTATGCGTAAGTGTTAGATCCTAGTGAAGATTAAATTATAGGTAACTTCTGAGAACTATTAATGGACCAATATTATATATATATATATATTCAGTAACTAAATTATGTATATCTATATTCCTGTTATTATAAGCTTTATTTTGACCTATAGACGATACGATTTACTGTTCTTAAATTATGCTTAGTTTATTACTTACCGTCACCCACAATCATAGCCACTTTTTGGCTTGATTTTGTACAATTTTTATTTTCTATTTTGTGATGTGATATGGTCTGTTTGACTTGTATATAAACCAGACATGTTTGAAATAAATGATTCGTATGATGTGAGCTGGTATTGGTGTTCTGTTCCCAACTGGCAGGCTAGGAGGGAAAAGGAGCAATAAGGACGTTAGGCTGTTCATACCGGTCGGTACGTTATTGGTTTAGCATAGTGCTAAGATTGTATAAATCTATTCTGGTTGGCGAATAAGTCATGTGATAATTAGGCGGGCTAAAGTCGCAAAAGTAAGTTCTCATAAAACATCCGCACAGCCATATTAAATTAAAAAGATGAATGCCAATGAAGTACTAGTATCAATAAATGTGAGAAAGAGTAGTCATCGAGAAAAATGGTTCAATAAAGTGTATTTGTGAAGGACTGTGCCCCCAAATGCCCTGGTGCGGCCTAGGGTGGGGAGAGTAGGCTCTCCCTCTCGAAATACTCTCATATGGCTACGCATATATAGCCACGGTCAGGAAAGTCCTACTCACTACCTTATCGCGTGGGGGTGTTGTTTACAAAATCGAGAGGATGAAAAGCAAATTTCCGGCGCTTTAACCGGGTTGGTGGACGCGGAGGGTCCACCTATTGGAGTTGGAAAGCCCTGATTCCGAACCAGTGGCCCACACGGGGTCCAGGACCCTGAGGGAACAAATGGTGTATGAACCAATTGCCGACCACCGGCTACCATGGAACTGCATTTTCCGACGTTGCTAAACTGTCTTGTGGATTAGACTTTTAGGTCGAAGGCCCCCTAAGGAAACCACCTACTCAGGTTTGGGCACTCGGGCAGTGTCACAGCCCACACACAAATCAAGTGAATGTGCGGCGCATATGTAATCGGTGCCCCTTTGTACCAATATTTGTGTTCAAATAAATAATAAAGAACTGTAGGGACTGAAGATCTAAGGAAGGATAAAAGAGTGGATGTATTTGGGACATATCACCAAATATTTTCAATCATTGATCGTTGTTATAGTAATCTGCACTTAACAACATGGCTTAGGCTGGCAGTTCTTTGTTTCATGAACTGATACTATATCATAGTTTGGCTACACCTACCCTTGTTTTAACGTATTTTTACTACAGCCAACATTGTATGTCAACAAAGGCAGTGGTTCGGGATATGTAAGGCATGCTCGTTAGTCTTATACAACGTAGAACTTGGGATGAAAAGTCAAAATTAGGTTGATTTACTCATTATGATTTTCGTTTAACATTAATTCCGTTTTAATCCAATGTGATGACTACTCAGTATAGTATTTGTTTCGTTTTCCCATATTGCATTTTATTCTGTTTAACATACGATATACTTGTATTAAGTTAACATGAACAATACTCAGCATATGATTTGTTACAACTAAGTATTTTTCATATATATGATTTTATTCTAATTATTAATCAAGAACGGGTCTATGAATCAATATATAAATGAGTGTATTTCCGACTAGTCTTGTCGTGGTTGTTCGTGCTTCTGGCTGTTTGTGGAATATATTTGCCTCTTCCGAACTTGGACTTCTCTCTCTAGTTCGCGGGGTTGGGACGCGTCGGAATAGCTAGCCTATCTGTCATTGTATCACATAGTCTTCGTTCCGTTTTTAGATTAGGCGAACTCGTAATATCTTCAAACATAACAGTGTACATTGATTTAACATGCCACACAGCGACATGGAAATGTCATGGAAAATCGTAGAGTAATAGGGACAGTAACCATATTCTTAGTTGTAATAGAACATTCAAGTTTACATTTATCTATGTTCCAAATAAGTTTAAACTCTACATAAGAACTAACAAATGAAGACAATTGAAACAATCACAATGTATCTAAATAAGTATAGTTAGCGAAGCCACGTAGAAGTCTTTCGTCATTTAGAAAACATCACATTTGGGACTGAAGATAGTGACTGATAAACTCCGCTGGATCGTTCGGGTTTATAACTTTCCAATCCGGAAACCACCACTTTAAGTCACTTAATTTATCCGTAAGTAAGTTTTCTAAGATCCTTGCCAAAAACTCAGATCCTTTTCTAGAAAAGTGTAAACCGTCTGAAAGAAAAGACTCCCAATTCTGAAAAGGAAAAGACTCATTTAATTTTTGAGGAGTTTGATTTACAACTAAATAACATTATTAAAATGGTATCTTTGGATGAATATATTATGTGAATAACCGAAGTCAAACACTTGCTGACATCTAGACAAATAAAAAGGGTTTTGCTTTCAGATAAGCATGCAAAAGCCATTGATCAAAACACCAAAAGCTAGGATTAGTGGCTTATAACACCTGACGACTTGGAACCTCATTACTACCTACATTTTTAAACGACTTTACAAGTTGTTTTCTATTTTGGCTGGACATGTATCACTGAAAGTAGACAAATAGAAGATTAAAAACCATTTTAATGATTAAAAATAGCACTAAGGCAAATGATTTCTTGAATAATGAGTACTTCCTTTATTGAATCTTGAATTTAGTCTTGAAAAGACATTTCACTTATATACTTGATCCAGTCTGCTTTAATTCCCTTTTTATTGAACTAGGTCGTGAAGAGAAATTCCTCGAGCAGGTTTTGAAATACTTTAGTTATGTAATATGTTTTGTTGAATACTTTAGCCTTTGTAACGTACCATCACTTATTAGCTGTCTGCTTTTATCGTAAACAAGACCGGGTAGTAGTAGAATGAGCCGTCAAAAATCAACCAGTAACCTTCGACTAGTAAACATAAGCAGTCCAGACACAGTCGCCCAATATTCAGGATATTCTCACAGAGTAACCTTTCAATTCACTGATATACAACTACTAAACAGAAACATTTGGGACAATGGTCGGTATATCTTATTTGCCGAAAAGTTTTTTATAAATTGTGTACGCAAAGATTTATGCTTCCATTATTCAAAAATATCGAACTTATTAGAAGAGGAACTTACCTTTTGCATTAACATAGCTTCATATAAATTCACAAAACTAACTTCATTGACGTTGGCAACCTCTTGACATGCAACTGCATAGGTCGCACAAGTATCTAGTCTTCGTGTAATTGCCCTTCCTAAAAAACCAAGTGTAAATTCCTTATACAAATGACTTTCAACGTTAATTTTATTAAAATGCGGTTGAAAGAGATACCAAATTAATGGGTACAGACACAGAAGTTTAAGATAAGTATTCTTTATGACACTTTCGTGTATACAATTCGTTATCTTTGCTTTCATAACCGTTTTACGAAGTATTTTTAGTTTAGCCAATGCTTTCAATCATTATATATATAATGTAATATAATATAATATAAAAAACTAAATTTCTGAGTCACCTTTAGCTATTTCAATAGCACCCCATTTATTCTCATCAATAGGAGGTAAACTGATTAGTGAAATGTGATCCGTAGGCACGTCCAATTTCTATTATTGGAAAGAAAATCAATTGAGTAACAGATTAGAGGACAAAAGTTAGTGACAAATAATAATTACACTTGGCGAAACAACATTTAGTGATATACTATTTTAGAGACGTTTGAAATTGAGAACATTTACTCCTCTCTCAAAGTTGCAACACTTCTTGTTTTTATGTTAAGCTGAAAGGTGAGTTGAATTCAAAAAAAGGTCTCAATTCTGTGTTAAGAAACTTTTCGTTATATATATTTACTTCGTGTAAGCGAAAATGTTACCGGTAGTCCACTTATCTGATATGCTAATTGAAGGTGGGTGACGTGCACATTCACTTCTTCCAAACGCTTATGACATTTTATCATGCTATTTTTGTGCTAAGATTTCGCATATAAACATTTTATTATATAGAAAATCTATTGTTCTGGCTTGTTTTCGACCTTAAGTCATTTAGAGACTTACATCAATTATTTGATCTCGTGAGCAGCCATCACTCGATCAAGCATACAGTCTGTTGATTAACATTCTTTGCACCCAATTAATAATCCAAAAAGCCCGTTTATAGAAGCCTACTTCATAGGTTTCACACAAATCATAAAAAAATCTGATAGAAACTACTTTTATAATTCTTTATTAAACCTCATAAAACATACATGAATATATTCAATCATCCAACTTAGATTACTTTTGTATTCTTCAACTGGTACATGCTGTTGTGGAGTGGCACAAGCATCATTAGCTCCGAGAAAAATTTACAATCCTTTAGTGAGTCCTTATTTAGATAGAGGATTGGAAGTAATGGTTTGCACAAACGAGTGTTATAACCAGAATAACCTCTCCCAACAATATCTATCTTCCTGAAATTAATAACAAATCTAGTTAAGAATTAATTATCGGTATGATTTAAGTGTTGCTGACTGATTTAATTTACTTCCTCATAATCAGTTCTTTATCAAAACTAGTCCACACAACCTCCATTTTGAGTGATAAGGGATTTCTGAAGAAAAAAACATGATTTCCAACTACGATTTGCTGATTAATTGTCCTTGGATTTGACTTTTCGTATCCCTGTTTGATGTGATTTTATAGCGATGTAAGCATTTAAGCTTTGACCACTGGATTGGGACGTTCAAATTAATTCCAGGCATTAAGTCCTGCAAATTATTTTTGATTTATAGTGCGATAGACGGATATCTACTTGTTTACTGAGTTAGATTTATGTACCTAAAATTTAGAGCTACGTATTAACTCGGGTGAATTTTTTATGTTTAAGTGGCGTAAATTGGATGTTTAACTTCAGTTTATTTATTTTATAACCACAGAATAAACATCAAGAGTTTTCACATTAATGATATAAATATGATAGTAATAATTCACGATACTAACCAAATACGAGATCCAACACTCAGTTGAAGTCTGGATTGCTGGGAAATAGACAGACTACCCATCTGATCAATTCAAAGTAGATAGGACGTGGGACGAACCTGGAATCTAATCGTTTTAAATTTAGTCCTTTATTCACAAACATATTGCTTCATATAATTGAAGATATTATCTTTGGTATTATACAGGCCATCAGTCGAAAACTTTACTACTCATTTTGTATTTAAATATTAAACAACTAAGCTAAGTACTGTTGAAAAGGGAGAAACGCATCTTAGCATACAGAACAACTCGATTCAAATGGTCGATTACATAACAACCTTTTAAATCGGTCACAAATAAACATCTCCAAGTAAAGCAGATTGCATATGAGTGTGCAAAAAACAATATAGTTGGAAGAAACTCGATGTTAACGAGTTAGAACAGAAAAGTCAATGGAGTATGAAGTACCAGGTTTTAGATTTGTAAGATAAATAATGAATACATCTGCTCTAGTGTAACTGACTTCGAGTAACCTTAGCTTTTTTGAATCCAGAATGATTTTTGGTCGTAGGATTTGCCACTAATCCACTACTCAATATGACAAATCAACTGATGAGGAGTCAACCTAAACTTTACTAAGAAATTGCAGACACGATATTGTAAACGAGCGTGTACTCTTTGACGGTTCCTACAAAATTACCAAGGTTAACTTGCGAATCGACAAAAAACTGTAATGACCACATGCGATATTTAAACAATTGTCGCTCTAGATAAACCACAGTCGATTTCCTTGTAGTTAGTGAATATAATTGCATATTAAGACTGTAAGGGCGAAAGTCAGTGATTAAATATACACAACCTACCTGACAAAAGTTGATGCCAGGATTGATAGCCAACCACCTTCATGAGTCCAACCAAACTGAAACAAAATGAACACAATCAGGAAGAGTCATGAGATAAAATAACTTATTAACCACAACAAACATTTGGTGGCATATCCAAGGCAACAAAGACACATGGCGATTGGAACTCCACGATATCGAGAAGCAGAATATTTCAATTTATAGTTTCAACACTTGTTTGCACAGCACTTACGGTATTTCATTAAACCTATTTTCTCCAATGCAAATGTAACAAATCACTTTGTTATCATTTATCCTACATTATAAATTTGCTTGAAGAGCATTACATCATGTTGCAGTAAAACAAAAGCTCGATTTTCAAGACATTGTACAGTGAACGAGAACTCAAACGGAGAAAGCCAATCTATTGTTTAATACAAATTACAGAATGTCTTCGTAAAATATGAAAACCTTACAATAAATACTTCATTTGCACATCTCCCATCAACTGTCTCTTACAAACTTAATCGTCCTTCCATTCCTGTTATTATTACAACTACTCTCTATTTGCATTCCTGTTCTCTTCAATTCGATCTTTTTAACCTTCTGCTACCAGGCATTTCACTTGTGGTTAGTGTCATATACTACTTATGTCGACACAACTGTCCTCTAAACAATCCAAGAGCAAACTGTCGCAAATGGTTTAGGGACCGCAATAAAATTCATTTTGTTCTGTAAAATTGATACGTAAGTGATTCGATTACTTGTAAAGAAAATAATTTAAGCGGTAATGTATTTACGATATTTTCCCACAAAGCTTTGTAACAATATACAAATATTTATTCAAAACATTTGAAACGCTGCGGTAATGGGATTATATTTCGTTCAAGTCAGGGTGACACTTGAAATCACTAAGAGGGGTCTAATATCTGTTATTGCCACGTGACAACCACTTTTATAGAGGTCGCACCGACCCACACAACAGAGAAAAAGTGCTGTCCGTTATAAGAGCTTTTACTGTCACCAGAAACGACCTAATACGTGGTACATATATCTTATGTGCATAGCTAATACATGAGCACAGAAAAACAATGATTTAACCCATTAAAAAGTTGAGTAAATAAACAGAGAATTACTTTCCATGACTAACCGATTTCTAAACCTAATCTTTGTACAACTTATCGGTCATTTCGTCCGAGCTTCACTTAGTTGCGTACAGACAGCAACGACAAAAAACCAACAGTGTGTCCCTAACCTTCAGAGTTCCAAATTTTCCACTTGGTCGTACAGCATATAAGCGGTTGTCGACAAAAATCAAATGAAGGGGTACTCGTTCTAATGTAGAACCTAGTCTTATACCTGCATCTACTAGACCACGAGGAATTTTAGTCGCGTCTCCAGATACAAGAAGGGTATATTCCTTTGGCCAAGTAGTTGACCATGTTGTGATCCTGCATGGGGGTTTGGAAAACAGCTTATGTCGATGGTACGAAATCTTAGATAGTGACATCTGTTGCTGGAATTAACAGAGTTCATGTGCTGATAGCTCCATCATGCAGTTCGGAATGGGGTTTTGGGAAACTTAGGTGTGGTATTTGTACTACTTGATGATTCCCTTGTACTTGATTTCGCAGTTAATTCGAATTTCAAATACAATAAGTTCAGTTACATTCGATGAGTTTTATTTACCCTAAGTAAGACTATTCTGGGAAAACATCAATTCGATTACTTTTAATCATCATACTGAGATAGAATTTCGCGAACTTGAATTGTCGGCATTAGTAGTAAGTATGGATGAATCCGAAGATGAGGGTTAAAAAATGGAAATGTTGAGGTGATCTTGAGTGATGTTACTCCTTAAAATACCAGAAGAGGGAACTGAATTAGTAGTGGTTTTAACGATTGCTTAAGCCTAGCCACACACGACTTTTTCGTTTTTAGTTTCTAGCATTAGCTTTTCAAACCCGAGATGGAAGTTCGTAGGGCGCGTGAGATTCGACATTTTTGGTCCAGACGTCTTTTACTTCCTACCTGTTGTGAGATGACATTGCTGAATATCTACGTTGTCTGGGGAAGACATTTTACTGCAGTCACACTCGTGGGCAGTCGGTAGTACGGACTATGGCTTTAAACTTGCGGCTTTCAGTATTACCACACTAGAGTCAGTCAGTCAGTCAGTAACAACGTACAACTTCGTACGTACGTACATCAGTTCGAGTCGCCACACCACATTAGCACAGAGATGCAGTTGTCGATTCAAATCCCGTAGTGGTAGAGGTAGTAAGAGTATAAGCAGTAGTCGAAAACACTAAGGTTCGAAGATGTTATTCAAGGAGTATAAACCAGTGAAATAAATTTGGGAAGAGAAAGAAAAAGAGACAAGGAGGAATCAGGAGGTTAGAATTTGGGAGAACACAAAGAGTGTATGCACCTGCGCCATTGCAAACGATTTTGAGCCGTGTCATTCAGGATCTCTAACCATCGGTTGCTATCATCTCGCGGTCCCAAACCAGGTAGTCTACACCTAGCGACATGGCTCAGACCACTTGTCAGTGACTTCATGGACTTGTGTCATGTTTTGGTCTGGCCACCCCTTGCTTTCTTCCAACCTACTCCTGTACCAGAAAACATCGCACGTCGGGGCAGTCGGTCGTTGGACATACGTAATACGTGTCCCAGCCATCTCAACTGATGAACTTTCACTACGTCATCAATGGATTTGCCATCCTTACCTAGTACCCGTTTCCTAACAACTGCGTTACTTACTCGATGGTCACAGGATATATGAACAATATTTCGAAGACACCTATGATCAAATACTAGTAACCTACGAACATCCTCTACTCTTACCGGCCATGTTTCACTGCCATAAAGTAGGACGGGATGAACTGCTGCGCAGTAAACCCGTCCTTTGGTTGATAGACGGATATCTCGCCTACGCCATAAATGACGCAAGTTGGTAAAAGCTAGTTGAGCCTTCTGTATCCGTGCTGAGATTTCGTCACACACCAGACCATAAGGGCTGATGAGACTTCCAAGATAAATGAAGCGGTCGACACACTCAACTACTTCACTCCCTATCACTAGTTCGGGTGTCAATGCAACCCAATCCTGAAGTAACATTTTGCATTTCGAGGGAGAGGATCTCATCCCGACCATGCTTGTATTGTTGCTTACAGTGGTCAGAAGACTTTGCATTTTGTCAGCGTCTTCACCAAACAGAACTACGTCATCAGCATATTCCAAGCCAACAAGTGAATCTTCCGGTGAAAGTTCAACCCCTGGAAATTTAGATGAGGAAAGTGTCATCTCTGAAAGCACGTCAACGAAAAAGTTAAACAAGAATGGAGAGAGTGGACAGCCCTGACGAACACCACCTGAGGTAATCAATTCTGACAACAGTTCGCCATAAGCTTTGGCTCGGCTAGTTGTGTTCGAGTAAAGAGCTTTTGTAAGGTTAGTGTACTTCTTTGGTACTCCTTTCAGTGACAAACACTGTCATAGAACCTCACGATCAACAGAGTCGAATGCTGCCTTAAGGTCGAGAAATACTACGATTGTGGGGTGTCTGAATGTGTGTCTGTGTTCTAGGACCTGACGTAGTGTGAATATCTGGTCTATACAACCACGTCCAGGTCGAAAACCGGCCTGGTTTTCTCTAGTCTGCTCTTTACGAGCTTTAGTTAGGCGTCGAAGTATTATTGAGGCTAATATTCTAGACACTATATTAGTCAAACTGATTCCTCTGCGATTGTCACAAGAGGACTTTTGTCCTTTCTTATAGACTGGCACAATCAGTGATTGAGACCAGTCAGATTGGATTACGTCCAGTTCCCAAATTCTACCCAAGACCTCAGTTAATCTCACTGCTAATACTGGACCTCAATCCTTAAAAATCTCAGGAGTAAACCTGTCAGGGCCTGCTGCTCTCGCACGCTACAGAATTCCCATAGCTTTTTCAACTTCGTAGAGTTGGGGGACTTACACCAACTTGCCAATTAGGTCGACTGGAGATCGTGGAAAACCGAAGTGTGGCTGAAGGCCAGTTGAACTGATCCCTAAAGTGTTCTGCCCATCGATCCAATCTCCTGGATTGAGAATGAATAATATGTCCATCTTCCTCTGAGATTGTTTCGCTAACGGTCGGGTTCCTAATTCCGGTTTCCTTAACGAGTCTGAACAATTGTCTGATATTACCTATTGCCGCTGCCTTTTCCATCTCTCTTGCTTTCGCTACCCACCACTGTTCACGATCATTGCGTAGGCTTCTTTTCAGCTTGTGCTTAAGCTGACTCCGCTCTTCGTTATGTTCAGAGCCAGGTGGAATGAGTTTCCGAGCATCTATCAGTGCGATAGATGCTGCTGAGATCCAGTGTTGCTCCTTAACCTTCTGGTTTATCTTACTAGCAGATATCACTGCTGTTTCCACAGCTTTCCGGATATCATTCCATGCTGCCTCAGGGTGGGCATCACATACATGGCTGCCTAACTGTTTTCCTAGTTGTTCCTGAAATATACTCTTAGCTTGACTATCATTAAGTAGGGCCCTAAGAGGTTTCCTTGCAGCGTCTTTCCTACGTCCAGTAAGACGCAAGCAAATACGCGCTCGCACTAGAGCATGATCTGAATCTAAGCATGTGCTCCAGAATGAGCGACAGTCTTCTATCGAGCCCCTCCATCGGTGGTGTGATCTATTTGGGTCCAACGTTGGGACGAATTAGGGGGTCGCCATGTTAAAAGATGTTTTTGCTTATGCTTAAAGTTAGTATTTGCAAGGGACAGGCGGTTATCTGAGCATAGCTGCAACAGACGGTCGCCATTATCTGTTCTTTGAGCCACGACGCTATAAGATCCACCTAGGTGTCTTTCCCTTTCGCTTAGTTTACCTACTTGAGCATTAAAGTCACCAGCCACCATTACTACATCAGAGCGCCTAGCTTTTCGGAGAAGGTCGGAGAACTTTCTGTAAAACTCATCTTTTACATCATCTGCGTTGCAGTCAGTGGGAGAATAGGCAGAGACGACGAAGAGGCAACGACGAGTGTCCCTATCTTTCCGAGTCCTTATTGTTCCGTTTAGTCGGACAGCGCACAAACGACTGTCTACTGGGATCCAGTCTAAGAGAGCTAGTTCTGCCCTAAGACTCAATGCTATACCTACGCCGGCGAGGCCACGGGAAACAGAATCAGGGCTTCCAGATATACGAAGCGTAAATCGAGTCGGTTCTTTATTTCGGCATGGTGATGTCAAATGAATGACGCTATTCGGATCCTCTATGCGCGTTTCGGAGACGCAGCACACATCGATAGCACGAGATTCTAAAGTCCTAGCTAAGGAAGCCTGCTGTCCTATTTGGCAAAGTGTTCGTACGTTAAAAGCTCCTACGTGTAGTTTAGAGCGTGGTTTCAGGAGACCAGGAATAGCGTTCCACGTACTCGAATCGTTTGTCCTAGCGGTGCGAGGTGATAAAGAGACGTGAGGAGGGTTAGTCGGGGAGATAAGAGAGGTATTAGGAGATGTAGGAAGGATTTGAATGTGACCAACTTGGTCTCGTGTGCTGTTACGGGTATGAGGGCTGATATCACTTCCCGACTGCCCACACCGTGGAAGGGTATTTCTTGAGGAACCTGAAAAAGAAGTCGGATTAGTGTTGGTCTTAACGACCTGGGAGCGTGACCGCAGAGCCCAAGGGACAACTGCTTGAGGCCGGTCGCGCACGGCCTTTTGTGGAAGGTTTTTGACGTGTTAGCTCCGTTCTTCAAAGAGCCTTACCACCGGAGACGGAAATCCGTGAGGTAAGGTGAGGTGTGACGTTTTTAGGGTCGACCTTTTCTAACCCCTTCCTTCCTTGTGGGAAGGCAGCATCGTTGCAGATGCTGGTTGTTTGAGGGGAACACCTTACTGCTGTCACACCTCTGTACAGTCAGCAGTACGGCTTCGCCCTCAGACCTTGAGTTGCTGCTTTTAGTCTTACCGCTCTCCAATCGACCTGCCTGGCATGGTAGAACCTACAGGAACATATGTTCCAGCCAATATAGCTCGGTTGGGTCATCACGATAGGCAAGCCCGATCACCGCGTCAAGGTAGCAGCTTCGGTCGGGTACCACACTAGAACGTATTATAGCATCCTGGTTAGTTCTACCACACTAGAACTAACCAGGATGCTATAATACGATCCATAGTAACAAGTATTTTAGCAAATATTGTTTGACTGCGTCATCACGATATGCGAAACTGATTGTCGTATTAAAGCTGCATCTATGGCCAAGTGAGGTTCTCAATATTACCCCCTGTTTGATTGGATTATCTCTTCGTAAGACACTCTTAGTCTGCAATGAAATTTTGTTCTATTTAGGGGGAAGAACAATTCTAATTTGATAATTATCACTATTTTGTCTACTAGTAAACAACTGAGAGTTTTAACCTCACACTTCAATTTCCGGTTGCTATTCTGAATAACACTGACGTTACAGTAACATAATTATAGTTTCTCAGTATATATATCAGTTCATGAAACTTTTTGACCGATTATATCGTCATTTACAGTAAACGATCACTAATGTCACAGTAAACTCGAGTATTTTAAAGACTTACTGTGACTTTATGTGTTATATAATATGAAACGTCGAAGGTAACATGATAGTAGTTAAGTGTATTATGATACATTCAACCAATTAATATCTATTGGGAGCAAAATACTAATTTAGGAGGAAAGTCAAAATTCTAAGGTTTAAAACTTCAACCTATCATATCTAGCACAAGGTATTTGATACCATATAAATGGTAAAAATAAGTAAACTAGTCCATTCAGGACTAAGGTATAACAAAGTTTCTAAAGTTTGGACGATGTGCTTGTTTGGAATCGAGATATAAAATAAATACAAATTATTGTATGCACGACATGATTGCGGACGTTTTTGATCAAGACGTTTGGAATTCAAGTTCTTATTTTGGGAGACATATATGACCAGCCTATATACGGTGGAAGCACAATTGAAATAAAACTGGGTTTAGTCGAATCGTCTCATCATAGCTCCGAGCAGTTTACGGTAGTAATGCGGATTAGCAAGCAATTAGGGGCTGTTTTGCAGCTGAAAAAGAAGTTCTTACGATAATGGACCAGTTCATAAAGTAATATTTGCGACAATAAATATATTTGACGTTGATCAATGCCAAACGACCTTCATGCAGATCTGAACTTTTGACGTGATACCTGTAACATTTAGGCTAAGGAGCTACTAACTGGTGTTCGACTTTGACAGGCTCATTAGTACGATACTTTAGCCACCTAACTCCAAGCTCTCATTAGATAGACCTAAAACCCACAGACTTATCAATAATCTCCCAAGTTTGGGGAAATCCCTGGAGCCAAATGACCTTACCCAAGGTTTGGAGGGAGATTTAGGGGTTTTGATGCCATTTCCCCAGAATTTCTATAGCGGCTTCCCCAAAATCGGGAGATTGGGTGGTGTAAAGATACGGTTCAAAGACATTGGCAATATAAATATTTAAGCTAATTTTGACGGATAATGTGAATATAAGTCACAATATTACCACTTTGGAGGATAGATGAAAAAAAAGCTCAAACCATTATCACCTGGGTTAGAGAATCTCCGAAGAAAACAGCCTTCGGAAAAGTCATACGCTCAAGGTCGTGCAAGGCCACCTCAGTGTCCAATATCTATTTAACTACGTGTTTTGCTTACTCCATTTTCTGGATGTTATGGTATGGTTCCAAGTCTCCGTTATCATCCACTGTATACTTTAGTCAATCTATTGAATCGATTCCTATGGACCTGACAGTTAATTAAGGGGTTAATAAGTCCAGGATAGAGATTCATACTCAGATTCAGATTTGTGTAGTAAAGACAGAAGGCCTACGGCCTATACTATTCCCTTTCAGGTGTGCTTCTGTGAGTGTATAGTCTTTTCTCGAGTGGGTCAATTAAAAGTGCGGACAATAGTTCTTCGGGTAGCAGGTTCATAACTCACTGGTACCTAAAGATCCTTGAGAAACTGGACCATGGGTACAAGTACTTCCACTATGGTGTACCTATGTGCCTTTGTATCTCTAAAGTGCCTGTAGACACACTTTGCCGCTTTGAAAGGCATCAGCTACTCTTTAGACCAGCCAATCACAATATTTAAGTCTGCCTGAAGTGTGTATACATATGCGTCTCCTGTTATTTCTCGCAAGATTTTTACATTATAAACGTATAGAAGCATTATGGACTCAGCTGTATTTGGAAGTTCATTCACATGCAGTATAGCAGTAAAGGACCTAGAACAGAACCTTGCGGTACTCCATAAAGTACTGTTCTCCGGGTGGAGCGATTTGAATTTACTCTCACTGTTCGTCCACAACCTACCATGAAATCCTTAATCCATTTTAGGTGGGGTCCAACAATGCCATGATTTCCCAGCTTTTTGTTGGCACATTGTCGCACGCTTTGCGGAAGTTTATGTAGACACTGATTTTCCATTGTCTAGTGCCTTTGTCTATCGCTTCCTTGCAAGGTAAACCTTTTCTGAAAACATGTTGTTCTCTGTTTAACAAGTTATTGATCTACACGAATGTCTTTCCAGTATTTAAACTACGACACTAATGAGGCTGACAGATCTGTAGTTTGATGGAAGTTGTCTTGATTTTGTTTTATGTATTGAAGTGACGACTGAATCCTTCCAGTCCATAGGTAACTCACCTTAGCCAGGTGATATTGAATATCGCAGTCAGTGGGGCTGCAATGTATTGTGCCATTTGTTTCAGGATTTCGGTGTATATTTCATTTGGTGCTGTTGATTTTTCCGTGTCTAATGTGTTCAGGGCCTTAATTACATCGTCTCGATCAAAGTTTACGGCGAGCAGGGGGTTTGTTGACTTGGTATTTGAGTCTAGTTCTTCGTCTGGAAGAGGCTCATGAGTGAAAACTGCCCCGAAATAGTTTGCCATGGCCTCTGCTGTTTTCTGATCACCCCACCATTTCAGATCTACTCCCTTCTTTGGTTGAGTTGGGAATCCGTTGCTGCTTCCTTGTTCTGCAATTTATGTACGAGAATAGTCTCTCAGGCCGCTTAATTGCAGATTGTGCCAACTGCATTTCATATTTTCTCCGAGCTTCCCGAACTGTAGTTATACAGTTATTTCTTATCGGCCTGCAGCGTTTCATTGTACTTCCTGTGCCAAGGCTGATAGCAACACTCCAACATTTCTTCTTTTATCTTAGCAAACGTCAAATATACCGGTCTGTCCAAGGGTGGCCGTTTTGTTTCTTCAGAACTGTCCAGAGTATAGGTGGTTGAGTTGTCTGAACGTATAACCGCTTGGAATGAGTCTATGTCTCTTCTACTGATGCCCCTGAGTCAATTATCCAGCTTTCAACCGATGCTGCGGGGTTGGTTTCATTCATGTCTGCCTTTCATACGTTCGGACGAGCCGGTACAACTGTTTGACAGGCGATCTCAGACACGAAGTTAAATAAGATCACGACCACTTCTCTCTAGGGGTGGGAGGAAAGTCGTTTTATCGACATCATCACCGTGCGCAAAGACTAACTCCAAGAGAGACGAGGAGCTTCATAAGTCATATCTGGTGTGATCTCTAATGTTCTGGAATAAAGCTAGTGCAAATGTGGTTTTTAACAATTTTTAATCAAATGATGTTTTTGATAACCCTACTTCTAAGTCTCCACAGTTTATACTCGGTGCCCTAAAGCCGCCTACTTTATGACATTCACCTCTATTACACCAGGACTTAAGTTTGCTTGGGAGGAAGTCATCTACCACACATTCATGACTGCGGTATACTATAAATAATTCAATTTCTTGCGGTATACATTTCAGCCTGTAGCGCACCAGTTTACATGTCCCTAGATCATATACCACTGTCTCGACAGCTCGTATGATTAAGGCAATTTTCGCGTACAGGATAGCCTCAGCTCACCTACGGCTTAGTCTATCGACCCTACTGGATAAAGACTAGTCAACTGGATTTCACTATCAAACAATCTGACGTTAACCATGTATCTTAGACGGTAGTGATATCCGGCTTTTCTATATACACACATGTCCTGAGCCCCCCCCATTTGATTAAGTAGGTCGGGAGCATTTGTGTAGCACACCTCTAATTCTGTGGAGAACTTTCCCTTACCAACAGAGTGGTTTGGGGATCGTTTTACTCCGAACATTTACACTTCAAAAACACTAAAGTACGGGGGTTTTTGCTGTTTCGGCGGCGCTCATTTACTTATACTTCTGCAGCTCATCTCTTAATGCGGTCAAACAGGCTGAGATCCTCACGGATGTGTTTTCTGGATCCAATCAGTTTGCGTGGGTTTCTCAGTATTAGGTTTCTTTCATCGGACGAAGCAAAAGCAACTTTTAAGAGGCAGTTCTTTTGAGTACATTCACAATCCATTTTTTGTACCATTCTGTAAAGCTTACAGATGCCAACTCCTGATGCTATTTCTGGAAGGACCTTGCCTAATAAATACCTAATTTGCCTGAGGTTATCATGAAATCTACCATTTTGTTCATTTTCTGAAGATTTTCTTAACTTATGAAAAGTGACTGACTTATCATCGAGGTCTGTCTTAAATCTCTGTGGAGTTTTAACAGCATTCCGATTTGGCGTCAGACGCAGAGATTTAACTCTGTTTTCTTAATTTTCTTTTTCTGGGTGTGACTGTAAGTCAATCTTCTACCCTATTACGTCTCTTGATCACATAACCAACTTCACTTGTAGCTCTTCAAGGGTTACTGTAGATCCCAAGCTTGGGTAAAGGAGAAAAGTTGGGTATGGGGTCAGCGACCTCATCCCGTGGAAAACAACCTTGCTGAAAAAAAGTTGACCAGAATAAACAAATCCAAACATTTAAACTCTGCAATGGAAATGAGAAGATACAACTTGGCGGTTCTTGGAATCAGGCAAATCCATTGGACCAAAGCTGGATAGCAAATGTTACGTACGGGGAAGATGCTGCTGTATTATGATCACGAAGAGTAAAATGCTACACACACTGGGTGTTGCTCTCATGATGCCTAAAGAAGCACGTAAAACACTCATAGGATGAGAATCTCATGGACCCTGAATCATCAAAGCATCCTTCAAAACAAAGAAAGAGGGAATTACTATGAATGTTATGCACACACCAATGATGGCACCGAAGACGGAAAGGATTAGTTTTATGAGAGGCTGCAGTCGATTGAGGTGAAGTGCCCAAAAAAGACCTGACAATTCTTAAGAGAGGTCTAAACAATAATATCGGATGGAAATCACCGGGTATGAATATTTTATGTGACAATACGGACTGACTGGGAGAAAGGAACGTGGATTCACAGATTTGTGTCCATCCGGAAATTGTTATAAGTAGTGGTTGAACAGCCGATTGATGTACCGAAATCATCTGTTAGATAAAAGTCACAAGGAAACAATACTTCATAAAATAAAGTACGACATCGAAGAAGAATAACTACAATAGTTCAGATATGCTACAAAGTTAAATCTAAATTACGTCGTTCTCACGTATACTGACAGTTGCACCGAAGGTTCGTTTAGGTATCATTAGCGTAACAGCTGGATGTGTGAATGAAGACATATACGAAAACTATGGTTGGGTTCGTGGAGAATTTTCGAGGACGTTTAGATATTTTTCAAACCCGTATTGTATACAAATAAACCGAAAATAGAATTAAAATGACTGTCGTGTAATAAGGAAATCGAGCCATGATTTACCGTGTGAAATACAAGGAGTATAGTAAACATTAATTAAAATCGTAACCAATGTAACTAAAGTTTAGATGGTTCAGGTAACGTGACCATTTCGTAAAAGGCTGATACAAAGAGCTTATTACCTAGCGTTAAGTGAGATTAAGTACAACAAAGTGTCTACTGAAGACATGGACTAAGATTCCCCGTGTACATGTAATATGTTTTACCACAGTATGTCGACTTGCGAGTCATAAATGCACATGATTTTGATTAAAACGACGGCAGTGATAGAATATATAAGTATTCCACGTGAAAGAAACTACGAAATGTTATTACGCATCATAAATATAGCACGAAGTAATTTAATAAAATTATGAAACTCGCCTGGGTTACTCTTACTTCAAAGTAATGGAGATATGAAGTAGACGGTAGTTTGAATCTGGATCATATACGAGGTACTGTTGATTAAATTCTTGGATTAACACAGCGTTGTAGACTGAATTTGTATAAGTCCAAAATTAATTTAAGCCAAATACGTAGCATTACCTGACGAACAGTCTAAACGTGATCTAAGGTTGCAGAAAATGTATTGTTCAAACTCACCATAAATTTCTAGCATTCGTATCCTCTGTTTGGCCATGGAACTCAGCAGTTGGAAATTAGGCAGGCGGTGTTAAAAAAATTAAAACATTCACGTGGATAGTGGTTAAATAGAAAGATGAATTTATAGTCGACAGTTAATCTTGTCTCGCTTATACCAGTGGATAAGTTACAAACAGATGTGCGTTCGTGTTTTCTTGTGGCTACACTCACGAGTGGTCGATATTTTAACAGACACATTACACAGGAGCATTTACATGCTGCTAATGCTTGTTAACGAACCATGATAAATGATTATAATCGAAGTTGATTGGTAGGTTCTATCTATTAAACTAGTTATTTAAGTTTAAATACTAATCAATATTGACATGAAGCAACGAAAGTTCACACTAATAGATCAACATGGGCAATGATAAAAATGAAGAAGAATAAGTATAGATCGCAATAATAAAGATTATAGTGATAGGTTGCGTTATTCGAAGTCTTGCTCAACAGTGTAGATCACCAACGTAGATGGTCTATGTCGAGTGATCGGAGGCCTACTCGAGTTATACGGGAATGGTGTGACGAACCAGCTAACATCGAAGTCACACCTCGTGGTCGGCAACTTACGTGAACCACCCCACTGACGCATCTAAGTACCATAGCTGCCTTAAAGACTGTACAACACAGAGGACTTCATTACAGAAATATATTGGTTAAAGTAGATACAAGCGAAAGCGAGACCACCGCTGAATGAGTCAGTCCACGGCGTACGAATAACTGATGCGCGTTGGTTGTCCTTGACCTTGACGAGGATCGATGATTCGTTCGATATTCAATGATCCAACCGCCGTATGATTTGGCTTGGGCTCAGTGAAATTTCACTGACCCTACAAGAGCCTTTCAGTGTCAAATTTCATTAATCCACTGTAGAAAACTTCTGGTGATATTTCGATTCATCCGTTCAGAGTCCTGAATATTATTTCCACAACAGTATATCTTTTTATCTGAACATCACTAGTATGAAGAGATAACGGGCCTAATACCTAAGATCACATCTGTCCTGGAAGTTGTCATCTAGCAATAAGCTTTGAAAGGCAGGTCGAAAGTGCCTCTAATTTTCACCATTTTCAACAAGAATTTATTAGTTCCTCATTTACATAGTGAACCTTGGCGGACAACACGTAGTTCACCATCGAGATAATGTTGCGACAAGTTGATTTTAGAAATCTAAGGCATCATTTGTGATAGTTTGAAATATTTGAATTATGGTACAAACTAGGAATCCCAGAAATAACGCAATTTAACCAAAAAGTATTAGATGAGCACAAATGAACGTATTGTATTTGGACTTTGAAATCAAGCAGTCATCAAGTACAAAGGAATCGTTAGTTCATACAAACACCACCCAATACCACCTGGCCACCAACTTAGGTTGAGTCTGTTTAGAGGGTCATTAAATGGAATGAGTTCGAATTATGATTACGCGACTTAAGATGTTCCATCATTGTCGTTTAGCTATATTAGATTGCGGCCATTAATTAGAAAACCTTACAGAGTTTGCAATACTAAGAGAATCTTCATCCCTACAATACAACATCAAGTTATTTAGTAGGTCTGATTTGGAGTTATTTCCCCTACCATCAGATTTGCTTCTAAGTAACTACACTGCTCTTTCAATGTAGGAGTTAGACTCATTTGAGTAGATAGTTTTGATAAATATTTTGTTCTAGATTTAGGTTTCATGCTATTCGAAACTCATCAAAAAGGTGTGTCTGTAATCTACGACAGAGTCAATGCTTCCTCGTCGACTCGATCCCATCTCATCCAGATTTATAGTTTAAGATGTTACCACTACGTTATGAGCCATATCTGACCTCCCACAGGATTGGAATGTATCTAAAATCGCCCGATCACTTATTAGTAGCTGACGTCATGTGTTTCAAGTCATATTTTTTAAGCGTCTGTCTAATTTTATCAATCAAGTCGAGGGTTTTCTGTCCACTACCTCTGACCATTGCCTTGAGTCTCAACATAGTTCACATGATATCAAATCACCTAGATTAGTGATCACATTACAACTTCACTGATATAACTAGATCAGCACAAAAGATGGACTTGGGAAACATTGATATTTTATACCACTCAGTGACTGACCAATTGTAAATCGAATGACTTGTATTTCTGTTTTTATAATATTATTTTGCTTGGTCGTCTGTATGTTTTTCTGTGTACTATTTCCATCTCATTGTGATTCTGATCTATAAATATTATAGACGCATTGAATAATACTTTGAAAAGTTTGAACTCGTTTCATCACAGTGAAGATCAAGCTTGATTTAGGTGGAGCTTTGTCTTCTGAGTTGGATAGTTTGATCGTGAAGCTTTCATTGTTTTCCAACTTTTGAAAAATGAACCTACTACGTAATACCAGTGTTCTAGTCTGGAAATCAATAAGTAAAACTGATTCTTACATAAAAAGTGTGTTTTACGCATGTTGTAAGAACAAAAGGGGGATAATTTACAAAGAATCAAATAATTAATGACTTAACAAAAAAAATATAAGTCTAGAAATGACGAATTATGCTGAAAAGTACCTGGGTTACGGCCAAATTTAAGACATCGTTCCACAATTCCCCTGTCAGTCAAGTCGAAATACCTGAAAGTTAATCAAATTACACTTTTCTATCAAAGTGTGAGCTGCTGAATTAGTCTACAGATTAATAAGATGTACATATTTGCACATAGATGATCACACCAGGTGCCTAACCAGATGGCTACATAGTCTAAATATGGATTGTAATCGCCGTCTGTGAACACTACTTGAATCCGTTAATAAAAGTATCTGAAAGTTGAAGCCGTACACGTTTATTGAGTGATAATAACTGTTTTGAATTCGGTGAAATTGCTAGTGACGTTAGTGACCTTGGAGAATTGATGCTTTGATTACTTTGAGTGAAACATGAAGGCAGAGAATATCTTATGTGTGATAAAGAAGCTGTTATGTCCATTGAAGCATAAACAGAGGTATCATTTATTACATTTGGAGTTGAATTACGTCGAGTGCTTGCAAAAATATTACTATCACTATTTTCACGATAATTTGTACAACTGCTATCATCATTATTATTAACATCAGAACAGCAATTTTCAGTAAACATTACTGATTTTGTGTTTTTCATTTGTGAACTTTGGTTATGAAGATGCCAATCATCCAAAGGAAATAAGTGTTTACTTATTAAACTTGAAGACGAACACTGATTAGGTCTATTGTAATTTTCTGAAACTGAAACTGATGAAATGATAGGTTTTGTAGATGTTTCTTTTGATTGATTGTTATGTTTGGATCTACTTGAATTGATATTATTATTACTACTAAGTAATGTATGCGCTTCAAATTTCTTTTTAGATTGATTGCCTTGCATAGCTAATGAATATACTTCTTTACGATATATCGAATGTCTAGTTTTGTACAGACCTACATCGATATAATTAAAAGTTTGATCTGGTGTCTGATGTAATACAAGTTGAAAAACGTTATCTTGAATTGATTTAGGTAATAATAGTATAGCAGTCATAATTAATAATATTAAGGCCATCAGTGATACTAAGGCAATTAAACCAGGTTGAAGTTCTACTTTTTCTGGACTAATAATGAATACCATAGAATTGTTAATATTTACCGAATTATTTATCGAGATATTTTGTGTACCTGTTTTCTGTATATCAGTTAGAGTAATCATTATTGCGACATTGACTTGATGTATAAATTTTCACAGTTTTTTTGATCAAATGTTTTCTGAAAGTATGAAACAAAAAGGGAAAATAATAAGGGTGAAACAGAAATAAAACAGAAAAACAAATTTCAATTTATCAATTTGTATTATATTTTAGAAAATGAGATTTTAAAAATGCCTAAGAATTTCTTTTCATTATTCATTGACTAATTAATATGTGTAAAACTTGCATTTATCCAATAATTAATTGGAATAAATTATAAATGAGAGTACATTGTAATAGCTTATAAGATACTATAATCTATAACAGTAGCACTCAAGAATAAAAAAAATAAATTTGAGTAATAAAAAGGCTTATGGGAAACTTGTACTACAATTATGAAACCAGTAAAATTAAGTAACTACTGTACTGTTTATCACCCTGAAATAAAGATTCTCTACTAATAGTGTTAATACTAAAGACTATTCAAAAAAAAAGAAAATAATTCATGTTTAACTATTTTCATTGATTCTTTAAGATAAGTAATCCTATGACTTACATATTTTTTAAAGCCTATTCAATTGCTAATTGTGAAACACATTGTTTTACCAGAAAAGTCAAGAAGTATGTTTGATCTGTAAGTGGAATTTTATCACAAATTCTATAATTTTCAAATTATTTATACGGAATCTTACTATAATTGTGATGTAGATTACTTATATCCATATAAGTAGTATATAACTGTGGTGAGGCACAGAATGTATTTCAGCAGAAGATCGATGACGAAAGAACAGAAACGGAACGCAATCGACATCAAAATACATGAACAATGAAATCTGAGACAATGGGCTGATATTTGCAAAAGGAACAGTGAAGTTTGAGACGATGGATTGATATTCAGCAAATTAACTATTTACTATATGGTTCTCAGATTTTAGTGAGTTGTTCTGTAATTTCGTGTCAAATACATTCGATTGTCCCAGCTAGTGTTCTGTTCACTACATAATTGTTATTTATAGCTTATCGGAAAGTTTTGGCTCTTTAAAAATCCCCATAGAATATTCAAAAATGAAGAATATTTGAGTGAACAATTGTTTCCAATAACTTTATTATCAGGATCTACAGTTATAAATTCATAATTATTGTGATATTTTACAATGGTCAAAATAAACCATGAAATAAAGAATTTGAAAATGTTATATGTTAAAAAAGGTGAACGATTGCATCTGTTACGACATATATACTTCAAAATTATGTAATATAAAACAAATTACAATTAATAAGTGAAATACTAACTCATTAAATTGATATTATAGAAATGTTTATATATTTTACAGGAAATTTTCATTACAGAGCTATTTTAGTCAAAGAACCTTTGAAAAAGAAAAAAACTACTGAATATCTCATTTCTTTACATCAGAGACTATTTATTGATTTGTGAATACATAACCATTGTCTTTCAGTGAAATAGTCCAAAAGTATTGTGTTATTTAAAAGAATTAAGAGTACAGAGCCTAATCTCTAGTGGAATTACAGGTTCATAAACCTAAGGAGTTTCAAATTAGAGTTTTCATTGATTCTTAGAATAATTTCAGTGATTAGTTCAAATCAATAATAAATGAAGTTATTCAATATGTATTCTGAAAAGAGTATATTTATTAAAAATTAAATGAAATTATGTATAGGTATTAAGTAGACTATCAGTAAAGAGACTATATATGATCAATAAAAATACAAAATTAATTATAAAGCTAATTAGAATGATCTCTTCTTATCTCTATTAACATGTAAAACTATTAGTAGAAATAAAAAATTATGAGAAACAAATAACGATTTTATGAGTTTAATAGTTGAATTCATGAGTCGATTAAAGCTAGACCACCGTGGTAAGTTTGGAAGCACTGAACACCTGTTTCGTCCCCTTATGGGACTCTTCAGTATTGCGCAATCATGATCCCGTTCGCATGATCAGTAAGTTGTTGCCTCGCAACAGACACGATTGAAATCCACTGACCACAGCTTCTTACTAGAATTTCAGGAAACACCTCCTGAAACCAGTTACTAGTGAGCACATAATGACTATTATCAGAAAAGGGATTCTGTGGAGATTGTAGTAGACGGTTGCGTAATTTCGGTAATTTGTTGAAGTTAGACATTAACATCGTTGGGTCCCGGCTAGTTCAGTTGTCTAGAGGTTAAGTTTTCGCGCACGAGACAAAAAGTCCTGGGTTCGAATCCTGTGAATGTGATCGTAGGTGCGCAATACTGAGAAGTCCCGTACTGGGACGAAAAGGCCGTCCAGTGCTTCCAGGTTTTACATGGTGGTCTGGCTTCAAATGACTCATGATTTCAATTAATGAATAAAGATAAATAAATTTTAGGAAAGTTATAATAAAAGTACTGATAAAAACTGGATATATTTCTATCATAGAAGTTCAACTTTTTTGTGTGTATTGAATGAAATTCAAATGGCATAAATAAATTATATCTTACAGTCAGATTATTGTCATCTGATTCATTTATATGTTCAAATTTAATGAAATAGAATTCACAGGATTCAAACAAAGTAACTCATGAGTTTTTTACATCAGTGCTGAATCCTACTTTCATATAGAAGGTTTGATTTCAGTCGATTTATTGTGCTTCAGAAATTCAGAAGTACTAAAGGATGAATACAGAGGCAACCCGATAAGAAAACGGAATATAACTTGATTACTTTAGTTGCAAAACTGTTTATTTTACTGTCACTACACGGGTACTTAAAAGCAGATATTATTTATTTACTTTTAGCTTTCTAATTTATACAAACAGACATTTATGCATCAGTTTTTAAAGTATTTCACTTTTAACTTTTTATCAATGTCTTGCCCATGGATTTTATTATTCTTCTAGAATTATTATAGGTTATTTAGTGAGGTTGGCACAAAGACAATAATTACTGATTGAACATTATCATATTCCAAAGTAGCACTCGATTAGAAAAGTATTTAATTAAGATCATGAACTGATCAATGATAGATTACTATTGAAAACCTGAAAGCATTGAACGGCCGTTTCGTCCTAGTATGAGACTCTATAGCAATGCGCATCCCGCACGTGTGACTTGAACCCAGGACTTTCGGTCTTGCACGTGAACGCTTGACATCTAGACCACTGAGCCGGGATCATTAATCTATTAAAGATCTCAATTAAAACTCAATAATCTCCAATATTCTATACTGCAAAAAAATATTTGATGACATTTTATTACAAATTAAGCTGAAATGTAGTATATAAGATAATTCATTTCCCAATAGAAGTGATATACAATAATGCTCATATAATAAAAACAATTTTTTCTGACCAGATGGTTAAATATGATGAATTGAGCTAAAAAATGAATTATTATTTTGTTATTTATGACTTGAAGGTCACTTTTCGATATCTAAATGGACATAAAAAGTGAACTTAGATTATTTGATTATAGTTAGATACTAAATTGTATCGATATTTACCCTCACTAATATTGTGTTTATAAGTTATTTGCATGAATCTATAATTAATAACCTGTAATCTTCCGTTTGAGAGATTATGACAACATTCATTATTAATATTATTTTACTTGGTGTAAAAGATATAATCGTTCTTTTCCTTTAAATAGATTTGTGTTCCAAGTGGAGGCTTTATTACACATATTATTAAAATAACTTGTCTCAAATGTATTATTTGCTTTACTGACTCATCGTGGACTTATTGCTTTAACATTCATTTGTTCATAGTTCCCATAGGAAAATCCATCCCTAAGTTTTTCGGTTTTATTTAACCAAATTATTTTATACATAACATTCAGCCAAAAAAATGAGATACTTAGAAGTTGAATATATAACTTTTAATTTGATATACTTATATGAATAACTCACAATTCGATTAAGTTATGATTCGTAGCATCGCATTCCCAAAGGGTAAATATCTAATTATATTTACTATTCCATTCTTTTTAATATGTATATGCATTGGCAAATTCTTTTGGTAAGAATAAGTAAATGTCAAACTGGTTTTCTACAATGTAATATAAAAGAAACTAATTAATTGATAACAAATTACACTGCTAATAACCAATCAAGTTTAAAACATAAAAAGTAATTTGAAGACACTGAAATATATTGTATTACATTCAAAAAAGATATCGGAATCTCATACATTCATTAAATCAGTTTGAACCTATGAAAGTGTTAATTCTTACGGGCTAAAGAAAAATGACTGGATATAATTAAGAAAACATTGTTGGGTACTGGCATGTTAACCAGAAGGTATTGCAAAACGATTCGTGATGCACGCTGAACAGTAGGAATAGGTTGATACGAACGTTCTAGTAGTTTAACAATCAATGATCTGGGAATAATGTTACTGTTTAGACAACGTTTATTAAATATTCGATGATTGTATCAGTTACGTTTGCACTTGGATAATTTGATTTGATTATTAATGAGTTTATAGGTATCAAGGTCAATGTTGAACTTGATAGTTTAAAATAAATTGAGCATTGGATAGAGAGTTAATAATAAATATATTTTTTGTTTTATCCTAATGTGTAGAAAAACTGTATATTTAGATGAAGCAAATGTAGGAGTATTTGTAACCAGAATAACTACTATTACATCTATGAAATATAAACTAAAATCTAACAAATTATTCAAACATTATATAGAACACGTAAAATATTTGGTTGCATAATCAAGGTAGTTAGCAAAGGTTAAAAGTATTTGAATCTAGCTAAATCATATGATAGAAATCTCGTCACTCATTTTGTGTTACATCTCTATTCTCATACAATTTTAAAAATAAAAACTGACGATAGATTGGTTGAAAATCTTAAGATCTATTGTTAAATAATACTATGTCATAATTTGTAATCGTACTCAAACATTTAAAATTTGTAACCTTTTAGGTGTTCCTCTTTGTTAATCTTTTGTTTAGCTATGTACTACGTAAAGTATCCTTTAGCAAATAATCATCACAAAAGTGCAACACAGATACATCAAAATATTATACACGGAAACTGAACACAAGGTTACCAAAGTAGGTAAGCGGTTGCAACCTAATTTGATCAAATAGCATTGAGGCAAAATGTCAGTGAAGAAGATGGACTGATAAGGAGAAATTATGAACGTAATTTTACTAATCCTTTTAGAATTAAAAACTAATTAAGTCATTTATTTGTCTATGATTAATAAAAAAGAACAAACAACCTGGTTTTCCAAACACAGCATTGAAAGATGACATAATAGGAAAATCAGATTTCATGGACAGGATAATTGAAACCAAGAATAATTTCCAGTTTAGTTGCAAAATCTAGTAAAAATTTAGAGCAATCTAAGTTTAATAATATTTTCTTCCTACTACACTAGTTGAATGGAATAGGATTACGGATACTTGTAAACAATATGTCTGTAAATACTACTGAGATTTAGTTCATGGAGTTACTACCTAAGTTTATTCTTGCCTGAGGTTTACTCTGTTTGTTGACAATTCTCAGGTTTCTGGAAGCTCTATTATTACCTGCAGGAAAGTAAGTCACCCTATTAACGTTTCACAAGTACTCTTATCAGGCTTCCAACTATTCACATTATTTAAAACTCTATAAATGGTAGTTATTTGGACGATTACGTACAGTGAAGTACAATGAAGAAAGAAAAATTATACGATTATAAACCTTCTATCAAGTAAGTGCTCAAAAATGCATTATACTATATTTTTTGATATGTGAGACCCTAATTCTCTTCAATATTTTGGTAAACCCACTGTGTATCTTACAGTGAACAATGTCTTTCAATTTATTGATTGATATTATGTGAGTTAAATCAATGATCAATTATGAAACCTTGTATTAATTAAAGTATCATTAACTAGTTGTAGTATAAAACAGGACAACGGGTATAACTTCACTTTTGATAGAAAAAAAAACGGCCAGTTTTTAAAAACTACTAATTTTGAACATGACATGATCAACAAAATTGACCTAATTCATCGTATACTGTGACATTGAGTCGGTTACAAATATTATTACGTCACAAGGTTTAGTCATGATATTAAAAAATCAAAGAAATACTTTAACTGAACTTACGTTACATCAGTAAATAGATGGTTTACAGAAATCCAGTTCATCTTGATATAATAAAAAAGAATACTTATGCGTAAATCACTATAAGTGAAAAATTTAAACCCCAAGAAAACAATAAAATTAAGAAAAATGCTAAGATTTATATTCGTTTTGACAGAAAACATCGCAGGTCAGTATGATGACATAGTGAAAGTAACCGAAAATTTTCAAAATTAGTAGGTTTCTAAAAATGCAATGATCTAGGAAAGTCAAATTAAAGTTCCCAAATCTTTACAAAATTCTTTATACAGAAATCAGGTCACATGAACTGACAGTAAAAATGTTCTATGGATATTTATTATGTAAACTAAGTAGATCATAATTGTATATAGTGTATCCATTACATATTTTGTATTTCCACTCATTTTCTTTCAGGGTCAAGGTTTAAGGAATATCCTCAGAAAAGTTTGTAGAAGCCTTTATTGAAAGTGGCTTGTACCTACAAACCTATGACCTCCAGCTGTTGTAGTGATCATGATACAGATATGAATATTTCCTAAACTGTACTTAAATTCATAGAATAGTTAGAGTAGTTTACGTTTAACCCGATGAAGTTGAAAATAATGACAAATGTCGAATAATGACTAAAGTTCTTTTATCAATCGCTCAAAAACATGAATATTTGACTTGATTATTGCAAAATTAACATCTCAGTGAAGAAGTAGACAATGGTGCGTAAAATTCAAATACATCCCAGTTTTCTGTAATTACTCAAGCTGCCTCATTAGAAATAACGGTAAAACCGGATATATCCTAAAAAAAAAGACGTCATTTTGAGTCATTCAATAAATTGTTGGGTTAAGAGTGGTTAAAAAGTAAAATGTCTTCAGTAAAGCAAAATAGATTCAGTTGTCAAACATTAAAACTGTAAAGATAATGGAAATGAATGACATATGAGTTTAAAAATGACTTGAAAAAATAATTAAGGGTAAATGATTGTTTCCTTTCGAACAATGAACTGCAGTTTCAAGTTTTTTTTTTTTAAAAATTAAGCAATCCTATCGTACTGGAAAATGAATGGAGTCTTTTGTCTGTTCAATATTTTGAAATCTTTCAGCTAAACTGTCTGCTATTCTTCACCTAGTAAATCAAATGAAAATATTCTATTGCCAGAGAGGCAACGTCTTTCAATTATATCCACGACCTTTAGATGAGTTTTTTTTTGTTTGATTTAGTGATGATTAGTAACTTCGCACCGATAAACAAACCTAATGAAACAATGAAATCAACTTTATTATGAGTTTTGTGTAACCAAGTATCATTTAATTGTACACATATCGTATTGTTTATCATATTGCTCTTTGTATCTTGGAGTAAATTTTACTCTTATTCACGTAGTTACATTTTCTGTATTTGTCAAAACATGCTTCGTTGATATATGTTTGACGTAAAGAGCTATCAAATTACCAATAATTAATCTTGAAATTCATAAACAGGTCACATGCTATTAACTTTGTTAGACAGCACTGATGCTAAATAATTGTTAAAATAAAAGATGGGGTGACATTCAAACCATTTGCATCAAAAATCATTACAACTATGCTCGTAAACAGTCACCTATGCTGGTAGTTTTGTCTATAATAAGGACAGTAGATTTTACTAAAAGGAACCTTAGTAAAATTTTGAAATTTCGAGTTCATAACTTTCTCTAGATAGGTTGCAGGTGTGTACATTTCAGCAACATAACTGGTAAAATGATAAATTCATTCCTGATAAAATACTTTCCCATGGCATATTGGGTTAGCGACTTTTAGTCGTATCATATATAAATACTGAGTTTTTGAGATCACCGGAGGTTGAGGTGATAATGAATCTATTTTTCAGTAACTCATCAGAAAGGTTTCTTACATAATTTTTAAGTGGTATTATTGCATCATCTGTAGATTCATTATAATCGAATCCAAGCTTCTATCTTATAATAATAAAAAATTCCGATTAAATTAATGTTTAATTACTGCAATAAGCGAGTGTACACAAATTTACACCGAATTGTCAACAGAGATTAGGAAGGTAAAATTATTGAAATCTGACACTTAATGAGAACTATTCTAAAGTTCACGACAAATTTAAAAGAATAATGAACAAACAATGATTTACTTGTGATTTGTCAGTAAATAGCTTATTTAGAAAATTAATGTTTGTTTAATTCATTAATTTCACAGATTGAAATCATGAGTCAATTGAAGTTAGACCAACATGGAAAACCTGGAAGCATTGGACGGCCGTTTCGTCCTAGTATGGGACACCTCAGCAGTGCACATCCACGATCCCGCACCCCGCGGGATTCGAACTCAGGGCTTAACCAACTGGACCACTGAGCCGGCATCCAACGGTGTTAATGTCTAACTTCAACCAATCCATGAAGTTGCGCTTCAATTGACTCATGATTTCAATCTGTGAAATTTCTAAAATCTCCACAAACCCCTTCTGATAATTCATTAATGATAATATTATTACGAAATTATTAACAAGAGATGAATAATATCATACTTCCTTCTTGTTTTAACAAAGAATCAACTAAAAAGAGAATTTATTCCTTCTTGTTTAACTTTAGTACGTCAATCAACCCTAATTTGGTTCATAGCTTAACAGTAAACTAATGAGTGATTTGCACATACATTATATATTGTAAGTCAAATAATTTAATGAGAAGATTTAAACAATTTGAAGGTTTTAAAAGAAAAGATTCTAAATTGATAAAGGGCGGCCTGCTTGAGCATCTGGGCTACCTGTTCCTGCCATCTAGATATTTCAGCAAGTTATCTATTTTTGTTTGTTTTAATATATCATTATGTTTATTAATCACATAACCTATTCTGCTGCGTTTCTGAAATGTGTACAACCTTTCGCTGTCAAAGTTACAAAAAACTCAATAAGAGACAATGTGGTTGCTGGTAATATACAACGAAAAGAATGTACATTATATAGATGTTCATTTAGTGAACTACTACCATCCAACTGGCGATCACTCGATATTTATCGCCAGGACCGATCAACAAGAAAGAAACGGAAACTTGTTGAAATACTTTACGCTGAGAATTCTATATTGTACCAAAAATATAATATTGAATAAAGCTGATAATAATAATAATAACTGATATAAACAATAAGTTCTGGACAAATATCTTACTCTATTTTGTTTTATATGTTCATACTAATGAACTATAAATATACCTAGAATTTAGATTAGAGTAAAGAGGATGATACATTAAACTATTGGATCATAATAATTTGTATTTTTAGCTTCAATCAATGATTGCTTAAAAAACGTTTCTATATTTTGATTACAAGAATATTCTGATCAAAAAGTGAACTTATTTACCTAAAGAAATGTAGCTTGTGTTTGTATGATAGATGAATTCTCTGACATAAGAAAAATGATCAATGTTATTAAAATGATATTTTATAGACAAGTAATTCTTTATAAACAAGATTATTCTCATAGAAAATGAATCAGTGTCAAATGGGACATGAGATAAAAACTTAAAAAAAATGAAACTGTGGTCTCATTCGAAAAGAATAAACGATTCAAATAATATAGGTAAAATGAATTAGAATACTTATCTTATCAGTATAGGGTTGTGGAGATTATTAAGTTTTTGATTAAGATCATGAACCGATTGAATCCCGCGAGCTGGATCGTGGATGCGCACTATTAGGGAGTTTCACAATGGGACGAAATGGCCGTCCAGTGCTTCCAGGTTTTCAATGATGGTCTAACATCAATTAATTTACGATCACAATCAAAAGCTTAATAATTTCCACAATCGTATACTGATAATTATCATGTGTTCACTAGTGAATAACTTCGTGAGGGAATTCTCGAAGTTCTGGTGAGAAACTGTGACCATTGAAGCTAATCCGTGTCGGGTAAAGACAGGTATCTGCCTCAGTACAACGAAAGATGGTGGTGCAATTTTGTGGATGGTTTGAGGTTAGACATTAACACCGTTGGATGACGGCCAACTCAGTTGTCAAGAGGTTAAGCGTTCACGCGCGAGACTGAAGGCCCTGGGTTCGAATCCCGCGAGCGGGATTGTGGATGCGCACTGCTGAGGAGTCCTAGAGTAAGACGAAATGGCCGTCCAGTGCTTCCAGGTTTTCAATGGTGGTCTAACGTCAATCGGCCTATGACCTCAATCGAATACATATCTTAGCTATAAAAATAAAAGTATCTAACATTTTAATAAGTTGAATACATTCCTCACATTAAAAAATATACAGCAACCAAAGAATTTAGACTGGATTACTACCAGTGGAAATTCTGAATTATATTGATTTAAGAACTAATTATTCCAAACAATAGCTTAAATCAGGGTGGTAGGAATCGGTTGTATTGTTATTGTTGGTTGTCATATTAGTTATTTATACCATAGCTTCATTGAATTAGTTCATCAAACTAAAATTGCTTATCACATATTTTATGTATCGCTTGATGTGGTCTTTGATGAAGAATTAACAAAAATCTTACTCAAAATGTACATCAGTACCCAAAAAATTGCAAGATACAAAGGGATGAAAATAGATAATCATTTAAAGGGTCTTTTCAGTTGTCACAAGTGTATTCAGTTGCTCACTGGATATTAAGCTAGTTTCATATATATCATGACGGTAATCCGTAATTCTTAAACCACCAATCAGTTCTTAGTAAATTCATATTACTTGCAGATAAGTCTATTCGGAATAACATATGTACATTATATTGTAACTGGGAAACTATCGCTACAGATCAAAGTCACAAGATTTTAACAACTGATTAGAAATTTGTTTGATATGAGGCGGCCTCCTTGAATATCTGGGCTACCTGTTCCTAGCATCTGAATTTTTCATCAAGTTATCTGTTTTTTGTTTATTTTAACACATCATTATACCTATTAGTCTCATAACCTATTCCGGTGTGTTTGTAAAAAGTTTACAACATTTCGCTGTACAAAATACAGAAAAACCCAATCAGAGATATCGTGGTTGCAATATGGCAATATGCATCGAAAAGAATATACATTATTCAGATGTTGATTCCTGAACTGCTAACATCTAATTGGCGATCACTCAATATTTATCGTCAGGATCGATCAAGAAATAAGGAAAGGGAATATGCGGAAATATCTTGTGCTAAAAATTCTATATTGCACCTAAAATATCATATTGAATAAAGCCATTAATAATAATAATTTTTACCGAAGGTTTTGGGACTTTTATAAACATGCAACATAATTAAAATTTACTTGTATCACTTACCATTGAGCGAATCGTTTACGACGTCTTTCAAAATTATTTAATAATACGAAACCTTTATAAATTTATATGCAGACTTTAAGCACAAGAGGTATGTTTCAATATTATGGGTTCAAAGATACTTATTATTTCATTTTGAATCAACTCTTGGTTGTTCTTAACAGATGTCATAGGTAAGTAATTTCTTCTTTTTTGCGATACGATTCGCTTTAAGAATTTTACCTTAAAGATAGTTATCAATGAGCACTTATGGAAACATGCTCAGGCTGGAGGTACTTTCCACCTAGTGAAGATAGGTCTATCGCTCAAATCATATAATAATTGTATATTGCTATGAAATGTCTGATTTGTGTGAAATTTTAGAAAACTTGATATATTATCAAAAAAAGAAACAAAATATTTATAAGCACCTTCAGTATTGGACAAAGTATCATTTTTGTAAAATGTATAGTGGAAAATTCCATTTTTTCCTGAATGTATTCAAGATTAAGCGCTCATTGAAACATCTCATTTCAAATTGTATTATTCTACTTTTTTTTTAACTAGCTATATGACAACCCATGAATCACAGATTATACGTCGATTGTTTTAATGAAATCGGAAAAAATACACATCGATCACAGTAAAGAATTCATTAATCATGATATTCTGTTTTCAGAAATAAAATGATTTCTGATTGAATGATAAGGACCTTGGCAAAATATTTAGATCTTCATTATCTGCTATTATGGATTTTCATTACAATCTATTGACTTTAACTCTTTTTTTCTTTGTAACAGAATTCTTATTCCCTTGGAGGATTGGTTTTTATCTTAGATGGTGGATTAACTATTAGACATTATTTAATACATACATATTCTAAATTTAATTAAAATATGACTTGTTGAGTAAGCTTTTGCAACAATATTTGATTACCTAAATAATATACAAAGTGACTCAATCAATCTCAATTCAAGCTATTTGTTTTACTGTTGAATGAATTATAAAGTTCTAGAATGAATGATCATTTATACAAATAAAAAATAATGAATAATTCAGTTTTTAAAATTGAAACACACTAGATTGATTTCAAGGTAATTTATTCATCTGGCTTCCATGGTTACATTTTTTCATTTCCTTAAGATCTCAAGATGAATATTTAAAGCTAAAGCAACAAATACAATTTTTTTTTGAAAACTTGGAATGTTCATTGAAATAGTATTTGAAGTTTCGTAGTTAAATGCATAAAGTTTTGAAGATTTTAGATGCTACTCCAGAGATTGGAATATGTTTGATTGCCAGTAAGCAACACTTAAGCCCATATACCTTCAATTTGCTGTAGCTATCAAACTACCTAACAATGTACTGTGAATTCGATAAACAGGCAAAATATGATAATTAATTTTGTATAAAAAAGCTCAGAAAATGTAAAATTAATTTAAGAGATTGTCCAATGCCCTTTAGCTTCAATTTCGTCTTGGTAACCATCAGGTAGTGTTGATCTGAAGCTATGTCAGCTCCGCTTTTTGTTTGTACATCTTCCACTGTCCTTTTAAATTTTTCAGTGGTACTGATATGATCAGTATGCTTCTCTGTAGTGTGATCCGGTGAGACCGATATAGTTTTGTGTATGCATTTGTAGGAAATATTGTGCCACCTATAACCACCTTGTTAAATGCACGTAGATTTGCAAATCTCTCCCCATTTTCATTCTTTTCTCTCAGTCAGTACATGTTGTCCCATAATATATTCATACCCGTTGCTGTTCATTTAAACCTTGGTTTTTAATTCTCCCATTAGGAGGGTCAGGTATTTCTCTGAGTGCTTCCTTACTGTCGTCCACGGCCTTTCATAAAACTGTTTTTTAATATCTTCATTGTTGTGATTGATGGGTGCATAACACTGGATAACATTCATTGTGATTCGCTTCTTCTTTGTTATAATAAATAATCTGACAATTCTGTTATATTGTTTTAAACTGGTTGTTATTAATCTGTCCAATTTTATGGAAGGAAAGTGGTTTAATTTAGAAGCAGATTGATCAAAATTTAATCAATAGCAACTCTATTTATCTTAATCTAATTACCTGTTAAATAAAAAATCAGTTTTCTCTAATAAAATGCTTTGTTTTCATATTTGATATGAAATGAGTACAAACGCTAGGAAAGAGTAATCCGAGTAATTCAAAACATTGAGATTTGTTTTTCTCTATAAACAGCATGGAATAATAGCCTTAGACCATTTGATTGTAATCCATTAACCATTTTTATAGTTATATATTCTCAACAATTAATTCAGATATGAATCTCGATTTTATATCAACCATCAGTTTTGTTTGTAAGATGTTGGTTGATAGTCAAGATTTTAAACTGAATTGAAAACATTCATGATTACAGAATATAAGAGGTTTAGTATATCTTATGTTACATATATATTATTACAGATAAATAATCAAGGAAAAAATTCGTTAGCAAAAACATGATGTAAAATATTTTAATAAGGCTTTTTCGACGTGAATGGAAGTACAGTCTTATTACGTTATACGGTAAGGAAACATCTAGGAATATGTTTTTATTGTGAAAAAGTATAATCTGAATTAAACTAATATAATTATGGTGGTCATTATGAAAGTCAAGATTAGAAATTCCATTATTCAGTCATTTATGTTCTAAGGATACACTATTGACATTTTCTCAAGGTCATGTTTGAATCTTCTAGTCACTTTTCTTTTTTATATAATAATTATCAATCTTGATGTTGAAAGGACCGTTTTGTTTTTAAAGATTATTAAGTTACAATTAGCAACTAGTTATCGATTGTGTTAATCAACCTTTAAAAAATGAGGTTATTTATTTAGGTGACAATATTTGTAGATTTAATAAACTAATCAGTTAGTGAATAAACCGATTGAACAAAAATCGATAAAAAAATCACAACTAAGATCCGGTTTTCTTTTCAGCTAGATTCTAAACGTATAGGCAACTGATTTCGAATGTAACTTATGTATCTCTTCGATTTTGAACAACGTTTTCCTACTAGCAAACGAAACAGATATGTATCAGGTGGTTTAATCTGTTTTAAACCTATAACAAAAAATTGCTTTTAGCTTATACAAACTATATAAAATTGTCTAATACTAATAATTATCAGAATGGGTTTTGTGGAGATTTTTAGAAATTTCACTGGTTGAAATCATGAGTCAGTTGAAGCTAGACTACCATGGAAAACCTGGAAGCACTGGACGGCCGTTTCGTCCTAGTATAAGACTCTTCAGCAGTGAGCATCTACGATCCCGCCCCCCGCTTCAATTGACTCATGATTTCAATCAGTGAAATTTCTGAAATCTCCACAAAACCTATTCTGATAATAATCACCAGCCCACTAGTGACTGACTTCAGAAGATACTCCTGGAGTTCTAGTGAGAAGTCGTTACCAGTGGAGTTCAACCATGTCTGTTGTGAGATATCAGCTCACTGAAGACAATGGTGTACGGTGGCACAACTTCGTGGATTGGTTGAAGTTAGACATTAACACCGTCGGATGCCAGCTCAGTGGTCTAGAGGTTAAGCACCTGACGCGAGACTGATAGGTCCTGGGTTCGAATCTCGCGGGGTTCGGGATCGTGGATGCGCACTGCTGATGAGCCCCATATTAGGACGAAACGGCCGTTCAGTGCTTCCAGGTTTTCCATGTTGGTCTAGCTTCAATTGACTCATGATTTCAACCAGAGTAATACTAATAACCCTAAATTATTGTCTTAACTCATAACATTCAGTCTATTCCGGTAAATTAATCTGATAAATTAACTGGTTGATGACGATGCATTTGAAACTAACACTTGCTTATATTTTTGCAAAAATTATAAACAACTGAAATTATTGGTAAACATAACTATTTGTTACTCAGTGATTAGCTTAATGGAAGCATTTTGAATTTCTATCAAACAATTTCCTAAATTCTAAGTACATATATTATTTGAAGGAAAATATTCCAGAAAATTTTTGAAACTAAAGACTGGTGAGTTAAAAGTCAGTATTTCTACTTTGATCAAAATGCTTACAGTTAGTCAGGGAAACAGTCCTGTTGAAACATTCTAGTATTTTGAAATAAGTAAATATTGATGATCATTTATGTAAAATGTGGTAGAATAATAGTTTTAACATTTAGGCAATTCATCTAAGCATGAGTTATTTTGATGTATGACTTAAGGAGATTGAAACAAATTACCCATATAATAGTCACTTAACATTTGGCATCAACTTTTTACAATTAATTTGTAAACAATATTAGTTATTATAAATCAGCTCTGAAGATTGCAAATAAAAGTATCAGGTATTAGGTGAACAAAATATTCAAGCTTTTGAACACTATACTGTATTGTTTAATGTTATTGTTGCAAAGAAAACACTAATGTATCTAATATTTAAACATTCTTTCAATACCATTTTTTTCCACATTTTATGTGAACATTCCAAATCAAGATGATGAATGAGTTAAAGTTTCATTTCAGACTTTTGCAAAGTCAGTAAGCCACAACAACATAAAATATAAGTTTTTACTGTTTGTGAAATTAAAAGTTTTTATAATAACCATAGAATAACTTGAATATCAAACAAAACCTCATGGATAATTAAGTAGATCTAGTGATCTAAGGTATGAATAACCCCATATAACCTGTTACTATCTGGATTGTTATGATTCTGTACTCAGATGTATGGAATAAACAGGATTAATTGTCAGAATAATAATTCTATAAAATTTAGTGGAAGATTTTTACTGTCACAGTACCTAAGTTGCCGGAATATCTGAAATAGTTAAATGTTGATATCATATAGCCAGTGGCATGTTATGATTGGTTGGGGTTTAGCCAATCAAGAATAGATCAACATTGATTTTAGTGGACTGATAAACACATTCATATTCTACTCATTACCATTACTATTAGTTAATGTCAGTAACCATGATATCTAATCATCAATTCATTAACTATATAAGGCAGTGCAATGACTTTTCTCCAGATCTGCATCAGTGAACTGTTGAATAGCTTACATCGGTTCGAATCTATGACATCAAAGTTTTGGAAAGGATAAAATTATCTTAGATCATTTAGTTATTGTCTTAAAGTTATCCTTTTTGTAAATTTAGTCAATTTACAATAGAGTGGAACAAATGCTTTTAAGGATATAAATTTCTCTCAAAACAATTTGAAATCCATAGTTATACTAATAGTTTAGTTGTAATAAATAGTGATTGTTTCTTTTACATACTACTAATAATAACACCTACTGATCTCTTAAACGGAGACAGACAAACTGTCATCATTTGTTGTGAATCTCTCAACATGATACTCTTAGTGAATAACTCAATTTCTACCTACATCTCATTAACAATTCATAATTTCAATATTCGAATCATATCGATCGTTCTCAATTCCGTGTTTTATTTTAAAACTATCCGATATAAATATAAATGAATGTACAACAGTAGATTTCATTGAACGAATTTAGAAAGAATTCGTCATAGAGAGATTCTGTTTAAGATTGCTTATAACTATAATTATAATATTTATATTATTATGATTTGAAAAAGAGAGAGAAAATAATAAATAATAATTTACAATGAGATTTTAATGACAAAACAATTTGATCTTAGCTGACAATAAATATACCATTGTTTTTATATTACTATATTTGGAAAATAATCCTATTTGTGAAGAGATTTAATTCATGAAGTCATGAATTTCATTCAATCATGCGATTTAGACAAATAGATTCTTTTGAGTTTAAAAAGAAAAGAAATAAGCAACTATAAAACGGAATTTAAACAAACATTTTATGAACAATATTAGATGATCAAATTACTGTACTGTAAAGACCGATAGGTCCTGGGTTCAAATCCCATGGGCGGGATCGTGGATGTGCACTGCTGAGGAATCTCATACTAGGACGAAACGGTCGTTTAGTGTTCTCAGGTTTCCTATAGTGATCTAACTTTAATTGACTCATGAATTCAACAATTAATTTTTATAAGTTATTCACTTTAAATAAGCCAAATAAATTATTGACATTAATAAATGAGAAACGTATAGAACAGCTAAACAATATCGCTATATAATTTGTTAAAAATTTAGGTTATTGCAACTTTTGATTTACGTTATTCAATGTTTAGCATTTAAAATTATTTCTATCGTATTCAGTTTGAGAAATATTGTGGAAAAGAGGGCTGAGAATTGTAAAACAGAATAATATATACAGACGATGACGAAACAGATATCTAATGCTTTTTGATCTTTAGTGATTCTGTGTCTAAAATTATTTGAGCAAAGTAAGTACCTGTAGGTTCCATAAACCTCTTATAAACCACTTAGATAACAGTATAGGCTCCACATAAGATGTACATATCGTGAGAGGTAAGCATAAGTACAGTATTTTACTAAATGTAATGGATGTAAATCGAATCACACTTCCTGTTCATTGAAAGTAAAGACATCCCTATTTGATCAATGCCGGAGGCCAAAATATGTGGTACATTTGTTGTAACAGTCGGTTAGTAGGATAATTGAAGTTGTGGTTCAACTTTCCCGAAAGTCATTTATGTTATGTAGATAAAGAATATAAATTGGAAAAGACCAAACAGCCTAAAGTTCTTGATACTAGAACGTTTGATAAAATTCAGAATAAATGAGAGTAATATACATTTGAAAAATCTTTTCAGTAATATGGCTTCCTGGAGTGTGGTTTAGTGACTATTCATTCAATAAAATATAAATATAAATGTAGAATGCATTCTATCAGATTGAAACAGCACTTGCCAATGAACGGATTTTGCAAGGTTTATAAAATATACATATAGAAGCGTGTGAAATTTGATATAATACAAAATTTCAGAATTAGCATTTCCCGTTAGTATTTTTCAAAACATTTCTATGGATAATATTTAATTATTTTACCAGCAAATACCGTGTTTTATACTCATAAATTGAAAGAAAGAGAATTCTCTACAGTACATGCGATTTTGAATAAACAGACGTTTATATAGCTCACCTTGTAGTTGTAGAAAGTTAGTAAACTTAGTGTTCAAGTCACTAATACTAACCAGTCGTTTATAGTATGAAATTTGGTAAATTTTAATGTTTATGACCATTCGAATTTTTTTTGATTTATCGCTAATCTATAACACTTGTGGATGACCTTACTTAGTTTCAAGAACCTAATATTAAATTTGTCTTTATTTACCTGTTATCATAGATACTCAATATATAAAACTTAAAGTTAAAGTACTTCGAATCTATTGTCATCCGTAGTTTGTGTACGATTAAAACAATATGACCTCGACCTTGAGTATGCGGATGATATTGTCTTACTGTGCGATGATATCCAAGCCATGCGATTCGCACTTAATCAGTTGGCAATCAATGTTTATAGGTACAGTATGTGATTTGCACCTTCCAAGTGCAAAGTACTTCTACAAGACTGGCAGGATCCTAATCCTGTACTTACTCTGGATGGTGAACAGATAGGAATAGTCGAGAAGTTCGTGTATCTAGGTAGCTGCATAAGTGCTGGTGGTGGCGTGAATGATGAGATCAATGCACGTATAGTGAGAGCCAGAGTGGCTTATGCCAATCTGGGTCATCTTTGGCGCCTTCGTGATTTTAGTCTGGCTGTAAAATGTCGGATCTACAACGCGTCGGTGAAAGCAGTCTTTCTCTATGCTTGTGAAAGCTGGCCTCTTCGATTTGAGGATGTTAAACGACTCTCTGTGGTTGATCATCGTTGTCCGAGAAGGATTGCTGACATCCAGTGGCAACACCATGTTAGTAATGCAGAGGTTTGGCATCGTGTGTTCGGGAGCAGAGACGATAATCTAATTGGTGTCACCATCTTGAAACACCGACTTCGGTGGCTTGGACATGTTCTACGAATGTCGTCCCAAAGAATTCCACGTCCTGCATTATTTGCCAACGCTGGGACTGGTTGGGAAAAGCGGAGAGGTGGTCAGTGTATGACATGGTGTCGTGGTATGAAAGAAAGCTGGGTCGTGTTAGTCCTTCACGACTCCCTGTTTGGGGTCTGAGAGATGGTGCGACACAGTGGCTAGAGACGTTATCAGATATGACTCAGAATAGAAGCCAGTGGCGATCTTACTGTAACCTTCTTTTACTTTCTTCGTAAAAAGTGGTTATATCTTCTTTAACTGAAAGATTTCTTCTGGTTGTACCTTTTCGTTTCCCCCATTATTGTTATTATTATTATTATTATTACACTACCTTACACTAATCTGTGGTCGTTATTGTTCTTCTTTTTTTTCTTTTACGCTCCTTACCCTCCTTTTTTTCTCTTCCCATTTTCATCGTTTTGTGTGGTGCATATATATTTGGTGCCCCCTTGTACCAATATTTATGTGTTCAAATAAATAAATAAATAAAAACAATATGATTATGACAGAAAGCTTTCTCCCATACAAAATAGGAAGCTTAATATTCTTAATATAAATATCCAACAATCCAAAGACCAATTATCTCTATGTTCTCTTATTTACTATCTTTGACAGAAATATCTGGACATAGAACAAAATGAATAAATAGTATAAACTATAACAATAACAATAATTAATTATAGCTTTTATGACAAGCATATATCATCATCCTAAATAAATATGTAAGTTAAAATAATTCCGTAAATACTATGACTATTTTTAATTCTTTCATATTAGAATTTGCTGAAGTGTACAATATATTTTAACTTTAGATTCTCATCCTCTCGACATAGATACCATGTATGAAAATATTCCCTTTTTTATTGTATACAATAAGTTTGTATTTTCAATTGTCACATTCCGTTTATTATTTTCTTATCTATACATTTTGTCTACTATTGATTTTATTTATACAAACGTCATCAAAAGTGTTTTATTTACAATTCCATTATGTCATTTATGGACAGGTTTATTTAATTAACTTAATAATTATTCATCAATTCACTAATAATTTAATAGTTGAATTCATGAGTCAATTAAAACTAGAAAATTATGGAAAACCTGGAAGCAATGGACGACTATTTCATCCTAGTATGGGACTCCTCAACAGTGTACATCTATGATCCCACCTTGCGAGATTCGAACGCTTGACTTCTAGACCACTGAGCTGGCTGGCATCCAATGGTGTTAATGTCTAGTTTTAATTGACTCATAAATTCAACTATTAGGTTACTATAATGTCCATAGATATTCATAGATACTTAGTACAAAGTTAACATTTATGTTAATATATGCCAGAATACATCTAGAAATTTTAGTCAGTATAAAAGGAAATAACTTTTAATTAGTGTTATCCGTAGTTGTCAATAAAACAATTATCTTTCTTTAGTTAAGGGTATGAATAATGTAAAATGTTCTCGATGTATATATAGGTAATAGTCATTGTTTTATAATTATTGAATATCACTCATTAAATACATATTTGGTTCAATATCCAGTTTAGTGGGAGTTAATATTTATTATAAAATTATGTATATTGTAGTGAACAGAACACGGGTGTAAACAACCGAATGTACTTAACACACCATTACAGAGTTACTCGGTAAAATAGAAAAAACCATATAATAGATCGTTAATTTGCAAAATATTAATCCATCAGATCAAACCGGACTGTTTATGTTGCAAACATCAATCCATTGTCTCACATTTCATTGTTTATGCGTTTTCTTACAAATTGCACTGTGTTCCCGCTCTTCCTTTCTTGATCTACTCCCATCTTCTGCTACCAAACATTACGTTTTTAACTCGTGTCATATACTACTTATATCAATATAAGTAGCACATCACACACAATAGTTGTGTAATTTTTCAAATGACTTGAATGAAAACATTCTAATTATTTTAGATAAAACATATGAAACAGACTAATTATTTTGTTGAACATATCAGCACGTATTATTCAAAAAAACGTTGGAATTTACATTTATGGTTTAATCATCACCACCGATTGATAAGGAAGCCTGAATGAAGAACTACTTATCAATTGTCTTTAAATATTGAATGATGTGTTCCACAATGAAAAATATTTCTAAAAATTATGTGTTGTAAACTTAGAAAGTTGAATAGGATAAATATAATAATTCATTACCTACTTATAGGTAACAGAATTATGACCAAATCGGTTCAATACATGTTATAAATAATACAGAGCAATATGGCACTACTTAATTATGTTTTAAAAAGTTAAGTAATGCAAAAAATAGGACAGGAGATAATAAAAGAAAAAAAAATTGACACTTGATGGTTTAAACGTTTCTTAAATGGGCATCAAAGTTATCTTTCATAATAATAAACTTGTTAGGAATACGCTTAATCATTGAGTTTTTTTATGTGGCCAGTATCATATCAGAACCAATTAGACGATTTGGACTTTGCAGATGACTTAGTCCTCCTATCGCATACACACGAACAAATGCAGATAAAGGCAGCCAGTGTAGCAGCAGTCTCTGCATCAGTAGGCTTCAGCATACACAAAAGGAAAACCAAGGTCCTCAAATACATTACGGAGAACAGTGATCCAGTTACACTCAATGGAAGATGTAGAATCCTTCACATACCTGAGCATCATCAATGAACAAGGAGGATCTGATGCAGACGTAAAGGCGAGGATCGGCAAAGCAAGGGTCGCATTCCTACAATTGAAGAACATATGGAACTCAAAACAACTTTCAACCAATATCAAAGTGAGAATCTTCAATACGAACGTCAAGGCAGTTCTACTGTATGGAGCTGAAACTTGGAGAACTACAACAACCACAATCAAGAAGGTACAAGTATTTATAAATGGTTGTCTAGGCAAGATACTCAACATCCATTGGCCGGATACTATCAGCAACAACCTTCTGTGAGAGAGAACAAACCATGGAAATGGATAGGACATACATTACGCAAATCATCAAACTGCATCAAGAGGCAAGCCCTAACTTGGAATCCTGACGGGAAGCGGAAAAGAAGAAGGCCAAAGAACACATTACGTCGAGGAATAGAATCAGATATGAAAAAGATAAATAACAACTGAAAAGAGCTGGAAAGGATTATCGAGGACAGGGTTAGATAGAGAATGCTGGTGAACGGCCTATGCTCCTTCACAAGGAATAACAGGCGTAACTTTACTCTACTTTATCATATGAAGATGAACTTCACTTTCAAATACACATTTTTATTGGTTGAACAAATATTTACTCTTTGAATTAATCGATTAAATTTTCATATTTAATATCACAGTATGTTGCTTTTTGATATCTTGCCATAAACATGAATATGAACGCTTATTTTTTGGATAGATTTAGCTTATAGATTGACATAAATGATCTACATATTAAATATCAAATAAAAGAAAAGAAATTTTAATTTATAGATGGATACTACTAAAAAAAGGGGAAAAAAACAAACTAAACAAACAATTTTATCAGGCTATTCTAAGAAGAAAAATCTATTTATGTAAATTATTCTTTATATTATCATAAATTGAATAATAGTAGAATTTGTTTCTTAATACTACGTCATACCATTATAATGAATAACTTCGAAAATTCAATCCATTCAAATAATTCAATTGCGTGACCGGAAATGAAATCATTTCTTCATTTATATTCATAATAATAATGATAATAGATCATTAAAATATTGATCATTTTTAATCTTTTGTTTTATAAAACTAATCATTGAACTATATTATTTAATTGTAAATTGATTTCTTGTTGAACTAAACTTTTAGAATATAATACAATCATGAATAAGAACATAAATGGGGACAATCGAATGGATTTGAACTCTTTCATTTCCGAACCAATCGTTCTGTTTCTGTTCTCTTTTCTTCTTCTTCTTCTTCTTCTTCTTCTACTTCTTCTATCTTCTTAACCTTCTGCCTTCAGGCATTTCACTTTGGATTGATGATACATACTGTTTTTATATCTGTCGGCATCAGTTGCATATGCCACATTATGAACGATGAGTTAATAACTGATTTTAACAATTCATCAAATATAGTATTGTGGTGTGTGTTACTGATGTCAACAGATATAAGTAGTATGTATCATCAATCAAATGTGAAATGCCTGGAGGCAGAAGGTTAAGAAGATAGAAGAACAAAATAGAACGAGAACAGAGAATGATTGATGTGGAAACGAAAAACCAATGAAATCTGAGACAATTGATTGACATGTTGCAAATGAAGTATTTACTGTATAGTTCTAAGATGTTCTGTAATTTTCTATTCAAATACATTTGATTGTCCCCACTTGTGTTCTCGTTCACCACAATAGTACTTTTTTAAATAATCAGTAGAGATATTTCAGGTTAGAATACAATTTATAATACATATTTGTGGGTATTCCATATGTTTCAATCCTTACAAAAGACAAAATATGTTCGCATGACTTTAGTAAATAAATTAATGACAGATAACAATTGATTGTATGTAAGGTAATTATACGACTTTCAACTTGTCATTTCAGATTATAATTATTAAGTGTAATTTTATTTTATATGATAATGAACATATAAAGGGCTTTCTCCTATGTATTGTAATATGTCTTTGCTATTCAATTCTTTTAACTGAGGATTGTTTACTGTATAAACATATATCAGTACAGTTTAGTAAATGTATGCAATCCATAAATCTTACTTTATATACACATTATTACAGCTTTCATAACTTTACAGAAAAATTTATCATGTTTATTTATGAACTTATTAAGAAACTAAATCATATATTACTAAAGTGATTGAATTAAATGAAACCGGATAAAATTATATTCTAGCTTGAGAAAATTCAGAACGTTCAAAATTTTAATTCTAACTTGATTGTAATAAAACTATGTAATACCTTATTTCTAATATTCTATCAGACAAATACGTTAATTTCAAAAGTAATTCTTTAAGACTAACCTCAGGAATTCCAATATTGATTTGTTTTTCCTGTAGTTCTTGGCACACAAAATCAGGAGTCTTCGTTAACGGTACATTGGTGGACAGGGAAGCAACATCTAAAGATATCATCCGTTTCCTATTTAACGGAGACTTGATTTTGTGTGCCAACAACTACAGGAAAAACAAATCAATATTGGAATTCCTGAAGTTAGTCTCAAAGAATTACTTTTGAAATGCACAATGAATGTCCATTTTGTCTTTAATAACATATAAAATACGTTAATTGTTAAACAATGTGAAACAATGAATGTTAGGAATCAAACATTTCTATATATATGTTGACACTCATGTGAATTATTTCACGATATGATTTTTACTTTCATGATAAACATGATAACAATTACAAGTCATTTGGTAAACAATTTCAAACCAATGTGCATAAAACATACATTTTCTTCTAATATAAGGTATTTCAACTTTGTAATTGGATATCTCGTTGCTCGATTATGCCTAGCAGCTGAATATGTTATGGTAAGCACGATATCTAAATACCGATTGTCAGGAATACAATGGCTCACATCTCAAATTGAATTACAATATGAAGCTTTTTTTCATGCAGTTATATTTGCAAAAAATATCTCTATTTAGTATGAATAACTTAAGAAATGATAGCTTTGTAATAAATAATTGAAAGCTTTTTCTGCATGTTAGTTGCGAATCGGCATAAACTGTTAATTTATCATGGTGATTGCAAAAGATATGCTCGTTGAGATGGTGGAGAAGGTTTGTAGCTCAGGTGGATGATTTTGATGGAGTTTTGTCCTCTGAACTCGATGATTTGATCATGGAGCTTCTATCGTTCTTCTGAAAGACATAATCAGCACCAAATTCAGGTAGAAGTGAAGTGAAGTGTTCGAATTTGAGATGGTGGAGAAGATTTGTAGCTCAGGCGGATGATTTTGACGGAGCTCAGAGAACAAAACTCTATCAAAAAGTGTTCGAATTTCTACACATATGGTTCACAGCTTGTCCTGTAGACCTCGATGTTGATTAGTTCTTGTTGACCTTAAACCTGTCACTGTTTACTTCATTCTTTTGGTTGTATCTCCCACTGGTTTGATTTTTGGTCCTATGTTTGTCCATAATTTTCCTGATTGGTTGATAAATTGGATCGATTTCAATGTGCTTGTTGATTGCCGATTGACCTGAGTGCCAAGCTTCTAAAAATTGTTTGGTGCTTTTAAAATTGCCTCTATCCAAGATGTTTACATTTTTCCAGTCGAATGTGTGTCCGCAGTTGTCCACGTGCATTGATATAAGTGAGGATATGTCGTGGCGTTTGACCGCTAATTGATGTTCATGCAGGTTAACATGAAGAGGGAGTCCGCTTTGTCCGATGTAGTGTTTTTAGCAGTTGTCACAATTTATTTTGTAGATGATTGTCGATTTTTCTTCTTTTGTCATTTTGTCGTTTGGTTTGCATAGGACTCATTGTAGTGATTTCGTTGATTTGCATGGTAGAGTGATCCGTTTGTTGGTTTCTATACTTGACTTTTTTTCTGATGATGTGTACGGTTGGTGTTTTTTGATTAAGTTGATTGGGTAGCCGTTCTTCTGAAAGATTGTCTTCGGGTATTTTTCTTCATTTTTTTGTGCTGCATTGTGTCTTCGCCCTCAAACACAAAGCAAGTTTTACAATTCGCCTATGTATCACAGTATATACCTTAGTGTTCAGAAAGAAAGGCACTAGATCATAGTCTTGGCAGTCTCATTTTAATTCTGGGATATAGGTAAATCCAATCAATAAATCATAAATAGGAAAAAGCACAAGACTTAGATTTCATTGTTAGTCGCAATCCAAATATACTAAAATTATTCTACGCTCATTTCTTTAGGTTTCTTTCTATTTAGCACTCGTTCACAAGGTATGGTTGTTATCTTAAAAAAGCTTATGCTCCTTGGGGAATTTGATTTCAAAACAATCGTTTTTCGCAATAACATTTTTTAAAAATAAGTAGCATGATTTAAATACTTTTTGAAAATGTTTAACATTAATTTATACAAACTGTGATATCGGTAGTGAGAAAACACTAACAAAGTTTTTTATAGCGAAAATGAATCCTTAAATTCTAACTTATTTGAGTAGTAATTGAACAGTTATGAAAACAATATAGGCGAGTTGATGTAACTACATAGTGTTTAATAAAAACACAAAAAGGACTTCATTTGATGTATTGATACTGTTACTTAGTAATCGACTATAAATGAAAACATAATTTATTCAATTTAACACACGGGAAATTAGGCTTATCCCAAATCATGGCAATTAGGTTTTGTTTGTGCTTAGAAATTACACGCCAACAATAAAATCTCAAAAGGCAGATATATGTTTATTTGGCATTGTTAATATACCTAAATTACTAGTAAGATTCTTAAAAAGATGAAGATTAACGGACATAGAAGGTATAATTAAAACTAATAATTCTACTGGTTTATCATACATTATGCAAGTCTTTGCTTGGATTAGATATATTGAACAACATAATTATTTAAATAAATAAACATTGATAGCTTTATGTTCTTCTTGACTGGAAAAACAAAATAAATACTTAAACACTGTTTGCTGGAAATTCTATCATTTTTCAATTTGCTTTTAAATAAACTATAACACTTTATTTGGTGAAATATTCATCCTACACTAGTTACGATGAGTTTCGAAGTCTTGCATTTACTCTGTCATTAGTCTTGATATCAAAATCACTGTACAGTCAACATAAACGAATACTTTGGAGACATGTCATCTGACAAACAATGAAAATGAAGACTGATCACTGAATAATCAAGAGTTACGATTTATCGAGCTAACATTATTTGATGAATACATGTTATTGAAATTTGATCACGACACGGCAATAGTTTTTAAATCAATTGGTTAAAGTTTTTAGCAAGGTTGTTTTCTACGGGATAAGAATGCGGACCTCACGCCCAATGATTCCTTCTTTACTCGGGTTTGGGACCGGTAGTATCCCTAGAAGAGCTACAGGAGGAGTTTTTAAATCAACCGAAATGATTAAAATTATATTTAATTTCTTATAATACTAATGAATGTCAACATTACTGTTGAATGCAGATGTCTACTCATAAATCTCGTGAAAATATACATACAGTTGCATTCCTCATACATATTCTCATAATGTGAGGAGATATCAAATCAGAGAATAATTCTTCAGTAATGTTTATTTTGAATCATGTTAGCATAAAAAATGGAATGAAATTAATACAATAGTCAATATAATTTAACAGAAAAATAATTTCTATGTCATTTCCTGTCTATTTTTCACCTTTAGTTAGTAGGAGGTCTGTCAAGAAAAATTTGAACATATATATATTTAGTATCAAAAGGGGTTTTTGTGGATATTATAGTAATTTCAGTAGTTGAGATCATCAGTCAATTGAAGCTAGACCACTATAGAAAACCTGGAAGCACTGATACTAACCAGCATATGCTCACTAGTGACTGGCTTCAAGAGGTATTTCCTGGAGCTCTAGTGAGAAGTAATGACCAGTGAAGTTCAACCGGGTCTGTCGTGAGATAGAAACTCACTGAAGACAATGGTGTATGTGTCGCTCAGTTTCGTGGATTAGTTGAAGTTAGACATTAACACCATTGGATGTCAACCAGCTCAGTGGTCTAGAAGTTAAGCGTTAGCGCGCGAGAGCAATAGGTCCTGGATTCGAGTCTCGCGGGGCGGGATCGTGGGTGCGCACTTCTGAGGAGTCCCATGACAGGACTACAGGCCTTTTGGTGCTTCCAGGTTTTCCATGGTGGTCTAGCTTCAATTGACTCATGATCTCAACTATTGGAATATATATTTTCAACAATGGAAATTATAGAGTTTTAGTTCTGTGTCAAAATGCGATAGCTGGAGAAAATGTAATAAAACGTATTAATAAGAACGATAGAAAAATGAGAGAAATGAAAGTACTGTGTTTAATAAGTGTTGTACTAGGAAAAGTATCGAACTATTTTATACTATGTGAATGCTAATTGGTATCCTTGATAATTCAATTATTTTAGTAGAATGTACTCAGACAATGATTCAGTAGTATAAAATTTAAGATTTCCTCCATTAGTTGATTATCCGCTTAATCACTTCAATTGCTTGAATAATAAATCATTTTTTGATTATTTTAATAGCTTTTATTACTGATGAAAAAAAGATTATATTAAGAAAATGACGTGTTAAAGTCAAATAGACCTATCGAAATATTATTAAATAAACTATTTCCGTTTTCAAAGCAATGATCAGTTTTGTATAAATTAACTACTGTTAATTTGCTAAGTTATGTCTTCACTCATTCAGCACTGAAATGGGAGGTGTATATATATATTGAAAATTAATGACGAATTAGATCCAAATGGACCTGTTTTATTTTCTCGACTCTAAGGTGGGTCAGATTTTCACCCCAATTATGTTAACACTTAAGACTACAACTTAACAGATACTGGAAGGATTTAACTAAAATCTTTGACAAGTTCACTGATTCTCTAACACAATTCTAAGGAAAGTTAAAAGGATTTCTATTAGGCTAACGATGATGAAATAAGTGTGCCCTTTGATGTCATTGGTTTTCATTCCAGTACAACTGCTCAATAATATATGGCGAAATCAAATGGGTCAGCTTTGTGGGGCTCATAGCACATTTTTTAATAAACAGAAAAACGAAACTGCTGTTGAATTACTCATATAGTTGATGTTACAGTTCTTAAAAAAATTGAACCATAGATTTGTGTAAGTTTTGTAGATGAAATATTTGTTATTGTCAAAGGAAATGAAATGGAAAATACTCATGAGTCGATCAAAAATATATTCCATGACTAAATTCACAAGAAATAGAGAATTGAAGATGAGATCACGTTTTTAGATAACTTAACTAGCAGGACAAATACAAGAACATTGGAAACTCAAGCATAAAATAATCCCGGCCACTTAGATGAGATAATAAGTTGAAATATTATCAACAAATTAGCGCATAATAGAGTCTTTATAAATACCATGTAGAAGAGTCCAAACTCACTGCACCGCGAAAAAACTGAGAAAAATTAATTTCATATCTGCTTCTTATGAAACTGGTTGTTCAACAAAAAATGTCCAGTATATCGACATATCACTATAAAATCATCATAAAAAAGCGAAACTCGTGTCACTTTGCCACTTAATAAAATTCCAGAAACGAGGACTTGGATTTCCAAATGTTTCAGAATCTTCCAAGCAAATGAAATCATTTCATTTTATTCAGCGCTGACTGACAGACATAATAGCAAAATATATCCTAACATCATTTACAACTGAATTTATGTCAACCACTTGTAACAGTGTATTGAATAAATTTGACGCCTCCTTCACTGACGTGTGCATGAATACAAACAGGCTGTGAATGGTTTGACATGCACACACTTATATCAGTTCAAATAGACAAATACAACACAAATTTGATTTAAAATATATCAAAATCGAGAGTCTAAAAATTTCCTGAAATGTCGCATAATTTCTAGAAGCATACTGATCAGAAATATATATGTAAATCTGATTTATTTATTCAAGTGGAAAAATATTAACCAATTGCATATATATGGTCACACGATTCATATATAATTTGTATTTCATTTGCTGTTCGATCGGTAGTCAGTACAGTTCAAGTTATGTTACAATACTATCATCTTTTTCAGTATAAATATAAACAGATTAACAAAGATTTATTAGTCTTCAAATCCTTACTTTTGAAGTATAATAACCTTTTCGTTAGCTTTAGTTAAGGTCATCATCATAGCCGTAAGGTTGACTTTCTCAGTTTACTAGATTCAAGTCACCCAGTGTAATGTTATCGGTATACAATGGTTCAGCTAGACACTATGAAGGACAAGAATTCCTCATTATTAAGACAGTGATGAGATAAAAGAAAGAAACTCATATATCCTAACAATTCTCATTTTTAGCTTGTGTACTAGTGAAAAAGCACCTAAAACTAGAGGAATTAGACTAATAACGTTTTCTAAACTATTCATATCCTTACTTAACTAAAAGTAATGTCAAACGGTTGTCATAATATATCAAAATGTACAATAAGTAATAAAAGAACATGAAAAACATAAGCATATTTTAGCGTAAACAGCTATTAGAAAGATTTAAGTTCAATGTCAATAAAATTTAACTTTTTTTCCACCAGTTTTATTGTAAGCTAGATCTAGTAAAATTGAAAATCATAATGTCAGTGCCATAGTGATATCGATGTCATTGAATAAATCATCAAAAAGAGGAAAAAGTGCCATGTTGACAACTTTTAAAGTTTTATATTCGTATATTAGGGGTGAATGTGCATAAAATTCAATCTTTTCGTAAAATTCTTTAAGAATATTCATCAACTCAGTAACAATCATTGATACAGTGTGTGTATTGTAGCTAGTTTATTGAGGATATTGAAACAATTTATTTCAAGTACTTTGGGTATTTATTTTCTTAAATGTCATCAGTACATCATGAGTTGGCAAGTTATGGGACCGATTCTTAAATTCATTGCCAGTTGGACTGATATACTGTGCAAAATGAAAAATTATGGTCAAGATATATCAGATTAGTATAATCTGTATTTCTTCAAATTATGTAACAAAACTCGAAACCAGTAGCTTAGCAATGTCCATTATTTATCCTCCACTTTTAGTGTTCATTTCGGAATATTTTTATTTTTCGATTACATTCCTGACGTCAGTGTTCCCAAAAACATTAATGTAATCACCTCTATTTATCTCATGTGTTGGTATGCTGTGCGATGATTAAACCAAGGCATATGTAATTTATTTCCGTCTACCTATCTATCTATTGATCTATCAATCTAATAATTTGTTCTCATTTTGAAGTAATAATTCTGCTAATTTTCAAAACGTTTAAGAATAATTATCCAGAGTTCAAGTTTAAAGTAGACCCCTATGTTGTTTGCTTTAATGACAATGATTGCTTTGCAAGTAAATCATCCAGCTCAAAGAGTGGAATACTAACAAAAGCATTTGTTAAAAATCTTTTCTATTAATTCATAGTACATATACATTTATATGACTATTCTTAATTGTCGTTACATATTACTGAATGTCAGTAGATCTTATTACGTATATCATATAAATTAATGTGAAGAGAAAACAATACTTAGTAACTCAATCTCCTTTAAACAAATGTCTACTGAGTTTAATTGTTGAATTGTTTTTCTTTTTAACATACTAACCTGGTGGACATATCCAAATTAGTTATCTTCATATACATTTCGTTTTATTTATAGTCTAATAACTTATTTTACAATAGGCTAGAATGTCAGCAATAATCACATGCCCTTCAGTACAAACATACTGGTTTATTGAGTAGTTTGAAATAATGTTTTTTTTTTCATTTTTGCTATACTTTTAGTGTTCGATAGGCATATAAGATTACTATAAGCAGAAATGGATAGTGGTCATCAATGGAATCCAAGATTATTGTTCTTTTATTTTATTATGAAGTATGTATTAATTTTTTTTTTGGGTGGGGGTGTTTCGATGGATACATTATGTGTTTTAATTGTAAGTAACTATCAATGACTTGTAAAACATGAGTAGTTGGGTAGAATATCATTTTGAATTTCCTAATAATAACTTGGTAAGCTAAATTTTGATATCCATAGTAAAATGAACTAATTGAATAAAAACGTTTAGAACCCTCTCAAGAGTTATAACATCGTATGAGGTTCTTTGTATTATTGAATGAATATTCTAAAGAAGATGAAAAGATAAACGTTTGACTAATAACATTTTTTGAATGACCTCAACTAAGGAAAAAAAATTGATTTCAGTGAACTTCTATTTATGAGTATATATATCATAACAAAGTAATATTTAGATCATTTTAAACCAATTTACTGATATTATGATTGTACTCTTAGGCTTATGAATATACATTAAAAACAATTACCCCTAAATACAAACAAACATAAATGCTTTTCTTAATGTAATTTCATTTTATAACCATCTTACTCACTAAAATAAATCTCTTTTGGTATATTGATTAAAAAAGAATTGTTCTATCAAAACAAAAATGATGTGTAAAATCAATGTTTAAATATTTTGATAAGTAAATACAAAATATATAGAAATGTGTCTTTCAAAATATATTTTAGTTTTATACTTGAATTCATGAGTCAATTGAAACTAGCCGACTATGAGAAACCTGAAAGAACTAGACAGACATTTAGGTCATCGTATGGGACTCATCAGGAGTGTATATTCACGATCACGCTTTCTGAGATTCGAACTTAGGACCTATCGGTCTCGTACACGAACGATTAAGCATAATAAGATGAAACGACCGTCCAGTGCTGCCAGGTTTTTCATGGTTGTCTAGCTTCGATTGACTAATGAATTCAACTTTAGAATTACTAAAATCTCCACATAACTAACTTCTGATAATATTCTAGTTTTATTTGATTTTTACTATTGCATCAATTCATTTCGAGACAATTTTTTTTCTAAAATGAACTTATCTTCACAAATTATCTAATTAAATAACATTGCAATAGGTTTGAATTTACTAGTGTAACATTTTGTTTTAATCCACATAAATATGAAGAAATACTAATAATATTTGATTTGAGGTTAGTATTGGAAACTAAAACACTCATTTCGTCCTATTAAGGACTTTATACCTGTGCAGTGTCGGTTACTATGTTAAGCACGTATAAGTTATTCGAGCATCGGGATACCTTTAACTTGATAAGAAAATTTTTGTTCTATATTGTTTTGCTTTTTATCTAAACACTACTTTCAAAGTCCTATATTGTTGCACGATTAAACAATACTGCCTATGATCAAAAGGTATAACACGAAACAGGATGAACGTTTTATGAAAAATTATATGAAGTTTCTACTCATTATCAAAGCATTTTTAATTGAAACATTTATTTCATAACCTTAATGATACTATTCACATTTCAATACAATAGAATTAGTAATAAACCCAAATAATAAACTAAATCCCAAAATGAGGTTAATTGGCATTCACATAATTTTCTTGTCGATTAGAGTTAAATCTTTTTCTTTTTTAATTGTAGCCTGATTATTAACCTAGATTTTATCTTAATGACCTTAGTTGTTGGATGAATAAATAGTATTTAGTGTAAAGAGCTTATTGCTCTAAATACTGTTTTATTAAATGAGAAAAAATCACATGTGAAGAACATGGATCTACGCTAAAACTAAAGGATTTTTAAAATTTGAAGTTTTAATTCGGTCAACACTTATTTATAGAGTTAATATTAGCAGCAACAAAAAAACATTATAAAATAAACTTAATGTTTAGTAGATTTATGTTACACTTAAATCAAGACTAATGTACGATTGAAAATTATTCTCAATTTTTCAAGTGTATATAACTAAGCTTTCATGTAAATCATCATCATGGTAAAATAATCATTGATTTCGAATTAGATAGTAACCATAATACCTGTTAAATATTTCATAAATCATCCTTCGCATTTCACATAAATAGAAGAATAGCTTAGTCACAATTGATTGATCACTGGGTGGTGATCAATGTCATGCTTGTCTAGTCTTTATTAGTGCAGATCGAATGCTATCGATCATGTTGCAATGTGGTCACCAGTCTAGGTGACTCGACACTGCGGGCACTATATATTGAGATTTAGATGGTGGTTGGAGGTAGTCAACAGGAAACCCTGCACTAATAAGGACTAGACAAGCATGACATTGATCACCACCCAGTGATCAATCAATTGTGATTACATCTCAGTCCTACAGGAGGTCAGTCGCGGTTCGGATAGCTCAGTGGTAACGTCTCTGACTGTGAAGCTGGGTGACACGAGATCGAATCGGCCAGGGAGCATCAGTTCCCTCAAGATTACAGGCACACCTTGCTGACGAGTGCCAAGTAGCACGAAACCCGGGTCCAGGGTTTCCTGTTGACTACCTCCAACCACCATCTAAATCAGAATAGCTTAGTTTATTACATGGATTTTATGCAAGTCATTATATTACTGTTTAATCCTCAGCTCTTGAAACTGAATTAGGATTACAGTTATCATTTTACATTTAGATACTATGTTATAGAATAAAGTAGATTTGGGTGAAAATTAATAATGAAATACTAACTGGTTAAAATATAATTGGTAAACTGGTCTTACGATTAAGTACAGCAGAGTACCTGAAAAATTGCTATGAATGAACATTATACAACTAGTGTAGCAATAATGATAATAATAATAATAATAATAATTCAGTTTGCAAGTAATTAAGTTTAGAAATGTGACTTTTCATCCTTGATGAGATTAGATTAACTTTTTACCAGTGAGACCATTAAACAATGTTTGTCTCTGAAAAGGGGAGATAACTGACATTATAGTACACGAAAATAAAATTCCTCATCAATTTATGTTTGTATTGATTGTTATGAGGTGTTTGGTCACGTTTTATCTTTCAAGGCTATCGAAAATATAACGTTTTATTTTTGATTAAAAATTCATTGATTCAAACGAAACCACACATATTCTTTTCACACAAAAGGTGACAGGAAATAAGTGACAATGGTTTGGATTTTAAGGTCAATTAAACGAATCCAGAACTGAGTACAAAACATGTCAGCTGTAGGAGAACCAAACAAAAATGAACCTAAAATTGAACTGCTGAAAAGACTAGATTGAGGATTTGACAATGATGGACTCGCTCCAGAAATAATGTTATTCTGGGTACTTGAATTAGGTGAGCGAAATAAAGTAGAGGTAGCTTGATTTGCAAAAGCTGTATTACTAAATGCTTTGCCAAAAGCACTTTGTGCAGAATTTTGAGGTGTTGAATTTCCACCAAGACTTCAGCTTGACACAGAGAATAAATTATTTGTAGGTTGTGTATCGGATCCCATAGGTGAGCCTAAGAGGCCAGCACCCCAATTAGCTGAATTAGATGTAATCTGTTGAGAATTGACGGTCGCCGCTTCCGCAAAAAGACCACCGAAAACTGAAGAGACGGATTTAGTCAGTGTTTTATTGAAAGCCTCACTTTTCGAAATAGGAATTCCAGTGAGACAAATCACAGTATTCGCATGTGAAACGGTGGTTACATATTCCGTATTAATCGAAGAAAGACAACTGATTTGCATTGCCAAACAAAAAGATATTTGTACCAGTGCTGCAGGTTGATGAAACAACAGTAGTGGCTGTAACCAAATTTGGTGCACCGAATAATGGTCTACTGTTGAATGTAACATTGGACTTTGTTGTAGTATTTGAATTTGTAATTATTGTACTTGTAGTGTTCAATGGTATACCAGTGTAAAGAGAACTTAATGAAGAACTTATCGCAGTATTGGTAGTGACAGTACTGATAACTTGACTTTGTCCAGACCCAAACATTATACCTGAACTACCACATACTGGAGCTAGTAAAAGTGAGGATAGTCCAGGTGATTTAGAAGAAACAGTAGTAGTTTGAGGCAAGTTAACTGAAGAGATGTTTGGAACAAGATTTTCTTTCTAAATTTCATCTGTTTCTTTACATGGTGAAGCATTATTGAAATCATTCGATGGATTGGTGACAATAGGTTTAGGAATAACTAAAGGATTGAACAATGAACTGATAGTAGGAATAACTGGATTAGAATTGATGAAACTTGTTTCATTGATTGTTGTGACAGATGTTATAATAGAATTATTAGTCGTAGTGATAGTAGGTTCAGTATTTTGAAAAACTGGATTAGTGACTTTAGAACTGTTTAGGTCGAATAGTGCAGACGATTGAGCTATAGAAGCACCGCCACTAGATGTACTCACGATCAGCAATTATGATGGTGTTTGCGGTTTAAATAAAGTAGATTTTACGAATAGATTACCACTATCATTGGCAGTTAAAGATACAGTGAAAGCTGACGTGATATTTGGTTGAGTGAATAAGGGCTATTGAATTGGGTTCATCCCTAGTGAGAAAGATTGTTGGAACGTAGTAGTGTTTGGATAATCTTCTTTGACATTTGAAACTGATGTAGAATTTACTAATGATGATACAGTTGAACTGATAGCAATCTGATTTCTTGTCAAATTAAAAGCTATATTTGATGGTTTACTACTAATGATAGAAGTAGGATTATTAGAAGAAAGAGGTGTAGATAATGATGATGGAACAGCTTCATTTTTATTGACAACTTTCACACTTTTCTCAGTCGATGGCTTAGAAGGGGTTTCGGGAACAATGGAGACTTCTGTGTTAGGGGCAATTTCTGCTGAGACAACAAGTAACTGTTCTAATTTGGAATTCTTCATATTTCCAGGAGACGAGGTAGTTTTCATCTTTGAAAGATTTAATGTTGCTGACTACACATCGGAAAATGATTGGCTTTGGTCTTTGACAGTTTCACCTTCGGGTAAAATGGATGGATTAAGTTCTGACGGATAAATAACAGGTAATTTTTGATTAGAAAATAGACGTAATAAAGCTTGATCTCGTTCAATTTGCATAGTTCGGAGATTAAGACTGGAAAAGAAGAGGAGCTTTGTATTTTCCTTCGACGTTGCCGTGCCTACCGTCATGTCGATAAAGCCTGGAAAGAACAGGCCGTCGGTGAAGTCAAAGTTCTTGTACAACCTTGTACTATGCCTACAGATGCTGCAAACTTTTAACCACGTGATGAGGTTTCATATTGTTTTCACATTATTTCTTTATTATCCTTGTCTCCTCTTACCGTTCATTTCTAGTCTAGCTGACCTTTAATTTTATATATCGTGGATGCGCACTGCTGAGGAGTCCCACACTAGGACGAAACGGCCGTCCATTGCTTCCAGATTCTCCATGGTGGTCTAGCTTCAATTGACTGGTGATTTCAACCTGTGGAAGTTATATATAAATGTTCTTAACACGTTTATGTATGAGATTGTTTGAAATGTATTGCGCTAATATATCATATAGTTCTGATAATCGTCTTCTTATTACACTATCGAAATTTATCAAGGGGACTAATTGCTTTAAATCCTAAATTCACACGCTTTAAACGATGCACTTTGCCCTTAACCTGGCCATTTTTCGGAAGGGAATTTATCGAAAAGAATATTCTTCGTTCAAATATTAGTCTTTTAACATGAGTCGGTTAAATGTGAATCATGTGAAAAGTTCACGATGTGAATATAAATGATTGAACGAATTGTGTGTATGTATGTGTTAGATTGAATTATTAGTAGTTGGTATTAGATGTTAATTTTGTTTTTATATGAAGGAAAAATAAAAGTGCAAGTTAAAGGTTGAAAAATTGTTTCTGAATCATCGATGTGTATGTAAAGTGAGAATCATCGAATACATAATTGTATTGCTAAAATAACCCACACTAATTTCAGTCAGGATAACGATGTATGTGAAATCAACAGGTTAGATAGTAAAAGGGTCCAATTACATGTTAACGAATACTTGTCAAGTAGTTGCTAGTTGAATACCATCCTTCTGTTCAGGCTGATCTTATTCGCCCATATATACAGCGCTTCGCTGTCAATCATTCTTTATGTGTGTCAAAACGTTTCTGAAGTATATTGGTCCATTCAAAATTGATGTTGTGTCCTGATTCCAATGCATGTAACGCTATAACCGACTTATTCTCAAGATTCTTTAGATCAAACGAGAATTTAGGAACATTTTTCGAACACTGTTTCTGTTCCTTCAACCTCACATTCGATTGTCTTGAAGTTTCTCCCACATAAACTGCATTACAATGATGACAGTTGATATCATAGACAATATTCTATTGTTCTTCCTTTTAAAATCCATCCTTAACCTTGACTAATGCCGACCTTATGGTGTCACAAGCCCAAAAATACACTCTTATATCATAGTTGTTTAGAAGCCTCTTAATTTATTCCGATGTCTAACTACGGTATGAGATGACCATGGTAGACTTCCAATCTTTCGATATACATTCTAGTTTAGTTTTTCTTCCACTTCTAATAATAATAATAATAGTCATTTTAATGACTATTTCTTCTAAGAATTCGGTAAACCATATCCTTACTACATGTTCGGTTTTGAATCTACATCATCTCTGAAATAATATAAACACAAATGGGGCATATATAAATACAGGATTTAAGTTTAATGAAAAGTCTACAAAGTTTGGACGAAATCAAAGATGAAATTAAGTCTTGCACATTTTGTTTTAGTTGGGGTATTAAGTACTTTGAAATTTTTGTCTGACTGAAGCAATAATTATTGGTAAAATATACTTAATTCTCACAATGCATATTTTTTTCATTTCAAGATCTCTACAATCTACTAAACAACATATGTGTGACACTAATGTCTTTAGGAAAAAAGACATGAAAGTAACACCTACAGTTGTTTATTTACGTTAATGGCCTTTTTAAATTTGGATTGTTTTGATGTCATATTTGAAGGTCAAACTATTTTCAATAGGTTTTTATTTTGCATTTAAATAAAAAAACTAACCATAAAAACAAAAATCAGTTTGGTAAATAACAGACACAGTAACAAACACAAAAGTTGTTTACATATTGGTATGAAATTGAATGAAAATCAAACTCAGATTACCAAATGTATAATCAATACTTGTGTCATATGTATTGAGATAAAACATTAAAATATTAGGAAAGAAATCTGGGAAAGTGTATGATTTTGATGTACTTGTTCAATAGTACAACAAATTGTCTATTTCAAACATTCATATTTTCTGAATTTTATTAGGCCTCAAAACGAATATGAAAGTAAAGCCAAATCCAAGACTTTTCTAAGGGCGACCAAATTTGTACGCATTGTAAGTAGAGGTGGATGTTGGTGAGTAATGAAACCGAGTATTCGTGTTCCGTCTTATTCAAAAGTTATTAGCTAAATATATTTGCTGAAAGAGACTGATCGAGTGAAGTCTTAAACATTGATGAGAAAATCCAAACAACCAACATGTTTTAGCATTACAGATAGTTGCTTTGGAGAACTTTTTCAGATTTCATATTAGCCACATCTGAATAATCGCCATGACAATAAGGAAGATGTGTAAGTGAACTTTAATGGTTACTTCGAATCGGTCATATTTATGCACTTCTTTTCACTTAAGAATTTGATCTTCTAAACAAAATTACTCATTTTAGTGAAGTTTCTCAAGTTCAACTCTATTCTGGATAAAGTTACACGTTTTTCAATCTTAAAATTGAGTGTTTAAAAATTTGTTAAAAAGAATTTCACGTACGTGACTAATTTGACACTTATTTTTATTTCAGTAGTTGGAATCATGAGTGAATTGAAGCTAGACCACCATGGAAAATCTGGAAGCACTGGATGGCCGTTTCGTCCTAGTTTGGGACTTCTCAGCAGGTGGAGTTGGATATTAACACCGTTCGATGCTAGCTCAGTGGTCTAATGTTTAAGCGCTCAAATCTCGCTTGGTGGGGGCGGGATCGTGGATGCGCACTACTGAAGAGTCCCATACTAGGACGAAACGGCCGTCCATTGCTTCCAGGTTTTCCATGGTGGTCTAGCTTCAATTAACCCATGATTTCACTTATTGAACTTACCAAAATCTCCACAAAGCCCCTTCTGATACTTATTTTATAATTCATTTTCTTTAATAAAAACTAACAGTCTGAATATTTTATCCTGACAGTTCATGTAAACATTCGAGTATCTAAATCCGATATATTAATGAACTGTTTCAAGATGAAAACTTCCTAGAAAAGGTTGTTAATCCCATTTTCTCAAATAATTAAGTTAATTTTTATAAGATTCAAATGTTAAACAATTTGAAAATGTTTATTCTAAGGTTTACTTTGAAGCAGAACTTCAATTGTTCTGAGTATAATTCCAATCAGTGTAAATAGTATATTTTGTTTTTGAAAAAGAATTTTAAAAACCAGTTATTTTTAATAAAAAATAATTGAAATTGTACTATCCATTTATGCTTTATTATATTGTTTAAAGAATAGGCTACAGTATGGAAATGATATTTAGGTAAGTGTATCTTTGTTTAACCTTCTTTGGTTATCTTACTAAAGTACATAATTTTTTTCAATAATAAAACTCGAACATATTTTATTTATCAGGATTAAATGATCTAATAAGTAGTTCATTCAAAATAATTTGATAGTTGAATTCATTAGTCAGTTGAAGCTAGATCACCATGTAAAATTTGAAAGCACTGAACGGCCGTTTCGTTCTAATTTGGTTAAACGTTCGCGCTTGGTTCGAATCCCGCGAGGCGGGATCATGGATGCGTACAGGTGAGGAGTTCCATACTAGAACGAAGCGGCCATCTAATGCTTCCAGGTTTTCAATGGTCGTCTAGCTTCAATTGATTCATCGATCCAACTATTAAATTACTATAGTATCCACAATAACCCTTCTCTGATTATAATCATTCAAAATAGACCTGTCGTGGTATTGAAATAAAATTAATAACTACTGCTTTATCTAATTTACATTACAATTTTGTTTTTTTTTAATAAATTTATTTATTTAATATTTAAATATGGTGATGTTTGTTTAGAAGGCGTTTAAATGGGAAGGAATAATGGTCATCAAAGTAATTTTGGAGACGGATCAATATAATTAGTTGAATAAAGAACGATCAATCTGCTTGTATTTCAATATGATTTTATAGAAATTTAATACACTTAGCATTTGAATAAAAATATTTAAGTTGCTGAAATTATTGAGTCAAATTCGCTGTTTTATATAACTAAATCCATAGTTTATTATTATTATTAGTGGCTTTATTCGATATTTTATTTTTGGTACAACAGAATTCTCAGCACAAAGTATTTCAACAAGTTTCCGTTTCTTATTTATTGGTCGATCCTGACGATAAATATTGAATGGTCGCCAGTTGAATGTTAGCAGTTCAGGAATTAACATCTGAATAATGTATATTCTTTTCGATGCATATCGTTAGCAACCATGATGTCTCTGGGTTCTTTTGTATTTTGTACGGTGAAATGTCATAAACTTTACACAAACGCATGTGAATAGGTTATGAGACTAATAGGCACAATAATGTGTTAAAACAAACAAGAAAACAGATAACTTGTTGAAATATCCAAATGGTGGGAACAGGTAGCCCAGATATTCAAACAGGCCGCCTTATACTTATCTAGAAAATCTTTTCATTCTACTCATCACAGTATGATATCAATATATTTATTTGTAATTGAAAGTTAGTAAATACTCAAAAACTGTTTTGTCCTAGTTTAGGAAATCTATTGTAGTGTACTTCCATAACCTTGTATTTGATCAAGAGAATGAAAAAACTTTAGATTTAATGGTAAGCAATTGTTTTATCGAATTCAACAATTTATTCAATTTAGTAGACTTTACAAATAAATATGACATATTAAAGCCTAAATGTTTTAACTCTATAAGATAAAGGTTAATGTATTTTAGACTAATTATATCCAAAGTTGTCCGATGCATCAATTTACAACTTAAATAGTTGACCTAGATTTGAAAAAAAAAACGATTTGTTTCATTTCTAAGGTGAAGTGAATAAATATGTTTTTGATTCAATGTTGCTTATTAAAAGAAAATGGGATTGCTTTTTTTCTAATTAGGTTAATATTATATTATACTAGAGAAAATAATTGTGATATTCTTTAATGATATAATCAAAGAGATAATGAAAGGGTAATTATGAAATGAATAAATGTCAGAATTATTTATTTTATTCAATAATTCTCTTAAATGATTTATTAATTCAATCGATAGATTTGTTATGTTCGTCAAGCTTCAATGCTACTACTAATTCGTCTTACTCAGAACGGAACGAAGAATTAAGCAACCAGAGACTCGATAGGCTATACTGGTCCATTATCCCCAACTCAGCTAACTCGATCCAGAAGTCTTGGTAAGATGTAGAAAGTGTATTCTACAGGCAACCAGAAGATACCAGGTCAATCAGGCACACAAATCAAGCGTATTTATACAAATATATATAATCGATATTGCCATAGAAGTTTTTAAACATTTAATCGATAAGTTCGTCAATCGACTATGTGCGTGGGTGGTAAGAAATGCCTAAGCATACATCTTTATACAAGCTCCACAAAGATAAAATTACAAAATATGAGTTATGAGGATCTAACGTCTCCAACAAGATTGCTCTTAATATAACTCAGTTGTTTGATGTTATCCAATGTGAAATGGACAGTCTTCAGTACAATTAGCAAACATTACTCTGATTTTATACTACACTGTACAAGTAAAATGAAAGCACAATAAATATTCCGTGTTGTTCCTTATTCAACAATCAATGGCCCAAGTAATATTAACTTTGTTTGGACTGTTAAAAATACTGAAGAAGGTAACTGACTAATTTTTTCACAAGATAATTTATTATAAAATCCCATAATTACGTTCGTTGTCTAATTAAATCAGTGTGATTAAGTAATTCGAAGGTAGAGTTATTGCTGACCGACAGAAGCTTGTTCTCTTTCGTTTCCAGACTTATACTAAAATATCGTCTTATTGTCTAAATATTAACCATTTAAACGCAAGAAGACTCTGATTGGTCAATGATGACATTAAATGATGGATACGTTTACGACTGAGCTCTAAAAAGGTAGACTACTGAAATCTGACTCGGTTTGTGAGGTTCATATAAAATTCATTTTTAATAGATCCTAATGATTATTGAATTATAAAGTGTAGAAAACCCTGACTAAATAGTTTTCCAATACAATTGATTTCAGTGATCTTTCGATTAGTATTCCTTTAAAATAAGGAATATCTTATATTTATGTTTCAGCATATCCTCTGTAGTAATTCGTTAACTTACAGTAAAAAGCATTAATTTTGCTTTCAATTTTATAAACTAAGTTATACAACGTTTGCATCAGTTGGTCAAAAATATTTATATGGATTTTCTTTGAGTATTATTTTGAAGTGAAGATTGTTTATAAAACATATGGGACTATACTGTTAAGATAAGGTTTTTGAACTTTTAAACTATCTATAAGTATGAATATATATGCTGTCAGCCAAGCTGCATAGATAATCTGGCATACGTAATCTAAGAAATTATTTTTATTTACATAAATCATAATAATCACTTAACAGGCAATAAAACACAATTCAAATAAAAGGAGAAAATGTCTAGCCCGTTTACAGATTTTGTAAATTCATCATCTTTAAACAGAATATGTAACAATTTGTTGCAAAATAAGGAATTAATAAGAAACCTATGAGCGTCGACGATATGAAAAGGTCTTGGATTCGAATCTCACGAGGTAAGGTCGTGGATGCGCACTATTGAGGTGTCCCACACTAGAATGTAATGGTCGTCTAGTGCTTCCAGGTGGTTTAGCTTCAATTGACTCATGATCTCACTTATTAAGATATGAAAATTGTTGAACTGATAACAAATTAAGAGCCCTAATATAGCTTCTCGAATACATGAAATACATTTAAAGAATTTATTTTATCATATTACATAGTTAATTTCTTTTATGATCACCACTTTGTTTAGTTTCCATTAGATGATTTCAATTTGGATCGGATCTTAAGTATGAATAACGGTTTATTTACATTATCAGAAGGGGTTTTGTGGAGATTTTAGTAATTTCAATAGCTGAAATCATGAGTCAATTGAAGCTAGACCAACATGGAAAACCTGGAAGCACTGGATGACCGTTTCGTATTATTGTGGGGCTCCTCAGTAGTGCGCATACACGATCCCGCACTCCGTGAGATTCAAACCCAGGACCTCTCGCTCTCGCGCACTAACGCCTAACCTCTAGACCACTGAGCTGGTCGACATCCAATGGTGTTAATGTCTAACTTCAACTAATCCACAAAATTGCGCCACCTTACATCATTGTCTTCAGTGAATTGATATCTCACAACAGACCTGGTTGAACCCCACTGGTAACAGCTTCTCACTAGAACTCCAGGAATATCTCTTGAAGTCAGTCACTAGTGAGCAGATGATTATTATCAGAACGGGTTTTGTGGCGATCTTAGAAATTTCACTGATTTCACTGCATCCAGGTTTTCCATGGTGGTCTAGCTTCAATTGACTCATGATTTCAATCAATGAAATTTATTTACATTAATTTATGTTTTTGAGACAATGGTCAAATAATATAAAATCATCTTTTTTGTAAAACAAAAGCTGAGTTAAATACATTTTTACTAGATATGAAATAATATCTATTGTGAATCAATGTCGAATACATGAAAACTTTGTAAAACTACAGTAAAAGATCACATACATAATCGTTCGAATCATTGAATTTTTGTGTTAGGACAGTAATCTAATATTTGTACTTCTAAATAATTCTTCGAATTATGTAACTGTTTTGGACGATAATCATTATCCCAAAAAAATATAGATAAATTTACACAAAAATTCACATGGAAGGTGTTACATAAAATATTTTTTTCGGGAAAAAATTGACAGAACACTCTTACGTTTCGAAGAAATGTTCACCATCGGAATGATAGTCCAAGAGTGAAATCTTTGTGATGATTCTTTATAAGTTATATTTTGAATGATAAATCATACTTTATTGATGTACTATTTGAATATTAACGTGTATATTTGAACATTAAAAAGTTTAAATATAAGGTACCTCTCCAAAATTCTGTCAATTTCAAGTATTTTTTATGTATAAATATAATATCAAATCAATTAGTTTCTATAGGGAATTTGTTATACACCTCAGTTAATGATAGTTTAATAATATTTAGCTTTTTTCATTGTTTTTATTCTTATGCAATGTAGACCATTAACGAACTCTTTTCATTTCCATTTTGTTTTAGTTAACATGAAGATAAATGTAAGTTTAAAAGAGTTTAATTAATTCATCACAATTGATTGATCACTGGGTGGTGATCAATGTCATGCTTGTCTAGTCCTTATTAGTGCAGATCGAATGCTATCGATCATGTTGCAATGTGGCCACCAGTCTAGGTGGCTCAACACTGCGGGCACTATATATTGAGATTTAGATGGTGGTTGGAGGTAGTCGACAGGAAACCCTGGACCCAGGGAGCACCAGTTCCCTCAATATTACAGGTACACCTTGCTGACGAGTGCCAAGTAGCACGAAACCCGGGTCCAGGGTTTTCTGTTGACTACCTCCAACCACCATCTAAATCTTAATTGTCATGTTTTATGCTGGTACATTTTAACTAGACAACAAATACTTAACTCAAATAATTTAACATAGAAATATACGATCTAAATTTCTAAAAATTCTGATATGTCCGCAACGCTTAATACTTGTACTTGAAATAGGGAACCCACTACAATTCCCGTGATAGTAATTAGGAATACCAAAGACTAGTACAAGTGAAGGATTATTCCCTCAAACATCTATGATTGTAGGCGAAAACACGCACATACTCATTTATATACCGGTATGCAAACCAATTTGGTTATTAATTGTAAAAAAATAAAGTCACAAAAATGCTCAGAACTATAACAGAATAACATGCGGCATATTATACTGAATAAAACTGCATTCGAGTCCGGAGTGAACATCAACTCTGGGATGCAGGTATATCCAACTGACGAGTCCTAAATTGGATGAAACGCAAGTTTCGGATTCCAGTGCTAGCCACTATCCGTTCTTCCTTATAATGCTTGTAAATTAAGGCAATGTCGAGGCAATACACATAGTATGCACATATGCCAATAAGAGATTGTTCAATTGCAGTCCTAAATATCAATGGAAAGATTCAAGTAAAACAATACCAAGTGAATGAAATCAATTTTGTCTAGTTAATAATTACACTAAAAATGGAAGGAAAAATTATTCTTATCAGTTATCATTCTGAATTAAAAAGGAAAATAACATTTTGCAACAACTAAATTGAATTAAGAAAAAAACGTAATATCACCAATTTATCCTGTTATGTCAAATTTTTTCTTAAACAATTGGCTATAAATTAAATTTAAGCCTGAATAGGTCTACCAATCAATATTTAGATAATGACAAGTGGTTAATACTCAAATAGTTGATCTGTCAATCAAATAACACAAACCATTTCAACATGTAACATTTCATAACTTCTTGTTGTAAATAATCAACCTTGTGAATATATATTTAGCTATAGCTATAATCAGAAATTATGATCCATCCTCTTGTTAATAATTATTTATTTACTTGAACACATAAATACTGGTCCAGAGGGCCACCCAATACATATGCGCCACGCATGTCATTTGATTTTTGTGTGGGCTGTGATACTCCAAGGGTACCCAGACCAAAACAGGTAGTCTTCTTAGGGAGCCACACTCGGAGCCTTCGACCTAAAGGTCTGATCCACAAGGCAATGGGACAACATCCGGAGATGCAGTTCCACGGTAGCCGGTGACCAATAATTGGTTCATACGCCATTTGTTCCTTCAGGATACTGGAGCCCATGTACATCATTGTTTTAGAGTCAGGGTTTTCCAACTCCCCTAAGTAAACTCTCCGTGTCCACCGGCCCGGTTAAAACACCGGACATTCGCTTTTCGTCCTGTTGATTATGTAAAAAACACCGTCGACACGAGAAGGCAGTGAGTAGGACTTCCCTGACAGAGGCTGTATACGCGTAGCCATATGAAAGCATTTCGAGAGGGAGAACGGACTCTCCCCCACCCTCAGCCATAGCAGGGGATTTGGGGACAGCTTGAGGACTATTATTTATATGGAAATTAGTTCGAACTTCTTTAAGTGATAATAAAATCCCAAACATTAAACATACAAATGTATTAGAAATGTATAGTTCTACTTACGAAATATTATTTTCATAATTCTTCAGTTTATTTTTAGTGAAAGCAACACATCACGATGATTAGTTCTTATTATTACCAAAATACCATCAAGCAAATTCATTACAGGTGTTCCGCTATCTCTAACCTCAAATTTCACTATGATTAGCTGTAAAATGTTTTTCTTCTCATTCTTATTCAGAAATAAGTAAGCATTCTCTGTGAGCTTGAATTTTGAAGTTGGATTTTAAACATTATGGAAACCACGAAATGACAAAGAAGAAAAACAATAAAAGCTTAAAAAAAATACAGTTGCATTAGCAGACTAAACAACTGTCCATTTTTCTTTACATTATCAAGATGAAATATGTTGAGAGTGAAATTTAATTGTAACTTTTGAAGAATTTAAAATCTTGAAAAATTCAGTAGACCATAATTTCTTTGGTGATTTTCAGTTCTACATTTTATTTCGAATTGTATTAAAGAAAAATACAGGAAACATTCAGCGGAAACATAACAATGAAGAAAACCAGTTGTTTATTATGAAAAGAAAAGAAAAATGGGGAAACAATTGATAACTTTCAAATAACATTGAACAACATTCAAATGTTGTAGTAGTCATTTCTCGATCAATATTGAAGGTATTTGCATAGTTAAGAAAATCATTTTATGAGTCTTATCAATCTAACAACAACAACGATAATAACAACAACAAAAAAAAGTGAATTCTTTGGATGAACATATGTGCATAGTTACATTAATTGTTACGTAAATACTTTTATAATTATGTATTTCTACTTTATTCAGGATAACTATCGAAAATAACTAGAATATTTATTCAGTTGCCATCTGGCGATTCTTTTAAATGGTATTCACTATATTTTCAAGTCAATAATTCCAACTTTTATCACTATATGTATATAAATTATATAGAAAAATAAAATGTTATTTCTACTCTCGAATATACAATAACGAGCGTAATACTAAAAGAGGTTATGATGATAAAACATACTAAAGAATATTATTACTCATACTGTATCAATAAAAGGTCTGATCACATAAACTACTCTGATAATTGACCGTTCATATATTTAAGTTGACTTTCAAACGAGGTTGTGTTGTACACAATAGATGTGGGCCCTGATAAGTTGTTTGATATTCTGTAGTGTTTAGAAATTTTACGATGGAGTTTATTCTGTAATGAAAATAATCTCCAGGTTAAACCAATCTCTAGCACTTATCTGTTTGAATATATTTATTTACGTAACTATTTCTTGATCTTTAAAATGTTGAATGGGTTTACTATGCGCAAATGACACTTAAACAACTATGTTAAGATAAGAATGAATGAACGCTTATTACAGTGAGTCGTTAAATTGAACAAAATGCATCTCAATTGGTTTACTGAAATGAAAATGTACTTTGATTTAGTTGGTAAAATATAATCACAAGTAAGTGTACATATGAATTTCTCATCAGGTAAATAAAACTAAATATGCTTGTAAGTACTTAATTATTCAACTACCATTTAATCTCGCGTTTATTCAACTGGTATTGTGGTTTGCACTACTGATCTTGATAGATATAATTAGTATGTATCATCAATCGAAAGTGAAATGCCTAACAGCAGAAGGTTAAGAAGATCGAAGAGAAGAGAATGATAACAGAAAATGATTGAGGTGGAAACGAAGAAGCAATCAAGTCTAAGTCGATTGATTGACATGTTACAAATGAAGTATTTACTGTACTGTTCACAGATTTTACTAAGATATTCTGTAATTAAGTAATATGTTGTTGCTCTAAGTGGTGTTTAGTTTATTAGTAGAAAAGTGAAAATAGAAAAATAATAGAGTTTATGATTAGATTTACCTCATATAAATAACATTGAAATTTAAGCCTAAATGATTCATAGCATGAAATAATAAGTGAATGACCTATTTCTGTATAGAGAATAAACAAGTCGATTTAAATTGAATAAGATTTAATGACTGTTTTAGCAATATGATAATATATATTGATGATATACATAGTCTAACTTATCTATACAACTTAAATATGATATGTGAATATTCGTCAAGATGAGAACGAATAGTTTGACAGAAATTGGGCGCCGAGTAAAGAGAAGTCGTTATATGTGAAAATTATATTTGAAATAATCTTAGTGATTGAAATTTAAATAATTCCAACGTTTCGTCCAGCTAACTTGTCTGAACTTCTTTGATGATTTTGATTTTGATTATTACCCTTAAGAAGTCCAGACAAGTTAGCTGGACGAAACGTTGGAATTATTTAAATTTCAATCGCTAAGATTATTTCAAATATGATTTTCACATATAATGACTTTCAATATGATAATCTAAAAAATAAAACATTTCTTCAAATTTGATCTTATCGTTACTTAATGTTTTATACGTTATCCAACTTACAAATCACATAGAAGAATAACCACTTTGTTTATTTGTATATATCTAATGACGTGATGTTTAAGAACTAATTTGTTTACTGTTACACATACACTTTCTTAATTTTAGTAAGTAAGGATGAAACATGATAGTAAATCTACTAAGTGGTAGTGAAATACAGCAAAATCTATTAACAAAATTACATAGAGAAAACAAGAAGAATTATCCATATATATAATCTTAATACAGTAAGATGAAACATACTAGTCTGCAGAGATAGTGAGATTGATATAAACCAATAGAGAAATTTAAAAAATTAATTATACATTACACTGATTGAAATCATGTGTCAATTGAAGCTAGACCACCATGGAAAACCTGAAAGCACTAGACGGCCATTTCATCCTAGTATGGGACTCCTCAGCAGTGCGCATCCACGATCCCGCACTCCGCGAGGTTCGAACCCGGGACCTATCGCTCTCGCGCGCTAACGCTTAACCTTTAGACCACTGAGCTGGTCGACAGTAAGTTGATATCTCACAACAAACCTAGCTTCAATTGACTCATGATTTCAATCAGTGAGATTTCTAAAATCTCCACAAAAGCCATTCTGTAAATATGCATTAGTAGAATAAAGAGATTCATAAATTGTTTTAACTGAACATTTATCATAGAGCTGATAATAATTTGAAACATGAAATGCAAGTATAAATGGAAGTGGCATTATTAAAGTGTACCATAGTATTTTCTGGATACATACAGTAATAATAAACGATATCAAAATAATATGACGTATAAAGTAATCTTGATATTACTACTTTATATTGTTTAACTAACTTGAAGTTTCACGCTATATATCTCTTTCAAGAAGAATTTGCATACTTTACAGTTTGACTCTACTTATGATATACTGTTCTCCAAGGAAAGAAATTTAATTTCGATAATCAATTGACTACTTTAACAAGTACCGTACAGATATACTAATAATAAAACACAAAAACTATAAAAGTGTCGTGTTTAAATGTACTGTGATAGGTTGAATTAAAGTGTTGAAATGACATTTCATTTTTACTGTGCTTAGAAAGTCAGTTAGTTACATCTTTGGATAAAAATAAAACGTCACTGTTTTTATTACAACAAAACAAGTGTAAAAAGTATTCCATTATGTGATTAACTTATTCTAGTTATTCACTTTCATTTTAGATACAAATAAATTGGAAAACGACAACAAAGTGTAAATTGCACAACTCGATTTTAAATAGTAAAATGTTAAATTTTAAAAAGCGACAACGATGAGACTATAATTTATGAACGAACCAGTCAGATTTAGGATAACAGATCTTGGATTTTGGCGTGAATTTCACTTACCTATTCTTCCAAATAGAGTCTTGGCATTTTAGCTGATGTCAATTCGTGATGAAAACCATAAATCTAAATCCTAGCCGTAACCATCAACTGTAAATCATTCTTTATTCTTCAAACTGCTTTATAACCTTCATTTAGCACTATTAAGTAGATAGACACTCTCCAGGTCACTTTGGCATCACTCAAAGGTCGTCCATAAATTATAGTTTCACCACGACAACTTCAATACAAGAATAACTTATCTTTCAAAGACTTGTTGTTGGACAACTCATTTTTTTCTAAAGATTTCCAAGTATATAATATAATATAATAGATACAAGGTTCGAATATTCTGTAAATATTGTCTTTTATCTTTTGTTTAAATTTATGAGAGTAAATAATGTAACCATAAAAATTTATAAATTCTGTAATCAGTTCCCCATCTTATTGATTAACTCTTGTAATTTGAAGCATTAAAAAGAATATGTAGCAGGAATTGATCAATGTATGTAAGTTAAAATATTTTCAGAAAAGTAATAGACAGTATTCATTAGAGAAAAATGACAAATTTGATCCACTTACTTGGATACATTTATTGACAGAAATATTTTCCCAAAATCAATATTGTTTCATTAAAATAACAATAATCCAAAAATCAATAAGAAATCAATCTAACCTATTTGCGTGTTTTTTTGTTTATTTTTTTGTTGAGTAACAAATTTGTTTGTATTTCCTTGTTTTAAAAAATATATTTTTGTAACATAAAGAGAAATATTATTCTAATATGAATAAACAATTCTTTTTGATTGGTTAATTATTTTAGTAATAAATCTTTCCCAATAAACTAATATTTATATTCTGATTGGATAGATAGGTAGATATTAAATTTTATTTATGATATGATATGATGTTTCCATGTAAGATTTTTAAAATATTTCACTCATTTTTTGTTGTTGTATTATCAATTATTAACCAATCATTCAATCATTTATTTAACATGGTGTCAATATGAATAATCTTTAGTTAAAAGGATTTATAGGTTTAAAACTAAAAAAAGGGATAAAAATGATGAATATCGATTATTTTTTATACCTTTCTTTAATAGTCAATGTTTTATGTAATTACAAGTTGTATTCATGTTACCTTATTGTATGTAATAGAATAATTCAGTTACACGATTTATAAGCAAAGATGGATAGTGGTTAGAATTGAAGTTCACAACGCATGTTTCATCCTATTTGGAACTCGTCTTTGCTTAAGAAGCTTGTGATTTGAGGCTATATCGAGGCAATCCGCACAGGATGCACATATGTCAACTAGTGACTGATCAGTTTCAGTCGTAAATAACAATAGGAAGATATAAGTAAACAGCACCAAGTGAATTTAATTCAGTTACAAGTTAATAGTTTTGGTGAACCTGTTTATAACTGTGAATGTCAATTAATGAATAAATAAGAATTAATAACTATAATCGATATTTTTATTCGAAGGGTAGTATTTTATTCAATAGCTATTTTCTTTAGAAAACTTATATATGACTATCATTTTTTTTACTTGATAAATACTTTTCATGCAATTACAATTTTTGATCTGAAAAAATCTAATCAAAAACGAATAATTTGCACAATGTTTGTAACGTTTACACAATGTAATTAGATGTTCCATATATTGAAAGAACATTATTTACTACATAAAATAGTATAAAAATACTTATTCTTTATAATTATATCAAGAAGCAAGCTTTCTTAGTTTCTTCATTGTTGATCAAGATGGAGTAGGATTTTGGTGATACTTATACATTTATACTGTCTGAATTACTCCAGTAGAATTTATTGAGTGGTGATAAGTGTATAAACCTGCTTTCCCATCCAAATGAAAGTGGTCGAAAAAAATCAAATATTATTACATATTATTGTATAGGATCTCTTTCCTGAAAGACAGTAAACCTATTACTTTAAGCTAGCTGACTTAGTGTACTTTGATTAAGTTACATTAAATGTTAATTCAACACATCCAGATTACTTTGACTGTATGAAATCAGGTTTTAAAAGCTGTTGATTAAGTAGCATAGAAAGAAAAAGGTACTATTTGGCTAAAATTTTAAATGTTAATAAACATTACCTTGACAGTTGTCTACATAAAATGCATTTTTTAAAGTAAATAATGAGATTTAACGGTTTAGTATCGCGGGATACAAAACGTTGATATACTTCTAATAAACGCGTAAGACTTTATGATTTCGAATTCGTATTAGTTTGCGTAAATCGGATTTTCTACTAAACGTTTATTTGACAAAACGATAATCAATAGTAATCTTAGCTATTGAATGACCAAATTTGACTGCGACCTTTCGTAGTCAATTATAATTATCTCTGTTATCTTTATTCAGAAATCTTCGTATTATTATTATTACTAATGGTTAGACATCATTATTAATCTCCCCTATACATGATTCATCCACTTCGCATTTATCCCTCCTTAATACATCTTACTAAGTTTTCATACAATATAGCCTTGCACTATTATTTCTCTCACCCTATCCGACCCACATTTATTCTGATCATGGATCTTAAATTTCACTTAACATATACGCAGATTCAAGTTAAAACTCTATCTATATCAACATTAACAATTTTATTGTCTTTTCAATAGTTGAAATCATGAGTCAATTGAAGCTAGACCACCATGAAAAACCTGGAAACACCAGACGGCCATTTCGTCCAAGTGTGGGACTCCTCAGTAGTGCGCATCCACGATCCTGCCCCCCAATGGTATACGGTGGCGCGATTTCGTGGATTGGTTGAAGTTAGACATTAACACCGTTGGATGCCGGCTCAGTAGTCTAATGGTTAAGCGCCCGCACGCGAAACTAGTAGGTCCTGAGTTCGAATCTCGCTGGGGCCGGGATCGTGAATGCGTACTACTGAAGAATCCCATACTAGGACGAAACGGCCGTCCAGTGCTTTCAGATTTTCCATGGTGGTATTACTTCAATTGACTCATGATTTCAATATTTGTATTTTGTTTAAGAATCCTAAATTCACATACTTTAAACGATCCACTTTTCCCTTAACCTAATCATTTTTCAGATCATTAATTTGGATATATAATTGTAGAACCTGAATAGAATTTATCGAAACGAATATTCTTCGTTCAAATACTAGTCTTTTAAAACGGTAAGTCACAATTTAGTTCATTAATTAATTAATTAACATGATATACAGTATCCAAGCCATCATACTAATATATTACACAAATCAGTAGTATCTAAAAATGATTATATTAATCTTATAGTAAATAATAAGAAACTATAAAAATTCTCTCTATATGTATTACATTTTAAACAACAAAAAAAACATGGCAATTTATTATTTGACAAAATATAAAATCTAATTGTACAATTTTGTAATGACTTTTTTGTTTGTTTCATTTGTCTTCTCTCCAAAACAACTAAATTTTTCATTCTTAATTCAAATCTATTCATAATTCTTCTTGTTTTATATGAAGAGAAAAAAAAGCAAAAAAAAACGGATAAAGAAAACAAAATACAGAATAGAATTTATTAATGACCTTAAAATGATTTCAATTAAGTAGTAACATACTTATTCTAGGAAATTAATGTGAACTATAGGACATTTTTCTATAATACACAATTGTAGATGAGCAAATGAGGCTAATTAATACGTTTAACTTCTTTTTTTCTTTAGTTTATTTTTAATTAATCGTAAAAGAAGTGTGTGTGTGTTTGTTACTTTTTTCGTTTATTGAAGAAAACAAATTTCCTTTTTTACCATGAACACTAGTGCTTTTTTTCTCTTTAGATCACTATGAGAGGAAATAATGAAAATGAGTTTAATGTATCGAATAAATTAATTTCTTCTATCATCTGAATTCTTTATTTATAGAGATTAAAATAATATAAATTTCCCTTCAAGGTATATTTATCTGAGTAATAATGCGGTGTATGCTACTGATATCGACCGTTATAAGTAGTATGTATTATCAGTCGAAAATTAAATGCCTGATATCAGAAAGTTAAGAAGATAGAAGAAGAAAAGACAATGAGAACAGAGAATGATTGGCATGGAAACGAAAGAATAATGAAATTTGAGACAATTGATTGACATTTTACAAATGAAGCACTTATTGTGTGGTTCTGAGATTTTACTAACAGATTCTGTAATTCTGTGATCAAATACATTTGGTTATCCCTCGTTCACTACGATATTAATTAATTGAACCATAGATCTTAGAGAATATTTAAAGATATGGAAGGAGAATATTAGAAACATTTATAACGTTCGATATTATATGTGAATCACCTTGAAATGAAAGCTAACACAATTTTGGCTGATAACACAGTTTAAAAAATGTATATCTAGTCAGTATAATAAACGGAAACTGTATACCTTTTGTGACTAATTGTAGACAAGATGGGATTAAGATGATATAAGAAATACAAGACATCTAATAGGCTTCATAAATTAACTAACCAGGTAGCGACTAAAATGCAGTATCAAAAACAACAGTATATTATATTCTAAATAATCCTTTTAGAAGGAAGAAAATATTAGGGTCATTAGCTTCTGAACTCGTTGGACTTCATGTAGGTATTACCAGTGAGTTTGCTACTTGATAACTTCAGATAATAAAAATAAGGTCTTATGGAGAACATCTGTCAAATATTTTATGAGCGGCAAATATGTTATATCACTTAATTGTTAGGTTTCAATTATTGTAATTCCCTACACGCTTTACGCTGAAAAATAGGTTAAAAGTTATCTATTTAAATTTAAATTCTGATGACCAAAGAAATAGAAGTAACTACATAAATTATGATCTCAAGGTTATAAAATTTGCAAAATGACACTTTATTAGATTTAAAACTTAAATGTTTTGCACAAGACTGGTTCAACTGAGAGAATAACCAATCAGTAGAATATGATCAGCATTAAGGACTAAAAAGGCATGACGTCGGAGATCATTTGCTACTTATACAGTTTAGTTGTAAAGTCTTCGACTGCAAAACTATATGGCACGAGTTTGGACCGTACAGAGATCAAAAACTACTCGGGGTTAGAAGTATACTGACGAATTCCAGCTGACGCGAAGCTTGGGTTTAACTTCCTATCGACTGCTAACAACTACCTAACACTAATCAATTTTTAGTCCTTAAGTTTTATTTTACGATGGAAATTTTGAATTATTGACTGACTGTTTTCTTGAAGGTAACAGAAACATAAGCTCAATCTGAATATGTTTTTCAGTAGTTAGTTAAAAGCCATTAACAAAATAGTGTTAACAGAGTCGACTATAATCACAATAAGAAATGGAAATTCTTTCCCCGTTTTCTCTTCTGATATATTGTTAAGCACAAATTCCAAGATTTCTTAAAAAACACAATATAATTATTCCTATATTTCTGATTATTTAATATAATTGGTTGTTTAATTGTTGTGCACATTTACCGTTCGTCTATCAACTTCTAATTAAATATTACTCTTTAAAACTAAGAAAAACAGATTAAATACGCCAAACTTTCTGAAAAATAAATTCTTTGTTTTCTACCTCTTCCATACATGGATTCTTTCTACAACATTTTGTGTGACCATTCATTTTGATGTCAACGGACCCACCACTTTTGTGGCTCAGTATCTGACTCCAGTTATGTCGTATGAATGATTGCTGTCGAAATATATATATATATATATATTACTTACTTACTTACTTACGCCTGTTACTCCTCGTGAAGGAGCATAGGCCGCTCACCAGCATTCTCCATCCAACCCTGTCCTGGGCAATCCTTTCTAGCTCCGTCCAGTTGTAATTCATCCTTTTCATATCTGCTTCTATTATCCGACGCAATGTGTTCTTTGGCCTTCCTCTTTTTCGCTTCCCTTCAGGATTCCAAGTTAGGGCTTGCTTCGTGATGCAGTTTGACGATTTGCGTAATGTATGTCCTATCCATTTCCATCGTCTTTTCCTAATTTCTTCTTCAGCTGGAAGTTGGTTTGTTCTCTCCCACAGAAGGCTGTTGCTGATGGTATCCGGCCAATGGATGTTGAGTATCTTGTGTAGACAGCTATTTATAAATACTTGTACTTTCTTGATTGTGGTTGTTGTAGTTCTCCAAGTTTCAGCTCCATACAGTAGAACTGCCTTGACGTTCGTATTGAAGATTCTCACTTTGATATTGGTTGAAAGTTGTTTTGAGTTCCATATGTTCTTCAATTGTAGGAATGCGACCCTTGCTTTGCCGATCCTCGCCTTTACGTCTGCATCGGATCCTCCTTGTTCATCGATGGTGCTTCCCAGGTATGTGAAGGACTCTACATCTTCCAGAGTTTCGCCATCAAGTGTGATTGGAATGCTGTTTTCCGCTTTGAATTTGAGGACCTTAGTTTTCCCTTTGTGTATGCTGAGGCCTACTGATGCAGAGACTGCTGCTACACTGGCTGTCTTCATCTGCATCTGTTCGTGTGTACGTGATAGGAGGGCTAGGTCATCTGCGAAGTCCAAATCGTCTAATTGGTTCTGAGCTGTCCATTGTATTCCGTGTTTTCCTTCAGATGTCGAGGTCCTCGTAATCCAGTCGACCACCAGAAGAAAGAGGAAGGGAGAGAGTAAACAGCCCTGTCTGACTCCGGTCCGTACTTGGAATGCATCTGTCAGCTGTCCTCCATGCACTACTTTGCACTGTAGTCCGTCGTATGAGTTCCGGATAATATTGACAATCTTCTCAGGAACTCCGTAGTGTCGAAGAAGTTTCCATAACGTCCTCCTATCTACACTGTCGAATGCCTTTTCATAATCAATGAAGTTGATGTATAGTGATGAGTTCCACTCAACTGATTGTTCGACGATGATCCGTAGTGTTGCAATTTGGTCTGTGCACGACCGATCCTTACGGAATCCAGCCTGTTGATCTCGAAGTTGGGCGTCTACTGCATCCTTCATCCGGTTCAGCAACAATCTGTTGAAGACTTTCCCTGGTATTGACAGTAGTGTTATGCCTCTGTAGTTTTCACATTTGCTCAGATCTCCTTTCTTTGGAATCTTGACGAGGTGTCCTTCTTTCCAGTCCATCGGCACTTGTTCCTCCTCCCAAATCTTTTTGAATAGAAGATAAAGCATGCTTGTGGTTGTTTCGATGTCTGATTTCAGTGCTTCAGCTGGTATGTTGTCGGGTCCCGCTGCTTTCCCGTTCTTGATTTGTCTGACGGCCATTCTGATTTCTTCCGTAGTTGGTGGATTGACATCTATAGGAAGATCTATGTGTGCTGCTTCGATGTCCGGCGGATTCATTGGAGCCGGCCTATTCAGTAGTTCCTCGAAGTATTCTACCCATCTGTTACGCTGTTGTTGAATTTCGGTGATTGGCTTGCCTTCTTTGTCTTTGACCGGCCTCTCTGGTTTACTGTATTTCCCTGATAGTTTCTTCGTTGTATCGTAAAGCTGTTTCATATTTCCTTCTCTAGCAGCTTTTTCTGCCGTCGTTGCTAGTTCTTCCACGTATTTCTTCTTGTCGGCTCTAATGCTCCTCTTCACTTGTTTGTTTGCTTCTATGTATTCAGCTTGTGCTTGGACTTTCTCTGCTCGTGTTCGACTGTTGTTTATTGCTGCCTTCTTGTTCTTCCTTTCTTTGATCTTGTCCAGTGTTTCTGTAGAGATCCATTCCTTATGATTATGCTTCTTGAGGCCCAGAACCTCTTGACACGTTGAAGTTAATGCTTCCTTGATGCCTTTCCAGTTGTCCTCCATAGTAGTTTCTTCTTCTTTCAGTAGATCTCGTAAGGCTTGGAACCTGTTGTTGAGAGCTATCTTGAATTCATTGAGTTTGACAGTATCTCGAAGGAAGGCTGTATTGAACCTTTGTATTGCTGTTTGTCCACTTGTCCAGTTCTTTTTTAGCTTCAGTTTTAAATTGGCTACAACTAGGTGGTGATCTGAAGCTACGTCAGCACCTCTCCTGGTTCTCACATCTTCCATTGTCCTTCGGAATTTTTGTTGATGCAAATATGATCTATTTGGTTCTCTGTAGTGTGGTCCGGTGAGATCCATGTAGCCTTGTGTATACGCTTGTGTGGAAATATTGTGCCTCCTATGACTAATTTGTTGAATGCACACAAATTTGCAAATCTTTCTCCATTTTCGTTTCTTTCTCCCAGTCTATGTCATCCCATAATATCTTCATATCCAGTGTTGTCTATTCCGACTTTGGCATTTAGATCTCCCATCAGAATAGTTAGGTCCTTTCTTCGGCATTTCTCAATGATTGACTGCAGCCGCTCGTAGAACTGATCTTTAATGTCGTCGTTGCTATCATTGGTGGGTGCATAACATTGGATAATATTCATTAAGATCCCCTCCTTCTTTGTTTTGAATGATGCTTTGATGATTCTGGATCCGTGAGATTCCCATCCTACAAGTGCATTTCGTGCTACTTTGGACAGCATAAGAGCGACTCCCTGAGTGTGTGGAGCATTGTCCTCTTCGTGACCGGAGTATAGCAGCATCTCTCCCGCAGCTAGCCTTTTCTGTCCAGCTTGGGTCCAGTGGGTTTCGCTGATTCCCAGTACTGCTAAGTTGTATCTCCTCATTTCCATTGATATTTGACTGGTCTTCCCGGTTTCCCACATTGTTCGAACGTTCCATGTACCTATAAAAATTTTTGCTCTGGTTGTTAGAAGGGGCATCGGCCTCGTGGCTTCCGAAGGAACTCGGCTTTCACCATGAAGCGTCATAATTCTTGTAAATGAAGACCTTCTAACTCCCAGGGCAGAGTTAAAATGGTTTGGATTATTTTTTCTGGTAAGCGTTTTTTAGCGAGTTAGTTTTCTACGGGATGGGGACGCTAACCCCATGCCCAACCCTCCTCCTTTACCCGGGCTTGGGACCGGCAGCAACCCTATAAGAGCTACAGGCGGAGTTATATATATATATATATATATATATATATATATATATATATATATATATATATATATATATATAATTATCGACTTAAATGGCGTTAGTGAATAACGGAATTAAATAAGTCAAATACAAGAATGGATTTTCGAATACATATATTTTGTACGCTCATTGGTCTGGACAGACAATCAGAGGAACGAATCGAAGAGAAGAGAGTGAAACGAAACGACGCACGGTGGAGAAAGAGTGTGAGCCAACACCATTTAATTAAGCGTGAATTCATATTTATAGTCACTCAAAAATAAGGTACAGATATGTGATGAGTAGGATAAGATATACACACATACGCTCATATGAAAACAGTCAAGGCTGATAAGCGAATAATTAACAAGGTCGAAATGTGACTCAGAAAGAATGAATAGATTGGCCTGTCCAGATGCTCGAATAACTTATACTTGCTTAACATAGTAACCGACACTACAAACTTAATAAGAATTTTATACACTTTCTTCACGAGTTAACTTTTTATTTATTTTTATGCACTATTTAATAAACAATTTATTCAGGATATGCTTTTAGACTTGAAACAAATACAATGCAAATCAGTAACATCAATCAATTGAAGTTATCTACTTAGAATTTTCAACTGTTATTAATATGCAACATAATAAAAACGGATTCAATAAAAACGATCATAATGAGGTTTCTTTTTCACTAATACAATTACTCATCCATTACTTCAAAGAATATGAGTTTTACTGTTATGTAATTATATCTAAAACAGCTAGTGCAAAATGCAATGAAATAAAGTATATTCAAGAGATTATCAATAAATGTCAAATATTTTTTTCTTCGTAAGTAAATCAGAAGTGTATCACTGAACTTTCAAACTTGAAAGTCAAGGCTTTAAGTTTGGTAATAACAATAATACGATCATGGTATTGCTTTTACTTTTTCACTGTCATTATCTTACACAATAAAGAACTCAATATAATGCATTATGAGATCATTTTACTTCTTTCAAAAATATTACTAGTTATAGTAATACCATGTTAGGAATTTTTATATTCAACATGTTCGTCAAGACATTTGTAAGAGATATATAAATTTGTAGAATGAATGTTTTATAAATAAGGTTGCTTACGAAGTAATTCAATGATAAAATATCAGTCCTGTTTTAGATTTATCTTTGTAATTTGAAACAAAATCAGTAAATAAGCTGATAATCTGATTGTTTTTGTATTTTCATTCAAATATTAAATTACTTATTCAAATGCATTTAGCGGATTGTTGTGTGCCTATTTAATAAAATTAACAATGTACTACGCCTAAGTAAAATTAAGCTTAGTATCAGAAGGGGTTTTGCGGAGATTGTAGTAATTTCAATAGTTGAGATCATGAGTCAATTGAAGCTAGACCACCAAGGAAAACCTGGCGCGAGACTGATAGCCCCTGGGTTCGAATCCCGCGAGGCGTGGTCGTGAATGGGCACTGCTGAAAAGTCATATAATAGAACGAAATGGCTGTCCAGTACTTCCAGGTTTTCCATGGTGGTCTAGCTTCAATTGACTCATGATCTCAACTATTAAAATTAAGCTGTTTATATTGACAATTCATAAAATATGATAATTCTTGTCTATTTCATTTGCTTGAACAAACGTATATTGAATTACATGAACAATACAAATAAAATGAATATCAAAATATCCTTTGATCTGAGTTAAATATTTAATCATCAACTCTATATATGAATTGAACTTTTACCAACCTTTTTAAAGAAGAAAGAAGTAACAAAACGTTTGTAATAAGCGATATTTACACGTTGTACCTTTTTCTTCTATGATTTCATTTTCTATATACCACTTCCGTAAGCTATCCTACTTACTATAACAGTTATAACTAAGATACAGTTCTTGTTCCTAGTATAAGTCGAAATCAATGGTCAAGAAATGCATCAAGTTATGTTTTTCTCTAAATTTCATGAAATGTTCTAAAAAATTCTGGACTCGTCAATTTAATAAATATTCTTCAGTTGACGTTCAGATAGTTATTCTTGGTTTATTGTATGAACTTATATATTGAGGATACCTTCAGGAAATCAGAAACTATTTTGTCATTTGTATGTTTGGTTTGGTTGACCAAACCATCCAGCTCAGAGAACATAGCTTCATCAAAATACATACTTCTTTTCTTCATTCAGTTTAGGATATAATATGACAATTATTCAGTGTCATTATTGGGTAACTGTCATACTATTAGTTTGGCTGAACTCCACGATTCACAATTTCAAACTATCTTTAAATTAAATCAATTAAAAAGCATTACAATTTCCGAATGAATACATGTTTTTTTAACCTAATGGGTTTGTTTTTGATTCTTTAAAAGAGTTTATTCTGGTTAGCGTCCTTTTAGCGAGTTGGTTTTCTACGGGATGGAGTCGCTAAGCCCATGCCCAACCCTCCTCCTTTGTCCGGGCTTGGGACCAGCAGTAGCCTCCGGGAGATTTCAGGTGGAATCCTCAAGACCGAAGGAGAAGAGGAAGACCAAAGAACACATTACTCCGAGGAATAGAGACAGATATGAGAAGAATGAATAAAAACTGGATAGAACTAGAAAGGAAGGTTCACGACAGAGTGGGTTAGAGAATGCTGGTCGGCGGCCTACGTTCCATTGGGGGTAACAGGCATAAGTAAGTAGGTAAAAAGGGTTTATTCACTGCCTTAATTTTATTTTCTACACATATTTTTTGTTATTTATTAAAAAAATATTGAACTATAGCCAAATAATACTGATAAATAATGCAAAGTCTCTTAATCTGAACTCTTTATTTCATAAGAGAAAGTATGTCAACAAAAAAATCAAAATTCTTTTGATTGAGATCATGAGTCGATTGATGTTAGATAACCATTGAAAACCTGGAAGCACTAGACAGCCGTTTTGTCCTATTGTGGGACTCCTCAACGGTGCGCATCCACGATTCATGCTCGCGGGATTTGAACCCAAGACCTTCAGTCTCGCGTGCAAACGCTTAACCTACTGGATCACTGAGCCGGCAACCAAGGGTGTTATTGCCTAACCTCAACCAATCCACGAAGTTGCGCGACCATTTTCCATTGTACTGAGGTATACACCTGTTTCTACCCAACACGGATTAGCTCCACTGGTCACGGCTTCCCATCAGAACTTCGAGAACTTTCTCACGAAGCTAGTCACTAGTGAGCACACGGCCGTCCAGTGCTTCCAGGTTTTCAATGGTGGTCTAACATCAATCGGTTCATGATCTCAATCAAAACCTTAACAATCTCAACAACCTCTAATCTGAAGATCAAAATTAGTTTATGTTTTCTTTCGTTATTAAAATGTTCATTATACATTAATCTAGAAAAAAACGGCGTTTAGCTGATTATTCTTTATTGATACATTTATTTTCATCTATAAATGTATCAGTAATAAAAAGCTAGTTTACATGATTAGATGATTAACAATTTAATAGAGCTGCAAAGTACAGAAATTTCATATGTAAACGATAGATCAATGTTTTAAAACACATTTTAGGTGAAATGAGTGTATATCATCTTGTCTATAAGTATACAGCCAAAGTCATTTCTAATTGTATCAGGATTGGTAATATGTTACAGTTTTATAAAGTAAATGATAGCCTCGGTATTAAAAAGATCCAAGGTTTTAAATTGGCAGATCTAGTAACAAAGTGCTTATATCGTAAAATGAAAGAAATATCCTATAATTTCAAAACTCATTGTTTAGTGTGTTGGCATCAATAGTCTTTTGAAAGTCTTTATTTCCTGGGACATCGATTGTGATTCACAATAAGGTTATTTGAGAGTTTAAGTACGTAAAGTCATGGTACGTTTGTTAATATCACAATTATTTACAGTACATTGATTCTGGACAGAGAATAACAAATCTTTTCTAATGAGTTCTCATTTTGAAAACAAATCGTTTATTTTACAAATCTTCCTTTACTTCAGTGTTTGTGACTAAGTAGATTCATTTTACATAAATTATACTGATTTACAGATTTAATCAGTAACCTATTAATAACCTGAACCAGAAATGATATTATTTGTTGGTGTGTGGCCTCAGTCCAATGAATAATTCACATAAAGCAGCCAATCTTAGTCGTTCATATAATCTGATTATGCAGCTTATAATAAAGAAGTCATTTTGGAGTTAAGATCGCTTTTGAGTATGAAATGCTAAAAATGAACCAATTCGTACAAGTTTTCAGCAGAAGGATGTATTTAAGTATTGCATTATGATTCGCCAAAACTTACATACAAATTCTGCAAACTATGTAAGTCTTATTTATATCTGTTAACTTTTGATATATAGAAATAATAATGGGTATATATTGATAGTCGACTTTGTAAATATAAATTCTAGACTATCAACTCATTTCTCTAGTATCTTCTTAGATTTTAGATGAATAGTTATTGTAATCTTAAAACATTACGGTATATGGTGATGGATGTTTGAATACGAATGGAAGTGCAACTTACTTGAAACAGTGCTTTTACGAGATGTTGCTCCTATTGTCGATTGTGTGTAACGTTAGTTTCCTCCATCATTAGATGTGAGTTCATTCTGTATGCTTATTATCTATGTAGATGATTTCCCAGCATAATCAACCCAATAGGTGGGCAAACGTTTTTTGTCCCTACACCTATAATGACCGAAATCAGCTGAAGGCGTACTGTCAAACATCTAGGCCATTTATTTTTATTCCATGAATTCGGCGAGGCATTAAATTAATTTTCTTAATAACAAGCTAAGCAGACATTTAGGTCACCAAAGTGACACTGAAGACACATTCGGTTTGAAAGAGCTATATAGCACTTTTAATTACGTATCATTTAACAACTTCCTCAGAAGGCAAATAAGGAAAAACGCCATAATGCTTAGGTGAATCCATATATTTGACTGCAGACGTAGATGGGGAAATATGATACCTCTAAACTGAATTTCTAGGATGTTTCACATCAAATCGTACCTTAATCTGATAGTGACGCTTAAATAAAGCGTTTCCAGCTAGTGGTGCCTGTTGAAAGCAAAATAATAATTCCAGTGCCACATTTTTGTAGGGATATTCAAAAGAGTTATTTATCACTGCAATACTGAGACAAATCAAACCATTTAGTCACTTTAACTGTGTCCCTGAGACTAAAAAACTTGCCGTCGAATGATGGTTTGTTTATCTGAACTTACAGTGGCTTTCAACAAGCAATTACCATAGTTAAGCAACAGATCGTAGAGTTTGACACGTTGATCGTTTTCTGTTTTTTGTGCTTTATTTCCACGTCTTACTGCATACATCCATGACTGATAAACAACAAGTTTCCCTTTAGGCTATATTAACAAATTTGAAGAGTCTAGGTACAATATGTGGCGGAGTCAATGAGGCGTGTTGTTCTCATGTGCGGATAGATAAAGAAAACAGCACAGTTTCATAGAATCGGAGATTTTATGTGGTGTTTGTGAATTCACTACATCGCTTATAGTAAATCTCAGTAAAATCACCCTAATCTATATATGTGAACAAATGGACCAAATGTCCCTTTTCAGTGTCTTATTCTTGCTCGACGACTAGTTATTTACATTCATGTCATCCGAGTAAGAAGTTTTCAGGGGCTTCATTTTTTAAAGTTTGCTTACGTTTCCCGGTATGATCAATGGGATTTGAGATTTTTCATAACACTAATAAGCTTTTGAAATGAAAACGAATTGTTTATTCATTTAGTGATAGTTCTAACTTATACAAATAACATTCAATCAAAAACGTTCTGGATGGCGTTTTGTTCTCTGATCTGGATAGTTTGGTTGTGAAGCTTCCATCGTTCTTCTGAACGACATCATCAGCACAAACTTCAGGTTAAAGTGAAGTGTTCGAATTTCTCTATATTATGGTTAACAGCTTGTCCTATACACCTAGATGTTGATTGGTTCTTGTTGACCTTCTTCATTTTTGAATTAGCATTCCTTTTGGTTCATTAAAATAAAAATTCCTGCCATTTTTTCCACGTCGTTCTTCAGCTATATTTCAGGAAGTGATGGATAATGTAGTCAGTGACCTAGAAGTATTAAACTTTATGAAGATGATCTTATTATACTTGATTATGGTAAAGTAGCTCATGATCAAAGAATTGATGCTTTGTTGCGTCACTTAATTAAGAGGAACATTACGGCGAATCCTTATAAGTGTGCATTTTGTGTATCCGTTCACTATCAGGTGCTCAATGACTGTACGATTCGGCATAGAAGCTCCAAACAAATTCAACATGTTGAACAATCATCACAATCATCCCTGTCTATTTTACAAAGCAGGACGCGTTATCCACTACTCCTGATGGTATTTTGTTTGGGAATGATCATGCTGTTATTTATCTTTCAATACGTAAATCTGTACTTGAAGTTCTGGGTAGAAGACATTTGGGTAGTGAAGAAATGAAATCCTTGCAAGGCTCATGTGTTGGTGGCCGAAGGTAAATCTAGATATATGTCGTACGGCAAACAATTATGGAAGATGTCAGGGGTCGAAAAATCATCCTTCGAAGTGGACTACATGGTCCGTATCGTCTGTGGCTTGGCAGAGATTCCATAGAGACCATTGTGATCTCTTTCCCGACAAATACTATGCACTCGTTGTTCTTCTTTTTCTAAGTCGGCCGATGTTTCCACAAATTCAAGAACTTCCGACCTCACAATCCAAGTATTAAGAGAATCGTCCAATCAGGTTGGGGTTCCTATGGTATGAGTGACTGATATTGGCTCTCGTTTTATTCCACACGTAGTCATTATTTAGTGTAGACCTTTATTTTGGTAACAGTTTGATCGCATGAATGATTGTTATTGAAATATACACCCCAGATACCGTCGTATATAATCACGGACTTAACTCGCGTTAGTAAATAAGGGAATTAAGTAAGTCAAATACAAGTGTAAGTTCTGAATAAGTATATTCCACACAATTGTTGACCAGGGTAGACAATCAAGTAAACGAAGAGAATCGGAGAAGGCATGTGAGCCAACTAGATATGTGGTGAGCAGGATAACGGTTTATTGCACACGCCCATATAAAAGTAGTCATAGTTATAAGCGAATAACTGAAGAGTTCAAAATGTGACCCAAGAAGAATGAATAAATTAGTCAGTCCGGAAGGCAGAATAGCCCATGTAAAACTGACATATTAGCGGCTTCTACAACTGTCTGCTTTAATTGTATAGGGTGCAGACATGTATTCGCTGCTCCTAGGCACACTTTCTTCAATAGTCAGGCAGAAAATTTAGTCAGAACATTGAAAGCCGCTGTTTATTCCATTCCTGCTTCGACATTTAATGAACTGACGAGGGATGCGGACACGTTTCTTTCGCACTATATAAATGCTAAACATTCTGTAACGAAAGAAATTCTACCGAAGCTATTAGAAGGAAGGGTTTTCAGTTCGCATATTAAGCGCTTAGAGTTTTCAGAAGTTGCAAAATGGTCCTCAACCAGTAACGAGAACTGTGGTCATGAATGATGGAGATCGATAACCTGACTTGCAAATATCTATGACTTAAGTACACACAACCGACATATTGATCAAATACACTTCCAGGAACCAGGTGAGTCTCTTCCGGTTTCGGTTGGTAATTCCAGTGCTAACGAGTACATTCCCTGTCATAAAGAGTCCACATCCCATACAAAGTCTGACAAACAAATGATGAACCCCCGCAGAAGAGATACAATCCGTTACAAAAATTTGGATTTCAGTTTGGGCTGTTACGATATGTATATGCATATATTTATTGCACATCGGGATTCAACATATATAGTTATTGTCGATATGAAGCACACCTTTAATCTTGATAAGCGTGACTAGGTGGAAGTTCACACATAGTCATCATGCCACATCTTGTTATTCTATAGAAAAAGTGAGACAATTCGACTAGTTTCTAAATTATTAGAATGTATTCAAGCAAAAATATATGTAGATCACCAACGTTGATGATCTCTGTCGAGTGATTGGGGGGTCTATTGGAGTTAGACGGGTGTGGTGTGACCAACAACTGACTTCGAATTCGCACCTCGCGATTAGCATCTAACGTGGACTATCCCTTCGACATTTCAAAGTACTAAGGCTGCTTCAGACACCGTATAACACAAAGGATGTTAATACGGAAATATATTGGTAACAATGAGTACAGAGAAGCTAGTGAGACCAACACCGCATGGACCAGTCCACGGAATACGATTAACTGATGAGCGTTGGCTGTCGTTGATCATGACAAAGGTCGATGATCTGTCCGACATTTTGTGACCCAACTGTCGGATGATTTGGCTAGGTCTCAGTGACATTTCACTGGCCCTACATATGCATTGGTTTCTGGCCGCTAATACTGTATCCTTCTTCGTCGACAATATATTGAATCTACACCTTTCTTCTGAGTACAATATTTTAGGTAGCTTAATATCAATATGATCATACTACGCTACATCAAGTAATTTTACGATTTTTATTCAAACGTTGACCAAGGTAGGTGAGCAAAAAAGGTCTTTATCAAAGTTTTAATAGCTAATTTCAGGTAATATCATACCAATGGAATATATTGGGATCGGTCATGTGAAATAATCCAGTCAAATAACATTTCTTTTGTGACTTCGGCTTCTTTGAAATGGTAACACAGAAACCCTCGGAAGAAGCGAAAAACTTGTATTCTCCAGAAAGTTAAAAAAGTGCTTTTTTCCTTGACAGAAAATGTTCGCTACTTCATAATCTTGAATACTTAAGGTTTTTTTCAGATTTACTACGGTTGTCATGACAACGAGTATGAAACTTTTTGAACCTATATGACACTGTCTACTTAAAAAATCCATCATTCATTTCTTGTTCCTATGTGGCTTGAGAGAAACTCTAAGAACGAAGTATTGTCCACAATTTTCGACCAGTTTAGTCTCAGTTTCTTTTAAGTAACTCAAAGAACAATTTGCTAAAGAAGAATGTTCACCAGATTAATCATAGTAATTGTATGAATGACAAATTAACACAGAATAAAAAATCATCTGATCCAAGTGAGGTTTAGTTTTTCTTCATTTAATATGGTTTTATTTGCTGAATTTCCAGTTTGAGAATTTCTTCTTGATAGTTCTGAATAAGTTCACCTAATTTTCAGAGCCGTTACTTCAAAGGGATAAAAAAGCTGATAAAAAAAGACAAAAATAGCGGTAATACTTTACTCATGAACTCAAAAAGTGGAGTGTATCTTGAAAACTATATTGACCATCATCTCAAATATTTTCAGTAGCTCATCTTCGGTGCTAATTAAGATTGGAAAATATTCTCTGAAATAATATATTTTTTTTCAAACAGACCATCTGCCATTAGTGGGTGTGTGTAAATGATAAAGAGCAGAGACGAAGGCTTGAAATGCTTGTAAGTATTTCATGGGACTAGTTACGAGGACCGTAATATATCATATCAAGACATTCAGTAAACGTCAGTCCTGGAAAACACATTATACAATTTTTGATGTATCACCACAGTGTGTCATCTGCTCATCCCCATAAGTGGCCTGTATCATAACGGAGACTTGTACCAAAGTCTGAGTATACGCTACAGCATATCAAGTGATATTGTATGTAAATGTTGAGATGAGGAATATAAAACACCGTCATTATTCAGTGACTAAGATGTCTTTAGTGCAGAAAACTAAATAATTATCACTCTGAACCAAAAATTAAAAAACTATAGCGTTTCACTAACTGCTTCACCATTAAAGGTTGTGTTGGATGTAAAATTATTCAGGGTTTAAGTTAACATTTACGTTAACAGTTTTGACAAACTCTAAAAATTCTGTGACGTTTCCAGAAACAATCAGCAAACCATACGAATGTGATTCAACTTTATCATAAAAAGTAGACTTTGAATGAGTTTTGTGTTTTTCATATATTGTGTAAATAAGGGAAGTAAATAAGCGCCGCTTGTATTTGTTACGTACTAAACTGTTTCATAAAGAGAGAGTTTGTTACTTGGCATAACAAGTAGAAGTATTAATCAACACTCAAGCGCTATAATTATTGTGAGTCTTACTAGACTACTTTGTTTACCAGCGCAAAAATTTACTTCAGCTAGTATATATTCGTAATAAATGCAAATTTTGTCATTTACTCGATAGATAAGAAGATAGTGCAAAACAGGAGACAGAGACATAGGTCATGTACCCCAGGAAAATTATCCACAAATTTTCAATTCCAGAAATCTAACGAAGTTTGTGCACTAAAACATCTAAACCAGATTCGTGGATTAACGGACGGTCCAGGTAATTCCAGGTGAATGTTTAACCTTTCGTACAATCAAAATTACTTAGTCTGATACAAAAGAGATTTCATAACCCAAACAAATGAATAGATTTTTAACCAGTCCTTAAACCGTGTGGTTAACTAATCATGTAGACATTTAAGTGCTAAGCTATAAACCTCATTTCTTAAATGTAATTTGCAGATACTATCTGCATACGTGATATGAGTATTTAAAATACTATAAACCAAAAGATCTTAAAAAGTAAAGAGCAAAATTACACGAGTATTATACAAAAATATTAGGTGAATTATTCAATGAACACACTAAAAATTTTATACAAATAAAATACATAAACTAGAAGCACTATGTATTTCCCCCTAAACTGAAAATATATCGTTTAATGTCAATGGTAAACTTATATCAAGTTAACTATTGGTGTCAGATATTTATGCCAGCGACTTCCTAACTATCTTTTGAACCACTGACTACATTATTAACACCTGATACTAGATTACATTTCTTTCAGTTGTTTAGAAAAAAATTGACAAAGTTCATTCAACTATAACAACATTCTAGCAACTAGAATACTTATTTATGATAACGAAATAAACAGCCCATAAATGCGGAAAAAAGTTGATTAGAATAGCACTTGTTTACAGAACCTCCATATCATAGCTGAATATAATTCAAATGGCTTAACTACTAAGCAAATGGTTAAAATTATTTTATTAATGAGCTTAAACCGCTATCCGGACGCAAAATAGTATCAAACCACAAATAATCAAACAAAAAGAAAAATAAAGCTCACAGATTAACAGCACATTTTTGCTCTGTTTAGCATGTCAATATTAATGTCGATAAATAGGTCTTAAATATGAATTCGATAACTAAGGAACTTAATTTTAAAGTCCAAGAAAATAAAGTGGCAAATGTCTGCATTCTAAAAAATAGCATACCGGTGGATTTAAAGATAATAAACTTGACCAAGTATTATAAAGTGAACTGTTCATTCAAACATCTGGACATCGTTTAGCAATAAATCAGCTCATATAAAACAAACGCTTCAAAAGAATAGGGCTGAATTATGCAAAGGACAATTTATTTAAAAAATTAGTGAAATAAAATTCACTGAAGTTTAGAAACGCTTGAAAAAAATGAAAATTTTTATTTTCTCTCCATTTTGATAGGCCGGATACTTGAGGAACCGCATGATTAAATGCCGTTCTATCATATTGAGGGATTAACAAATAAACAGCCACGACCCATAAATAAATCACTTTTTCATAAATACAAATTATCCGCAAAGATAGGCATAGAATTGGGATTCTAACCATTGATAATCAGACAAAGTCAATATTAACAGCTGGTTGAAGTTTGTAAGATTTCTAGTTCTTAGTTTTATTAGGTTTTTGTCTAGCTTTAAGGTACATTGTGAGCCAAGGAAGTGTATAGACACGTATATGGAAAAATCTGGAAGTGAGAAGAAGAAGAGATAAAGAGAATCAACGATTCAGTTAGTACATCGGAACCGGATTACAGTGATACTAAACATAACCAGTAATAAATAGCAATGATATAAAACAAAAATAGGACAGTTTAGTGACTGAAACTAAAAGTTAGTGGAGTATACTTATGAGTGCATAATAAGTAATGTCTTTCAAGCAGTATTTCATCATCACATCATGAAATTGACAATATCGCTTAACTGAGAGACATGTTAGTCATCATGTATGCGATTTTTATGTGATTCATCTGTGAGACATCACAATTTCTAGATTAGCAAACTAATGGGTAGCATTTAAATAAATAGAAGCAAAGTTTTCAAACTGATCCGTAACAATGAGATAGTGTAGACCACCCAGAAATTTGCGAGATACAAGTTTATTAACCAAGCGCTAAGTATGACAAGTCCTTATTCTTTGTATTAAACTGTCAGCTAATGAATTCATACAACTAAACGAATGTAGCCAAACAAAAAAGCGAAACTGTTAAAAATACCTCTTTGGTTTCTATGCTTTGGAAGACTCGATTAAAATAAGTCAAGTAAAATATTGGAATGGCTCCACGGACATGTCCGTGCAAAAACAATTACGAATTTCAAAGTAAATATTAAAAAAAACTCCATGGCCTATACTTCTAAGGAAGTAATGAAGACCTATTCATCATAAGTAAAACGAAAACACTGAAAATGTGAGGAAAGCTACTGGCCAACTCTCAACCAAATGTAGATCAATCCCTAAATAAAAACTGGAACAACGTGATTTATTATTTTACTCATAAATGCAGTGTTAACGCCACTTGAAAACTAATTGATCACTACTTAATACTACTGCAAAACATTATTTCAGATAATTTTTTTACCAATACATTTTTCAGAATAGTTTAAACTTGATATTCTTCAAAATATGTCAATATAGAGAAAGCTTGAACTACCCGACATTTTACGTAGCTACTGAAAATCAACTTCATATACTTTGTATAATCTGTTGCAGTGTCTACTCGGCTGTTATATTATTGGTCTCCACAACAAAATCATTCTTGTAGACAAGATATTTACAGCTCCAGTAAATTAAAAACGTCTAAAACTGGCTGATGTACTAAACATTCATCATACAACTCATTCCACTGAACATTTGTGGTGGAAGTCTTAAAGTAACTATTTTAATAAGTATTTCACCAAAAACATTATTATCGACAGGGTTGTTCATAATCACTATCAGAATCGGCTATACAGATGTACGAATATCGATAACTTCTATTGGGTAGCGAAAGTAGTATCACTTAGAAAAAATAAGTGATCCACAACTTCCTGGATCATAAATCACTGGTAAATGTCAAGTCTTTAGATAACTAATTCGTGTGTTCTGAAGCTAATCAGAAAAGATACTGGTATTATATTGTGTTATACAGTGTTTGCTTTTCTGCTATAACGACACAAATTCTAAGATACCGTTTAGAAGGACATTTTAAAACAAAGTCTATATCAACAGCTTTGTAGTCTAGCACGTGTATTGATAGTGTGGAAAAATGTTAAACTTATTTGAGAGGCTCTCATGATGAGAGATAATGACTTCGCTTTATCCCAATTAGGACAAAATGATTATCATTTTAATTAAACTCATTAACTATTCAGAAAAACTATTCCTATTCTATAGTTTATATCACTGACTGGTCTTAGTGTGGGACCTATCAGTAGTGGTCATCCACCACTCCAGACCTTGAAGGCTCAAACCAGAACCTTCGACCCAACTGTGATCACATAACTTCCAGATCACTGATCTGGCATCCAATGGTTCGCATGTTTAATTTCAACCAATGCGCAATATCACACAACTATCTTCCAATATATTTGCTGGATAACTCCTACACATTCAAAATAGTCACACTTCACTGGTCATAGCTTTTAGCCGAAACTCCAGTATTACCTCAAAAACTAGTCGTTAATGAATGTATGATTTATATACTTTAAAAGAAAACTTGCAGTTTGATGCTAAATGCTATTGAATAGTATTTCAAAACCATTTGACAAAAGAATTTCTTTCTATAGATGACTGCAAAAAACGATCTATGAGTAATTTTTCTCAACAGCTCTCAACTCAACAACTCAGTAAATCAAATAGATCAAAAGTTAGTGAGTAATTATTTTGCCAAACTTAATTCTCCTTCTATTTATTTTTCTTTTGTTATTTCCATCTATCATTGAAATTTAAATGTTATTTGTTGATTATAACATTTAGTGGAACTTCAGACGGATATATTCCAACTAATAATCTTTTAGTAATTTTATTTTATCATTATCATTAATCGACTATGTCTTCACATATACGGATACCTTTAAATAACCGATTGTGTCATTGAATAAAGGTGAAGAGAATTTAGTGAAGACAATTTTATTTTTAACAAAATCATTCACTTAAGCTGTACATTCGTATTTACCACACACTAGCTTAAGAGAATAACATAGAGCGTCAGCACATTTTTTAAAAAAAAAGAATGTTTGGGATACCATCAGGTCCTAAACATTGTGATGAATTAAGTGACTAGAGACATTTTCGGACATCAGTTTTAGTGAAACTAGGAACACAAATTGTCTTCAGACCTGTAGATATTGGGAGCATTACATCAGATGACTGACGTACAGAAGACTTATTTAAGTCACATACATTCATCTGGTTATAGCTTCTAATGTACCTGTCACCTGCAAGTTCTTTAAAGAGTTTCCATATACTTGGAGAGTTTTTACAAGACAGGAGTTTTTAAGTAAACATAGAGTTGAGACGTCTAGTCTCTAGGCTTATTAGACCATTTAGCTTACGAACTTTGATTGAGTTTTTCTCCTTGTACATTCTTTCTCTTACCCTCCGTAGTCGTTTTAGTTGTGAAGATGTAAGTCGATCAAAACTTGCAAAAATGGTTTCAGTGGAACAACAAATATTAAAACAGAATTTAAGGTAACAAATGATGACATCATTAGTGTTTTCCAGTGAGTCATTTGTAAATAATTCCCATTAAAATCCATGCACGCAAACAAAAGTATAAAATTTCGATGATAACTTACCTAGTAAATATACTCTGTGACGAACAGGTTGTTAGAGTTAACCTAGTCAATAACCTGAGTTCTTAAACATGTCTCTAATTTATATAGTGGTTGGAGGTAGTCAAAAGGAAACCCTGCACTAATAAGAACTAGACAAGCATGACATTGATCACCACCCAGTGATCAATCAATTGTGATTACATCTCAGTCCTACAGGAGGTCAGTCGCGGCTCGGATAGCTCAGTGGTAACGTCTCTGACTGTGAAGCTGGGTGACACGAGATCGAATCGGCCAGGGAGCACCAGTTCCCTCAAGATTACAGGTACACCTTGCTGACGAGTGTCAAGTAGCACGAAACCCGGGTCCAGGGTTTCCTGTTGACTACCTCCAACCACCATCTAAATCTCAATATATAGTAGTCGCAGTGTCGAATCACCTAGACTGGTGGCCACATTGCAACATGATCGATAGCATTCGATCTGCACTAATAAGGACTAGACAAGCATGACACTGATCACCACCCAGTGATCAATCAATTGTGATGTCTCTAATTTGGAAAGTTCTACAGTTTCAGATCCTTTTTTTCACCTTTTACCTTTCTTTTTTGTCATTTCGTTTTTGTTTTTGTAGAAGAAACTTGTTAAAATACCTTGTGTTGATTGCTTAATTTTTTAGCTTAAACCATTAACTGGATAGTTATTTCGTCTTAGTATGTGACTCGTCAGAAGTTCACACCGACAAACCCATTTGGAATTGGATTCAGGATCTTCTAACTTTATGGAGTGTTTAACCTTCAGGCCACTGAGTTAGCACCTATCGTTTTACGTCTTTAACATAAATCAGTCCGCATTATTGCGTGACTGTCGCTGGATCCCAACTTAGCAGTTTGAATGTTAAACACTCTCCAGATTTTTTTGAATGTAAGATTCTGAAGAGTTGCATACTTAGGCGAAACGTCCATTTGTTGCGTTCGTGTTTTTAGTGACTGTCTATTTAAGACCAGTCCTTGGTGTAAACAATAAGGTTTAGTTCTCATTCCTATTCATCACCTTTATTTATGCGACTATACAAATGGCTATTTCCTCATCTGTTAACTGGAAAATAATGTATAGAATACTTAACTAATGATCACTGCCTAACGAGACAATATTTTACTTAGTCGCAATATTGTTGTAGTTTTGATGCATAATATTTGACTGGGTGAACACAAACATATGTTGAGTATACATAATGGTTTTTCTGTAAGAATTAAAATATTCTATTGTAATCTGTTTTTGTGCACACGATCGAATATTGGTTACTCATGACGAAGAGTTACCCTTCTCAGAATAGAACATAAGTTAGTGATACATGGTTTTGGATACATACTCATCAGGTTCTTCAGTTTTAAATTATAATGGAAGAATCATTTCTTCACTCCTGATGGTATCTTCTGAGTTATATGTTTTCTTTTTGTTTAAGTTGAACTATCACTACTTACTTCACATTACTTCTACCATGATATGTCATTTTGTGGTTCATTGAAACTAGAGTTTAAACTGATAATTTCTTGAACATAAAATAGGTAAGTTTCCAAATACAATAAATGTAATTACTTTTAAAAAACAGTTCATCCATTATCAATGGCATAATTATTATGTACTACATACTACGATTCGCTTGTATCAGTTATGTGTGTACTGTTGTATACCTATTAAAGAGCTCAGATATGAAAATATGAAGTAGTATACACTTTGATCATTGTGATCTATAATCTTTATAACTCCTTTATAAATCCATTTTATCCTTAAGAATAATGGACTATTTCTGCCATAAATAATCTTCCATAATCTTTTCCATAATTACTTGTAATCGAAGCTTGTCAGTGATGTTCAGAACGTGTATGGTAAGACAACTGTCTACCAAACACAAATAACGGATAGGACCTAGCAATAAGTTATTTGGCTTGATGAGAACAAGACGAAATACTGGTGTATATAGAACGGCATTGTAGGCAATTAACTAAGCTATTTAGTCACGGTTCTTAACATGCCATGACATTAGTTGGAAATATGGACAATTTTTTGTCCTATCTGAAACTTCTCGATAATATGTAGTCAAACATAGCTTGGCATCAAGTCCAGGACTTTAAAGTATCTGTGAAAACAGGGTAACTCTCAGGGATCGAGTTGAGGTACGATCGTCCTTAGTCGATTTATAATAAGGCAAAAAGTATATGATTTCACCAATAACCAAGTACTCATCGGTGATTTCGCCGATTGAACATATTTACAAGCCCTGACTTCATATCTAGTGGGACATAAGATCATTAGTAAATTAACCAAAGGTATACAAAGTATTCAACCAATATAATATGTCTATGGATTACATGCCACATAACTAATTATCATAGAAAGATAAGAATTGAGGTCATAAAATAAATAGTGAATGTTATTTTCTGTATATCGTATATTACTTTTGTGAAACGGTTTAATTATACTTATCGTGTAATTTTTCTAATATGAACTATTATAAACATTTGGATTGTTGATGATTGTTAGTATCGAATATTAAATTGATTGAATATAAACGTTTACTACTTAAATTCAGTTTAATTCAGCTTAATATGACTAAGAAAAAAGATCATAATCTGTTGACTAAAGACAGGCCAGTTAAGTATTTTAATAGACAAAAAGAAACAGTTGTTTACATGATATTTTGGAATAATAAAGGAATGGATTTGGTCAAGTATTGAGCTTCAAAAATATTCATTTTATTAACTATTGTACAAGATTCCGTGTAAGAAAACAATAAGCATTTCTACAGAAATCAGTTAGTAACATGTTTGAAATTACAAGTTTATAAATTCATGACCTTAAAAATATTTAGGCATCACAGATATAGGCAAAATAGCATGTCAGTCATTTTATATTGTATGTAATTCTCTTTAGAAAAGGTCAAAATATCTTCATTTATTTGATGGCTTACATTATTTCCTGACTTTTATTGAATAATATAACTAAGTTATATTTAATTGTCACTTGTGGAGTTTCACAACACTATTATGGAAAACGTTTTCATTTATTATACAGTTGAAGAATAAACTAATAACCTGTTATTCCTTTTTTATGACAAATTTCTAATAAGGTTTTCCAGAGTATAATGAGTTCATTTCTATATCATTGCATCCTTTTTCAGTTAGATACCAATAAATGAATTCAATAAGTTAAATATTTCAATAAATATTACTATACTTGCAATTTAAGGTGTGAATATTTCAAGCCCCCAAATGCCCTGGTACGGCCGAGAGTGAGGAGAGTCCGCTCTCCCTCTCTAAATGCTCTCACATGGCCACGCGTATATAGCCTCTGCCACGGAAGTCCTACTCATTGCCTTCTCGTGGCGGCGGTGTTGTCTACGAAAATGAGAGGACGAAAAGCGAATGTCCGGCGCTTTAACTGGATTCCAAAACAATGGTGCATATGGGCTCCAGTATCCTGCGGGAACAAATAGCGTATGAACCTATTGTTGGTCACCGGCTACCATGGGACTGCATCTCCTCACGATGCTCCACTGCCTTGTGGGTTAGACCTTTAGGTCGAAGGCTCGGGGAGTGGCTCTCTAAGAAAACCACCTGCTCCGGTTTGGGCACCCAGGCAGTATCACAGCCCTCACACATATCGAATGAGATTTGTGTGGCGCATATGTATTTGGTGCCTCCTTGCACCAATATGTGTTAAAATAAAAATAATAAATAATAATGAGTATTTCACAAGATAATAATGAATTAATTTAGAAGCGAAAGTGAAATGAAACTTTTTTGAGGGAATGAGTTTCATAAATATTTCAAGTATTAGAGATAATTTTACTACGCAATTAATGGGGAGTATTTCGATAAATGTAATACATTATAATCATAGCTAAGAGAAGAGCCAACAAGGTTGTTCATATTGCTCATCTGTTAACGGTTCAATTAAAAGTTGACAACTTATTCTTTTTAAATAAAAAAGTCTCATCTTAAACTAGGAATATTAGAAATCATATTCCTTACTGATTATATGAATGTACTTGTATAGTGAACGAGAACACAAATGAGGATAATCGAATGAATTTCAACACAAAATTACGGAACATGTTGGTAAAATCTGGGATCTACACAGTAAATACTTAATTTGCAAAATGTCAATCACTTATCTCAAAACTGATTGTTCCTTTTGCAAATATCGAGCAATCACCTCAAACTTCACTGTTCCTTCATTTCCACAGCAATCATTCACTACTCTCGTTCTCCAAGCATTTCACGTTCAATTGATGACACATACTACTTATATCTGTTGAGATCGGTAGTACACACAACACTTGTTAAATTTACCTCACATCTAATGTACAACAGATGATGTACAATCAAATATTTATCGATGTTATTAACAACAAAATTGAGGAAATATTTTAGATTCTCTTCAACAAAACATGTAGATTTCTATCTTCCTATCTTTCTAGTGTACTAAATTTGTATATAAATGTAGTCTAAACAATATTTTAATCCGCTGTCTAAAAATCTACCATAGTGATAAATAATTTATCTATCAAATCTGGAATATATATCAACATTCCTCTAAAATTCCAATTGACTTATATGAATTTCAAAATACTACAATGAATTCATTACATTTTGTAAATTCTATTATTATTGTTCTATGAAAATTAATTACATTAATTTGAATTTTCCAATTTTTGGATAAATAAACAAAATTCAAATCATATTTATTTATTTTTATTTATTTCAACACATAAATATTGGTACAAGGAGGCACCAAATATGCGCCACACTATATTTGTGTGCGTGGGCTGTGATACTGCCTGGGTGCCCAGACCGAAGCAGGTGGTTTTCTTAGGGGGTCACACCCCGAACCTTTGACCTGAAGGTTTGATCCACAAGGCAGTGGAGCATCGTAAGGAGATGCAGTCCCATGGAAGCCGATGACCAACGATGGGTTCATACGCCATTTGTTCCTTCAGAATACTGGAGCCCCATGTGCACCATTGGTTTGGGATCCGGTTAAAGCGCCGGACACTCGCTTTTCGTCCTCTCATTTTCGTAGACAACACCGCCGCCACGAGAAGGCAATGAGTAGGACTCCCTGGCAGAGGCTGTATACGCGTGGCCGTGTGGGAGCATTTCGAGAGGGAGGGAGGGCCCACCCCACTCGGCCATACCAGGGCATTTATATATATATATATATATATATATATATATATATATATATATATATAGTGTAATAATAAATATTTATTATTTAAAATTTAAATAATAATTACAAGACTATTAATGAAGTCTCTCTGATCTAGTAAAGAATAGTTGCTAAGCACAATTGATTGATCACTGGGTACTGATCAATGTCATGCTTATCTAGTCCTTATTAGTGCAGATCGAATGCTATCGATCATGTTGCAATTTGGCCACCAGTCTAGGTGACTCGACACGTCTCGGATAGCTCAGTGGTAACGTCTGTGACTGTGAAGCTGGGTGACACGAGATCGAATCGGCCAGGGAGCACCAGTTCCCTCAAGATTACAGGTACACCATGCTGACGAGTGCCAAGTAGCACGAAACCCGGGTTCAGAGTTTCCTGTTGACTACCTCCAACCACCATCTAAATAGTTGCTAAGGTCATCAAGAAATTTAGTTTCTCTGGGGAAAAGAGTTACTTGACAAAATGCAAATTTAAGTGAACTTTTATTTTATTTGTAAAACACTTAAGTGAAATTTTTCAAGAAAGGAAAAATAGCAACTGCCTAACTTAAATAATAGCCAACCCCATAAATCCTAATTGAATAAATCAAGTACTGTAATGATATATATATTATTTACTAATAAGAAGGATATATAATAATAATAATAATAATAAAATGTTAAATCCTTTTCCAGATGGTGTGAGCAACATTTTCATTCCACGCAATAACCTATATTAGGTACATTGTTAATTATGACATTTAATCAGCTAGTACTAATATTTAAATAAAGCCAGAACAAATATTGATGCAGAATAATATGAATTCATTATATTTCATCATTTCTCATTAGCTGCTTACAACCAAATCTGTATTAGGATTTTACATTAAGGTAAGAAATAGTATGAAACAATTGACATAAGTAAAATTCATAAAGGGAACTAATGGTATAAATTTTTTTGGAAAATCGTACTCATATATTGATTTCAATATTAACATTTAATAAAACATGGCAAATAAATACCTTGAGTAATCCATCCATTAGATAATGAATTTACATAAAATGACCAGTTAAATGATTGTAGTTAAATCATTAAATATTTTCAAAGAAAACTCGATTTCATCTAAATAACCGAAATATTCTATGTTAAAAGATGGTTGCTTTTATTTCTCACTCTAATGTATATTTAGTTTTCCAACTGCATGTCATTTGTAAGTGATTAAAACCAGTTCCATACAATGTTTGTTTAAGTTCCCAAGTAATACTTATGAAATTTGTCCGCATTTTAAAAGGCAGTAACTTTATTATTATTATTCCGATTGAACTGCCCTAATCAACCTTTATTTAATCGTTTTCTTTCTTAACTATCCGTCATTATGATAAATTAAATGAATACTCAGTAAATTCTAGTATTTAGACCTTAATGATTGTATGAATTTGATGAGAGCCTTATGTAATCAAATGAAATCATCTCGTCCAAATGCATTCATTATTTTTAATAACATAAAGTTCTGAAATAGTTTTTGTGGTGGTTAAATTAATTCGTAAGCGGTATTCTTTATACATTGATCTCAGATGAGATAATACAGCACTGGAAATATGTTTCCTTGTAGTAGAGGACTACTCAGAAATGTGCACCCACGACCGCACCACAGAGTGAACCCAGGACATTCAGGTCTTTTGAAGAGCATGTTACTTTTAGATCACTGATTCGAACTGAATGCATCTTCCTTCTTAACTTCATCCAAATCATGATATTGCGAGACGATCGTTTAACGTCACTAATCCGACTGCTTCACTCCTAAAATATCTAATCTCCACCGGTCGCTTCTCAATATCACCTATCTGGAAGTACTTAACTAATGAGCACGCCATCATAGTGTTGATAAGAGGGTTTTGCGAAGACTGGTTTAATATGTGGGTAGTATTCGTCACAGATTGACCTCGGTTTTTTGTTAAAGAGTAACCAACTCACTATTAATTAATTCTCAGACTACATGTCAAATTTGAATATATCAATTTTTCAAAAGAATTTTATTAATCAGTTGACTTTAAAAATGACTCGAAATTTGTGTAAATCCCACAATTTTACTATTTAACAAAAATTCTCTTGAAATTTGTTTTTAACTTTTTTAGAGCATCGCATCGATCAATACACGTAAAAGCGGATTCTTAAGTAATGAGGAAGATAGAGCACTATTCGCGAAGCAAAGATCTATAGTAAGTAAAAACTTTTTAAAATGTATGCAACATGCGAAAAAAATCACTTGATAATACATTTCAATAAAAAATAATCCTAGAACTATATAACAACCACAATTGATTGATCACTGGGTGGTGATCAATGTCATGCTTGTCTAGTCCTTATTAGTGCAGATCGAATGCTATCGATCATGTTGCAATGTGGCCACCAGTCTAGGTGACTCGACACTGCGGGCACTATATATTGAGATTTAGATGGTGGTTGGAGGTAGTCAACAGGAAACTCTGGATCCGGGTTTCGTGCTACTTGGCACTCATACATAACAACAAACAACTCTCCCCTCATATTTCAGGAGTTAACAGAAGTAATTTAATTCTTGCTAAAACATTTAGATATTGTGAAAACAATGATAATGTTAAGTAATCTAGTAAGAAACTGATTATCATTCCACAATAATTTTGTACATTCTGTATAACAGTTTAATCTTTCTTTGTCCATATCCTCAATTTGGATTCACTTCGGAATTGGTCTACTACCCAGATAATAGATTTACGGAAAAAGCTTTCAGTCAATGCAATTTATTCAGAACATAAACCAGATGAACAGTTAATGATCGCTTAGTTCGTAATTTACGAACAGAATTTATCAGCATTAAAAATTAAAAAAAGATAATTTTTCTGCAGGGATTTCACACAATTCCACCCTTTTATGAACTTGAATAGAATAAAAACAATGATTGGTATGGAATGAATTTGAACTCGTTTATTTAGCAAATTCTCTTCAGTTCCTTACAAACTAGAAACAATGGTATTAATGATTTGAAAAGTTGTGATTTAAAATAGGTATGAAATGTACATGCAGATTAGTAAAAGGTAGAAACTTTGAGAATTAAAAGTCAACAATTTTTTTTTCTAATCTCTATACTATCCTAGAATAATTGTTATAAAGACATTTAGAACAAGTTTATGCATTCAAAAATGAGCAGTTACCAATCTTGCATTGTTTTAGTGATGTAGGCTAAGAAACCGCTTTTCTTATGATCATATTTATAATTCTTTATTTCTCACTTATAATCAGTTTACTCAATTATTCAATTTTACTTCTGATATCTAAAGTATTATATAAGCTATTACACTATTTTGTTTTTCATTTCTAAAGACTATTCCCATGCTCTTTACAGTCATCTTTTCTAGAACATAAATAGATAGCCATTTAAACGAATTTTTAATTCATTCACAATTAATGACCTTTAATAATCTACATTTAGACATCATATCTATTTTAAATCACGACTTTTCTCACTCAAATTATGTATGTTGTTTTGTTTTTAATTCATTAATACTATTGTTTATAGTTTGTAAGGTGTTGAAAAGAATTTGCTAAATAAATGAATTCATATTTATCTGACCATCATCAATATTCTTAATTTAACCAAAATATTATAAGATTGAAATACTAATGAAATTAGGAATCTAACTTACTTTTAAGCATTGATAATGTGATATTATTTATTGGAAAATAGAATAGTATTAGGCAGAAATAATGAAAAACACAGGAATTTCTGTACTGTTTATTTATTTCTCAGGAGTTTAGTTCATTTTATAATAAGTTTCAATCGATTTTCAAGATTTCTGATAAAACCTAGTCTGTTTACTGGTGTCTATTATAAATACAACGGTCACACAGTCTGGTATCCAATGTTTATTGTTTTTCTTAGTGATTATATGACTAAAAAGACCAAGCTCAAGTTTATTATTCTTAGGATAGAAAGAATTTGAACAGACTTAAGAAATTTCTACACTATATATTATTTGTATAATCTTATAATTGAACTATTCGATTTGGCATATCTCTGCACGCTAAACAGAATGATATCTGGAATGTGAAAAGTTATTCCAATCAGTGATTTTGTGTTGTACACAGGAACATGTGAGTTAAAAAAAATCATGAATACTGTGGCGTCAATCAAAATATCTCAATAAGTTTACTGATTGTAACATAGTTCGGCATATTAATATCTTGTACTTAATGACACAGGATTGGTGACATATGGTAGGAATCCTCACTTAATTTACTACTGAAATACTTACATGATCAAAGCATAAAGTGAATACATATTGATTAAGATGATTAAATTCTCTACCAAATGGTTTGATTTCATTTCTCAACGTTAAATATACGCGTCATGATGATAAATACCTATTTGTCCAAGTTTAATCATTTATGTTCCATACCTTTAGCGAAAACTTTTGATCATATATTTAAAAAAAACTAATAGTGAATGATATTGTCATACTTGTAAAAAATTGTTTTGTTAGATATTTGTGCATAACATTGTATCGTTTCCCTTTGCTTTACGTGTTATAATTATTATAGATATATCAGTTAAATGAAATTATGAGAAAATCAGAAATAGCCAATTACGAAGCTTTCATGAACTTAAACCATACAAATTGATTATGCTAATAGGAAAGGATGAATATATGCAGCATTAACACAGAATTTCCAATCTTATTTGTAATGAGTTGAGTAGTTTGGAAGGTAATCCAGATATTATTCAATCTCAATGAAACAGAAGTTCAGTTTCGTTAAACAGTTTAAAAACGCTTAGTAACTGCGTAGTGCATATGGCATAAAAATTAGCTCAAGTAATGTGGAATGTATATAGTTATATTCGGCAAGACGATATGATTGATCTGAAAAAGACTATTGATCCAGTTAACTGCTCCAGAAAAAGTACGCGTATAGCCATGGTATTACATAAGCTAGGATCCTCAAGGTAAGTAAAACTTATGAACAACAAAATACGTAGGAAACTGAAAGCAAACAATATCTAACCATTGCTTCCTGACGTTTGAATACAGAAATTCAATGTCTTCCCAAATAATTCAATTAGTGATTAATTTATAGAATAACCTTCATTTCATATTTCAAGCTTTTATAATACTCAGTATTACACTATCGAATACCAATAAGTAGTGCCTGATTAAACTAAACCATTCATAGCGAATCAAGCCTTATCTACTGGTCTTTCTCAACACATGTCTTACTCAGCTTCTCCAAAAATCCTAAAAAGCACCAAGACAGTCCTACTGTGAGTATTAATAGACAATCTTTAGTCTTCATTACGAATTAAATTGCTAAGAAACCAACCACTAATTCCTACATACTAAACAATACTTGTAAATGAAACCAGTAACTACTAACAACCAACCGTAGTTTTCAGAATGAAAACTTTAAAGACCAATCGCCTATTCATTTTTTGATAAGCTAAACGCTCAATATCGATCTTGGGGAATTTAGGGATGTTCATCGTTAAGTCCCTCATGGTACTCAACACATCATCATAAAAGCTCATTAACACTTCCCCGTAATATCCTGTTATTTCTTTTAAGTTACATCACACAGGTTCCCCTTCCCTACAGCACCGAAATTTATTTGCGATTACTATAAAGGTCTTCAGTGTGTCTACAACTAGACTTTTTTACTCATCATACTATCCCAGCGAGAATGGGACTTCATGTGTCAGTGAGTATAAATGGATTTTTCAGAGGTCCATCAGCTCTTATTGACGTTTGGTAGCCGATTTTAGCAGTAAGTCGAGAACATCAAGGGCTAAACATAGTACTAGAGACACCCTCACTGAAACGAAGAGTCTAACTAGTCTTAGGCATCATTAGACTATATAAACACAGAAATTTGTTAGGTATATATTTAATAAGAAACAAGACCGTTGACAATGAATAACAGGAAGATTTCTCAGTGTGTTGATATAGAGGCAAAAGTAGACAATACTCCTATTTACAATTAACGTTTATCCTTTACAAAAACAAGTGACTGTGAGTTTGAATTAAAGATTGTTACGGCTTTTGCCTCGAGAATCGAAAGAAGTCAACAAGATTTTTTTTATGAGAATAGCTCATAGTGAGAGATAAATTAGATGAACACCAGCTAAAAGAATCACCACGAAAACGAAATAAACCATCCATTACAAATTAAATGTAACAGGACCTAGCAATTTGAAAACTCACTTGTGAAGTAGCACTTATTTTTAATCTTCCTCTATATTTCCGACGTTTGGCCGGTTTGTAAATATTTTTTTCTGGACTACGTTGGTCACCACTATTAATCTTCTTTTCTTGTCTGAGTTGTAACATAGGTGCCTTACCTAGTATAAATTCGACATAAGTAGATCAATGCGCTCTGATTCCTCCATTAAGAATTCTATACACCAAGGGTTTTACGAAACCCAGTCTTACTTGCATTAACATAAATAAATGAATACGACTTCTGTACTAAGAATGAAATACTCGAAATAAAAGAGCCATTTAGTTAGAAAGTTTTAATTTAAAAATTGTAAATGATTCAAGTATCAATCAAATATTATACGTAACGACAACTGAATTTAAGGAAAAAAATTATTTCTGGAGTAGGTAACTGAATAATACGGTTAAATAAAGCACATTCTGTTAGTTAAGAAAGAAAGAAAGGAAATGAGATAAAAACGAAGGATTGGTACATAATATGTAATATGGAAGTTCATTTCAAGAACAAGACAATAAGTTGTAACTAGATAAATGATAAGCAATACATCGAGGTAGACTATGAGATTGATTACAAGAAGAGTTGATATCTTTTTGTTAAAAAGGGTATTTTAAAATGTTAATGATTGCACAATATACATCTTAACGCGTGAGTGAACTATATATTATGGAGAAAACTTTTATGAGTATAAAATCGGAAAAATGGCCTGAGTTGTGGATGAGCTTCTTTGTGAAGAAATGAGGTTATATTATGGAAATCCGAGTATCACATATCACTGTAATTACAACGAAGTGGTCAAAATAATTATATCTCTTTGGAAACCTTCGAGAAGAGATGGGATGAGGTAGAAAAATCTTTCCAAACCACGGTAATTCTGTTTTCCCAGATTTCACTAAAAGAGGACAAACGATAGTGTAATGTTTCTTTATAAACATAAACAGGCTCTATACTCAAAAACAGATACAGGCGAATTAAAGATAGAAATTCTGAAACGAGTAAAAAACAGATGAATCAACAGTATACTTTATGCACTGAAATAAGCTTAATGAACACACAGAAATATATACTTTTGTGAGCGCCATATATATATATATATATATATATATATATATATATATATATATATATATATATAGTTTTCCCAACAAATAAGTAGGAATTAATGTATTTATAAGCAAATAGTCCTGGAGCATTTCACAGAAAGATGTAAGTTAAAAGTGATTCAATAGTCACTGGGTTAAAGTTAATCTTTCTTACAAGCAAACTAAAGCATTGATTAGTATTATTGAATAGTGAACTCGTATTAATAGATTAATTTGAAATATATATGTTATATGTTTAGATTAAATGGTGACTGGAAGTTCTACTAATGACTACCAGTGCAACCATTAAATAGAAGGGAGTTAAGGACCACAAGATAAAAATCAGTGATTTTAGTTGAAAGGGTAAAACATCAACCAAATAGTGCCCATTGTCTGGGAGCTAGTCTAATCTAAAAATTTAACACTGGTTTTAAATCCTAGTACTCGATTTTGTGTCATTGATATGAATCAACATATACTATGATATTACTGTCTGAGTAACTACATTGATACAGGGCAACTAGTAAGTCACTTATGTTTAGCGTATAAACAAAATATTGTGTTAAGTGTTGTGTTATCAACCGGTTAGTTATGATTTAGATAATTAATTTACATCACTTGTTAGTGGATGAGTATGATAAAACAATGGACTTGAAATAATTGCCGCCCACTCAGATTAGATATCAACTAAGTAGAAACAGGTTCACGCATCTAGCTGACCAGAATCTATTTTAAGTGCTACTGAGAACACTCGACAAACCACTTTAGAGACAGTGCTGATTTCAGACCTAACCACAAAATACCGACGCCAAATGAGGAGAATTAGTATAACAATTCTTACTGTCTAAGGATGACTCGTGAGTGTGAAACCAGAAACAGCAGTTGAAATTCGTGGTGGAGGAGGAGGAGGAGCACAATTTTGGTGATTTGACATATGAGACAGCCGATGTGAATTGAACAGTCGCGTTTCCTGCATGTTTGCATTCAACGGAGTACAGCTACTGCTGCTACTACTTTTCGAACTGAGCATAGAATCTCGTTTAACTGATTCCTGTGTTTGGTGTTGCTTGCTATCAGAATTATTAGCGGGAACATTCTGTCTTGGGTTTCCAAAAGAAGTTGAACTAGATCCTGTAGATGATGCTGCAAGCTCGTTCTGTTGAGATAGATCATTACCATTAGAATAAAAAGGAGGTCTTAATCTAGACTGATTGCCTGCAACACCACCAGTAGCAGAGAGACTTTGTGCCAAATTAGAATTTGACTGGGAATGTTGCTGTTTTAGTGACCGTACATTTGGTAAAACTGAATCTTGTTGTCTAGAATGGCTGAATCCCTGAACCCCAATGTGGTTTGACGCGGATGTTTCTTTGGGGCGTGATTTCGTATGTCCAGGAATTTCATGAGCGAAATGACCTGACTCACTACTTGTGCTAGATGTTGAACTGGAATAGCCTGAAAAAGTGGAATTTAGGAAACAAAAAACCATTAAAAAATTAAGTAACATCTAAACTAATGGTTACAGCCAAAAATCCTTAGAAATTTTGTGGACTGTAATTTAAATAATATATTTGGAAAACATAAGGCTTAATGTGTAGATACATGAAAATATGAAACGATGGAAAAGTCAAAAGAAATCAGTAATTTGATTTTAACAGATAATTTTGAGGATAACATTCAACGTTGATTAACTGAGCCCGTGACTTTAAGTAGGAACGCTTACAGTCAAGTATTAAATACGATTCAAATTAACAAATATCATGAAAGGTTTTTGCAGAAAACTTATGCAGTTGATCATTAGTCGCTCATTAAACACTTGAAATGAATATTTTGTAGATGAAGACGAGTAAAAGATACTTATAATTTAAATACCCTTAAACAAGGAAATACTAAGTACCCTACACTAGAAATAAAACACGATGAAGGGAATAATTGCAAATGGTGTGAAACGTTACTCGGTAGTATTTCACCTTATTTGTAACAAAATTGTGTTAAAAACTGTTGAATAAACATAAAAACTATCGGTAAATTAGTTTGTTACGAGGAATAACAAAGCAATGAGCATCATGGTTATCTGCAAACACGTTTTTGTCATGAATCTTCAAATAAATGATACAAATCAATGTTCATTGTAGTAAAGTTATCAATAATTACCAACTACGAAACAGTATGAACTTTATCATTAATGACTTTGATTCCATGGATATGACCAGTGTTTGATAATCGGTTCAACTGAGATAAGTAATAAACTTCATATTATGTCCTCAAATCCCAGAATGTTGTTGGACATAATTACTATTGATGACTAGGGACATTCGTTCGCATAGCAGTAGACAGTTTTATAAAACTTGGTACATATTTGTCACTAACCTGAAATATTATCCCTATTTCCATTATTCAGTCGGGGCCCACTGTGTGGCTGTCGGAGATTTGCGTTAGCAGCTATATTTTGACCGTCTGCGATCAACTGACGAATAGGAGCAGCAAGAGGCGGAGCAGGTGGATGATACATCGGTGGGACGGTGCTATACTGACTGCTATTCCCTTCTCTACTTGCTGCTCCGATTCCATGAGATCCAGCAAAACCCGGATTGTAATCAGGCATGCTAGCACCAGCCCTAACAGTTAAACTAGTACTTGTTGTATTGTGCCCCCAATTGGGATGAGAATGTGCACCAACTTCACTGACACTATCAACTTCTTCTAGGCTTAAGCAAGACATATCTGGAAAATATGAAGGTAAAAAATTATTAGCTGACAAAATTTACTGACTTCGGAAACAAGTCGAATAGGAAAGAGAAATATACAACTTAATATATCAGAATGAAACGCAACAAATCAAAAATAAGAAACGGGTATTCATACTGAAACAACTTGTTTAAATAGCTACGACTTTTCATTTTAGTGCCTCCAATAGGCTCAAAATTCTAATAAAGAAGATATATTGATTAATTTTATTCATGAAACAAGAAAAATATGCACCACAATATATTTCTGGCTATTGGCAGTGGGATTGAGATGTAGTGTAATGAAAATAGAATGTGAGGTAAAATTGATCTAAATAGCACACTAGGTTTAGTCAAATTATGTGTTAACTAAGAAAAGACATAAATACTCTAACCTCTGTAAGAAAAATTAAATCTCTCAAGAGAACGAATGGAAATATCCAACAGATTATGCGTATTAATTGCGTAATATGTTAACAAGAATGATAAGTTCAAAAAGACAAAAGTAAAGCAATAAAAGAGTAAGATAAATGCTTACGTTCACTTATATCCCGGAAGACATAATAACATTGTTCCGAAAAAGTTAACTTATTTACAATATGCCGAATGTATCCCAATTTGAGCAGATTAGATGCATACTTTCGGGCTTCCCGGCGATCGGTCAAACCATCCAAGTGACGGAAAAGCCAATCAACTAGATCAGAGCCTTGAGGGTGAAGTAAAAATCGTACGATGTGAAACTAATAAAAAGACAAACTGAAATATATCAGTGAATGAAAACGTTAAAGTATGTACGCATAAAACTTCTTCAAAATGTTGTTTGTAGGAATGAACTAGGTTAGACACGACAAATAACAAATAAATCTTAAAACCACGTTCATGTGAAAACTATGACAAGAAAGAAATGTCGCAGCAGATTATTTAATGCGTAAAAAGTGATGACACTAGCACATAACGTTGAATATAACAATTACGGTGACAGTCTATTTGCAGAATGATACATCACACATAATTGGTAGTTTTAATCATTAAACCTTTTGAACCATTCGTTTTCGAGTAGAGTTCAACTTAATTAACAGACGAAATTATTCTAATTAGTCAAACTAGTGAAAGCCTAGTGCCCCAAATGCGACAAATAATTGTTGTAAAAGACATCAATTAGGACCATTAAAGTGAGTCGCAAAAAACTTATCGTTCCACAGTTTATTCACTCGTATAATATTACTAACCGAGGATTTTGTTAAAGACGAAATAGGATAAGAAACGAAGCCAATAATACATGTACATGACTTTCTCCTTTTATAATTAACCCTCATAACTTACCAGAAAAACGAAATACTCTTAAAAATTTAATGTAGAGATCTAGATCAGCGTAGAAACTTGAATTGATTTAACTTAGTACATATCTATATCTGGCTTTGAAACACATCTAATGTGCGAAGGTTGAGGAAGCTACATAAATTTCTAATCAGAAGCTAAGACTCAATCGTTAAATATCGACTGACTAAGTCTTTGAGTAAACCATACTGTCCCAGCTATTCGACCTCGAAAAATATTATGAAAATTATGGATAGTTATACACTCCACCACGAGCAAAAGCAAAAAAATCTTATCAGATTTATTAAAGTGATAAAAAACTCTTCAACCGTACCACCTTAAATAAAATGCTCTCTGCCGATGGACACTGTTGTTGTCTCAACTTCAAGAAATTAAACTATCTATTAAAAGTTACCACATAAATAACTACGAAATATGCTGTGACCCGTGTTATTTCAGCTGTATACAGAATAAGCAATTTGAAGCTGGTTACATGCACTAGACATCTAGGAAAAGCAGGAGTAGAGCAGACTTTAAAAACGGTAATCCTAAAAAGGAATTGGCTGACGAATAAAAACCTATCCAAAAACTTACAACTAACCTATAAACGCGTTTGGTACGATTAGCTTGAGCCACATACGATCCCTAATATCGAGACCAGAATCAGGTTGGAGCATTGCACGAATAACTGTGGGAATACTTGTCGATAGACCTAATGGAATGGGGTCTGAGTAACGTTCAATCTCCGGCAGCGAGCTGGATGCAGTAACAATGCTAGGAGCGACCTACAAGTATTAAATCATAAACAAATGAACAATCAATGATGTAAAGAGAATAAATAAAATTATCTACAAAATAGAAAGGATATTACATTTATACATGTGAATGAACGTATTGTCATGACCTTGTTTCATTTGAAAAGACTAAGGATGTATCCAAGAGAGAACTAGCTAGGCACTTAGTTGACCAAGTAAAGGTTTTTAACCTGAGATATCCTGGAACGGTTCGTAGTCCGCTTTAACAACAGTGACGTCTGTTAACAACCTGAAACAAGAGATTAAAACAACCAATAGATCTCTGAAGCCTAAAGTAAATTTATAGACTCATGGAAACCCGTACTGTATGTTCGGGGAGCAATAAAGCATTAAGACAACTTAAAAAGACTGACGAAAAGTCTACATAAGGGCCGAGAGCGATGCTGAGAAATGAAAGTGAAAAAAAGGTATGAAAGTCGGGGGGACTGGGAACGCTAGACACTTTGTTCAAACTCATCGAGTAGATTGACACTAAAAAATTCAGCTGTTAGTGAAACAATTTCGAAAAAACATGGGACAGTGATCCGCTTTCAGTTTATGATATTGGGACAGTGGGTAGAACGCCTTAGAGAACAATTCGATTGGTCTCGAAATACTCTTCAATTACCTGCCACTTCACAAGTAATCTGAATAAGATAGATATGTACGTACTAGCATCGATATTCTATCTCGTATTAATGATAATTATGTACTAGTGAAATCAACTAATTTTATAAAGTATTTTTTTAATCATATCTATGGTGTGACAGCTAGGAATATGAACTAGAAAAGAGCTGAAAACCATAACCTAATAGTTAGAAATCGAGTATCTGAGACGCCACCTTATCCTTTTGAAATGAGAGCATCCAACTGAGTGAAATTTTAAATTCATTTTAAAATTATTGTGAAAAATAATCTTTTTTCCGGTGATCCGAAAATTTATGCTAATTAAGAATTTATTGACCATCGATTGCTAAGATTAGAATTTTGATGATTTACAGTAATTACCCTGTCCCACGAAAAAATAACATTTAGCAGTGAGAAAAAAACTAAATAACATCCTAGTTGATATCAACGCTTTACCTGTTGAGTATAACCATGGGGAAGTAATAAATTTGACGTAGGATAAAATGCGGGTTGTGATAAATGAATTCGTTGTTGAAGTAAATGTTGTTGCTGCTGATGTTCTTGTTCTTGTTGCTGTTTTTGTTTAGAGGCTGCAAGTAAAGCAGCCATATTGAACGCTGCTGCACTTGTACCTAGCGGCATTGAAGTTTGCCCTGATGTCAAAGTGCCCATACTCATACCAGGGGTAAGACCAGGGGGACTAAGAGTGGAGCTAGACTCACCACCTGACGAGGCACCAGTCATGGAAGTCCCATTAACTTGTCTATGTATATCACTACTTTGAACCTGTGAGTCTGGTGTGGTCATTGCGTTGGTATGTAACACCCAGGCACGCGGATCAATAGGATGTACAGGTTCTTGACGAGGTATTGTAAAATAACGTTCGGCTGGATTAGGATCCCAACATTTAGCAACAACTAATGTAATAGGTCTACGGAAAACAGTATTGAAAGTTACAAAAAAAAACAAAATTTTACTACCGAGAAAAAAGACAAAAACTCAATTCATTCAAAAGCAAAGTAGGTTTTAAAACCTCATAATTTATTATACTTGTAATAAGCTAGGAATTCGATTGTATTGACCACAAAGTTTAAAAATTCGTCATATAACGACTTAAACATATTGAGTATACGATCGAAGATACTATTCTAAAATATTTTCTACGTTTTGTTGTGAAATAAATCTAGTCTCGATGCCCGATCAAAATTATCTTTCAAAATTACCTTTAAAGTCGAACGGGTAAGATCAAAAATATGATAAATAAAAAACCCGTGAACTGCAGTGGTTCTAGCAATAAAGTGCTTTAACCCTGAACTCTGGGTTCAAAAGTAGTAAGTGCAGTTTCATTTCACAATCGATCTAACATTCTAGTTCTTCTTATTCGATGATCACTTCCAAATCTTCATAATTATTATCCAGTTACTATTAACATCCTATTTTTTTATTCTTCGCATCTGTCAAGTGTATTATTGCCTCACATGTCTGATCCGTAAACCATTTTTATCTTACTATATCTATTTAACCTTGAGAACATCAACCAATATTCTTGTGATACTTGAAATTTTCAAACATCTTATGATATAATCTCCTGATTTTCAATGGATTACTATATTTGACAAGCAACTATAAATATGAATGTATAGTTTCAATAAATGAAAAGATTTTCTTCGCCGAATTGTCTTTATTCCTTCTTTAATGGCCCAAAGGATCTCTTCCATTATTTGTGTAACAGTAATGCACTAAATAACACTGGAAGGCACAGGTAGTATATATGTCAACACAACATCATCCTAAAGAAAGTAACAAATGCCATTGGTAGATATGATTCGTGCAAGTAAAGCCTACGGAATCTTCGGATATGTCGCTTAACGAACAGAACACATTACATAGAATTTTGAGGATATAACAGTTTCGTGTACAAAGAATATATGGCGTTTGGTGTAAACATAGTATACGTGTTCGATAAATAGTAAGACATGTTTGTAAAGTCAGAAGTGCTATCCCGTCATATCAAGAAGTGAGTTAGCACATAATTAACGTTCTGTAAAACATAATCCTATTATTTACTTAGGTAGTCAGTATTTATTTGCGTGATTTAAAGTTTGTTTTCGTTAGTTCTCGATGACAACTGTGTTAAAACATATCCCTATGATGGATAGCATCCCAATTAGAATACCTTATACTTCCAGACGTACCTCAACCCTTCATGAATCTTAAAATAAAAAGAAACAAGCTTTTTGAATTTTATCTGAGAGAATTAGACAGTGATATAATAGAGCAACAACCGATACCTGTCCCAAGGACGAATAATTTGGGAGTTTATATAATTATATGACAAATTTCATTTCTGCTCAACAATGGCATAAACAGTTCGGTTCTAAACACTGAATTTCATTGTTTAGGAAACCAAGTAATATTACGAACTTACCCAGGACGCTGAACTTGCTCTCGTAATGTGCGAACTGCATCGTCATTACTCATTTCTTCAAAACTAATTCCATTTGCTTCCAGAATCATATCCCCAGGTTCAATTCGTCCATCTTGAGCGACAGCACCACCCTTCATGATAGAACCTACATAAATCCCACCATCTCCAGATTTATTTGACTGACCAACTATACTGATACCCAAGAAATTGACGATATCCATGTTCAACGTAACTGCCACAATATTTAAAGACATGGTGGAGTCTGTAATACTGCTGAACGAAGAGGCCTATAAAAGATTGAACACAATAAAAGTTTAAGTCTTCTGAATAACTTGTAGACATTTCCAAAATCAAATAGCAGGAAGCTGAGAAAAACTATTATTTTCACAGATTGAACTCATGAGTCAGTTGAAGCTAGACCACCATTGAAAACCTGGAAGTACTGGACGGCCGTTTCGTCCTAGTATGGGACTCCTCAGCAGTGCGCATCCACGACCCCGCACCACCCGGGGCTCGAACCCAGGACCTACTGGCTTCGCGCGCGAGCACTTAACCATTAGACCACTGAGCCGGCATCCAACGGTGTTAATGTCTAACTTCAACCAATCCACGAAGTTGCGCTACCGTACACCATTGTCTTCAGTGAGTTCCTATCTCACAACAGACCTGGTGGTCTAGCTTCAACTGACTCATGAGTTCAATCTGTGAAAATTTCTAAAAATCTCCACAAAACACATTCTGATAAAAACTATTATTCTCTGTTGCGACCATAAACTCAGATAACTAATTCAAAATAATTTACAAATAGAGGGACATTTAATATATTTCTAATGTGGAGGTGTAGTTGCATAACTTGTGCACTAACAAATAGGATAATAATAATAATATATTATTTCCAATCAATTGAAATGGCACAGGGTTAACCATAGATTATTTCGGCGATATGACAACATCCATATTGTATCATGATGTCACTTAGCGTCTACATTTCAAACTCATCCATGTAATGTCGTTAGCAATGAGGACTAATCATTGAGTGATATCCCTAACGATGTTAAATTGTCAATTAAATATACTTCAAATGTAATGAGTGGCAGGTTAATGGTTAAAGTATTCGATTTCTAGCCACATGTGCGTAGGTTTGAACCCCAACCCACTTCGATTTAGACAGCGGGGTAGAGTAAAAAGCTCACGTTACAAATGTGACTCAAAACGGAATGCAGTAAACCTGAACCTGATAGTCACATTAACAGTGAATGAAATGTGGAAAACTCCTAATTTTAAGATAATTGAAGAGTAATGAGTATGAAATTAAATGTACGAAATGAACAAAAAAAATATTGCACAGAATAAACGTACTCGGCTGATTGGTGGTGGACGCCTACGTCTTCGTCTGCGACGTGCACGACCATACCGACGGGAAGATAATGTTGTTCCAGTGACTGATGAAAATCTGGTTTACAAAATCAAAAAAGTTATTTATTAAACCTGAAGACAACAATATAAAGTTCTACGGGAACATATATTATCAATTTAGTCTATATCACTCAGATAAGCTTATCTAAATCTACTATCGATTTTTGAACTTCAATTAGTAACAAATACATCAACATAATTTAAACTTTATCATCCCTTAACGGGATCTTTAGATGAAGTCATTTGCAACCAGAAAATACAAACCTACGCGGAACGTAACTGACCTGCTAGATTCTTCTTCCGAGTCTAAGAAGCTAGTTGATTCTAAATCAGAACTCATCATTGAAGGAGCTTCATAGGTATTCGAACTAGGTAAATAACGATAGTGGCGATGGCGTGAACCACTATGGGTTGTCTGTTGAGTAATATGACTACCACCACTCGTTGTATGGTGATGTCGACCACCTAAAATCAAGCATAAATGTGAAATTCGCACGAAGTCAGGAAAATGAAAGAAAAGTAATATTTTTTTGCGAAATTACTGAACAAATAGCAAACAATGAAAGAATCACGGAAGATTCATTTGATGAGCTATCACAGAACATGAATGAAGATAAATAAGCTTTTAAAGCAAAACTACGTACATGGTGAGATCATGTAAGTAAAACAATTTTAACCAACAAATTGTAGTTAATATCTTAGGAACATATCGCGTGCACAGTCATATTAAATTTATACCGCTGACGATCATTTCATGTATGCAAAGTAACAGAAAACTTAAAAAGCTGAAAAAGGACTTTCAATAGATACTACTATTGCAAGAGAATATATTCATAAATTCTTATTAAATTATAGTGATAAGCTTTTTTAAATCATGCTGATTGTTCCTCATCTAAATCAAATTCCAAAAAATCAGATAATTTTTTTAAATACTCAGTAGTCAACACACATATGAGAAAAAAAGTATTGAATAAAAAAAGTATTCGTGAATTGAGTGGAAAATGTACATATGCCAACGTAAACATAAACTACAAAACAAGACCTGCAATTTAAGAAATACAAATACTGATACACATATTTTTATTTGAAGGTTCAGTCAACATTGAGATCAATCATCTTAAGAGCTTTGATATCGTGACAAAAACTCTCAGCTGGCCTCATTATCAGGTATGTTTACAACACAGTAGACGTATTTAGTCTCTATTTCCGGAGGAGTCACATAAATAACTGGCGAAGACACTCATGGAGAAAATATAGTTGTTCTCGAGTGGAAGTCACATAAATATCTTACACCGTTTCTTAGTGAATTTTTTATACAGAAAATGAAAAACGTCGATGAGCATTTTAGTAGTGAAGTGGTATTATTGTAGGGCACAAAAGTATATTTTTCAGTATGTCTATCAATAGTTCAGACATGGAACAATATAACTTATGAAACTTCTTATTTCTGCAACAATTATCATCAGCCAACATCTTAGGAGAAAGACTGACTTCATAATAGTTATACTCTCAAGACAAACCTAGCAGTGCAAAACATTCTATAAACTAAACAGTAACAGAATAAAATTAACTTGTACCCAGATCTCTCCACCCTTGAATCCCATGCTAATTTGACAGCGGTCACCCGTGCATTATTCGTATGAAGTCTATTGAGTGGAGTTTTGCCCACTGACCTAGCATGAATCAACAGAACGCAAAATTTGTTAACAGCTGCTCAGAGTGCCAGAAAGCAACAAAACTAGACAGTCGAGTATCGCCAGTTACATGATCACAACTTGAAGACCCATAGTCCAGAGTACATAGATTTAAAAGGCCTATCAATGACATTAAATATCTGGTTCTCGTGGGTTCCTAGTCAAGATGACCAGAAATTTTCCTATGCCGCCACAGTTCATCAACAAAGCTCTCATCGAGTATTGACAGAAAGTCTCCGAGGTAACAAATTGTCAGACACTATGGTATCAGATAAAGTTTCGCTACATATCAGAATAATTCGAAGACTTTTACCACCGTCATTCAATAAACTATGTGAGTTCGTCATTAGAATCATTCACAACCATATGGACAAGCTGAACGTTTTATTGATAATTTAAAGCGGGAACTTCTAAGGTCAAAAGTGGGAAACAAGGAGTAAAAGTCTATAAAACTTCGTATTTGTATACCTTAATTACTTACTTACGCCTGTTACTCCTCGTGAAGGAGCATAGGCCGCTCACCAGCATTCTCCATCCAACCCTGTCCTGGGCAATCCTTTCTAGCTCCGTCCAGTTGTAATTCATCCTTTTCATATCTGCTTCTATTATCCGACGCAATGTGTTCTTTGGCCTTCCTCTTTTTCGCTTCCCTTCAGGATTCCAAGTTAGGGCTTGCTTCGTGATGCAGTTTGACGATTTGCGTAATGTATGTCCTATCCATTTCCATCGTCTTTTCCTAATTTCTTCTTCAGCTGGAAGTTGGTTTGTTCTCTCCCACAGAAGGCTGTTGCTGATGGTATCCGGCCAATGGATGTTGAGTATCTTGCGTAGACAGCTATTTATAAATACTTGTACTTTCTTGATTGTGGTTGTTGTAGTTCTCCAAGTTTCAGCTCCATACAGTAGAACTGCCTTGACGTTCGTATTGAAGATTCTCACTTTGATATTGGTTGAAAGTTGTTTTGAGTTCCATATGTTCTTCAATTGTAGGAATGCGACCCTTGCTTTGCCGATCCTCGCCTTTACGTCTGCATCGGATCCTCCTTGTTCATCGATGATGCTTCCCAGGTATGTGAAGGACTCTACATCTTCCAGAGTTTCGCCATCAAGTGTGATTGGATTGCTGTTTTCCGCTTTGAATTTGAGGACCTTAGTTTTCCCTTTGTGTATGCTGAGGCCTACTGATGCAGAGACTGCTGCTACACTGGCTGTCTTCATCTGCATCTGTTCGTGTGTACGTGATAGGAGGGCTAGGTCATCTGCGAAGTCCAAATCGTCTAATTGGTTCTGAGCTGTCCATTGTATTCCGTGTTTTCCTTCAGATGTCGAGGTCCTCGTAATCCAGTCGACCACCAGAAGAAAGAGGAAGGGAGAGAGTAAACAGCCCTGTCTGACTCCGGTCCGTACTTGGAATGCATCTGTCAGCTGTCCTCCATGCACTACTTTGCACTGTAGTCCGTCGTATGAGTTCCGGATAATATTGACAATCTTCTCAGGAACTCCGTAGTGTCGAAGAAGTTTCCATAACGTCCTCCTATCTACACTGTCGAATGCCTTTTCATAATCAATGAAGTTGATGTATAGTGATGAGTTCCACTCAACTGATTGTTCGACGATGATCCGTAGTGTTGCAATTTGGTCTGTGCACGACCGATCCTTACGGAATCCAGCCTGTTGATCTCGAAGTTGGGCGTCTACTGCATCCTTCATCCGGTTCAGCAACAATCTGTTGAAGACTTTCCCTGGTATTGACAGTAGTGTTATGCCTCTGTAGTTTTCACATTTGCTCAGATCTCCTTTCTTTGGAATCTTGACGAGGTGTCCTTCTTTCCAGTCCATCGGCACTTGTTCCTCCTCCCAAATCTTTTTGAATAGAAGATAAAGCATGCTTGTGGTTGTTTCGATGTCTGATTTCAGTGCTTCAGCTGGTATGTTGTCGGGTCCCGCTGCTTTCCCGTTCTTGATTTGTCTGACGGCCATTCTGATTTCTTCCGTAGTTGGTGGATTGACATCTATAGGAAGATCTATGTGTGCTGCTTCGATGTCCGGCGGATTCATTGGAGCCGGCCTATTCAGTAGTTCCTCGAAGTATTCTACCCATCTGTTACGCTGTTGTTGAATTTCGGTGATTGGCTTGCCTTCTTTGTCTTTGACCGGCCTCTCTGGTTTACTGTATTTCCCTGATAGTTTCTTCGTTGTATCGTAAAGCTGTTTCATGTTTCCTTCTCTAGCAGCTTTTTCTGCCGTCGTTGCTAGTTCTTCCACGTATTTCTTCTTGTCGGCTCTAATGCTCCTCTTCACTTGTTTGTTTGCTTCTATGTATTCAGCTTGTGCTTGGACTTTCTCTGCTCGTGTTCGACTGTTGTTTATTGCTGCCTTCTTGTTCTTCCTTTCTTTGATCTTGTCCAGTGTTTCTGTAGAGATCCATTCCTTATGATTATGCTTCTTGAGGCCCAGAACCTCTTGACACGTTGAAGTTAATGCTTCCTTGATGCCTTTCCAGTTGTCCTCCATAGTAGTTTCTTCTTCTTTCAGTAGATCTCGTAAGGCTTGGAACCTGTTGTTGAGAGCTATCTTGAATTCATTGAGTTTGACAGTATCTCGAAGGAAGGCTGTATTGAACCTTTGTATTGCTGTTTGTCCACTTGTCCAGTTCTTTTTTAGCTTCAGTTTTAAATTGGCTACAACTAGGTGGTGATCTGAAGCTACGTCAGCACCTCTCCTGGTTCTCACATCTTCCATTGTCCTTCGGAATTTTTTGTTGATGCAAATATGATCTATTTGGTTCTCTGTAGTGTGGTCCGGTGAGATCCATGTAGCCTTGTGTATACGCTTGTGTGGAAATATTGTGCCTCCTATGACTAATTTGTTGAATGCACACAAATTTGCAAATCTTTCTCCATTTTCGTTTCTTTCTCCCAGTCTATGTCATCCCATAATATCTTCATATCCAGTGTTGTCTATTCCGACTTTGGCATTTAGATCTCCCATCAGAATAGTTAGGTCCTTTCTTCGGCATTTCTCAATGATTGACTGCAGCCGCTCGTAGAACTGATCTTTAATGTCGTCGTTGCTATCATTGGTGGGTGCATAACATTGGATAATATTCATTAAGATCCCCTCCTTCTTTGTTTTGAATGATGCTTTGATGATTCTGGATCCGTGAGATTCCCATCCTACAAGTGCATTTCGTGCTACTTTGGACAGCATAAGAGCGACTCCCTGAGTGTGTGGAGCATTGTCCTCTTCGTGACCGGAGTATAGCAGCATCTCTCCCGTAGCTAGCCTTTTCTGTCCAGCTTGGGTCCAGTGGGTTTCGCTGATTCCCAGTACTGCTAAGTTGTATCTCCTCATTTCCATTGATATTTGACTGGTCTTCCCGGTTTCCCACATTGTTCGAACGTTCCATGTACCTATAAAAATTTTTGCTCTGGTTGTTAGAAGGGGCATCGGCCTCGTGGCTTCCGAAGGAACTCGGCTTTCACCATGAAGCGTCATAATTCTTGTAAATGAAGACCTTCTAACTCCCAGGGCAGAGTTAAAATGGTTTGGATTATTTTTTTCTGGTAAGCGTTTTTTAGCGAGTTAGTTTTCTACGGGATGGGGACGCTAACCCCATGCCCAACCCTCCTCCTTTACCCGGGCTTGGGACCGGCGGCAACCCTATAAGAGCTACAGGCGGAGTTATTTGTATACCAGAGTTGCGAATTATTAGCTTATTCCACAAACGTACCACTGTTAGATGGATTAAAATTCCTAATAAATAAACCTAAATATTGATCTTTCTATTGAGTAGCAAATTCATTCACAGATAACCCAAAACATTTAAACTTGAGTACAGTTACTCTAGGTCAACCTAACAACTTAAAACAAACAAGCAGTAATCCAATTTGCTTCATTTTTACAGCACAAGATACACGTTAGTGGAGATGACCAATGGTTGGAGACTCTTGGTGACATGACTCAGAATCGATCACAATGGCGTCGGTGTGTACACTCCCTGTCTTCCCTTAAACTAAGAGATTAAAATCGCTTCATATCTTTCTTTCTACGAACCAATTCTTTCTTCTTGTACTATATCTCTATATGTAATCTTTCTCTTACATATTACTACCTTTGACCTAACCACTGCTATGAATCCGGTGTTCATCTTGTTGTGCTGATGCGGTATGGCAACCTGGACCGATGCACATATGTGCCTGGTCCTACGTTGTAGCTGACTGACTGACTGACTGAGATGACTGAGAATGAAAACATACGTTTAAAAGGGAGATTTTGCTTTTTCAGGATAGTTGTTGAGCACATACATCAGTAAAAAAAATACATCGTGTTGAATAAAAGAGAAGGAAATGATGAATAGCCGACAATAAAAGTGAAGTGACTCAGATATAAATCCATTTAACATAAAAGCTAAAAATGTTACATCGATCAACCTAAGAAGTAGGAAAGATTAAGATTGTTCTAAATAGGCATCTCAACAAAATAATCAGTCCTATAATGTTAAATTATCAACTTATGAGTGCATAAAGTAGAATCATTCGACAGACTTATTATAATGAGAACGAACAGGAAAACCATTATTTTTATTACTAACATAATTTCATAAAACACAAATAAGATAAATATGGGAAACTTACTAGATTTATAATTGTGAAAATTCCGTAGAGGAGCAATGCGATCTATTATATTAATTGAACATAAATAAATAGATAGATAACAGGAAATGTGTATTCTGATTTTAATAATAAAAGTACTTATGAACCCTGTCATATATGAAAGTGTGAGCAGAATAAACAAGCAGCCTCTGTCATCTGGACCACTACTGACTAAAAGTAAGACAATTCTGGGTAGATGCATGATGATAGTTTGATTTTCAGATAATGGGATGATTACCACCGAAAAGTGCATGTTCAAAAAGAAAAGTTAGTGAATAATAAACATTAGCACACGTCACTATGTGGTTTTTGTTTGTCCTTACTGAGGCGTAGGTTTGAAGAAAGCTAGAGGCGGCCAGACCAAAACATGGCACAAGTCCATGAAGTCACTGACAAGTGGACTGAGTCATGTTGGTAGGTGTAGACTACCTGGTCGGGGACAGCGAGATGATAGCAACCGATGGTTAGAGACCCTGAATGATATGGCTCAAAATCGTTTGCAATTGCACAGGTGCATCCACTCTTTGGGTTCTTGTAAATTCTAATCTCCTGAATCCTCCTTGTCTCTTTTTTTCCTCTTCCCAAATTTATTTCACTGTATTATACTCTTTAAATAACATCTTCAAACCCTAATCTTTCCGATTACTGCTTATACTCTTACCGCATCTACCACTACGGGATTTGAATCGACAACTGCACCTCTGTGCTAATGTGGTGTGGCAACTCGAACTGATGTACGTACGTACGAAGTCCTACGTTGTTACTGACTGAATGATCACTTCCCGGCTGCCCACACCGTGGAAGGGTATTTCTTGAGGAACCTGAGAATGAAGTTGGATTAATGACTGACTGACTGACTGACTGACTGAGGCGATCACGAAACTGATCGATTTTTGTTACTAGTAACGGTAACTGCAAGTGCTATTTATTTAGCTCAATTTTCTGCAAGGCCTTTACCCTTTCCTGACTTGTCATCACTACTCTTAGTTCGTTAATTTTCTGGAACCTCGAACGCTACTAGACGAGTCAGAGCTTATGGCGAACTGTCATCAGATTTCGCAACCTCAAGTGGTGTCCGACAAGGCTATCTACTACCCTAATCATCTGATTTCTCCGGAATTGACCTCTTACCAGAAGAGTACGCAGATGACATAGTGCTGTTTGGTGAAGACGCTGACAAAATGCAGTCTTTTGGTAGCACTGTGCAACAATACCAGGATATTTGGAATGTGTCTCTCCCCATCTAAATGCAAATTGTTGCTTCATGACGGGACGAAAAGTCAAAATTAGATTAATTTACTTATTATGATTTTCGTTTAACATTAATTCCGTTTTAATTCAATGTGACGATTGCTCAGTATAGTATTTGTTTTGTTTTCCCGTATGACATTTTATTCTGTATAACATACGATATTCTTGTATTAAGTTAACATGAACTATACTCAGCATATGATTTGTTATAACTAAGTGTTTTTCATATATGTGACTTTGACTTAAGTCGTGAGTGCTGTTAGAGGTACTCAAGACCACTGCCAGTCCATGTCGTCCCATGATATCTTCATACCCGGTGTTGTGCATTCCAATGTTTAGGTCTCCTATCAGGATGGTCTGGTCCTTTCCTAAGCACTTTGCTATGATCGATTTCAGCCTCTCATAAAACTGGTCTTCGTCGTCTTCATTGTTATCATTAACGAGTGGATAACATTTGAGAACATTCATTGTGATTTGGAGGGAAGAACAAGGAAACAGCTAACAACAACAGCCGAACAGGAAGAGAGAAAGTCAAGGCACACCCAGAATACACAGAAACAAACAAGCAAGCGAAGAGGACAATTCGAGCTGACAAGCGGAGATACGTGGAAGACCTAAGTCACAGCGGAAGAAACTGCGACAGAAGGAAATGTCAAACAACTATATGACGCAACGGAGGAACTGGTAGGGAAATATTGTAAACCAGAGAGGTTAGTGTAGAACAAAGAAGGCAAGCCAATCACTGAGATTCAAGGGCAGAGAAACAGGTGGGTAGAACACTGTAAAGAACTCTCAAATAAGCCAGCTCCATTGAACCCACCTCAAATCGAAGAAGCACACATAGACTAACCTATAGATATCACTCCATCAACAATCGAAGAGACCAGAAAGGCCGTCAGACAAATCAGGAGTGGAAAAGCAGTAGAACCTGACAAAATACTACCAGCAGCACTACAGTCAGACAGAGAAGCAACTGCAAACAGGCTCCACGTTCTATTCAAGAAGATTTGGGAGGAAGAACAAGTGCCGACAGACTGGAAAGAAAGATACCTCATTAACACACCAAAAAGGAGATCTGAGATCTACAGAGGCATCACACTGCTATCATTAATTGGAAAAGTTTTCAGGTGTTGCTGAACTGGATGAAAGATCCAGTAAACGTCCATCTTCGAGATCAACAGGCTGGATTCCGCATGAATCGGCGAGGTCTCGTGCTGTGGGAACTTTTGGCTAGGTAGGCTAGTAGTTAAGCGCTCGCTCGCGAGACCGACAGGTCCTAGGTTCGAATCCCGCGGTGCGGGATCGTGGACTCGCACTCCCCCCCAATGCCCTGGTATGGCGGAGTGTGGAGTGGCCATCCTCCCTCTCTAAATGCTCTCACATGGCCACGCGTATACAGCCTCTGCCACGGAAGTCCTATTCACTGCCTTCTCGTGGCAGGGTTGTTTATGAAATTGAGAGGACGAAAAGCGAATGTCCGGCACTTTAACCGGGTTAGTGGACATGGAGAGTCCACCTAGGGGAGTTGGAAAACCCTGATTCCGAACCAATGGTGCATATGAGCTCCAGTATCCCGAAGGAACAAATGGCGTATGAACCTATTGTTGGTCACCGGCTACTATGGGACTGCATCTCCTTACGATGCTCCACTGCCTTATGGGTCAGACCTTTGGGTGTAAGGCTCGGGGTGTGACCCCCTAAGAAAACCACCTGCTCCGGTCTGGGCACCTAGGCAGTATCTCAGCTAACACGCAACTAGAATGAAATGAAGATATTTACTGAGAATACTATTCTCGCTTCGATTAAACGTCAGACAATTCACATTATTTTTTTTACTACGTCACTTATTCACTCGCTTTTATTCCCACTTTTTGTGGCACATATATATTTGGTGCCCTCTTGTGCCAATATTTATGTGTTCAAATAAATAAATAACACCAACCTCCTTAACTAGAGGAGTTTGGTAGTGTGGAGAGGAGGACTTTGTGGAACCTTCTCCCACACAATGGTGTGCCTGAGAAGATTGTCAGCACCATACGAAATTCATACGACAGATGACACTGCAAAGTCATGCATGTAGAACAGATGACAGACTTATTCCAAGTGAGGACCAGAGACAAACAAGACTGCCTACTCTCCCCCTTCTTCATTCTACTAGTGATTGACTGGATTATGAAGACCTCCACATCTCAAAATAAGCACGGAATACAATGGACAGCTTGCATGCAACTAGACGATCCGGACTTCACAGATGACATAGTCCTTCTGTCCCATACACACAAACAAATGAAGGTCAAGACAACCAGTGTAATGGAAGCCTCTGCATCAGTAGGTCTCAACATACACAAGGGAAAAAGTAACATCCTCAAATACAACTCGAAGAACACCAATCCAATCACACTTGATGGAGAGACTCTGGAATAGGTAGAAACTTACATGTAACTGGTCAGCAGCATCGTCGATGAACAAGAAGGATCCGATTCAGATGTAAACGAAACGATCGGCAAAACAAGGGCAGCATTCATACAGTTGAATAACATGTGGAACTCAAAACGACTATCAGCCAACATCGAAGTCGGAATCTTCAATACGAACGTCAAGACAGTTCTACTATTCAGAGCTTCATCTTCCAGAACTACCACAACCATCATCAAAGACGTACAAGTATTTACAAACAATTGTCTACACAACATACTCAATGTCCGTTGGTCGGATACCATCAGTAACAACCTACTGTGGGAGAAAATAAACCAGCTTCTATCTGAAGAGGAAATTGGGGAAAGACCTTAGAAGTGGATAGGATATACATTGGGGAAGTCATCAAACTGCATTACGAAGGAAGCACTAACTAGCAATCCTGAAGGAAAACAGGAAAGAGGAAGACCGAAGAACAGTGTCGAGAATTGGAAGTCTACATCAAAAGGATGAATAGGAACGGGAAAGGATTGTCTAGGATAGAGTTCGGTGGAGAATGCTGGTGAGCGGCCTATGCTCCTACACGGGGGTAACAGGCTTAAGTATCATAAAGATATACTCTATAAGAGGACACTATGATGTTAGCAGAACAAGCCCATACAGTATAATACGTGATCAATATTTAGTTATTATACTACATGAACTAACACGTCATAAAACATAATAAGTAGATAATGGCTCATGACTAATTATTCAGTTGGACTATATGTCCAGGCAACAACAATGAGAGGTAAACAACCCTTAGAATCATTCTAATAACAGAGCTAGTGACTTAAGTGTTACATGTTCATTACTAGTAACAGAATAGAATCCTGACTATTGTATCCTCAGGCTGGGCACAAATCGGATTACGCTGATTGGTCCATCTCCAAAATAATCAGTATCAGAGAACGAATCGAGAAGATACCAGAAGACTCATGTAGATTCCATATAAACTCAAATGTTTTTAATGCTAACTTTTGTTGCCCGGGTTTATTGGAATTTAGATTGTTCCCACCCAGTCCTGGTTCTGATTTGGGACAAGTCATGGTCAAGGAATACTAGGCAATCAAGATGAAAATAATCACCAGTTGTGAGTAGCATTTACGAACCGAAACGAGTAGTTCAACCATGTCAATGGTGAGGCAATTACCCACTGAAGGTAATGGAAGACGGTTGCTAAATATCGTGGGTTGATTAAATCTAGGCACCAACACCGTTGGATGAGCACTGCTGAGAAGTTCCACACTAGAACGAAGTGGCCGTTCAGTGCCCCCGGGTTTTCAATGGTGGTCTAACATTGATCGGTTTATAATCTCAATTAAAACTCAACGATCTCCACAGCCCTATACTAACAAAACGAAAATCGCTTACAACTTTAATCATCTACAAGAGGTTTGCATTGTCATTGAAAAAAACTCCAAGTTTATCCACGTTTAACAAATGACGTAACAGGCAGAAATTGACTGAAAAATAAAAACTAACCTTGGTTAGCACTATGTACAGATTCTGTTTCTGTATCGTAATTTTGTCCAATATTTCCTCCATGACCCAGGTTTGCAGAAGTAGAATCAGCTGGAGCAGCGGTCGTATGTGACTGAAGTACACAAGAGTTGATTTTGCATTCGTTGTTGCTTTCAAAAAAGTTGTAAAGTAGATTTTATTTATTATTTATTTATTTTAACACAAAGATATTGGTACAAGGAGGCACCAAATATATATGCGCCACGCAAATCTCATTTGATATGTGTGAGGGCTGTGATACTGCCTGGGTGCCCAGACCGGAGCAGGTGGTTTTCTTAGGGGGTCACACCCCGAGCCTTACACCCAAAGGTCTGACCCATAAGGCAGTGGAGCATCGTAAGGAGATGCAGTCCCATAGTAGCCGGTGACCAACAATAGGTTCATACGCCATTTGTTCCTTCGGGATACTGGAGCTCATATGCACCATTGGTTCGGAATCAGGGTTTTCCAACTCCCCTAGGTGGACTCTCCATGTCCACTAACCCGGTTAAAGTGCCGGACATTCGCTTTTCGTCCTCTCAATTTCATAAACAACCCCGCCACGAGAAGGCAGTGAATAGGACTTCCGTGGCAGAGGCTGTATACGCGTGGCCATGTGAGAGCATTTAGAGAGGGAGGATGGCCACTCCACACTCCGCCATACTAGGGCATTTGAGGATAAAGTAGATTTTATAAATAATTATTTATTGGTTTATATTAACTAGATTAGTTTTCAATGGACACTTTCGTGTGTTATTACAAATAACAGAAAGCTAGCAGATACTCCGAGAATCATAATCGAAATGTGTCAATTCAAACTGAAAGTAATGCAGTACGAACACCAGAAACACAATTTCCCATTCTAGCAACAAGTATTGCGGGAGAATTAGGATTTATGACAGAAGTGACATTTTAGCTCATGAATTATGCATATAAATAGACAATTTCGGCACCAGTTTGTAATCTTTGGGTATAGGTATATGAAGATACTGTGACCGTGTACCTACCTATGGTAACACAAAATGAGAACACTATCGTTCATTATTTGTAGATCAATTCATTCATACCACCATAAATTCAGTGAAAACCTACATATCTTTCTTGGATATCCTGCACTTTCTATTCATTACACATTGACCGTGAAGAATGCAGATTTACGTGTTTGTTGATTTATGCTTCACAAATATTTGATATCCCAAGGATTTATAAGATACTTTTGGTTTAAGTTAAGTAGGTTTCCATATCAACACTCTCAAAACAGAATAAAGTTGACGGCCGAATTAAACTTGTTACAAAACTGAAGTCAAGTTAAAAGAAAAGCAAGTGAACATGTAGGCTGACAATTTCACGTCTATTGTTCATAGGCAAAATATTCGGCTGACTAACAGTGCAAAACCAAATACTTCTTGAGTCACAACTGAGTTAGAGATAAGAATACGTCGCTACACTATTCAAAACTTATGACCTAACTGAAATTATATATATATTAGCAAACTTACCGCGTATTATTTGACTCCAAATCAAGGTTAGGATCATATTTACTACCATTTACACTAGCGTTTGCCTCAACAGAGGGGTTGAGAATACCTGGATCAGATGCTATACTTTCATCTGTAGTCACCAACTAAAATGGAGAGCAGAAAAACAAAGTCGAATTGTAACTAGCGTCTCGGTGTATAAGACAAGCTATGACGCTAGTTATAACACCTTTAAAAGTATCACAGTAAATTCCAGATTTTGACACCATTATCATCGAAAATCATTTGATACTTATAAGAAACAGCATTACAAAATTTGATTGCTCCAAAAAATCAACGAATACTTCTCATAACAGTCAAAGGATAGGGAGTGAAGTAGTCGAACGCGTTGACAACTTCACTTATCTTGGAAGCCTGATCAACCCTAATGGGTTGGTGTCTGACGAAATCTCAGCACGGATTCGAAAAGCTCGTTTGGCTTTGCCACCTTACGTCACCTATGGCGAAGGCAAAATATCCGTCTATCAATAAAAGAACGAGTATACTGCGCGGCAGTCCGTTCTGTTTTAATTTACGGCAGCGAAACATGGTCATTAAGAGTTGAAGACACTCCTAAGCTACTAGTATTTGACCACAGATGCCTCAGAAATATTGCTGGCGTCTGCTGGGATCACCGGGTAAGTAATAGCGAGGTTAGACGTAGGGTATTAGGGAAGAATGGTAAATCAGTTGATGAGGTTGTGAATCTTCATCGACTGAGATAGTTGGGCCACGTGTTACGTATGCCCGAACACCGTTTACCATGATGCACAATGCTGACTAGTGTTGGAGGCGGATGGAAGAAAGTTAAGGGGGGTCAAACGTGGCATCAGTTCTTAAAGTCACTAACTTCTAGTCTAAGCCGTGTTGGTAGATGCAGACTACTTGGTTGGGTCCGCATGACTATCAACCCGACCGAAGCTGCTACCTTGACGCGGTGGTCGGGCTTGCCTATCATGATGACCCAACAGAGCTATATTGGCTGGAACATATGTTCCTGTAGGTTCTACCATGCCAGGCAGGTCGATTGGAGAACGGTAAGACTACAAGCAGCAACTCAAGGTCTGAGGGCGAAGTCGTACTGCTGACCGTAGAGGGGTGTGACAGCAGTAAGGTGTTTCCCTCAAACAACCAGCATCTGCAGCGATGCTGCCTTCCCACAAGGAGGGGTGGGGTTAGAAAAGGTCGACCCTAAAAATGTCACACCTCACCTTACCTCACGGATTTCCGTCTCTGGCGGTAAGGCCCTTTGAAGAACGGAGCTAACACATTAAAAACCTTCCACGAAAGGGCCGTGCGTGACCGGCCCCAAGCAGTTGTCCCTTGGGCTCTGCGGTCACGCTCCTAGGTCGTTAAGACCAACACTAATCCGACTTCTTTTTCAGGTTCCTCAAGAAATACCCTTCCACGGTGTGGGCAGTTGGGAAGTGATATCAGCCCTCATACCCGTAACAGCGCACGAGACCAAGTTGGTCACATTCAAATCCTTCCTACACCTCCTAATACCTCTCTTATCTCCATGACTAACCCTCCTCACGTCTCTTTATCACCTCACACCGCTAGGGCAAACGATTCGAGTACGTGGAACGCTGTTCCTGGTCTCCTGAAACCACGCTCTAAACTACACGTAGGAGCTTTTAACGTCCGAACACTGTGACAAATAGGACAGCAGGCTTAATTAGCTACGACTTTAGAATCCCACGCCATCGATGTGTGCTGCGTCTTCGAAACGCGCATAGAGGATCCGAGTAGCGTCATTCACTTGACCTCACCATGCCAAAATAAAGAACCGACTCGATTCACACTTCGTGTATCTGGAAGCCCAGATTCTGCTTCCCATGGCCTCGCCGGCGTAGGTATAGCATTGAGTCTTAGGGCAGAATTAGCTCTCTTAGAGTGCATCCCAGTAGACAGTCGTTTGTGCGCTGTCCGACTAAACGGAACAATAAGGACTCGGAAAGATAGGGACACTCGTCGTTGCCTCTTCGTCGTCTTTGCCTATTCTCCCACTGACTGCAGCGCAGATGATGTAAAAGATGAGTTTTACAGAAAGCTCTCCGACCTCCTAAAAGCTAGGCGCTCGGATGTAGTAATAATGGCCGGTGACTTTAATGCTCAAGTAGGTAAACTAAGCGATAGGGAAAGACACCTGGGTGGATCTTATAGCATCATGGCTCAAAGAACAGATAATGGCGACCGTCTGTTGCAGCTATGCTCAGATAACCGCCTGTTCCTTGCAAATACTAACTTTAAGCATAAGCAAAAACATCTTTTAACATGGCGACCCCCTAATTCGTCCCAACGTTGGACCCAAATAGATCACACCACCGATGGAGGGGCTCGATAGAAGACTGTCGCTCATTCTGGAGCACATGCTTAGATTCAGATCATGCTGTAGTACGAGCGCGTATCTGTCTGCGTCTTACTGGACGTAGGAAAGACGCTGCAAGTAAACCTCTTAGGGCCCTACTTGATGATAGTCAAGCTAAGAGTGTATTTCAGGAACAACTAGGAAAACAATTAGGCAGCCATGTATGTGATGCCCACCTCGAGGCAGCATGGAATGATATCCGGAAAGCTGTGGAAACAGCAGTGATATCTGCTAGTACGGTAACCCGTAAGGTTAGGGAGCAACACTGGATCTCAGCAGCATCTATCTCACTGATAGATGCTCGGAAACTCATTCCACCTGGCTCTGAACATAATGAAGAGCGGAGTCAGCTTAAGAGCAAGCTGACAAGAAGTCTACGCAATGATCGTGAACAGTAGTGGGTAGCGAAAGCAAGAGAGATGGAAAAAGCAGCGGCAATAGGTAATAGCAGACAATTGTTCAGACTTGTTAAGGAAACCGGTATTAGGAAACACTGTCAGAGAAAGATGGACATATTATACATTCTCAATCCAGGAGATTGGATCGATGGGCAGAACACTTTAGGGATCAGTTCAAGTGGCCTTCAGCCACACTTCGGTTTCCCACGATCTCTAGTCAACCTGAATGGCAAGTTAATGTAGGTCCTCCGTCTCTTTACGAAGTTGAAAAAGCCATAGGAAATCTGAAGCGAGGGAGAGCAGCAGGCCCTGACAGGTTTACTCCTGAGATTTTTAAGGATTGAGGTCCAGTATTAGCAGTGAGATTAACTGAGGTCTTAGGTAGAATTTGGGAACTGGACGTAATCCCATCTGACTGGTCTCAATCACTGATTGTGCCAGTCTATAAGAAAGGACAAAAGTCCTCTTGTGACAATCGCAGAGGAATCAGTTTGACAAATATAATGTCTAAAATATTAGCCTCAATAATACTTCGACGCCTAACTAAAGCTCGTGAAGAGCAGACTAGAGAAAATCAGGCTGGTTTTCGACCAGGACGTGGTTGCATAGACCACATATTCACACACGTTCAGACGCCCCACAATCGTAGTATTTATCGACCTTAAAGCAGCATTCGACTCTGTTGATCGTGAGGTTCTATGACAGTGTTTGTCACTGAAAGGAGTACCAAAGAAGTACATTAACCTTATAAAGGCTCTCTACTCGAACACAACTGGTCGAGTGAGAGCTTATGGCGAACTGTCATCAGAATTGATCACCTCATGTGGTGTTCGTCAGGGCTGCCCACTCTCTCCATTCTTGTTCAACTTTGTGGTCGACGTACTTCTAGAGATAACACTCTTCTCATCTAAATTTATAGGGGTTGAACTTTTACCGGGATGTTCACTTGTTGACTTAGAATATGCTGATGACATAGTTTTATTTGGCGAAGACGCTGACAAAATGCAGAGTCTTCTGACCACTCTAAGCAACAATGCAAGCATGTTCGGGATGCGATTCTCCCCCTCGAAATGCAAAATGTTGCTTCAGGATTGGGTAGCATCGACACCCGAACTAATAATAGGGAGTGAAGTAATTGAGCGTGTCGATCGCTTCACTTATCTTGGAAGTCTCATCAGCCCTTGTGGTCTGGTGTGTGACGAAATCTCAGCACGGATACAGAAGGCTCGACTAGCTTTTACCAACTTGCGTCATTTATGGCGTAGGCGAGATATCCGTCTATCAACCAAAGGACGGGTTTACTGCGCAGCAGTTCGTCCCGTCCTACTTTATGGCAGTGAAACATGGCCGGTAAGAGTAGAGGATATTCGTAGGTTACTAGTATTTGATCATAGGTGTCTTCGAAATATTGCTCGTATATCCTGGGACCATCGAGTAAGTAATGCAGTTGTTAGGAAACGGGTACTAGGTAAGGATGGTAAATCAATTGATGACGTAGTGAAACTTCATCAGTTGAGATGGCTTGGACACATGTTACGTATGCCCAACGACCGACTGTCTCGATGTGCGATGTTCAGTGGTATAGGAGTAGGTTGGAAGAAAGCAAGGGGCGGCCAGACCAAAACATGGCACAAGTCCATGAAGTCACTGACAAGTGGACTGAGTCATGTTGGTAGGTGTAGACTACATGGTTGGGGACCGCGAGATGATAGCAACCGATGGTTAGAGACCCTGAATGACATGGCTCAAAATCGTTTGCAAATTTTGATCTCCTTATTCCTCCTTGTCTCTTTTTTTCCTCTTCCCAAATTTATTTCACTGTATTATACTCTTTAAATAACATCTTCAAACACTAAGTTTCCCGATTACTGCTTATACTCTTATTACCTCTACCACTACGGGATTTGAATCGACCGCTGCATCTGTGTGCTAATGTGGTGTGGCAACTCGAACTGACGTACGTACGTACGAAGTTCTACGTTGTTACTGACTGACTGCATGACTATCATAACCAATGGTTGGAGACTCTTGGTGACATGGTTCAGAATCGATCACAATGGTGTAGGTGAATACACTCTCTGTCTTCCCTTAAACTATGAAATGAAAATCGCTTCATATCTTTCTTTCTGCGAACTAATTCTTTCTTCTTGTATTATGTCCTTATGTGCAATCTTTCTTTCATATATTACCACCTCTGAACTAACTACTTTTATGAATCCGGTGTTCATCTTGTTGTGTTAGAGGCATGGCAACTTGGACCGATGCATATATGTGCCTGGTCCTATATTGTAGCTGACTGACTGACTGAATTAAGGGACGAGTATATTGCGCGACAGTTCGTTCTGTTCTACTTCACGGCCGCGAAACGTGACCATTAAGAGTAGAAGATACTCGTAAGTTACCAGTATTTGACCACAGATGTTATTAGATATATCGCCAGCATCTGCTGGGATCACCGAGTAGGTAGTGAAGTTAGACGCAGGGTGTTAGGGAATTATGACGGTCAACTAACAACTAATATCAAATGGAACCAAGGGTTGCATTACAAGTGTAGCATTCATGCTAGGTATGCTAACAATCTTATTAATACACCTAGGAATGGAGTTCTGGATATGTGAAAAATAAGGTAATTGTGTCTAGCACAATAAATACATAAGTTTTCACTAATGTAGCGTCAGAGCACTTTTACCAAATAAAAGCAAGTACAGATAGTCTGAATATCTTACTACTTGTATCAGGTGTATAAGCTTATAGCCCACATCTTTACTACGTTCATCCACCACAAAATTTTGACAGAGGAGCGGAGAACGACATGATGGAGTGGATCAAACCACATAAAATGGTAACTGAGATAAATCTGGAAATATGCTACGAAAACTTAAGCTATAAAACTTGGTTTGAGATTCAACACATATCACGCTTAGATAAATCCTTTTACTAACCGCTTTCCTCCTTATTCCTAACTAACAGTGAGATATGATAAGGTTGTCCAGTCTGAATACTTCCCTAACTTGGTCATGAGATATATTAACATCGGGGAAATAAGTACTGTATATCCGAAACCTTATCAATGAAATAAGAATTAATAAATATGATACGTATACATACCCAAGAAACGACACGGCCATTGAAACAAGGGAGTGGAGCGTTATCTTCGAATATTTCCTCCTTAACAACCCTAAGAATTACAAGAAAATTAGGGATTAAGAGGAATCATATAAAGCAGCAAGAAAGCGTGACTAACTGCTTCAAAAGACAAACATAAAGCTTAGACGAGTACTTACTCGTTGCTACGCTTCACATAAGCGATGGGAGAAAATCAATAGGGGGACAGTGTTGATGACGAAAACCAAACAAGGAATATTGTACGGAATGATCAAGTGAAATAAGACGCAAGATATTTCTGGGAGAGTCTTATGGCGCGGAAAACGTGTTTAACTCTCCCGATCAGAACGCATTATTGTAGTATGCTATTAAAAAGCGCAGAGACATCTTACTGAAAGCGTTCTTTCGAATATGTGGTCGTACTAGACATTCCGAAGAGCTGTAAACGGTTAAACCAAGTATTATTTCCAACACGTTTGTTTTCCCTTGTGACAGACATGCTTCAAAAGCTAATACTTTTTTCGCCCATACATTTCAAGGAATGAACACTCATTTAAAATGCTTTATTGACATGGGGAACACATAAGAGCCTTGAGTGACGATGCTAGATATACGGAGTGAAAATGTGTTGTCTATTACACTGATTCTCAACATACTGACAGGCATCTCAGATCGGTGGCTGAGATTCGATTTGGATATAAACAACCGCTTTCTATTAGTGTAGAGCAATTAATTTCTAAGATAAATAGGTATCCTAAACAGGCGACCACATACTTGGATATTAAAGACTAACACATTGCTGAGAGTTTAGTCATATTAAATAACGACCTGGGAAAACAGTAGTCTATCCATTGCCATCAGACCTAACAAATCCTCGTCTAAGACAAAAATCCAAAGGAACCACTTAACATACCCAAACGTCGTTCCAACGTTATTTAAAGAACGAGTGGAAGAGCTGGTTCTTTTAGACTTGTGTTTCACGTAACAAAATAAAAGGATCTCACGTAAATCAATGAGTGGTTAAGTAAACTGTCGACCTCATGCTGACTGCTACCCATATATAAAGACAGGTATCAACAGGTCCTTGAGTATGCAGCATATATCTCAATGATGAAAAGTAGTTTCCTTCCGCTAATTATCCTATAAACGGCCGTAATAAATAGGTTGCAGAACATTCATACGCATTTGCAATGCCTTTTTATATTCAATAATCAACAAAAATATCGCAAAAATAACCGATCGTAAATCTCCGTTGTCAATCAAGATAAGACAATAATGAAAACGCATCGAACATGTTCAAGGAATTACTAACCCGAAATCATCGTCCAGTGATTTAAAAAAAAATTTCGAATGCGGTCTGTTTAGAGCGTTCTTGAAATCGCCAAGAGTGACTTTTTCTGGAGCAATGTTGAGTTTAACAAGGTAAGGAGTTTCTTCTTCATCGATGTAATATATGAACTTAGTCTCCCCAACCGAAGTGCCGTTGGCCATCGGGAAGAAAATCCGAAGGCCGCCTTGAAAGTACTTTGAGTGAGCTAGTCCAATCTTCAATACTTTGGAAGATTTAGATGACAGTAAAATGTGAATATTTCAGTTATTTGTTTTCAAAAACCTTGGTTCCTTAAGTGCTACAACAGTGATCTATTCGTGTTAGATAAAAAGCTTACAAGTTGAAGGCGTGCAATATACGTAAATGTTAAACAGGTATTCGGGGTTTGACAACGCCTTTACACGTTACACATTTATAATCAACGTATGCCAACCCAGTTAAATCAGAAGTCAGAAGTGGAGATTTTCGAAGATAGATTTGGAAAGCCATCTATATATAGAGAAGCGTTTGGTTTAAGCCGGCCTGTTAGTTGCAAGGGATGCGTAGCCCATTCGTGATCTAGTAAATATGCGCGATCGAGAGCCTTCAGCTAGATGTGTACAGTAAAATTTATGGGGCCAGAATGAGATGTCAGAGACTTGCAGAGCTATCTATTTTGGCGATTTAGTTACCGCTACATCCTGTTAACCATCCGTTTTCAGTTTTCATTAAGTGTTCCATTAGGTCCAGAATCACTTCCAACCACATAAGGCAGGGTATAAAGGCAAACAGAAAACTCTTTCATACACACTTGTTGAACACTGTGGCCTAAGATCATCATATAATGTGACGAAAGTGGTTTTCAAATGGAAATTGTAAAGACATGTCTGAATAATGCACCGATCTGTAATAACTAAATGTTGGTCATTAAAATTGACGAAGCATAAGGTTTGTAAGATGATTTCTGTCCCGTTAACAATTCTATAGGTGTTGAAGCTAGTTTACTCTTCATCTCTTTGATTAATCCAGCAGATCAAGGAGTTGGCTTAAATATTTTCCGTTTTTCTACAAAACTATCCGTTAAAGTTTACACAGCCAGGTGCAAGTAGTCGGTATAAATTTATTGAGTCGGGAAAAACGCCTAGTTGTATTGAAGAGTTCGTAGCAATATACTGTTTAATTTTCCTATCTCCTCTTATTTTACTGACTGTCTACAAAATTAAAGGCTTCTGTCGTTTTACCATTGTAACGGTAAATAAATCCCCAAAATAAATAGCTCTGTAAGTCTTCGTTTATAGCATCAGATCATCACTTGCTGGTCGCCAAGATGAAATTGAAACTCAAGAAGTACTGGACAACGGGGCGGGCAATATCACAAAAGTTCAATACGGCCTTTCTTCAGGACACTGACAAACTCAACAAATTCAAGATAGTCCTCAGCAACAAGTTACAGGCCTTTCATTATCTACTCAGTGAAGAAGGAACTACTATGGAGAGCAACTGGAAGGGGATCAAAGAGGCAATCACTTCAACATGTCATGAGGTCCTGGGTCACAAGAAGCACCACCACAAGGAATGGATCACTGTTGATACATTGGATAAGATTCAAGAAAGGAGGAACAAGAAGGCAGCGATCAAAACCAGCCGAACAAGAGCAGAAAAAGCCAAGGCACAAGCTGAATACACAGAAGTAAACAAACAAGTGAAGAGGAGCATCAGAACCGACAAACGTAAATATGTGGAAGATTTAGCAACGACGGCGGAAAAGGCTGCAAGAGAAGGAAACATGAGACAATTGTATGACACGACAAAGAAACTCTCTGGAAATCGCCGCAAACCAGAACGACCAGTGAAAAGCAAGGAAGGCGAGGTAATCACCAACATTGAAGAGCAATAAAACAGGTGGGTAGAACACTTCAAAGAACTCTTGAATCGACCGGCCCCACTGAACCCACCCAACATCGAAGCAGCACCCACGGACCTCCCAATCAATGTTGGCCCACCAACAATTGAGGAAATCAGCATGGCCATCAGACAAATCAAAAGTGGCAAAGCAGAAGGACCAGACAACATTCCATCAGAGGCACTAAAAGCAGACGTAGAGGTAACTGCAAAGATACTCCACATTCTCTCCAACAGACTGGAAAGAAGGACTTTTGATCAAAATACCAAAGAAAGGCGACCTCAGCAACTGTGATAACTACAGGGGCATCACTCTTCTCTCAATACCGGGAAAAGTCTTCAACAGGGTATTGTTAAACAGAATGAGGGACTCCGTAGACGCCCAACTTCGTGACCAACAGGCAGGATTCTGTAAGGATAGATCGTGTACAGACCAAATCACAACTCTACGGATCATTGAGGAACAATCAATTGAGTGTGATTCATCACTCTACATCAACTTCATTGACTACGAGAAAGCTTTTGATAGTATGGACAGGAAAACACTATGGAAACTTCTTCGACACTGTGTCGTGTCTCAGAAGATAGTCAATATCATACAGAACTCAGATGATGGATTACACTGCAAAATTGTGCATGGAGGAAAGTTGACAATGTCGTTCGAAGTGAAGACCGGTGTTAGGCAAGGTTGCTTACTCTCACCCTTTCTCTTTCTCCTAGTTATCGACTGGATCATGAAGACGTCAACGTCTGAAGGGAAGCGCGGGATACAATGGACATCTAAGATGCAGTTGGATGATCTAGACTTCGCAGACGATCTGGCCCTCCTATCCCAAACGCAACAACAGATGCAGGAGAAGACGAACAGTGTGGCAGCAGCTTTAGCAGCAATAGGTCTCAATATACACAAAGAGAAAAGCAGGATTCGCCGATACAACACAGAATGCACCAATCCAGTCACAATTGATGGAGAAGATTTGGAAGATGTAAAAACCTTTACATATTTGGGCAGCATCATTGATGAACAGGGTGGATCTGATGCAGATGTGAAGGCGCAGACTGGCAAAGCAAGAGAGGCACATCTACAACTGAAGGACATCTGGAATTCAAAACAACTGTCAACCAACACCAAGGTCAGGATTTTCAATACAAATGTCAAGACAGTTCTACTGTATAGGGCGGAAACCTGGAGAACTACGAAAGCCATCATTTGGGAGATACAACTGTTTATTAACAGTTGTCTACGCAAGATGCTTCGGATCCGTTGGCCAGACACTATTAGCAACAACCTACGTGGGAGAGAACAAACCAGATCTCAGTGGAGGAAGAAATCAGAAAGAGGCGCTGGAAGTGGATAGGACACACATTGAGGAAAGCATCCAACTGCGTCACAAGACAAGCCCTCACATGGAATCCTCAAGGCCAAATGAGGAGAAGAGGAAGACCAAAGAGCACATTACGCTGGGAAATGGAGGTAGACATGAGAAAAATGAACAAGAATTGGATGGAATTAGAAAAGAAGGCCCAGGACAGAGTGGGTTGGAGGATGCTGGTCGACGGCCTATGCTCGATTGGGAGTAACAGACGTAAGTAAGTTTTCGTCATTGGATGCTGACCACATTAGTTGGAATGGACCCCGTCATGCATCTGCATCAGATCACGAGTGAGAACGCCGTGTTCAACAACCCCTGCAATCGCTAGCCAGATTAGATAAGACGATCCTCGATATATTGATAGCCTATCAAATATACCTTCGGACCTTCTCGCTTCTGTCTTTTGATTTCACTCGGTGGGTACGCTTCATATTAGAAGGTGTTACTGGTTAAAGCGTTGTCAAACTCCAAATACCTGTGGCATTTTCACCATGATGCTCTGTGGTGTTTGTATGAAGTAATGATTCCCTTGTACTTCATGACTGATTTATTTAGAATTTCAAATACAATAAGTTCGTTCGTGCTCATTTAATACTTCTTCGTTAAATCTTGTCATTTCGGGGATTCTTATTCTGCACTATAATTCAAATACTCCTAATTATCACATTGCCATAACAATGGAGCCTGTGATGGAATGGTTGGACATAAATTTAGATTTTGATGCTTTTGAGGATTATATGGAAGGTTCAAAATCTGGACTATGACCAAAGGAGTTGTTGAAGATGTTAATATTGCGGCTCATTTCCTCACATTCATCGGAAAAAAACCATACAGTTCATACATACAATTGATTGAGGAGTTGCGAAGTAGATCACGAAGATGGGCACAAATCTGATCAATGTTTGTCCTGTGTTAATTTTCACTCATTTAATTCATGTGTATTTTGTAATTCTAAATGCTTAACGTGTAGTCAGATTGGATGCATTCAGTCAATTTGTAATTTTACTGTTCATTTCGCTTCAACTATTACTGAACTTTGTAATCCTACTCCTATTAGGTTGAATGATTCTGATGATCATTTATTTTTATCCACGACTTCAAAAATTGGTATAAAGTCACATAGCAGTCCGGAATTAAATAAAACTCAGGATCATTGTGAGGCGAAATTTTCGAATCAAACAATTTCTTATCGGATTTCTCATGTTATTGTACTAGATGATGGTTTGGCCTAATGATTCACATATTTTTGATGGAACTTCCCACAGGTCTGAGGAAAATATGTTAAGTGAATAAGATTATGACCAAGAACCTGATGCAGTTTCGATGAATGCTGATTTTTCTAATGATCCATTATTCTCCAATGACATTCTTAATAAATTTGAAGAAAATATTTCGGAATCGAATTCTGATGTCATATCAAATGTCATTTGTCCTGACAGTAGATTAATCTCTAGAGATATCCTTAACAAATGTGACATGTGTTCTGAGTTAGCCGAATTCTAGTCACATTTCTGATGTCACTGCATCGGATGTTAGGTATTCTCATAACCAATGTATGTTGAGTAGAATCTATAGTTAGTGGTATGATGAATCAGAGGAAATAGCAAGTTCTAAAGTATTCAGAGAACCAGTTTCTCCAGATATGAAGTTTGCGCAGGCAGAAAATCTAAATCGAGTCCAAGATTGTCCTAATGAATATGAGGCAGATGTATATTTTCCACTTGATTTCTTTGCAAGTGAACCGAGCCTAGATGAATCACATGTGTTAATTACACATATCAATGCATATTTATCTGTGTATTCTAGTATGAAAAGCAAGATGATTATGTATCTTATTTTTTATGCAAGTCGAATTTATATGATGAAAGGCCTCAAGTTATATGTCAATGTGTATCCCCAAACACTCACATATGATAATCATTGCGTGAGATATGAGATAACGCAGATTGGAAATGTCAAATGTGTCATAACATTGCGACGTGAGGACCCTACATTATTTCGTGGGGAAGATAGTATCAGAAAGTCTATGATTCAAATTCTAGATATCAGTGTTTTCAGTACCCAACAGACTTGGTGACTGTGTACAATTCCAGGACCCAGGTGAGTCCGTTCCAGTTTCATTTGTTAGTGCTAATATTAATGAGTATATTGTAGATCATACAAAGTCTACATTCAACCTGAGGAGATGAGGTACAATCGGTTACAGAAATTTGGATTCTCGATATCGCAGCCCACACGCAAATAATGAACTCTCTATATCTATGGAAACTACTTTTCTCGCTTCGAATAACAATCAAATGATTATTATTGCTATTATTATTATTATTATTTTCCCCATTATTCACCCTCTTTTATACTTATACAGCGGCTCGTTTTTGGTGGAAATTCGACTGTATCTAAACGTTCTCGAGTCACTGTTCGGTTGAAAATTGTACGTTACCACTGAATATGAGTACTGAAGCAGTTTTTCTGAAACCACGTGCGCCATTCAAACTGGCTGCCTTCAACGTTCGCACACTTATGCAGGTTGGACAACAGATAGGGCTGGCTATGTCTTTGAAAAGTCTTGATATCGATGTCTGCTGTCCATCCGAGACCCGTATTCAAGACTCTGGTGAAGTACTACAAATCCGCTCTCCATCTGTCACTTCAAAAAGCTTGTCTTACCTGCGCTTATCCGGGGACCCTGTGGCATCTTCGTTTGGTCTTGCTAGCGTTGGTGTCGCACTAAGCGCTAGAGCTGAGGCACCACTAATCGATTGGATCTCCATTAACAGTCGGTTATGTGCTGTTAGATTAGAAAGTTCCATCAAAGTGAGAAGAAATCGGCGTGAGAAACGATGTCTTTTCGTCATCTCCGCCTATGCCCCGACAGATTGCAGCTCGGATGCAATCAAGGATGAGTTTTACCACCAGTTATCTGTTCTCCAGAAAGTGCGTTATTGTGCGATATTGTAGTAATAGCCGGAGACTTGAATGTTCAGGTCGGGCGTCTAGGCACAGAAGAGAGTCGTTTAGGTGGCCGATGGGGACTCGTTGGTCGCAGGTCAGATAACGGAGACCGTCTACTGCAACTGTGCACAGACCACAACCTGTTTCTGGCTAGCATTAACTTTCGGCACAGTCATCGCCGATGTGCCACCTGGCGTCCTCCCTCTGCATCCCAAGCCTGGACTCAGATTGATCACATCGCGATCAGCTACCGCTGGCATGGTTGTGTGCAAGACTGCCGCTCCTTTTGGAGTACCTATCTGGACTCTGATCATGCCATGGTCTTCGCTAATCTTACCTTACTTTTCAGTGGCCAACGAAGTGACCGCCACCAACGGATTGATGTTAGCAAGCTGGTTGCAACTTCTACTTCCGATTGCGTCCAAGCTATTGGCTCCCGTCATACTTCGTAGACTGTTCAAAACCCGAAAAAGATTGACTCGCGAGGAGCAGGCTGGGTTTCGTTCTATTCGAGGATGTATTGATCATATCTTCACCCTCCACCAAATGTTAGAACACCGTCATAGTTATCAAAGGCCAACAATCGTAGTGTTTCTTGACATCAGGGCTGCCTTCGATTCGTTGGATAGGACTGTTCTCTGGGATTGTCTATTGAAGAAGGGTGTGCCTAAGAAGTTTATTAACATCCTAAAAGCCCTATACACAAACACCTCAGGCAGAGTGAGGGCATACAACCACCTCTCTCCATTGTTCTATTCGAGCAGTGGGGTTAGACAGGGTTGCCCAATCTCACCATTCCTCTTCAACTTTGCCATCGATGACATTCTGGAAACAGCTGTGATGGATGTAAGTAGTGGCGGTGTAGATCTGTTGCCTGGAAAACAACTCGACCTTGAGCATGTTAGTTTTAGTAATGCAGAGGTTCGACATCGTGTGTTCGGGCACAGAGATGATAATGCAATTGATGTCACCATCTTGAAACACCGACTTCGGTGGTTTGGACATGTTCTACGAATGTTGTCCCAGAGAATTCCACGTCGTGCATTATTTGCCAACGCTGGGACTGGTTGGAAGAAGCGGAGAGGTGGTCAGTGTATGACGTGGTGTCGTGGTATGAAAGAAAGCTGCAAAGGACTGGCTTCTGTCGGTCTTTCACGATTTCCTGGTTGGGGTCCGAGAGATGGTGCAACACAGTGGCTAGAGACGTTATCATATATGGCTTAGAATATAAGCCAGTGGTGATCCTGCTGTAACCTTCTTTTACTTTCTTCACAAAAAAAGTGGTTGTATCTTCCTTAACTGAAAGATTTCTTCTGATTGTACCTTTCCGTTTCCTCATTATTACTATTGTTATTACTACACTACCTTCCACCAACCTCTTCGTTATTGTTCCTTTTTTTCACGCTCCTTATCTTTTTTTCCTTTCTCTTCAAATTCTCATTGTTTTGTGTAGCGCATATATATTGGCGCTCTCGTGTACCAATATTTATGTGTTCAAATAAATAAATAAAATATAAGCTGTGGCGGATGGGGTGTCTGTATGAACTAATGATTCCTTTGTGCTTCATGACTGATTGGTTTCGAGTTTTAAATACTATACGTTCACTCGTGCTCATTTAATACTTCTTCGTCAAATTGTATTGTTTCATGGATTCTTATTTTGCACTATAATTCAAATACTCATTACTATCACATGCTCCTAACAACTAGTATATCCCCAATGTATGAACGTCCTGGAACTGATTGCTCACACGTTTTTGTAGTGTTTACGCCACAACACACTTTAGGCCAAATGGCGTCCACAAGAAATTAAGTGGCTCAATGGCCTTGTAATAACTTTTTAAGGAATATATTCTTCGCTGTTATAAATATGGTCATGCATTGTAGACTGTTTACAAAGTGTTGGGTACATGGTTAAGAGAACATTTCAGCCGTCATTTGCTGCTCAGAAACTTCGTGATCTACTCACACCAGCCAGTCTCTGGCAATCTTCCGTGAGATCATAAGTAGAAGGGATCCATACTGTCTATCAGAGGGATGGATTATGACGAGATATAGAATGTAGTTGAATCCTGTTGTGGGGATTATACGTTTATCAGGAGCTAACATCCCTGATCTTTCAAATAAAGTAATATCTTTAGTTCTAAATTTATTCAATACAACTGGCTTATTTATGGTAGGCTTCACCTTATATTGTTACAAATTCGTATTAAAAATCCAACAAAATACCTAAAAAGCCTTCAATCGGTGTTTTATTTGGGGATTCAAGTGACAAAAACAGATCTTACTGACAACTGATTAAAGTGCAGTCATTTTTAATAGTAACCTTCTTTTCAATCGATGTTTTCTGACACACCTACATGTTTAAATGGATTTAGTGCATTAACATAAGTTCGTTGCAGCTGGTAAGAGTTTGTGTGGATTAGGTTTTGTTTGAAATAAGAGGGATTCTGAATTAAAGTATATGGTTAATAATTCTCGCACAAACTAGCTTCTCAGACTATAGTGGAAAAGTTATTTCTTTCAACTACAATGTTGAAGTCTGACTGTAATCCGAATGTTAATACTTTAGGGAACTGTAAGTGAAATCTATAAACAAATTGCTTTGTTCACAGCAATCATTCTTCTCAATAATATCGATTACTCAGGAAATTAGGGTTTTCTGGGAAGTTATTGGCAAAGGTTGGAAGTGTTCGGGAGAAAAGTAAATAACTCGTATGAAAATATGACGATTTGTTATGCAGTTGTGCTATGAAATGTTTATGCATAAAGTATACTACGTTGTGCAAAATGAGGTAAAAAGTAGACTATTTGGTGTCGATTTAGGCCAAGGTTAGGGCGTTCGTTTTGGGGGATTTCCCAACTGTTTAAATTCAGGACGAATTCTCACAATAATAAGATCTCTCTGGGGATGATCTTAGCCTACAAACTAAAGCAGTTTGCCTTCCTTTGGAGTGTGGTTGGCATCACAAACTCAGCACCAGAATATTGAATAAAAGATTGCAACAAATCCCATTAATAACCACGACCAGTATAGGTAGATACTTCATCCAATGACCGTATATTCGTTCAGATATATAGCTTTCAAGCTAAAGCCGATTGGATAAGGAGTAACTGCTGAAGTTAGATATGAGGCATATGTCATTGTCCAGTCGAAATCTAAAACAAAATGCTTAGGTAAAGAACGGTTCTAAAAAACATTACCACTCAGTTATCCGACATATGACTGGTCAATGAATAATCAAATCAAGCTGGAAAAATAAACAATCCTATTAATACAGGGATGCTATCTATCTTCTCTGGATAAATCACGTGCAGAATTTTCGAAAAGTAATAGTTAACTTACAACTCTGAGTATTTCCAATGATATAAATGAGCTTCAATTCATAGCCGAAAATGATTAATTCTGGCCAGTTCAAGAAATCTAATGAAAGGGGGAATGAATAAACATGGCAGCCACCATAAACTGACCTCAAGTAAAACAACGTAGATGTGACCTGTGAAAGGCATAGAAATCCAGTGGAGACATAAAAGACAAAAGCACCGCAAAACTTTCATATCGTCAAAACTATAAGCAAAACTCAAAAGGATGCGCAGCTGAAACGATCAATCAGAATAAATGAATAAATTGTGCATGTAGAGGAATTTTCATTATTAACCATAAAATACTCCCAAAAACGATCTCAAGCGAGTGCCATTTTTATAATTCAGTTGTTTGCATGACGTCTAATTTCTTCTGATTGGTAGCAACTGCTTTTAGATTACTAAATGTTTGCATGCTTAAAAGTCATGTTTGCTGTGCGAATTTGTTATGTTAAGCCTGTTTTGCTTCGAATATCAGGTTTTTCTCTGGTCCATCTCCTTATGTTGGCGGCCAAGTGCTGTAGCGCTGTGTGCTAGTCACCATTATTAATTTGTGCGCTGGGACTGGTTGAATTAAGGCGACTTAATCGCGTATCATCCTACGATTAATAAGTGGTAGTATTGGTCCTAGCAACACAATCTTTAAAGCTGAACCTGAAACAGCAGAGAAAATAGATATTCAACGTGTAACACGGAGAAAATACCAACAATAGTGAACGCCGGTAAATTCATCCGCGAACCAATCCGATGACATGGATCAGCCTTGCAGGCGTGGTTATTCTTGTGTAACTTATCCCTTTTATTCATAATAAATATATTGTTCTATCTCTAGCCTAATTATCTTCTTTTGAAACGCCAAATATATTGCTAATAGTTACGATACGAGTCGGTGGTGAAAATGATGGGATTTCCACGTAAGATCTGATAGATTAGGTAGTCACATCATGACATACCTACAATATTGCGATTAGGTTTATTATTATAACAGTAATAATAACGAACTAGACCATAATTCTACAAACATAGTCCCCCCACATCATCCCAAATACCAAGACATGATATAAGACCCGACACAATTACGAAAATGTTCAGTCTTAATATTAATTTGGAAGTATTATCATTTTTGTCTAGTCGTGTCCATTTAGATGCAATGTAAGTAGACGCTGATGTTACTACTGTTCAAGTTACTCAGTTCGAATACATGAATTGACATTCAGAAATATTTTTGTTCTATTTCGTGTTCAGTTCATTCATCATGAATCATCGAGTTAAAGGAAATGAGTTCAGTAGTTCCAAATATTCAAAGTTACTCTCACTCCATCTCTTAAGACTGAGGGTGATATTGTGATGACAGTTCATTTCTTTCAGGTTCTTTATGATTGAGGACGAAGCAATCATACAGTTTTACTGAGGTTGTTGTCCTACTCTGGCTACTCAGGCTTATATTTCCAGTTTTATATCGTGTTCGCTATTCTACTAAGATAGCCTATAAAATTCCCACCCAGGCTTTTGTGTAGTGACCTAACGACTGGGACTGAATGAAGAAAGTGAGGATAATAAAAAATGAAATGATAAAATAACATGGGTAATGGCGTTTATTTACTCTTAGCTATCTTTTGATGCGCCTTCGATTTTGCTGAACTGCCTCTCTGATTCTAATTTCTGCTCTCCCTTCATCATTTGAACTCAATCTACCTTTTTACATATCGCAACTCATTGTTCTTTATTACTTTATTCCCTTATCTGAAAACTCTTTAACCCCACTTCATTCAAGTAGTAGCAACTAGGGCGAGTTTTGTATACTAATTTACTATGTCTTCGTCTGTTCCAATACAATCCACTGAGCATCGCTGAGAGTTTATATTCAAATGCCTTCCTGTTCATTTGTCTCTCCATTCTTTTAGAATCACAGAAATCCGGCGATACGACTGTTGAGCTTGGACCTTTCGTGCGTTTCTGAAGGTCACAAGGTGAACGCTAGGCCATTTTTGAAACAGATCGCAAAGCCTGTGCTCACAGTGCAGTACTTACGTGTAAACCTAAATATTAGCATGCTGGTACATCTGCACAAATATATTGCTGCTTATTCTCTTTGATTTTATCTATTTAACAACCCCACTTGGGAAGCATCTTATATGTAAGCCAGTGTTGTAAATTATTTATCATGACCGTAAAAATGGCATCTGCTCTGTCAGAAATACACCATTATTACTAGTTCATAATGATTAAGGGCTAAATTAGTGTATCCACAACTTGTATTCTCATTCGTAGACACACGGAATAACTCAAAACAAATACACTAGCCAGTGAACGACCGAATGCATACAACAGGATGTTTTCATTCGTTCACAGTGCCCATAAGCAAATAAAGCAGGGAACTATTAGAATTTCAGAAATGATTATAGAAGCAAACAAACAACGCCACTACAACATGAACAAAACATCAATGCAAATAATCCCAATTTCATACGGCGATGTTTCGATTGTAGTCTTCGAATTAGCCGCATAGAAGATAGGTTCACTCAAATTGGATGGTGTTCAGGCAAACTCCTACTTTACATTAAAACCACATCTAGTGATTGTGATCTAACCTGAATAACCCTTCAATGAGAACTAGATAACGTGTCTAATTTGATAAATATATAGAAGATAGAGACTTTCCAAGGTAGTTTTACTCATAAAACTGAATAAATTAATAAACTGTACGGGCACACTGCTGCGTTGAACATATCACAGATTGCAGTTGACTATATCGTGTTTCACACCATGACAATGTAGCGGTAAATAAATCCCCAAAATAAATAGCACTAAGTTTTCGACATTGGATGCTGACCATATGTTTTAGTGGACTCATCTAGCTGAAGGCGCTCGGTCAGGCATCTGCACCAGATCACGTGTGGTAACGCCGTGCTCAACATCAGCCGCAATCGCTAGCCAGATTAGATCAGAGAATTCCGATATATTGGTCATCGCCAAATATACTCTTCCGATCTCCTCGACTCTGTCTTTTGATTTCTCTTGGTGGGAACGAAATATATTAGAAGGTGTTACTGGTAGAAGCGTTGTCAAACACTGAATACCTGTGACATCATCATTGGTGAACCCAACGTGATCTGGTACACCTAATTGTAACTGTGAGTCTGTTCCTTTTTGGGATTTTTTATATATCATTGCCTTATTTTTTATTTTTTTTTTAAACATTGTGATTTTTTTTCGTGTTTTTTCTTGGATATATATATTTTTTCCCCTCGTTCATTATCGTACTTCATACTTCATCATGACTGAACAGACACCTAAAGTACTCAAGCTTAAGACTTTGTCCCCACCTTCGTTTCAACTGATGCCTTTCTGGCCCGACAACATCGAAGCCTGGTTTTGCTACGCAGAAGCCGACTTCCACGAGCACGGCGTGATCGACACACGTGCACAATTCCTCGCAGTAGTCAAGGCACTACCGCGCGAATTCAACAGGTACGTAACACCTAGTATGTTTACTAGTGATGTTTCCGATCCTTACGAAATCTTAAAACGCTCGATTCTTAAACGAGGAGATCTAACCGATCGACAAAGGTTAGATCAACTCTTCAATAACATCGACCTGCAACACGGTTCTGCGACGGACATGTTGCAACGGATGAGAGAGGTTATAGGCCTAAGAACTTTCGACGAAGGTCTATTCAAACAACTCTTCTTGTCAAAACTTCCCCAACAGGTGCAAGCAGTTCTGGTCTCGTTCCAGAACAACGGCTTAGACGAGCTAGCTGCATCTGCCGACCGCATTCTAGAAATTACGAAACCTACTACCGAGGTATTTTCAGTCAAAGAAAAGCCTCACACGACTCAGAATGATATAGCCGACTTATGTCACACACTCACGCGTTATCTTAGTCTTCGTACCGACCGTAAGAGATCGCGCACACCACGTAGAAGCATTTCTCGTAAGCGATCTGTCTCTAGACCACGAGAGACAGATAACCCCGACTGGTGCTGGTATCATAACCAGTATGGAAAGCTTTTCAGAAATTGCAGAAAACCCTGCAATTTTCCCAACACGAAACCGACTGATTCGAAAAACAATTCGGGAAACTTCCAAGCCGGCACGCGTTAACGGCAACCGTAGCCGGCGAACAAAGCCGTCTGTTATTCGTCACAGATGTGACAACGAGAGTTCGCTACCTCGTCGACACTGGCGCAGAAGTTAGCGTTCTCCCAGCAAATCCTAACGACCGACTACACGAATCGACCCTAAACTTACAGGCGGCAAACGGAAAACCGATCGCTACATATGGCAAAAGGTACGTTTACCTTAACGTGGGTTTACGCAAACCCATACACTGGATTTTCGTTGTTGCAGATGTTTCTATGCCAATCATTGGTATGGACCTTCTACAACACCACAATCTGATCATCGATACGCGCAAACGGAGGCTAGTAGACGGGAACACTAATTTGTCCGTTTGCGTAACTTCTTTTACTGGTTGTAGAGTATCCCCAGTCACAGTTAAACATATGATAGACCCACTCTATCAACCACTACTCGATAAGTACCCTGGGATACAACAAACTCAACCGAAACTACCGTGTGTAACCAGCAACGTTACACATCACATCACGACTACAGGACCACCTGTATTCTCTAAAGCACGACGACTAGCTCCTGAAAAGCTAAGGTTAGCGAAAAACGAATTCGATCACATGATGGACTTAGGAATCATACGACCGTCAAGTAGCCCATATGCATCTCCGTTGCACATGGTCCCTAAAAAAGACAGCAACGATTGGCGTCCAACTGGTGACTATCGGCGATTGAATGCGAAAACCATTCCCGATCGTTACCCGTTGCCTCACATTCACGATTTGACAGCTACCTTGAAAGGTACAACTGTCTTTTCGAAAATCGACTTGGTTAAAGCGTATAACCAAATCCCTATGGCTACTGACGACATACCGAAAACAGCTATCATAACCCCTTTCGGACTCTATGAATTTTTGCGAATGCCTTTCGGTCTAAGGAATGCTGCTCAAACATTCCAAAGATTCATAGACGACGTTTTTCGAGGTCTCAACTTCGTACACGCGTATGTTGATGACTGTCTAATTGCAAGTCCGGACAGAGAAACACATCTCAAGCATCTGGATCTTGTTTTCGAACGACTTCAAAAACATGGCATTACTGTAAACGTTCAGAAATGCCAATTCGGAACCGACTCGTTAGACTTTCTGGGACACACTATCGATGCTCAAGGTATCCGACCCCTTAGAACCAAAGTGGCGGCCATTCTGGATTACCCAGAACCGACCACCGTCAAGCAATTACGCACGTTCAACGGCCTGGTAAGTTTCTATAGACGTTTCATACCCAAATGCGCATTACTTATGAAACCTCTGACCGACCAACTTCGTGGAAATGCGAAATCCATTAATTTGGACGACACCGCACGAAAAGCATTCTCCACAGTTAAGGAACTGATTGCTAAAGCAACAATGCTCGCACATCAGGACACCCGAGCACCCATTAGCATCGCAGTAGACGCATCCGACTCAGCAATCGGAGGAGTCTTACAACAATGGGTTAACAACTCCTGGCAACCCTTGGCATTTTTCTCTAGAAGGTTGCTAGACACCGAATCTAGGTACAGCACATTCGGTAGGGAACTCCTAGCTATGTATTGTGCTGTACGGCATTTCCAACACTATATCGAAGACCGTGAATTCACTCTTTTCACGGACCATAAACCGCTCACTTTCTCGTTAAGCTCTCCTTCTGACAAGTACTCTCCTCGTGAGTCTCGACAACTGGACTACATTTCGCAGTTTACTTCAGATATTCAACACATCTCTGGAGCAAACAATGTAGTTGCAGACGCTTTATCTCGTATAACTTCCTTGAACAGTTTCCAAGGAATTGACCTTCTTAAACTCGCCGAGCTTCAAAAAGAAGACAGTGATCTTCAGCACGAGTTATCGTCCACAACACTTAAACTACGCATCAAACAGATGGGAACAGGTAAAGAAACCTTACTTTGTGACACATCGACAGGTAGGGATCGCCCAATCGTGCCGAAACATTATCGACGCAATGTCTTCAACACATTGCACAAACTTTCGCATCCAGGTGTTCGTGCAACCATCAAGCTTATAGCAGAAAGGTTTTGCTGGCCTGGAATGAATAAAGACGTGAGGGAGTGGGCACGCTCCTGTGTAAGCTGCCAAAAATCTAAGGTTATCAGACACAATAAATGTCCCTTAGGCTCGTTTAAAACTCCCGATGCCCGTTTCGACCATGTTCATCTGGATTTGGTAGGACCTTTACCAGATTCAAATGGATATTCTTATCTCTTAACCTGCGTTGACCGTTTCACTCGATGGCCAGAAGCAGTACCTATTAAGGACATCACTGCTGAAACAGTGGCCCGCACCTTCGTCGAACGATGGGTAGCAAACTTCGGTTGCCCTTCAACCATCACTACAGACCGCGGACGTCAGTTTGAATCTGATCTTTTCCGACGTCTGACCACACTTTTAGGAATCACTCGCTTCCGAACGACCGCCTACCACCCACAAGCAAACGGGTTGGTAGAACGTTTTCACCGACAACTGAAAGCTTCGCTATCAGCTGCAAACGTTTCACAATGGACCGACGCTCTTCCACTCGTCTTACTAGGTATCCGCAATGCAGTGAAAGCTGACATTGGATACACTGCGTCTCAACTCGTTTATGGAACGACACTTCGACTTCCAGGAGAATTCGTGGATCCTTCATCCTCTTCAATGAACATGGATCTAACCTCCTACACGAACAGGCTTACAAACGCAATCCGTTCAGTTAAACCTGCTTTCACTCGACCTCAATCAACTGATGTTTTCGTTCAACCTGGCTTACGATATAGAACACACGTTTTCATTCGTCGAGACTCGCATCGACGACCATTCGAATCAGCATACGAAGGACCCTTCAAAGTTCTTCAACGTGAATCTAAGTACTATATAGTCGATAAGAACGGAACAAACGATAGCATCAGCATCGATCGCTTAAAAGCAGCGTATTTAGAAGGAAATCCTATCCACGTCGATTTTCCTTCGGTACAATCGAACGACACGACTCCGACACTTATAATACCTCATCTGACAACCAACACACACGATGATACTTCGACAGTATCCGAAAATAAACTTGAAAAGACGCGTTCTGGAAGAAGGGTGAGATTTCCAGAACATTTAAACGACTATTGCACGTAAGGCACTTCTCGAAATTATATATTTTTTTTTAAAAAAAAAACAATTTTAATATGCTTATATATTTTTATTTCTATTTAAAAAAAACAAAACAAAAAAAAACAATTTTTTTTAACGCTATTACGTGTTCATGAGTTTATTTTCCATTTTTTTTTTCCGCCGACATTGTTATTTTACGCACATACGAGTGTATTTTCGACATGCACTTACATTTTCTTTTTTCTTTTCCAGGACGGCTGGAAAAGAACGATGACGTTTATGAGGATCCGAAATTTTCATTGTACATTTTCTTTTTTTACTATGTTGTACCTCCGTCCCATATAGTAAGGAAAGACGACCAGACGCTGCTAAATTTAGTAAGCTATCAGAAGAGTGTTTACCAACGACAAACTCGTTGGGTTTAAACTTCTGGCTGGCCACGTCTTAGGGTCGTCACTGCCCCACTAGGGGGGGAGTGATCTGTAGCGGTAAATAAATCCCCAAAATAAATAGCACTAAGTTTTCGACATTGGATGCTGACCATATGTTTTAGTGGACTCATCTAGCTGAAGGCGCTCGGTCAGGCATCTGCACCAGATCACGTGTGGTAACGCCGTGCTCAACATCAGCCGCAATCGCTAGCCAGATTAGATCAGAGAATTCCGATATATTGGTCATCGCCAAATATACTCTTCCGATCTCCTCGACTCTGTCTTTTGATTTCTCTTGGTGGGAACGAAATATATTAGAAGGTGTTACTGGTAGAAGCGTTGTCAAACACTGAATACCTGTGACATCATCAACAATATTCAGCAAATATAGAACGCTTAAAGCCCTTTCGTCCGACGTAGAAGATACAAAAGTTCGATGAACAATTTTGCTAGAATTTAGAGACAGACTATGTCAGAAAATTCATTCAGTCACCAGCTAGTGTAATATTGCATTACGCCCTCATGAACTCGATTTCAGTGCACAACGAGTACGACCACATAAATCCAAAGGAGGTGGATTAGCCAGAAACAAGGCCCGATTTATCTCATACTGAGTCATCAAGTCACGATTATATTGCTCTTGGTCCTTATTTATGGAATGCATGCCATGTATAGAACGACGATTATTTTGATAATCAAATTCTAAAACAGTATAAAGTATAACGATCAGTCAGTATAAATCAAGTTCTGTAAACAAACTAATAATAACAGGCTTAGACTATGTGGGGAATCAATTGATTTATTACAGTTCAGTAATACCAACCAATTATCGAACGTAGTCGTTTTCAGAAATGTGGGGATTTATTCGGTGTCAATAGAACCTGTTGTAACAGGTCATTATCGCCAAAATAATTACAAGATAAATTATAAACTCTATGATGATCCATTACACCGTTTTTCGTAAACGTGAATAATTTGTATGTTGTTGAATATTTACAGAACTCAGCAAAAACTCCTTATGATGTAAACAAATTTCTTGACTGAAGCACACTTCCATGTGTTACACTACGTGACAAAGAAAATATTTGGGTAGTAGTATAATGTTCGTCAGCTTCATAATACTATGGTTTTCATAAGTACCCCTAAGGATGTAGCTGATTTTAAATAAATTTGTCATTACTCCAGAACTAGGTAGATAGATTAGCTAGTTAAAACGGCGTCATAACTGTCATTTTAAGCTGCAAACTTAAATTACTACTTATTAAATATTTCGCAACTGGCCGTTTTAAACACTTGAAGAATGTAATGATTGTATAAATAAATGTGGATTAGAGGAGAGCAGAGTAACAATTAACACTTCTAGCTCTACTTTTCAATGACGCTTATGGAGTTTCGTAAGTTCCCTACTCAAATTTCGCCATATAAAGGCTTAAATAGTACTGTGATTCAATCTAACTGGAAATTTCCTATATTTATAGGAATTCCATCAGTTTAAAGATGAAAAGATCATTCAGAATCAGTTGATAGGTATATTATTGTCGCGACTCAAAAGGTAGGTCGCTATCAATGTTTTAGAACAGATACTAACACATATGGAGAACTCCACTATTGATGTAATCAGTAAGAAAACCGATCGTCCGTCAGCTATAGAGTGTAGCCGTGAACTGTACTATTAAAAGATTTTTAAATAAGAGTAAAGGTGAACAACACACAAACACTGTGATTTTCGTCAACTGACGTCTGTTAAGTACATCCTATATATCACACAATGTGAAGTGGCAATCTTACGTTGATTATCATATGTAAATGCATGAGTAGCCATTATCCACATAAACGTGTAACATTTACTACAGTAAAAAACTTTTCGGAAAGACTATTATACATATCGAAGCACAATTACTAACAATAAGAATACTTTTTCAACCAATCAGTCAATACGAGATGTAACAAGATCTCTAAACTAGCTAAGTCAAAAACAATCATCAAATCTCACGAACATAACTAGTGTAAAGTTTTGCTGTGTATACTAATATTTTCGAACTTAAAACAAGTTGGGGATATGATCAAACATCTTCGTATATGGACCTTGATTTACTTGACCTTTTTGGGCTGTTGTCTCACAGGTTGTAGTCATGGGTTTCCTAAATACTACTGATTTTTGGAAGGTAGACATAATAACCACCACACCACCGTCACGGCAGTCAAGACGATGTAGAACAGTTTTGTGACAAACTGAAGTTCATCTCATAAAAATGTCCAGGAAAACACCTGATCATCCTGATGAGGGATCTACATACCAAGGTAAGGATAGATAACAGCGGGTACGGTCGTATAATGAGGCAACATGGACTGGGAGAAAGAAATGAGAATGGTGAGATTATATATCTATGTTTTTAACAGCATGATCATAGGTGGTATTATTCCAAACACACCCACAAAGTTGCAAGTTTCGCTGGACCACGCCACAAAGAACCAGATCGATAAAGTTTGCATAGGTAAAAGATTTAGGAAGTCTCTTGAACACGTCAGAACAAAGCAACTGATGTAGCTTTGGATCATCAACTTATGGTGGATAAACTTAAGCTGAGACTAAAGAAGCATTGGGTACAGACGTCCTTCAAGATCTTAGCAAGTCCGGTGAGTCCAAAATACTTTTCAGCAACAAGTCTTGCGAGATCTATCCAAGAGAGGAAACCGCTATTGAAAAATGGAAAAGGGTTGAAGACGCAATAGCCTCAACATACGAAGTGCTGAAACTCAAGAAGCACCACCATAAACAACGGATTTTTATTGATGCCCTGACCAAGATTCAAGAAGGCGAGAATAAAAAGACAGTAATCAACAATAGCCGAATAAAAGCAGAGGAAGGAAACAGACAGGTTCAATATACAGCGGCAAACAAAGGAGTGAAGAGCATTAGAGCTGACAAGAGGAAATATGTGGAAGACCTAGCAATCACAGCGGAAAAAGCTACAACAGAAGGAAATATGAAACAACTATGCGATACAATGAAGAAGATAGCAGGGAAATATAGCAGACCAAAGCATGTAGTTAGAAATAACCAGTAACAAAGAAAATCAAGAGAAGCGAGAGAATTATGAAGAGCTCGTGAGTAGGCCAGCCTCACTGATCCCACTGAAAATCCAAACAACGCACACAAATCTCTTTATAGATGTCACCCCACCAGCAATATAGATAAACAAGATAATCAGACAAATCAAGAATGGCAAGATAGTAGGACCATATGTCGAACCAGACGAAGCACTGAAGTCAGTTGTAGAGGTAACTGCCGAGACATTCCACATCCTCTCCAGAAAGATTTGGGAGGAAGGATAAGTACCAACAGAAGAGAAAGAAGAACACCTCATTAAGGTAACGAAGAAAAATCTTAGTAGCTGTGAGAACGGCATAAACATCACACTATTACTAATACCAGGAAAGGTTATTAACGGTGTTGTCAAACCGAATGAAGGATTCAGTAGAAGCCCAGCTCCGAGATCAACAGGCTGGATTCTATAAGGACCGATCGTGTGCCAAATACATCGCGACACTAAGGATCATTGTTGAACAATCGGCTAAATGGAACTCATTATCATAAATGAACTTCCCTGATTACAAGAAAGTATTTGACATCATGCATGGGAGAACTTTTTGGAATCTTCTTTGACACTACAGAGTACCTGAAATCACCATCATATGGAATTCCTATAAGGGACTGCATCGCAGCTCAACCGTTCATTTCACATGAAGGCTGATGTCAGACAAGGCTGCTTATTCTACTTCCACTGTTGACTTGATTGTGAAGATTCTCACATCATAGGAGAATCATGGAGTACGATCGTCAGCTTGGATACAGCTGGACGATTTGTACTTTTCAGATGACCTATTCATGTTATCACACACACAACAACAAATACAGGCGAAGACGACCAGTATAGCAGCTGCTTTGCAGGGGTAGGCCTCAACATTAGCCAGGAAAGACAAGATACTGAAGTAAAATCACAGTGAATACGGACCTGTGCGCACTTGGTTGTTAAGCCATCACCAAAGTCAGAACTTTCAACACGAACGTTATAACAATCATATTGTACCGAGATGAAACGTAAGGAACTACTAAAGCTCTAACGACCGAACTGCCAGTATTCGGTTTGAACGCAGGACTGACGAACCAAAATTTATTCGAATAGACCATACTACGTTCTTCTGTGTAGCGCACGAAGCGTTTTTGAGATACTCGTATTATATTATATCAAAACACAAACTGTGTGCTAAATTTAAACGGTTCTAGTTCAGGAAATAGAAAAAATTATATCAAAAATACAAAAACCTCAAACGGTACAGCCTGTGCTATACAGTCAGAAGTCTCTCTACCGTAAAGTGGCACGCTAGACAATAAAAGAAATAGCCAATACCTGAGAATCAATAAAAGTATTCCCTACAAGATGGGATAAAAATCCTATCTGCAGGGATTCCGGCAATCTTCCCAAGCAGACAGTCAAAAGTTTAACAGCCACACACTGAATCACGCCGTGATCTTGTGCTTAGTTTAAAACACGACCTTACTTTCAATGGTCCGGCTACGTGCAGTAGAAAACTAGGTTTCAAGGGATAAGTCTATAATAAAAATCACATAATAAAAGGTCAGACGAGGAAAACTGAAGAACAAAATGTGTGATTAAACGAGATCTGGTTAAAATATACGACAGGGAGAAGAAACAAATAAATGACAGTACTGTCTAAAAAAAGCTGGGGAAGGGTTTTCTTCGTCCTCTTTCCGTTACAAAAACCATGATAAAAAAATAGCAGGTATTTATAAACAATGGTCCATACAATATACCTCTGGTCTGTTGGCCGGATATCGTCAGCAACATCCCACTTTGACAGAGAACAAACGAACTTTCGGTTAAAGAGTGAATCCGGAAACGACGTTGGTATTGTATAAGTCACAGTTTGTGGAAATCACTGGACTGCATCATGAAGCAATCTTAAATCGGTATCCTGAAGAGAATTGAGTGGGATGATAACGAAAAAACACATTGATCAGGGAATTTGATGAAGAAATCACTGGGAATGATCAGCTTTTTGAAACAACTAAAACGAACATCTCAGTAAAAAGTTGGTTGCAGAATCAACAGTCCGTTCGACGAGAGGTAAAAGGCACGATTATGCTAGTAGTCCTTCAGTGAAACAGTGAACATTTGGAATTTGTGTGCATCTGTGATTTGAGTTGTTCCAGGGATAATCCAGGCATGCGCTCCTTAACACTAAACAAAAGCTTATTGACTAATCCTACTCACCAGTAGAAACCTGTTCAAGAGCTATTCGTCTCCACTATTCGGTGCTTTTTTATGTGTTTTTGATTCTATCTAGTTGATTTGGAATCAATATTATCAAGACTGTGTAGCTCTCTAGTTATTATGGAGTTCTCTGAGATCCTGAATTTTGGGGTCATAGTAGCATTGTTCCATTCCTATATCATGGTTTCATTTGGAGGCTAGAGTCAATGGGTAGCTGTCACCTGATTTCTCAACGAATGTGTACTTGCATTTGATAAGTATCAAGTAATCCTGTGAAACGAATTTTCCTTCCAGTTGATAGAGGAAGCACAGAACATAAATCTCTGTATTTATAACCCTCTAATTTAGTATAGTCACGATCAGAATAATGTTCTGGCTCTGCGAATCACTAAATTCTGAAGGTTTAGATTTCATTGTCACAACTGCGTTTACTTCTAAAGCATGTGACATGTATCTTTTTTCTTACACATCGTTATCAGTTTAATCCGAAATTAAGTGAGGTATATGAGATATCTTAAGGAGATTTTAATCAAAATCTGGTGATGACTGATATCTCACTGTTATTTTGTTCATATAAATAAATCTTCATCAAGAAGATTTTCAAATTTATAATAGACTAATATAAACATAAATGTGAATATTGACAGTTCTAGATCACTTTGGTATATAAAATATATCTTTTCATAAAATCTTGACATTAAAATTTATCCAGCGTTCAAGTTTTTGTTCTGTTTTACATTTGAACATATACTTACATACTACATCTATAGCACGATCTTCTTGGTATTTCCCAATCTTGCATTTTTCATCGTCATTAACGCTCGTAAAAGTCTCACACTTTTTTCAGACAAAGTTCCTTACTTCAGAATTACCTTGAGCCCTCTACTTTGAGTTTTCCACCTCTATTTTTGTCTCAACATTTTTTCTCAAATCGATCTGCTACTAATCACTTCACAATCATGAACTGGAAAAAATTTTAAAGATTCTGCCTCCAAAAGTACAGTCTGTTAGGATGTGCAGAAAAATATACCAATAATTATCATGTTAAGTCTAATGATGTCTTTGGACGTTAAACGAACATTACCTATTGGTTGATATTTATTCACTTGTTAAATATTGTACAAAATGTCGTTTTCTATTTTACGATACGATGTGGTTTGTTTGGTTGGTATATAAACAGAGTATGTCTGAAATACAGTGATTCACAACTCAGAGGCTGAGACTTGTGTTCTGGACTCAACTGGCTGGGCTAGACAGCGAAGCAGGGCCAATCGGACTCTAGGTCGTTCGTGCGTGTGTTTACGTGTCATTATTCCGATCGATAAGTCGCTGCTCCATAATCAGCAATTTACCCGTTACAACACAGTCAAATATAGGATAATGGCACGACCTAACACTACCACCTGCATGATAATCAACAGTTTTAACGACTTGTGATACTCAATGTGTTCACAAGGAGGCAAACTTATGGCAGTTCGCGCTGTTTCCAACATCCTGAAGGCTCTCAAAGTGAACAATGGTGATAATGGTCACCACAACCATACAGATGGTATGAGGAAGTTGCAAGTTGACATGGACTTTCTTAGTCCGCCGAAGTATTCTGTCAACCTCAGCCTCGCCGAAATTCTAAATAAGATGAGCAATACAATAAGCTTCGTGTATTGAATCTCTTTGGATCTCCTGAATCTCTTAAATCCAGAGGCAATTCCAATTTGAACGATATCCTTTCTTCTAGATATGTTGATTTAGGTTTGACTATAAACAAATGTGCTGATAATTAATCAGATAGTACAGTTAAAATCCCAATCAGTGCAACACCCATTTGTAGTAATTGTACAGTGTCCAACAGGAAAACTAGTTGTAATAATCATGTAACCGATCATGAAATAGCGATCGACATGTTTGAAACTTACAAGCCACCATAAGTATATTTAATTAACTCTTCTCAAATTGCAATGAAGCTGCAACAAAAAACCTTGGAAATAAGCTTCTGGAACGTGTTACACATAAACAAAATATATCATTATAGACGGCTTCTTAGTCTTATATATAGGCGTGACATTTTTGGTCCGGCTACGATGTGCACCATGCTTTCATCAGATGCTAAAGTCAACAATAACCATGATATATTTCCACGCTCCTACCTGCTTCTCTACTGGAAACGATAAATGTATTACCAATGACGACAAAATAATTGAATTTGCTCATACAATTCTGTGAGTACTCACGGAATTACTACTTATGATCTATCCTGTCTCTCGCTTATTTGTCATACCTCTCACTTTCTTATTCATCCATTCATTCAGTCTTCGCTCTCCCTCTAATAAAATCAGTGACTTTGAAAATCTTTTACCCCCGTAAATCCAGTCAGTGCACTTATGAAGGAGATATGGTGCAAATTATACATTTGTGATCACTCCTTTAACGCAGATAACTACGTTCCCTTTCGTTCGGATAGACAACTTGGAGTTGGATGTTGCAAAATCATCTATGTTTGTACGAGCACCCGAGCATGTAAATTCGAGAATGTTTTGATGCTACAGATAACTCTACTTGGGTTACAGTAAACTGTAAATCTCAAAATCATCGACTGATGGAATGCATTTACATGCCACCCCATTCGGACACTAACTTTGACAAGTTGTTAACAAATATATCTCTTAATGCTTTGCACCAAACGCATACATTTGCAATCATCGGAGGTTATTTTAATCTGCCGAAAATTACATGAAATTCGAATTCAGTACCGGGTAGATATAACAAGTTAGTTGAAACATTAGAACTTTGTAGGTGGGTCCAAGAAGTCTTAAAGCCAGCTAGGGAGAATAATATACTTGATTTAGTATTTACAATCAACATCGACTCTATTTCACTGCAGGTTAGTCATGAACCTTTTGAGTGATCATAAAGTTGTACTGAGTGTTGTTCATTCTCCAAACACTATATTATCGACCTCTAATGCTGTAACCATGTACCAGAGCGGAAAAACTGATCGACGAACCTGGAGGCGTACTAAAACTCTTATTCAGTGCTAACCATGGTAATCATACTCCACCAGCAATAACAGTGACACTGCGATTAAACGCATTGCTGTGACTTCATTGCTTCAAATATCGATCATGTCATTTGTAGTGCTAATGGGGGCCAAAATATTCTTAAAACTTTCAGTAGAAGTCCTAGAAAACCAGAAACACAACCGCAAGCACCGAGACTTGTATGTACTACGGAGCATACTTAACGTGATCAGTAGAATGATTAATCTCAACACAAATATTTTTCGACCATAGGGAATTAAACTTCAGGTGGCAAAAACCAAGGCTCACTAATAATCGGCCTTTCATATATCGTCTGAAATTGAGTTCCCTTAACACTGACAGATTCTTCAGAATTAAAGTCAACACTGTAGATGACCCTGATACTATTTGTGAACATTTCAACCACCATTTCTCCAGATCCTATAACACAAAAACTGAAGACTCTCATTATGTTTTCAGTGTCGGCATATATGCCTCTCTCCACCACTGACTTCACATCTACTAATATAAATCAAGCTATAATTCTCTAAAAAACCTATGATTGTGAATCTTATGGCCTTTGTGCATCATTCGCGAAGCACGGTGGTAGAGAGTTTTTATTATTTTGGACTACAGAGCCCATCTATCTGCATAGAAACTATCGCTTATCACCCCTAAATTCAATATTGCAATAATGCTAACCATAGATCCATTCACCTGATATCCATGCTATCAACAATCATGGAAAAATCGTTGACAAACAGCTATGATCATTTTTACTTTCGGTAAGCCTGATAAGCTCACCTCAAAACGGCTTTGTGACTAGACGCTCATACTCCACATCCCACATGAAAGTTTTTGATCAAATTACCCAGCGAAGAGATCTTGTTCAATCAGTAATAATCCCGCAGTTTGATTTGGGTAGGGCTTCTACATTGACTCACACAACCTCCTTCTCCTGAAGCCTTCACAATTTAACATACGGAGTCTCTTTGTATCCTTGTTCAGATCATTTTTAACATAACTTAAACAAATCATTCGCTTTGGATAATCGCTGTCCTCCTTTTCATTAATGAAGTGTGCTAACCCCTTTAATTATGTAAACCTTACCTTTTTGCTCAAGACCAAAAGTGGTTTGCTCGTTTTCGTCTTCTACCAAATAAAGTTACAACATAGCGGTAATCAACAAGGCATAAAGAAGTTATATCAATGGGTTATCTTGTAGAATCTGTCAATGAATAATTATGAAAATTAATTTATTTACATAAGCCTCAGCTCAAACCTAAACCTGGTTCTTTCGTGCTGATAGGTAACCCTCGTTCTATTGGTAGAAAAAACCAGGTCTTTATTTAGTCCGTGAGACAGTCTTCGTGAAGCTGGAGGTTAGCTGTTCAAACACACAGCTGTTCAACATTCAATATAATATAATAGGAAATATAATGCTTATACGAATTGAGGAAGTGAATGAATACTTGAGCTCTATAGTTTTGACATATACTTAGTTGTTTGACATCAACTCACAACTAATAAACCTAAGTCGTTGCAGTTCTACAAAAACAAGCTGAAACTTCTCAACACTGTTCGCGACAGAGGTTTAGAATATAGCAACACTTTGGACATTTCAGAGCACACTGCATCTTGAGTATCCGAATCAGGAATTTCGGATTCATAATGACAAACTTCAAATCAAGGTTACTATTGTATGAAAAATGTGTCGCACTATGATAAGTAAAAGTACTCATACTGATTTGCTAATCAAGAAATCTCGAAACAGTTCAGTTTAGGGCAGATAGAGCCAGAAGAGCAGACCTCGATGTATTATATTTCGAATCCGTACTAAACGCACAATCAATTACAAAGGAATCATCAGTTAGTAAAAATATAACACCTACCCGTCTTTGAACATGGTATTCAAGTTTCTAGTAATCACATGCATAATATTTCGAATAAAATTGAAAGTGCTCAAAGGAGACTCTCCAAGGTTGTTCTGAGGTATTCCAACTAATAGGAGACTGATGAGTCCTTCGTTCAAATCTCGCGAGGCGGGGTCGTGGATGCGCACTGCTGAGGAGTCTCGCAATAGGAAGAATCAGTCGTCTAGTGCTTCCAGGTTTTCTATTGTGGTGTAGCTTTAATTGACTCGTGATCTCAACTATTGCAATAGGATTCTCACCAACAATATCAACATCTCAAGTTAGTACTTTTCTGAACCATGTGCATTAAATAAAGCCCTGTCCCTAACTACATGCACATAAACGGTATTTCTCATTACTTGGCAATAACCCCATTGTACTCTCCCATATCATCCCAAAAACCCACCGACGAAAAGAATAATCTATCGATTCCGAGGACCTACACAAACTTACGTCAAAATTTCTTTCTTATTCTCTATTCAACTACGTGGAACAGACTTAATGGAAGCCCCCGTAGCAGTAAAACCATAACCCACATTGAAAGTCTCATTCGTGGCGTCCTCTTCGAAATCGGTCTTTATCGCCTGTTTAATATAAGAGTAATTAACAGTGATTTATAAAAACAAGATCTGACACCAATTTAATTGACCGTAAAGCAGAATATAACCTTTCCCATTTTGTTCGTTTGTTTAATTCTTTGGTGTATTATCCGCTTATGTTCATATTAATTATTGTTATTATGACTGATTCCCTGACAAATCAAATCTTCCGTTTTTTCTTTCTTCATTCTGCATTAATTCCATCCCCCACCTACTCAGAATTTCCATATTGAAAAACAGTATATTGTATCACAGTGAAATAAATTGACTATTCGGATTCATCTTATCTTAACTACGTAAGCATGGTCCATGCAAACTGATATTTGACGATTATTCTCCGCAATTAAGACTTTTATCACATTATTCCAAACTATTACTGCACCAACTCATATTCGATCATCAAATCTTAACGCACCAACGATTTATTTTTTGATTCGTTCTGTAATCCATATAATACTATTTATTCTTATTCTCTTCCACAAACATACGTATTAAGTTAATTCCATAGTTTTCCTTTTTATTTCCTTCGTTTCTTCTCCATATTCATCTCAAAATTCTTCAAAATTTCACGGGACTAGTCATGCAAACATTACTAAAACCTCCGTATAGTTGAATTTCTCGACAAACCCAGAATGGTTTCCTCACAACACTTGTGTATTAATAGTCTGTGCGTGGATAATAATATTAATAATAAATATCCTCACTGCAAGAGATTAGGACCTAGTGAAAGATAGTAATATTATGGTAGATGTAATTCTCTTAGATCCGAGTAAAGCCTTCGATAAAGAATTTCGCCTGGGTCTTCAGCCAGAACTGGAGAGTTCTGGAATCCACTATGAAATTAGAGGCTGGATAAGTAACTTTACTGATGACAGGAGACAAGAAGTACCGGTAAATGGGGCCAGTAGGGGACCAAATTCATCGATTTTAAAATTCTGAGGTATTACAAAAGGAGGTATTGGTAATCTATTGCTACTAGACATGGAAGCCCATTAAGCGAAAGCTTCTTCTTTTCCATCCACAATTGTTAATACACCGAGATGTGACTTATGCACAAAGAAAAATCTGAGACGTTACTTAAGTTGTCAGTAGGAGGCGTATTTGAGTCTGTCAGTCTTGTATCCCACAATCACAGTCAGTGGTTCCAAATATGACTGATATAATAATAATTGGGTATCCGGAGTAATCACCTCATGAGAGTATAAATATGCTTTGTAAACGTGGATAACTTTATAGTCCTATGGGCTATTAGCAAGTCACTTCATTACATGTATAAAGTAATATTTAGGGTATTACATCTGATGTTTGTGAAGCAGCACTTAAAATATGGGATCCAACTAACAAACTGTCGCTTCACTCATGGTGTGGACATGCTAGAACGACTTCAACAGTGAGGGGCCAAAGTGGTGGAAGATCTCACAGACTTGCCTTATGAAAGCAGACTGAGATGCGTCGACCTATTTCCATTATCTTACCTCAGTTTGTGAGGTGATTCAATCTTGGCTTAATGTATACTAAATGAAGATTTTGGTACTGGTATGTCTTGCCTTTACATTTTATCTATGACTGATCATTTGAGAGTAAAGTCTAAGAATAGAACAGGAGGCTAGGTGGCCTGTGTTATTTTTGTCGATGGTGGTCTCTCAGTTAATTCAAATTTCCTTTGAAAGAGACGACAGATGGAGCTTCAATCACGTATTGGAGTAATGAATTCCATCCGTCGATACTCAGCTGACAAGTAATTTGTCCTAGGCTTGTTAACATTTTTGGAGCGTCCTCATAAATTCTCTGTTTTGAACGACAAAAAAAGTGAGGACGTATCAGGTGGAAATTTACTATCAGGTAATTTGAAAACTGTGATCAGGTCGCCTCTGTCTCTTCGATATGACAATGGAAATGAGTTTAGTTTAAACAATCAACCACCACAAGGGAGCTTTGCTATACCGAAAATCAGCCTAATTGCAGTCCTTTGAATCTCTGCTAAAAGCCGACTGTCTCATTATAGGCAAGGGCTAGCCGCTTGTATGCAGTATTTAAGTTTAGGACGCACGAATACTGTATGAACGTCTTTAATGAACCAGTGTGAAGAGTTTCTCAACCCCTTGGTGCAGCCCATGGGATGCGCGGGCAGTGATCTTTAAGTATAGATTTCCAAATTCATCCCAAAGCCCTTTCGACGGCGGACTGATTCTATTGTCCAATCTACTGAGGATGCTGAGTGTATGATATCTTGTATATTTGCTTTCCAGACGTTAGGTCTGGATTGAACTGACGCGATTTCGTTTTTGACAATTATTTGGCAGTCAAAGTTTAGAACTGCGTGGTCACTTTCACCTAGGGGTGGCGTGTAATCGAGGTTCGTAACGTTGTCCTCGTAGTGGGTCAGTATAAGATCTATTAAGGATTGGAGATGGCACAGGTATTCAGTGTTTGACAACGCTTTTACCAGTAATATCTTCTATTATAACTCGTACCCACCAAGAGAAATCAAAAGACAGAATCGAGGAGATCAGAAGTTGTATTTGACGACTACCAATATATCGGAATTGTCTGATCTAATCTGGCTGGCGATCGCAGTAGCAGTTGAGCACGGCGTTCCCACACGTGGTTTGGTGCGGATGCATGACCGCGCGCCTTCAGCTAGGTGAGTCCACTAAAACTAATCTGGTCAGCATCCAATGTCGAAAACTTACAGATCTATTTATTTTGGGGATTTATTTACCGCTACAGATCACTTCTCTCTAGCGGGGTAGTGATGACTCTAAGGCGTGGCCAGCCAGAAGTTTAAACCCGACGAGTTTGTAGTTGGTAAACACTCTTCTAATAGCCTGCTAGGTTTAGCAGCGTCTGGTCGTCTTTCCTTACTATATAGGACCATGAAGTACAGTAGAGTAAAAAAAGAAAAAAAAGGTAAAATGAAAATTTCGGCTCCTCGTAAAGTTCGTCGTTCTTTTCCAGCCGTCCTGGAAAAGAAAGAAGAAAATGTAAGTGCATGTCGAAGTACACTCGTATGTACGTAAAAACACAATGCCGGCGAAAAATGTGGAAAATAAACTCATATACACGTAATATCGTTAAAAAAAGATTTTCATAACGTTTTTTTTAAAAATAAAAATAAAAATATATAAGCATATTAAAATTGTTTTTTTAAAAATATTACATATGGTAAAAAGAAAAATCGAGATAATATAAAATGTCAAATAGTGCCTTACGTGCAATAATCGTTTAAATGTTCTGGAAATCTTACTCTTCTTCCAGAACGCGTCGTCCTAAGTTTATTTTCTGATACTATTGAAGTATCATCGTGCGTGTTGCCTGTCGGTTGGGGTATTATAAGCGTAGGAGTCGTGTTGTGCGATTGTACCGAAGGGAAATCGACGTGAACAAGAGTTCCTCCTAAATACGCTGCTTTGAGGCGATCGATGCTGATGCTATCGTTTGTTCCGTTCTTATCGACTATATAGTACTTAGATTCACGTTGAAGAACTTTGAAAGGTCCCTCTTATGCTGATTCGAATGGTCGTCGATGCGAGTCTCGAAGAACGAAAACGTGTGTACTATATCGTAAGTCAGGTTGAACGAAAACATCGGCTGATTGTGGTCGAGTGGAAGCAGGTTTAACTGAACGCATTGCGTTTGTAAGCCTGTTCGTGTAGGAGGTTATATCCATGCTCATTGAAGAGGATGAAGGATCCACGAATTCTCCTGGAAGTCGAAGTGTCGTTCCATAAACGAGTTGAACCGCAGTGTATCCAATGTCAGATTTCACTGCATTGCGAATACCTAGTAAGACAAGTGGAAGAGTATCAGTCCACTGTGAAACGTTTGCAGCTGATAGTGAAGCTTTCAGTTGTCAGTGAAAACGTTCTACCAACCCGTTTGCTTGTGGGTGGTAGGCGGTCGTTCGGAAACGAGTGATTCCTAAAAGTGTGATCAGACAACGGAAAAGATCAGATTCAAACTGCCGTCCGCGGTCTGTAGTGATGGTTGAAGGGCAGCCAAAGTTTGCTACCCATCGTTCGACGAAGGTGCGGGCCACTGTTTCAGCAGTGATGTCCTTGATAGGTACTGCTTCTGGCCATCGAGTGAAACGGTCTACGCAGGTTAAGAGGTAAGAGTATCCATTTGAATCTGGTAAAGGTCCTACCAAATCCAAATGAACATGGTCGAAACGAGCATCGGGAGTCTTAAGTGAGCCTAAGGGGGATTTATTGTGTCTGATAACCTTAGATTTTTGGCAGCTTACACAGGAGCGTGCCCACTCCCTCACGTCTTTATTCATTCCAGGCCAGCAAAACCGCCCTTCTATAAGCTTAGTTGTTGCACAAACACCTGGATGAGAAAGTTTGTGGAATGTATTGAAGACGTTGCGTCGATAACGTTTTGGCATGATTGGGCGATCCCTACCTGTCGATGTGTCACAAAGTAAGGTTTCTTTACCTGTTCCCATCTGTTTGATGCGTAGTTTAAGTGTTGTGGACGATAACTCGTGCTGAAGATCACTGTCTTCTTTTTGAAGCTCGGCGAGTTTAAGAAGGTCGATTCCTTGGAAACTGTTCAAGGAAGTTATGCGAGACAAAGCGTCTGCGACTACATTGTTTGCTCCAGAGATGTGTTGAATATCTGAAGTAAACTGCGAAATGTATTCCAGTTGTCGAGACTCACGAGGTGAGTTTTTGTCTGAAGAGGAGCTTAACGAGAAAGCAAGAGGTTTATAGTCAGTGGAAAGGGTGAATTCACGGCCTTCGATATAATGTTGAAAATGCCGTGCAGCACAATACATAGTTAGGAGTTCCCTACCGAATGTGCTGTACCTCAATTCGGTGTCTAGCAGTCGTCTGGAGAACAATGCTAAAGGTTGTAAGACTTCATCGATTGTCGATTCGGATGCGTCTACTGCGGTGCTAATGGGTGCTTGAGTGTCCTGATGTGCAAGCATTGTTGCTTTAGCGATACGTTCCTTAATTGTGGGGAATGCTTTGCGTGCGGTGTCGTCCAAATTAATGGATTTCGCATTTCCACGAAGTTGGTCGGTAAGAAGTTTCATAAGTAATGCGCATTTCGGTATGTAACGTCTATAGAAACTTACCAGGCCGTTAAACGTACGCAATTGTTTGACGGTGGTCGGTTCTGGGTAATCCAGAATTGCCGCCACTTTGGTCCTAAGGGGTCGAATGCCTTGAGCATCGATAGTGTGTCCTAGGAAGTCTAATGAGTCGGTCCCGATTTGGCATTTCTGAACGTTTACAGTAATGCCATGTTTTTGAAGTCGTTCGAAAACAAGATCCAGATGCTTGAGATGTGTTTCTCTGTCCGGACTTGCAATTAGACAGTCATCAACATACGCGTGTACGAAGTTGAGACCTCGAAAAACGTCGTCTATGAACCTTTGGAATGTTTGGGCAGCGTTTCTTAGACCGAAGGGCATTCACGAAAAATCATAGAGTCCGAAGGGAGTAATGATGGCGGTTTTCGGTATGTCGTCTGTGGCCATGGAGATTTGGTTATACGCTTTAACCAAGTCGATTTTCGAAAAGACAGTTGTACCTTTCAAGGTAGCTGTCAAATCGTGAATGTGGGGCAACGGGTAACGATCGGGAATGGTTTTCGCATTCAATCGCCGATAGTCATCAGTTGGACGCCAATCGTTGCTGTCTTTTTTAGGGACCATGTGCAACGGAGATGCATATGGATTATCGGTCCGATATTGTCGGGCCAGAAGGACATGAGTTGGAACGAGGGTGGAGACATAGTCTTAATCTTAAATACCTTGGGGGTCTGTTCAGTCATAGGGGAAAATTGAGTACGAGAATACACGAGTGAAAAAGATATAGATGTCCAAAAACGCGGGAAAAAATATCACAATGTATAAAAAATTAAAATAAAGCAATGATATATAGAATCCCAAAATGGAACAGATTCACAGTTTACGATTTGGTGTACCAGATCACGTTAGGCTCACCAATGAAGATGGCACAGGTATTCAGTGTTTGGGGATTTGTTTACCGCTACAGAATGATTCGGGGTCTTGAGCGTATCTAGTTGCTTCTATAACATGTTGTACTAGGGCACATATGATAACCGCATCGATTAGTTCCTGTTCGAAGGGATTTTCTGACGGCCCTCAGACTTTTTCAGTCTACCCTATGTGTATTAAAGTTTTCTAGGATTAAACATCGACCACTTTTTGACTAAGGATTGAGACTGTCACGTCTCACTCTCATAGGTAACGTTATCAATAACGGTTAACGGGATAGTATTTCTGACAAATAAAGCTACTCCTCCTTTGCGTTTCTGGACCATATCGGCTCTTTAATCATAAACCCTTGAAAACCAAGTCCCATACTGTCTATAGACTGCTTCAACTAAGTTTCTGTGACTTTGATTGCAACCGTATTGATAGAGTTTATCTATACACCTAGGTCCAATCGGTTGTTAAGCTAGATTCCGACATTTTTATAACAGATCCCTAGTTTATTTAAATGACTTCGTGCTGCGCCCAGAGTGGCTTCGGCATCGCTATCTGTTGAAGCCTCACCACCCGAAAATCTGCATTTTGAGGTCCTTTTTGCAAGCATCTAACCTAAGTTGTAGTTCTTTTTCAGCTGCTCGTCTTTTTATACGGTTTGCAAATGGCAACTATTTACGGACAAAAACTCCTGAACCATTTAGTTCATGTCTATTCTGTAGTACTCCGTCCCTTTTATCGGGGGATTTAAATAATATCTTTAGCAGCCTGTGTTGATTCTGTTTCAAGTCTGCTTGGCTACCTAGTTTATAAAACTTTAGCAAGGTGACTCTAGAGATATCTTGAGTCATTAACTGGTTTAGTGGCTATTTTGTCAACTCACTGTCATGCTCAAAACCAGCTTTAGGCTCTGTGCTTTCACTCTCCTTGTCTCTATGAAAGTCAGCTGACCTGTCTCTATGATCAGTCTTCCATTTTTTAGCTGCTTTTGGGTGAACTGTCTTTTCATTGGTAACCTTATGTCATTTCGTATTCTCGATCTTTACCCATTCATCGTCTATCGTTGGAGTAGCAATCACAGTCACGTTACACACTGTGAGATCCTGGATGCTTGTCGATGACTTGAGTAGTCAGATATTTGTTTATCCTGCCAGAAACAGACCTAGTATTACGATTAGGTTTTTTAGACGTTCCCTGCTGACTGCCATTTGAAGGGCGTGGGACAGGATAAACTTCCTTTCTTGAGCTTTATTTCGGACAGACCTCTTTTAAGTCAGTCATTCCCCCTTAGCAGTGTTCATCATTGCAATGGCTTTGGGCAGCAAGCTCTTTGCGCCCGAGCGGCACTGCTGACACAAAAACACACAAATATGTTTACTAAACCGTTTAGAAGCAACAGGCGTTAGGTTCGTGTGAACTTCATGGTACCATCCTCTGCACTCACCTCACTGCATGACACTTTCCACAGGGTATCAGCAGCCTCGGAGATGGCAACTACTTTTTTGCACTGTCCAGCAGTCAATCAGAGGTTTTCTAAAGAAACCCATAGGCAAGAGAAACTGACAAACACAAAAAGTGGAAAACTGCAAAATGTTAGAACCGAAGTACAAACAAATACAAAGAACCAATGCACTTAAAGTTAACGATGACAAACTACTTTGGAAAAAAATCCTTCTGGAGAATACTTCAAATTAAATAAAGTCGGTTGAAGGGAAAAAAGTAGTTTTGATGCGTAATTTACTTTCAAAACGATAAAATTAACTCATCAAGAAAAAATGCCACTGCCAGAACACATAATATCAACAAATTCTACTGACACATCCAAAGCGAGATTGACTCTTGGTTGTACGACGAATTTCAAGGATTAACATTGGTCTTTGACCCCTATCCCACTACTAAAGTGTGAAGACTATTGCTGTTTAAGGTCTCTGTACAATTTAAATACAAAGCTTAACTTAATATCACCTGCGAACTTCTACTTGTGTCCACAAAATTATATTTGCCTAGAGCTTGTCTGTTAATTCCTCTTCTATGCAATGGAGGCAGGCTATGTTTGTTTTTTAGGGTCAAAGTGGGACCTTGAACAAATGTTGATCGGTTCGAACCGGAAGTTCTTGGCGTGATTTCGGCATATGTAGTATTTTGGGTAAGCAGGGTCGGATAGTTATTAGGTATCTAGAATTACATCTAGTATAGTGAATAGCATGGGTCTTGTGAAAAATTTTCACTCTGGCACAGTAGAAATTGCAAGGATATCATAGGTGACTGATTAATAAATATGGGTTCAAATGTTATGATCTGTGGGTGTGCATATAGAGATTAAACCACTAAATAACGTGGCAGATGATAGGCTCAACGGTCCTCGTTCTGTCGAAAAGTTCTGGAGTTTTTTACGAAAATTGGGAATCGTGCGTGCTGTTGTATCTTTTGAACCGTTTTAAATAATCTAAAGCCGGACAACATTTAGGGAATTGAGCACAAGTTTTATTTACAGTTAATATTACTGTAGCCACAGAATGCTTGTTATAATTTATCATATGTTTAATAAACAAGGTATGGGAGTGCGACTTCTATGCCTATCCTCTTTCTGAAGACTGCCAACGTGTGAACATTGTTTCTGACAAGTCTAACAACTTCCGGCCCGCAGTTACTCGGCCAGAGTACTAGCTAACTTCGGTATACGACTCGGAGTTCTCACCTGTGGTTGAGATAGTAGCCTATCCTTTTCTCAGCTTTTCTGATTGTTCGCTTGCTAGTTGTGTTTGTATACATTAGTATTTTGTACAATAGACTAGGTGGTGTCAAGTACTCTGTGTACATACTGACAGATGGATTTGCTTGTTTTTACTGGAATCTGCTGTTCAATCCTACTCCAACAACTAGTGTTTGGTTCTCGAAGAGCTTATAATCTGTAGGAATTGTGACTTAACCTTGAAAACTGGATATACATTGTCTCAAACATGTTCAGTCAAACCTGGATTATCAATACCCATACTCAATCCTTTTAGGTAAAACCTGGTCCCCGCTTGATTTCGACTGGCCCTTACTAAAGAGATTCTGTTTACGACTGCTCATTGCGATAACTATCGCTTTCATGTTCTCTGTTTGGGGTGGGGCGACTTTCTTGTTATTTTTATGCTCGTAGTTCATTCATAGTTCTTATTAGTGTTCTTACTTTTGAAAATGTTTTTTTCTACAGATTCCTGCTGCTTTCGTCTGAAAGTTTTCCTGGATTCTGTTCATTACTTTTGACCAGTTGACAAATTCATCTAGCTCTAGTAACGTTTTCGAAAAACCTTGTCATGCACAATGAACGTCGCAGTTTTAGATCAAATCTGGATTCTAATATAGCAGATACTATTCGAGTAGTAGCCTGCAAACAAAATCAAGACTTACGAATTACTTTCGCTAATGATTATGCGTGTTCAGACAGACCAAGACCTACCGGTAGCAAAGTGGCATATTCTGCTTCAGGCTCAGGATTAAGAGAAACTAGTGGTCACAAAATGCATCGTCAGGCAGTTACTTCAGCCCACAAGTGAGATGTCTCTTCTTTTAGATTGATTTATTATTTCAGTACAAGTTACTTGCTTTCAACATTGTATTTACTGGTAGGTTTTTGTAGGTGAATCGTAGCCTCTATACTGAATTGACATGAAACGTCACAAATATGTGATTGTTTCTACTAATTCACTTATGCAAAAACATCATTGAGCTAGAACACTTGTAGTTATGTTGTTAATTGTGGTTTTAAGCGAATGTCCGGCGCTTTAACCGGATCCCAAACCAATGGTGCACATGGGCTCCAGTATCCTGCGGGAACAAATGGCGTATGAACCAATCGTTGGTAACCGGCTACCATGGGATTGCATCTCCTTACGATGCCCCACTGCCTTGTGGGTTAGACCTTTAGGTCAAAGGCTCGGGGTGTGGCCCCCTAAGAAAGCCACCTGCTTCGGTCTGGGCACCCGGGCAGTATCACAGTCCACACGCAAATGATGAACTCTCTATATCTATGGAAACTACTTTTCTCGCTTCGAAAAACAATCAAATGATTCAAATTATTATCATTACTATTATTATTATTATTATTGTTGTTATTATTATTATTATTATTATTATTATCCACATTATTCACTCTCTTTTATACTTATACAGCGGCTCGTCTTTGGTGGAAATTCGACTGTATCTAAACGTTCTCGAGTCACTGTCCGGTTGAAAATTGTATGTTTCCACTGAATATGAGTACTGAAGCAGTTTTTCTGAAACCACGTGCGCCATTCAAACTCAGTCAGTCAGTCAGTCAGTAACAACGTACAACTTCGTACATACGTACATCAGTTCGAGTTGCCACACCACATTAGCATAGAGATGCAGCGGTCGATTCAAATCCCGTAGTGGTAGAGGTAATAAGAGTATAAGCAGTAATCGGGAAGATTAGTGTTTGGAGATGTTATTCAAGGAGTATAATACAGTGAACTAAATTTGAGAGAAGAAAAAAACGAGACAAGGAGAAATAAGGAGATCAAAATTTGGGAGAACACAAAGAGTGTATGCACCTGCGCCATTGCAAACGATTTTGAGCCATGTCATTCAGGGTCTCTAACCATCGGTTGCTATCATCTCGCGGTCCCCAACCATGTAGTCTACACCTACCAACATGACTCAGTCCACTTGTCAGTGACTTCATGGACTTGTGCCATGTTTTGGTCTGGCCGCCCCTTGCTTTCTTCCAACCTACTCCTATACCACTGAACATCGCACATCGAGACAGTCGGTCGTTGGGCATACGTAACATGTGTCCAAGCCATCTCAACTGATGAAGTTTCACTACGTCATCAATTGATTTGCCATCCTTACCTAGTACCCGTTTCCTAACAACTGCATTACTTACTCGATGGTCCCAGGATATACGAGCAATATTTCGAAGACACCTATGATCAAATACTAGTAACCTACGGATATCCTCTACTCTTACCGGCCATGTTTCACTGCCATAAAGTAGGACGGGACGAACTGCTGCGCAGTAAACCCGTCCTTTGGTTGATAGACGGATATCTCGCCTACGCCATAAATGACGCAAGTTGGTAAAAGCTAGTCGAGCCTTCTGTATCCGTGCTGAGATTTCGTCACACACCAGACCACAAGGGCTGATGAGACTTCCAAGATAAGTGAAGCGATCGACACGCTCAATTACTTCACTCCCTATTATTAGTTCGGGTGTCGATGCTACCCAATCCTGAAGCAACATTTTGCATTTCGAGGGGGAGAATCGCATCCCGAACATGCTTGCATTGTTGCTTAGAGTGGTCAGAAGACTCTGCATTTTGTCAGCGTCTTCGCCAAATAAAACTATGTCATCAGCATATTCTAAGTCAACAAGTGAACATCCCGGTAAAAGTTCAACCCCTATAAATTTAGATGAGAAGAGTGTTATCTCTAGAAGTACGTCGACCACAAAGTCGAACAAGAATGGCTGCTTTCAATGTTCGCACACTTATGCAGGTTGGACAACAGATAGGGCTGGCTATGTCTTTGAAAAGTCTTGATATCGATGTCTGCTGTCCATCCGAGACCCGTATTCAAGACTCTGGTGAAGTACTACAAATCCGCTCTCCATCTGTCACTTCAAAAAGCTTGTCTTACCTGCGCTTATCCGGGGACCCTGTGGCATCTTCGTTTGGTCTTGCTAGCGTTGGTGTCGCACTAAGCGCTAGAGCTGAGGCACCACTAATCGATTGGATCTCCATTAACAGTCGGTTATGTGCTGTTAGATTAGAAAGTTCCATCAAAGTGAGAAGAAATCGGCGTGAGAAACGATGTCTTTTCGTCATCTCCGCCTATGCCCCGACAGATTGCAGCTCGGATGCAATCAAGGATGAGTTTTACCACCAGTTATCTGTTCTCCAGAAAGTGCGTTATTGTGCGATATTGTAGTAATAGCCGGAGACTTGAATGTTCAGGTCGGGCGTCTAGGCACAGAAGAGAGTCGTTTAGGTGGCCGATGGGGACTCGTTGGTCGCAGGTCAGATAACGGAGACCGTCTACTGCAACTGTGCACAGACCACAACCTGTTTCTGGCTAGCATTAACTTTCGGCACAGTCATCGCCGATGTGCCACCTGGCGTCCTCCCTCTGCATCCCAAGCCTGGACTCAGATTGATCACATCGCGATCAGCTACCGCTGGCATGGTTGTGTGCAAGACTGCCGCTCCTTTTGGAGTACCTATCTGGACTCTGATCATGCCATGGTCTTCGCTAATCTTACCTTACTTTTCAGTGGCCAACGAAGTGACCGCCACCAACGGATTGATGTTAGCAAGCTGGTTGCAACTTCTACTTCCGATTGCGTCCAAGCTATTGGCTCCCGTCATACTTCGTAGACTGTTCAAAACCCGAAAAGATTGACTCGCGAGGAGCAGGCTGGGTTTCGTTCTATTCGAGGATGTATTGATCATATCTTCACCCTCCACCAAATGTTAGAACACCGTCATAGTTATCAAAGGCCAACAATCGTAGTGTTTCTTGACATCAGGGCTGCCTTCGATTCGTTGGATAGGACTGTTCTCTGGGATTGTCTATTGAAGAAGGGTGTGCCTAAGAAGTTTATTAACATCCTAAAAGCCCTATACACAAACACCTCAGGCAGAGTGAGGGCATACAACCACCTCTCTCCATTGTTCTATTCGAGCAGTGGGGTTAGACAGGGTTGCCCAATCTCACCATTCCTCTTCAACTTTGCCATCGATGACATTCTGGAAACAGCTGTGATGGATGTAAGTAGTGGCGGTGTAGATCTGTTGCCTGGAAAACAACTCGACCTTGAGCATGTTAGTTTTAGTAATGCAGAGGTTCGACATCGTGTGTTCGGGCACAGAGATGATAATGCAATTGATGTCACCATCTTGAAACACCGACTTCGGTGGTTTGGACATGTTCTACGAATGTTGTCCCAGAGAATTCCACGTCGTGCATTATTTGCCAACGCTGGGACTGGTTGGAAGAAGCGGAGAGGTGGTCAGTGTATGACGTGGTGTCGTGGTATGAAAGAAAGCTGCAAAGGACTGGCTTCTGTCGGTCTTTCACGATTTCCTGGTTGGGGTCCGAGAGATGGTGCAACACAGTGGCTAGAGACGTTATCATATATGGCTTAGAATATAAGCCAGTGGTGATCCTGCTGTAACCTTCTTTTACTTTCTTCACAAAAAAAGTGGTTGTATCTTCCTTAACTGAAAGATTTCTTCTGATTGTACCTTTCCGTTTCCCTCATTATTACTGTTGTTATTATAATATTATTATAACACTACCTTACACTAATCTGTTCGTTATTGTTCTTTTTTTACGCTCCTTACCTTCTTTTTTTCTGTTCGAATTCTGATTGTTTTGTGTGGCGCATATATATTTGGTGCCCTCTTGTACCAATATTTATATGCAAATAAATGAATAATTATAATACTTAAAGTAATTTGGGACACGCAATAAGTTAGTGGTTCAGGTATTTATTTATATTTATTTGAACATAAACATTGTTACGAGGGGGCACCAAATGCACACGTGCCACACAATAACAATAAGGCCATTAGCAGTTATTATTGGTATTTGTGAGGGCTGTGATACTACCCAGGTTCCCAGATCGAAGCAGGTAGTTTTCTTAGGCGGCCACACTCGGAGCCTTCAACCTAAAGGTCTGATCCACATGGCAATGGAGCAACGTCGGTAGATGCAGTTCCATGGTAGCCGGTGACCAATAATTGGTTCATACGCCGTTTGTTCCTTCAGGATCCTGGAGCCTTTGTGCACCATTGGTTCGGAATCAGGGTTTTCCAACTCCCCTAGGTGAACCCTCTGTTTCCACTAACTCGGTTAAAGCACCAGACATTTGCTTTTCGTCCTCTCGATTATGTAAACAACACCCTTGCCACGAGAAGGCAGTGAGTAATACTTCCATGATAGTGGCTTTATACGCGTAGCCATATGAGAGCATTTCGAGAGGGAGAGCGAACTCTCCTCTCCTTCGGCTGTACCAATGCATTTGGGTATATTGGTTCAGATAATTGGTGTTCTACCAGTAAGTCCTAGGTGAAAGCCCCTTATTGTATACGTTAGTTTGAACAGCCACGTGGTATCAGTTATCCTCAAATGGTGTGGTGGTTGAAACTGGGTGCCCATACTTATTAGACGGGTCACATGAGTCAATATTTAGCTTAAGTAAAGTTACATTTTAGTTTGTAAGTTGTTTGTATCAAATGATGGCTATATTTATTACTCAAGATAGCTAAACTAATAAAAGATTTTACTTCTTTTATAGAGGACCTCAGCTGAATAGAAACTATGGAAATGATGCCACTTTTGTCGCAACTCCCCTGGATTCTCATACTCAAGTCAGTTACGGATCTGCTAACAGGCGTCCACTAATTAATAAATCAGGTGGGTAATTGAGATCTATATGACTTCATGATATTAAATAGATTGATGTCAGGATAAAAAAGTGCAAGCTTTTAGAACCAGACATAATGTAAATCTCACAGACTGTTTAGAATCACTATTAATTACACACAAAATTGTTTTAGGTCTATAATTGTCATTCAGTGTATTTTTACCCAGTTTACTTTGTCACACAAATGGTTGTAATATCACAACTCATTAGTGTGATTGCCTAACTCCTTTATTAGGTGAGTCTAGAACTCAAGTAACCTTCTTTAGTCTATATAATTGTAGCATTTCCAATTGTCACAATATATATGTTCACTAAATAAGAACTTTCGTCTAAATTTGAACGAATAGTTTCACAATATTTGGGTGCCGAGTTAATCTGAGTCATTAAAGAGGACGAATATATATTTGTAGAATCTCAGCGAATGAATTCTAGGTAAATCCAACGTTTCTCCTGGCAATCTGGTCCAAGCTTTTTCAAGGAAAATATAATTAAACAACAAAATTATCGAATATAACTAGGTACATAGTTCTCTGGTTTACTGTATACTGAATAAGTTATCCAATCAACGTTAACAATGTTAAAGTATGTATTTACATTAGTGTGTAAGAGATATGTGGTGTGAAACGAAAAGTGTTAAGATAACAAACTGTGTGTATACGTAAGTGATGTGAGAAGAAATTTCATTCAACTATATATTGTCTTCGGTTTGTGTATATTCAGAACATATATCATTTTATATATGAAATGAATCAAAATGTCACAGCATGCATTAAATGAAGATAAATAAACAAGATAAAAGACCGAATTTAAAGAGGAATGTATTTGTAATTGAAAGTTAGTGTTATTTTAATGTTCCAGTCAATTGTTTAACATATTCAGATAAGATAACTGATTTGAAACTGTTGATTAGTTAATATGATAAAGACTGATCAAATGGAATAAGGAGTTCAGGTTTACTTATTAATTATTAGTTGCCATGGGACAGCTAGTTGTATTCCATCTCTCCTATTAATACTGTTTGAATTAGCCCATATATGTAGGGTTTCGGCTGTTAGTCGTTCTTTGTAAGAATTAAATCCTTTTTGAATGATTCTTGCGCCATTGAAATCAACTGTATGACCCAATTCAATCGAGGGTAATGCTATCGCTGATTTGTTCTCAAGCTTTTTTACATCATCTGAGGATTTAGGAATGTGCTTTAAGCACTGTTTGTGTCCCTTCACCCTTACATTCAGTTGCCTTGATGTTTCACCTACATACGTTGCATTATAGTCATTACATTTGATTTCATAAACACAATTCTGTTGTTCATCCTTGTGTATTGGATCTTTGATTCTTACTAGTTTTGATTTTAGAGTATTGTTTGTTCGAAAGAATACTCTTATATTTTGAAGAGTTAGAATCCTTCTGATCTCTTCTGAAATACCTTTACGGTATAGGATTACAATTGTGTTAATCCATTCTTTATGCTTGACTCTTTTTTTTAATAATATCATTTTGTTATTATTATATTATAAACCAACTTTGTCGTCTGTTTTACCACCCAGTCTTAACATAAATCGGTTCTCACTGTGGAAGCGGCTTTAACTTCATGCGTAATACTTGTCCAAGTCATAGAATTTAGTGTCTTAAGATGATAACATTTATTATAATGCTTTTCACTATCCTCAAACACGTTGTTCATTTCAGTATTTTCATGCACACAATTACCACAAATTAGTGGCGGCTTTCCAAAACCAGTGATAATCGGGTTTAGTTAGTCATTTGGTTCTCTTCATTTCTATGACAGTCGGAACACACTACATACGAACGGCGGTTGGTAACTAAATCCCTGTGTGATACTATCCAATATCAGAGGATGTCTTCTATATACTAAAGCTTGGGCACTTCAATTAGTAGATCATCGCCGTTACGTACTCCAACTCCTTCCCAGAAAGATGAAAAGTGTGGTGATTCTGGGCAAGCCTCACTACTAGTTTAGGACTGTAAAAAGTGGTAGATATATAATATCACTTCACTTGAACTGTTTTTTAGGGCTTTGAATTTGGTAATATATCCAAGTCTATCAAAGTGATTGTAATTATTCGTATGCTCCGCTGCTCACGATTTCCTTTTAAGAACAAACGATTGACTTTTACAATAAGTAACCAGTGACTACTGCTCTTTGTGTTTTTTTATAAACAGTCAACTTTTTAAAACATACTGGCTCTTGTTAAATTATGTTGTGAAGATATTACCATGCTTAAAAACATTATTACAAAGAGTTGAGGTCATTCTTTTTTATTATATCATCCAATTTTGTCAAACATATCTTTGCGATTACTGAAGGTGTTTGTCGGAACTTTTCATCATTTTTTCTGTTTTCTTTTTCCTGAGGTCTTGAGATTCATGTGGAATTTTCATGTGAATCTTTAACCCTAACCATATGGTCAGGTGACCCGATTTCTGGTTTCAAGGTAGATTTACAGAATTACTCTGGTAGTGAGTCAGTTTAAATCTACCCGAGCCTCATTCATTTAATTCTTTCTGTTTGTTGTGAGCTATTTACGTGTTTGTTTGTGTTTCTTTATGTACAGTTTCATTTGTTCAGAAAAAATGTCTGTTCAATCAAAACCCTTCACACATTAAACAAAAGCGCATTTCTATCTGCCCATGCTACTAACCTTGACCGTTGTAGCCTGCGGAGTTTTGCGTATATTCTATTTTTCTTTGTTCGATATTAGATGGAATTTAAACAGCAAATAAGTATTTCAGAAGCCAACGTATTTTGGCAGTTATTGTTGGTCCATTGAAATACTTGTTTGGGTTAAAATGTTAAGCGTTTTAGGTGTAGATACAATACTACATTACCTACCTATTAATCTTGAAAGTCACGTTTTTATTCATAAGACTCATTAAGGTAAAAAGTTCTAGTGGGAGGGGGGTAGCAGTCATAGTTGTTTCATATGTGTGTATACGTGTGTGTATACGTAAGTGATGTGAGAAGAAATTTCATTCAACTATATATTGTCTTCGGTTTGTGTATATTCAGAACATATATCATTTTATATATGAAATGAATCAAAATGTCACAGCATGCATTAAATGAAGATAAATAAACAAGATAAAAGACCGAATTTAAAGAGGAATGTATTTGTAATTGAAAGTTAGTGTTATTTTAATGTTCCAGTCAATTGTTTAACATATTCAGATAAGATAACTGATTTGAAACTGTTGATTAGTTAATATGATAAAGACTGATCAAATGGAATAAGGAGTTCAGGTTTACTTATTAATTATTAGTTGCCATGGGACAGCTAGTTGTATTCCATCTCTCCTATTAATACTGTTTGAATTAGCCCATATATGTAGGGTTTCGGCTGTTAGTCGTTCTTTGTAAGAATTAAATCCTTTTTGAATGATTCTTGCGCCATTGAAATCAACTGTATGACCCAATTCAATCGAGGGTAATGCTATCGCTGATTTGTTCTCAAGCTTTTTTACATCATCTGAGGATTTAGGAATGTGCTTTAAGCACTGTTTGTGTCCCTTCACCCTTACATTCAGTTGCCTTGATGTTTCACCTACATACGTTGCATTATAGTCATTACATTTGATTTCATAAACACAATTCTGTTGTTCATCCTTGTGTATTGGATCTTTGATTCTTACTAGTTTTGATTTTAGAGTATTGTTTGTTCGAAAGAATACTCTTATATTTTGAAGAGTTAGAATCCTTCTGATCTCTTCTGAAATACCTTTACGGTATGGGATTACAATTGTGTTAATCCATTCTTTATGCTTGACTCTTTTTTTTAATAATATCATTTTGTTATTATTATATTATAAACCAACTTTGTCGTCTGTTTTACCACCCAGTCTTAACATAAATCGGTTCTCACTGTGGAAGCGGCTTTAACTTCATGCGTAATACTTGTCCAAGTCATAGAATTTAGTGTCTTAAGATGATAACATTTATTATAATGCTTTTCACTATCCTCAAACACGTTGTTCATTTCAGTATTTTCATGCACACAATTACCACAAATTAGTGGCGGCTTTCCAAAACCAGTGATAATCGGGTTTAGTTAGTCATTTGGTTCTCTTCATTTCTATGACAGTCGGAACACACTACATACGAACGGCGGTTGGTAACTAAATCCCTGTGTGATACTATCCAATATCAGAGGATGTCTTCTATATACTAAAGCTTGGGCACTTCAATTAGTAGATCATCGCCGTTACGTACTCCAACTCCTTCCCAGAAAGATGAAAAGTGTGGTGATTCTGGGCAAGCCTCACTACTAGTTTAGGACTGTAAAAAGTGGTAGATATATAATATCACTTCACTTGAACTGTTTTTTAGGGCTTTGAATTTGGTAATATATCCAAGTCTATCAAAGTGATTGTAATTATTCGTATGCTCCGCTGCTCACGATTTCCTTTTAAGAACAAACGATTGACTTTTACAATAAGTAACCAGTGACTACTGCTCTTTGTGTTTTTTATAAACAGTCAACTTTTAAAACATACTGGCTCTTGTTAAATTATGTTGTGAAGATATTACCATGCTTAAAAACATTATTACAAAGAGTTGAGGTCATTCTTTTTTATTATATCATCCAATTTTGTCAAACATATCTTTGCGATTACTGAAGGTGTTTGTCGGAACTTTTCATCATTTTTTCTGTTTTCTTTTTCCTGAGGTCTTGAGATTCATGTGGAATTTTCATGTGAATCTTTAACCCTAACCATATGGTCAGGTGACCCGATTTCTGGTTTCAAGGTAGATTTACAGAATTACTCTGGTAGTGAGTCAGTTTAAATCTACCCGAGCCTCATTCATTTAATTCTTTCTGTTTGTTGTGAGCTATTTACGTGTTTGTTTGTGTTTCTTTATGTACAGTTTCATTTGTTCAGAAAAAATGTCTGTTCAATCAAAACCCTTCACACATTAAACAAAAGCGCATTTCTATCTGCCCATGCTACTAACCTTGACCGTTGTAGCCTGCGGAGTTTTGCGTATATTCTATTTTTCTTTGTTCGATATTAGATGGAATTTAAACAGCAAATAAGTATTTCAGAAGCCAACGTATTTTGGCAGTTATTGTTGGTCCATTGAAATACTTGTTTGGGTTAAAATGTTAAGCGTTTTAGGTGTAGATACAATACTACATTACCTACCTATTAATCTTGAAAGTCACGTTTTTATTCATAAGACTCATTAAGGTAAAAAGTTCTAGTGGGAGGGGGGTAGCAGTCATAGTTGTTTCATATGTTCCTATTGTCGATCCGCTCCCAGTATTGTATTATAATCCATCCCGTTATATCACCATACTTGCTTCATTTAGAAGCGAACTTTCTTATTATTCCAGATGCGATCATTACTGTTCTAATGATCTTGTGTATAAGTGATTGTCGTCTTAGGTTGTTACCTTCACTTGTTATTGTATTTCCACTTTGTCTTCGATTATCCTCTAACCATATAATTCCTTCACGCTTATCATACGGGTTAATAAAATAGATCTATTTCGATGTACATCGATCGAAAAATGACTTGAGTGTCACACTTGTAGAAGTTCGTTGATGTTTTTAAAATCTCATTCCGCAATATCGTCTATGTACGTTGATTTATTAGATAGTGGCATAACTTTATTATTATTATTCGAAACCCATGTAAGCGTTGGTAAGGCTGACACGTTTCTAATACGTTGTTCATTACAAGTAGTGGGACCTGTCTTGTAGGTGGATGGTGGCTAAAAGTGGTATCCAGGGCGCAATATTGAGGCGATCCGCATAGGATGCACATATGCCGATAAGGGACTGATCAATGAGAAGATTCAAACAACCAATACACAAGTGAACTATTTTATAGGTGTTGTTGCGTTTGTTTGTCTTCATTATTATACCTTTCAGTTTGTATTGAATCGAGTAGTGTTGGCTTTATGAGGAACTTTGGTTCTAAGAGATTTTAAAATCATCATACCGACTTACGAGATATTTTACATACCAGTTTATTTTTATTGTTCCAATGGGTAGGATAGTTCTTCCATGGTATGTCGACTTACTAGATAAATTTTGATGGTATTGTAGGGGGTAATCAAATTGACATAATAAGAACTATAATACCCGCTTAGCGAGGTTATTAAAACATTCTGATTAGCGTTTGCAAAATAATTAAGAAGCAGACTTCTACATAAAACAGGTTCAAACTATTTCGTCCTTAGCGACAGTGAGACTCAAAATTAACCCATCTAGTTCACAGAACACACCATATATTCTGAATATTCGTTTCAACTCTCTTTTCTTCCTAAAAATTTCGTGCATTTGGATGATACTTCGCAACGTCGGCTTCGGTATGGTGAATGAGACTACTTTATACTCTTCTTCCCTGTCTATAAACTAGAGTAAAAAGTTCAGTTTGTATGGAGGCTTTCTTGATAGCAATCGCAGAAGAATTGATTACATTCAAGTTAATTCAGTAATATATTAATTCAATAATTACTAATTACAGAATTTTACCAAACTGAGTAGTTTTCATTGAACTAAAAATCGGTGAATTGATCAATACAAGGGAAAATTCACTGAAAATCAAACAAATAGTAACAACTGAAAGTTGATAAATATAATTAACTCTGAATAAATTAATATGACGAAAATCCACTGAGAAGTTGGCTGGACAAAATTACCTCAGATTGATTTGCTATAAGCTGTATTTTGGAGATATAACATTCTCAACTCTCACACATCACATCACATTGGTTTAAGAGATCGAGGCTATTGTTTATGTTTGCTACACACCACAAAAAACCTCACAGAAGATCTGGGTAAGAGGAAATAATCTGTATTAATTTGTAGATGTCTTTTCGCCACTCTAAGTAATTAAATTACGTTTACTTGTTACTTTAATCTTTTATGAGGTGGTTGACGAAGTATTCATCATTTAAATTACCTTTTGAAAAATACATTATCAAGATTGGTTTTATTCGCATTTATTTGTTTGGTTGTTAAGTGTGAAGCTATAAATTTCTTGTATAATATTTGACATTTAATTGTAAACCATATAACTTCATAACCACGCGCATATAATGTTCAAAAGTAATTTTTCAAAGCGTCCTGTGTTTTTGTTCAGCCCAAAATCTCATGGTGTCTGTGAGATTTATATTTCATTTGACCGTGGGTAAATTAGTAAGTACCATCTGAGTTGAGATTAGATCAGTATTCTCCTCCACGCACATTTCGTAACCTTGCTCACCATGTTGTTTGACACAATTGAATTATTTATGTGAACCTCATTGTGTTTACGTAAACAACCTGATTATACTAGGAGTCACTATCTTAGCTAGGACAATAAATGCTTGAAATGTGATTTATTTCTCATATTTAAAATATTATTCACTTCGTGCTTATTTAATTATATGCCGAACCTTTTTAATGATTTTTTCAAACTTTGTAAAAACGAATAGTATACTTACTTTTGGTTTGTTACCAAGTTAATTATTGATTGATATTAAATCATTGATGTATATAGTCTTTCTAATTTTGGTTTGTTTAAAAGTATTATTAATATTATCATTTATGTTGTAATAGTCTATCGATCATAATTATATCGGTCATTTGATCTGTTTATGGGTTAAACGTTTCATGCTTCGATTTCACAATACTTCTATATATATTGCAATAGAATTAGGGTTAAATGACAACGGCCTGTATCGTCGTGATGCTAATAGCTAGGAGGTTTAACAATTTTGGCGTTGTTCTCAAGGCTCCACCGAAGGAACAGAAGTTTGGTAGCCAGTCTAGAAAATGTATCCGAAAAATCCTAAAAGCCCTAACAAGTATATACGTTTGCGAGGCAGTAAAGTCGGGAAACAAAATATCCACTGTGGTAATGTGGTACGGTAGCTTGAACCTATACATATGTGTCGGGTTCTACATTGCATATGTGTTAGTAGGATATAGATTGAATTAAAGCATGTTTCGTGAAGGACTGTTTTAGGGTACTCTGATTGACTATTTCCTAACCACTCCGTGCTAGCGGATATTATGATAATCTGGAATCTTATGTAAAAATTATAAGTGTACTAACACATCACTTATTGGGACTCCTACTTCCATCCACCCTTGTCATTTGAAATATAGTTACGTTCTCAGTCAGTCAGTCAGCTACAACTGACAACGTTCTTGTTCAACCGTGTTCTGATTTTGGGACTTGTTGAGTGAAGTGGTGTCAAAGAATACTAAGCAATAAGAGTAGCTGGGTCGTAATTAAGGAAACCATAAAAATATGGCTGACTAACAGACTGGAATACGACATAGTTATTTTATGACTGCTATAGTTGAAGAGATTACGAGTCCACCTAATCTGCGAATGAAGCAAAGACTCAGTGACACAATGACGAAATAAACTATTCCGATGTGTCCCAGCCCCGCTAGCTAGGGAGAGAAGTCCAGGTTCAGAAGAGGGAAATGTATTCCACAAGCAGCCAGAAGCACAAACGAACCACAAGTACAACTCAAGTGTATATTTACAACATAAAAATGTCATTGGGAAACTTTACAGAGTAGCATATTAAAAGCAACAACTAACCAATAACATTTAAGGTCCTCCAAAGTGGGAAATACGACACGAAGATGAATTATTAACATTGGCTTGTTCTAGTAGCCGTGGTTTTCTAAGTTTTAACTCCATACAATATGATTCTCTTAACGTTTGTGTTGAAGGTTCTGACTTTGGTGTTGGCTGAGGGTTACTCTGAGTTCCAGATGTTCTTCAACTTTGGGAATATTGCCTTTGCTTTACCAATCCATGTTTTCACCTCTGCACCAGGACCCGTCGTTTGTCAGTGGTGTTGCTCAACCACGTAAAGACTTCCATCTCTTTCAGAGCTTAGGAACCAAGTGCGCACAGGTCGGTATTCACTGTGATTTTACTTCAGTATCTTGTCTTTCCTGGCTAATGTTGAGGCCTACCCCTGCAAAGCAGCTGCTATACTGGTCGTCTTCGCCTGTATTTGTTGTTGTGTGTGTGATAACATGAATAGGTCATCTGAAAAGTACAAATCGTCCAGCTGTATCCAAGCTGACGATCGTACTCCATGATTCTCCTATGATGTGAGAATCTTCACAATCAAGTCAACAGTGGAAGTAGAATAAGCAGCCTTGTCTGACATCAGCCTTCATGTGAAATGAACGGTTGAGCTGCGATGCAGTCCCTTATAGGAATTCCATATGATGGTGATTTCAGGTACTCTGTAGTGTCAAAGAAGATTCCAAAAAGTTCTCCCATGCATGATGTCAAATACTTTCTTGTAATCAGGGAAGTTCATTTATGATAATGAGTTCCATTTAGCCGATTGTTCAACAATGATCCTTAGTGTCGCGATGTATTTGGCACACGATCGGTCCTTATAGAATCCAGCCTGTTGATCTCGGAGCTGGGCTTCTACTGAATCCTTCATTCGGTTTGACAACACCGTTAATAACCTTTCCTGGTATTAGTAATAGTGTGATGTTTATGCCGTTCTCACAGCTACTAAGATTTTTCTTCGTTACCTTAATGAGGTGTTCTTCTTTCTCTTCTGTTGGTACTTATCCTTCCTCCCAAATCTTTCTGGAGAGGATGTGGAATGTCTCGGCAGTTACCTCTACAACTGACTTCAGTGCTTCGTCTGGTTCGACATATGGTCCTACTATCTTGCCATTCTTGATTTGTCTGATTATCTTGTTTATCTATATTGCTGGTGGGGTGACATCTATAAAGAGATTTGTGTGCGTTGTTTGGATTTTCAGTGGGATCAGTGAGGCTGGCCTACTCACGAGCTCTTCATAATTCTCTCGCTTCTCTTGATTTTCTTTGTTACTGGTTATTTCTAACTACATGCTTTGGTCTGCTATATTTCCCTGCTATCTTCTTCATTGTATCGCATAGTTGTTTCATATTTCCTTCTGTTGTAGCTTTTTCCGCTGTGATTGCTAGGTCTTCCACATATTTCCTCTTGTCAGCTCTAATGCTCTTCACTCCTTTGTTTGCCGCTGTATATTGAACCTGTCTGTTTCCTTCCTCTGCTTTTATTCGGCTATTGTTGATTACTGTCTTTTTATTCTCGCCTTCTTGAATCTTGGTCAGGGCATCAATAAAAATCCGTTGTTTATGGTGGTGCTTCTTGAGTTTCAGCACTTCGTATGTTGAGGCTATTGCGTCTTCAACCCTTTTCCATTTTTCAATAGCGGTTTCCTCTCTTGGATAGATCTCGCAAGACTTGTTGCTGAAAAGTATTTTGGACTCACCGGACTTGCTAAGATCTTGAAGGACGTCTGTACCCAATGCTTCTTTAGTCTCAGCTTAAGTTTATCCACCATAAGTTGATGATCCAAAGCTACATCAGTTGCTTTGTTCTGACGTGTTCAAGAGACTTCCTAAATCTTTTACCTATGCAAACTTTATCGATCTGGTTCTTTGTGGTGTGGTCCAGAGAAACTTGCAACTTTGTGGGTGTGTTTGGAATAATACCACCTATGATCATGCTGTTAAAAACATAGATATATAATCTCACCATTCTCATTTCTTTCTCCCAGTCCATGTTGCCTCATTATACGACCGTACCCGCTGTTATCTATCCTTACCTTGGTATGTAGATCCCTCATCAGGATGATCAGGTGTTTTCCTGGACATTTTTATGAGATGAACTTCAGTTTGTCACAAAACTGTTCTACATCGTCTTGACTGCCGTGACGGTGGTGTGGTGGTTATTATGTCTACCTTCCAAAAATCAGTAGTATTTAGGAAACCCATGACTACAACCTGTGAGACAACAGCCCAAAAGGTCAAGTAAATCAAGGTCCATATACGAAGATGTTTGATCATATCCCCAACTTGTTTTAAGTTCGAAAATATTAGTATACACAGCAAAACTTTACACTAGTTATGTTCGTGAGATTTGATGATTGTTTTTGACTTAGCTAGTTTAGAGATCTTGTTACATCTCGTATTGACTGATTGGTTGAAAAAGTATTCTTATTGTTAGTAATTGTGCTTCGATATGTATAATAGTCTTTCCGAAAAGTTTTTTACTGTAGTAAATGTTACACGTTTATGTGGATAATGGCTACTCATGCATTTACATATGATAATCAACGTAAGATTGCCACTTCACATTGTGTGATATATAGGATGTACTTAACAGACGTCAGTTGACGAAAATCACAGTGTTTGTGTGTTGTTCACCTTTACTCTTATTTAAAAATCTTTTAATAGTACAGTTCACGGCTACACTCTATAGCTGACGGACGATCGGTTTTCTTACTGATTACATCAATAGTGGAGTTCTCCATATGTGTTAGTATCTGTTCTAAAACATTGATAGCGACCTACCTTTTGAGTCGCGACAATAATATACCTATCAACTGATTCTGAATGATCTTTTTCATCTTTAAACTGATGGAATTCCTATAAATATAGGAAATTTCCAGTTAGATTGAATCACAGTACTATTTAAGCCTTTATATGGCGAAATTTGAGTAGGGAACTTACGAAACTCCATAAGCGTCATTGAAAAGTAGAGCTAGAAGTGTTAATTGTTACTCTGCTCTCCTCTAATCCACATTTATTTATACAATCATTACATTCTTCAAGTGTTTAAAACGGCCAGTTGCGAAATATTTAATAAGTAGTAATTTAAGTTTGCAGCTTAAAATGACAGTTATGACGCCGTTTTAACTAGCTAATCTATCTACCTAGTTCTGGAGTAATGACAAATTTATTTAAAATCAGCTACATCCTTAGGGGTACTTATGAAAACCATAGTATTATGAAGCTGACGAACATTATACTACTACCCAAATATTTTCTTTGTCACGTAGTGTAACACATGGAAGTGTGCTTCAGTCAAGAAATTTGTTTACATCATAAGGAGTTTTTGCTGAGTTCTGTAAATATTCAACAACATACAAATTATTCACGTTTACGAAAAACGGTGTAATGGATCATCATAGAGTTTATAATTTATCTTGTAATTATTTTGGCGATAATGACCTGTTACAACAGGTTCTATTGACACCGAATAAATCCCCACATTTCTGAAAACGACTACGTTCGATAATTGGTTGGTATTACTGAACTGTAATAAATCAATTGATTCCCCACATAGTCTAAGCCTGTTATTATTAGTTTGTTTACAGAACTTGATTTATACTGACTGATCGTTATACTTTATACTGTTTTAGAATTTGATTATCAAAATAATCGTCGTTCTATACATGGCATGCATTCCATAAATAAGGACCAAGAGCAATATAATCGTGACTTGATGACTCAGTATGAAATAAATCGGGCCTTGTTTCTGGCTAATCCACCTCCATCCGTTTTAGGTAGTCGTAATCGTGGTCGCGGTAATAATAGTAATAAAGTAAATGATAGCCGTCGAATAGATATAGAAAAACATTCTTTAAATCAACCTTTACTAAATGGATCACGTATGGATCGTTCAACAGTTTTTCGGTCGACATTAGATCAGCAGCGTAGTGTTTTTCCCTCGAAATCAATCAAAGAGCGTGGATTTTACAATTTAGATTCTGGTATGTTCTTTTTGTATTTCGTAAGTGAATAACATTATAAATGTTCTTGTGATAATTCTTTCTCTGAATTAATGTATATGTAGACTTTATTTGTTTAAACTGGTATATTTGGATAAGTTAAATACGTGACAAGCGTTGAAAAATTAAATAATTTCAACAAAATCAGTTAAAAATAAACTTCGACGTCAAGCTTGTGTCTAGTGTAGGGTAATAATTGCTTTGGCGGCTCAGCTTGAGATGCCAATCATTTTAGTTGCGATAAGGGTTGACAGCGTTTTTTATCCAAGACCATCTTATCTCTAAATTCACTCTATTCTATAAATGGTCTCTCAGGGACTCACCTTATGGTCTGTATGTGCTCGTAATACAGAAAAAGTTTTGAAAATAACCCATTTGACTGCTATTTTTATCAGTTATATTCCTAGGGAAATCGTTAATTTGTAAGATATTTAGTATGTTATTTTTCTCCGGTTGCTTATCTTCTGAGGTTTTGATCTTGATGGCTTTTTTGTTTAATTTTCGAACCAGAGATATCTTGAAGTGGATGAATGTACAAAGTTGAAGTCCATGTACCCATTAAAATGTTCCAATATTCGTTAGTTGAATAAATTTTGATTTCCATTAAAGTTCCTTTTAACTAAAACGGTCTAAGAATTGTAGTTCACTATGGATTTGATGTGATCTGAGAACGTAATTATCTAAGAAAGGTCCTTCACATTGCAACTTTTACATTCCATTACATTGTCAATGTCAATAGGAGTCTACGCAATATAGACGCCAATGATGTCTCCTTGAATGACATTGATAAATTTTTGCTTTCTTTTAGACCTATCGCTAATTGGTCAGATGAATCTGACAATCAGGACTGGGGATTTGTGGAGATTGTAGTATTTTCACAGTTGAAATCACCAGTCGATGCAACCAATGGTTGCGCAAGGTCATGGATCATTTGAACCTAGACATTAACACCGCCGAATACCGTCTCGGTGGTCTAAAGGTTAAGCGTTCGCGCGCGAGACTGACGGTCCTGGGTTCGAGTCCTGCCTGCGGGATTGTGGATGCGCACTGCTGAGGAGTCCCATACTGAGGTGAAACGGCCACCCGGTGCTTCCAGGTTTTCAATTGCGGTCTAGCTCAGATCAACTTGTGATTTCAACTTTTTTTTTTTACACTGTTCGATAGCACAAGTAAATCTTATTTCTGTTATATAATACAGTATAGTTTATTGATTAGTTCCAACTGTTTGTAGACTTCGATTTCTGAATATCCAATCTAATATTTCATTTTATTTTCTAATTAATTGTGTTAATTTTTTGTAGAACATGACGGTCGGGAAGCCTTGTCCAAAAATTCTCGTGGCCTTACGCGACATTCGCGAGTTCATTTTCAAAATAATTTTCATCGTGGACAAGGTTTAAGACAGTACTGGGGTCATGATGATAGATTTGAAAATCACGAGAATACTCCAGGACTTCGTGTTCAAAATTCTTTTCACAATGGTAATATTCCACTAACTTTTTAAATTGTCCGATATATATATATATATATATATATATGTAGGATTCAGTATTCCTTACTTTTATATCCGGTTTTGATCTCATGAATCATACTGTTCAACCACACTATATAATATGAAGACGTTTCTTAGTGCAGATAAAGCTTTGCTAGTACTTTCGAGAGTAAAACATTTGTATGATTGGATTTGTGGAACATTATATTTATGGAGCTCATAGTCCACTAACAAGGTGACTATAAACAAAATAATCCAGAAATAGTGGAATACAAAGTGATTGTACCGTCGATACAAATAAATTTTAAAAGGTATCTCGTACGGGTTATTAAAGCATATACATTCACATAACCAGTCCTAAATTAGGAATAGACATCGCCTTTAAAGTTTCACTACCGGTCGGTAACGACTACAGTGTTATCCACAAAGACAAGAAGATCTTAACGAATAAAATAACTAATTCAGTGAAGACAACCAAAAAGCATAACATTTGATCATCTTCCAGTTTTCTCCCATCGATTAGTATGACTTGTTAAGTGATTCAATACATTGATTTTCTGCCTTTCTTAAATTATTCGTATAACCTGACCATAGTTGTTTAATTTAGTTAGAGGGTTATTGTATTCGGTACAATCCCATGCTGTTGTATGGTGTATCTAATATACAAGATTTCCTGTAATCGTACTTAACTGTAATACCCTATATTTATTTACAACAGAATATTTTCTGCCCAGCAAATGTAATGGACTAACATGGTTTCTGTGTAATATTCAATTTATTGAAATTCATTTTTTATGTAAATTATTTTGTTTCTTCTAATAATAACAAACCAGCGATCCTTGTAAAATGACTGGTAATAATATTGATCGATCGGAAAACATCACTTCTTGTTCCTGTATTACATAGAAAAGTAACAAATAATTCATCCGAATACACATCAAGAGCCTGACGTACAGTGCTTCAATCGTCTAAAATTCATTTGCTGTTAGACGATAAATAACATATATGGATTAAGTGTGAATATCAAAAGTTCTACTTCGTTTTGTCTTTATACTCATAATATCATTGTGAATAAACGATAATGATAATGATAAATAAGCAGTAGCTTTGAGTAACCCAACAAAATGCAGCATATTAATTTATCACTGAAGTATCTTCGATTTTCCCCCGAGAATGTGCGGTACGTTTTATGGGAAACTATGAAGCTACGATTAACATTGATCAAAAGACATACAAATACCTGACGAAAGTACAAAAATAGACAGACTGAAGGACTTTTGTTTAGAGTATTAAGAAATTGAATTGAATATGGTATGTTTTGAAAAGAAAAAGAGATTCGAGAGACTTACAATCGACTATTATTCGTGAAGATATAAACTAACCAATCATTGCGTCGGTATGAAGAACAATGATGTTTGGAGCTATCGACAACTTTCCTAACATATCCATACCTACTCTAAATTTATTCATTTCAGTTAATTCTTACTCAATTGAATTGACAAATTATGTTTCATGCTTGAATGGTTGATCACTGACTACTACGTTTATATTGGTTCCAAAAATTTGAATGAATTTCCTTGTAACACTGAGACGAGATGCCTGAACTGAGAGTTCTCTCACTAAACCGAGCACTAGATCTTAATTGCTATGGATCACAAAAAAGCAGAACTATCAGCCCACCATTTGAGTTTGTGATGGTTTATTTAAAAATCAAAGTTACTCTTTATGTCAGAAAATTTTGGTGGAGATAGTATGATTATGATTTACCTGTCAATTAATGGATCAAAGATGAACCGATGTCTACACGATTTAATCCTTGATAACGTATAAAGAGAACGAATATTGGCTCTTATGAGAGCCACTACATTGTGATTATTATTTGACAGTGTTTTATTTATTCCTTAAAAAAAATAATGAGTAGTGATTGGTGGCGATAAATTACCTATTGATAAAACGATATGAATTATGTTTCATACCTTAGCAAGTTAAGGGTTGAAACAAATATTAGTTTGTTGCGCGAGCGCCTAACTACTAGACCACTGAGACTGATAGGCCCTGGGTTCGAATCCCATGAGGAGGGGTCGTGGATGCGCACTGCTGAGGAGTCCCTCAATAGGACGAAATGGCCGTCCAGTGCTTCCAGGTATCAAGCAATTACTAAATTGTTTATGCCAGATCTACCAAAAGATTTAATGAGTAGTAGCTTTCGAAGTAAACAACACATTTACTCATTTCGGATAACCAAAGTAGATCATACCGGTATCCTGAAACATGTAGACAAATATTTTCGAATGAGTAAAGAGAGATTCAATTTGTAAGTGGGTTATGTAAGAATGAAACTAAGTGACTTATGTAATCCTGTCAAAAGTGATCTAGTGTAGGGTAAAAACAGTACTTTCATGATTATAGTTACTAACGATAATATCCAGTGATAATAAAAAGTAAACCGGTAAGTAGTAGATCTAAGTGCTAACGTATGGAAGTATGTATTTTCAAATTAACGTTCTTTCTCCACGTTAATCGGACATAAAATGGTTAACAATCATGTGTTTTTAAATACATAAGGTGATCTGTATACACGTGGTCATTGTGTTCTATATATTTGACAACTCAAAATCCTTTACATATCTGTAGTGAGTCGCATACATGCAGGTTAGTGTGCTGCTAAAAGTGTTTAGATTTGTAAGATGTAGATTCGTTCGAATTCGCTCAGAAACCTTCCTCTTATAATTACCTTTGATGTGTGCCTGTTTACCGGTTGATAAGCTCAGTATCGATGATCATTACAATCTTGTCGATTGTAAGACTTGTAGTTGGACAAGCAGTTTGGTACACTTATTTCCGTTTATGAATTTGAATAAAGCCAGAACTACAATTGCGATTGAATAATATGAAACTGTTAGGTATGCTGAGGAATATACCAATCATTATCATGTTAAGTCTAATGATGTCCTTGGACCTTAAATGGACATTTCCTGTTGGCCATTATTTATTTCACTCGTTAAATATTGTACAGATGTTGTTTTCTATTTTTTATGGTACGATGTGGTCTGTTTGGTTGTTATATAATCAGAGTATGTTTGAAATATAACGATTCATAACTCAGAGGCTGTGACTTGCGTTCTGGACTCAACTGGCTGGGCTAGACAGGGAAGCGGGACCAATCAGAACCCTAGGCCGTTCACTACGTGTTTTTCCGTGTCACTGAATCGATCGATAAAACGCTGCTCCATTTAACCTGCAGTCCACCCGTTACAACAGAAACCATTTTATTTCGTGGTTTCTGCTCAGCTGCTTACAACCGTATTTGTACTGAAATATATGTATGAATAACTACGTGTGAGGTCATTTTGTATGGATATCGAAAGCGTAGATGCTGTGAGGCAGTTATTATATTGAATTCGAAAATTGATAAGGTAAATTGTATAGAAATTATATAGAGTTTGAAGAGATTACACAAAATTAAGAATTAGGTGATTGAAAAGATATCATAAAGTGGGTAGAATAACATTTAGCTCAGTGGATATTGAGTAACAAAATACAAACATTAGTGTTGTATCTTTATGGCTCACTAGGATATAACAATTAATAATAACAGTTACTATTGCGCAACTCACCTTATCAATTTTCGAATTCAATATAATAACTGACTCACAGCATCTACGCTTTCGATATCCATACAAAATGACCTCACACGTAGTTATTCATACATATATTTCAGTACAAATACGGTTGTAAGCAGCTGAGCAGAAACCACGAAATAAAATGGTTTCATATTATTCTATCGCATTGTAGTTCTGGCTTCATTCTAAAGCAGTTTACTGTCAGGTAACTGCAATAAATCATACTTTCATCATGTGCAGATTCTCAGCATCATCAAAGCAACTTATGTATTTATGTGATGAACTCTCGTTTGGTAAAATTTCCTTTTCTTTCTGGTAATAATGTCCCTAATTAATTGACCCTCCTCTGTAAAAGTAGTTACGATCCATGGTAGTTTATTTGAGTTGTTTTGATTTACGGTATGATGGTGTAAATTCCGGACTGGTTTTCTACAATATGCATAAATTAGTAATACGACCTACACCGGTTAGCCTATTTGAAACACGACTTAAAATTCCCAATATTTAGAGCGATTAGACAAATAGTTCTTCTTTTCTGTTCCCTTCAGTTGTTCATCATCAGCTTATCAGTAAATGTTATTTATTAAAGCGGAAGGACTTCAGTTGTTAAAACAATCAAATCCAAGAAATCAATGTCGGGTCAGCTGTCGAATTCCCGACAACTGTTCAACAATTGCATTGTGCAGTAAGTTATATTTATTATAGGAGTCCATATAATCACGGACCATCTGAGGTGGATAGTTTCGAATGTTTGAAGAGATTACCACTAACGATTAACTCATCTCTTAACATTTTCCCCAGGACTTGTGCCTGTGTTTGCTTGATTCGCCTACTTATATCTTCTCGGGTAGATTCTTTAGAGAACTTATGTTCATGTGAAGGTATGGTAGATAATCTGTTGATGTAATAAATGCAATCCATAAGGATAATATTAGCGCCTTTGTTTGGACGAAGCAATGTTAAATCTTTGTTTTCAAAAATCATGTAGCCGAAATTTGACAGGAGTTACTTTCTAGCAGAATAGCATGGTATTTTTATTTCGTTGGTTCTCGTCAGCTGCTTACAACCTGTGATATTTAAAATCATGATTACATAATGGGTTTAAATTATTTACATGAGAGGGTTTAGTTGGAAGTTATATTGAAGACATATTAGTATAGTGTAGCAAGGGTGTAAATAAATTTAATAGACTGAATATTGTAAATATATACCTTATGTAGAAATAAAAATGAATTCATGCTGTTCTGCTAGAATGCTTGTTCTTGCTCTTTTCAAAATGATAAAGGGAACTATGTGTATGAGAAGTTACCTTGTTGGTTAACTCCCTATTCACGTCGTAGGAGATGCAGTTGGTAACAGTGATATCCACTCAAAGGGATACAAGTAGACAAATCAAGCAAACGCAGGCAAAGATCCTGGGAAAAAAGTTAAAAGGTGAGTTGATCGTTAGTGGTAATCTCTTTAATCATTCGAAACGATCCAGCTCAGATAGTCCATAATTGTATGAAATCCTATAACAAAATACGACTAACTTACTGCACAGTGCAATCGTTAAACAGTTGTCGCGATTTGGACAAGTGATCTGCAGTCAGATCAGCAGTTGATTACTTCGAAGTCCTTGATGAACTAATATTTTCTACTGGACCGCTGAGTCGGCATTCAATGATGTTAGTGTCTAACATCAACCGATCCACAAAATTGCGCGACCATCTTCCATTGTACTGAGGTAGATACCTGTCTCTACCCGACACGGGTTAGCTCCACTGGTCACGTCTTCTCACTAGAACTCCGAGAATTCCCTCACGAAGCTAGTCACTAGTGAGCACATGTTAATTATCAGTATAGAGGATTGGTTGATGTGAGACACTAACACTATTGGATGCCGGCTCAGTGGTCCAGTAGGTCAAGCGTTCGTACGCGAGACTGAAGGCCCTGGGTTCGAATCCTGCGAGCGGGATCGTGGATGCGCACTGCTGAGAAGTCCCACAATAGGACGAAACGGTCGTCCGGTGCGTCCAGGTTTCCAACGCTGGTCTAACATCAATCGGTTCATGATTTCAATCAAAAACTTAGTAATCTACACAACCCCCATGCTGATAATATTTTCTATACGAGAGAATAGTACAAATAAGAGGGAGGAAATAATTCAGTGGTTAATGTAAACGGTCCATTTACTGTCTCGTTTCTTACTTGTATTTTAGTAACTTCTCACTCATTGATTTCGAGTAACTCGCGATCTTATCCCTCAATAAAACTCCCTTCTTTAGATTACATTATATGCGTTCACACAACTATAATTATGATGTCATGAAGACATTTTTAACCATGATAATATGATGTGTCTTGCTCATGTAGTATAAGTTCTTACCTACATTTCAAAAATCCAAACACTGATTGTTGAAACACGCTAAAGCTTGTTGATATTACTGTAACAAACCAGATCCAAACAACTGTGAATCATACCATTTTATGATATTAGAGGATTTATATCTACTATGAGAAATAATGATTAATATTGAATTCAATGTTAAAGCGTTTTTAACTTGTCTGAATACCTTATACAACATTAGAAAAGAAAGTGAATCAGGGGCTAACTATATTTAACCTCATTAGCCAATTGAAAAATTTATTACCTTAATTAAATATACAAAAAATAATTCACTATCATGTTGGCGCGTCATAGGTGAGTCATTGCCTCTTTGTTTGACCATATTACTTTGATATTCTTGTTTTTTTGGAAATTATTTAGTAACACTGCCACTAATTTGATTATTGGCAAAATATATTAGTCATCGTCTAAATAATAATCCGTCTGTTCCATCAGATTTGAAGTGTCATAAATTTATTTATTTGAACACAAACATTAATACAAGGGGGCACCAAATACACATGTGCCACACAATAACAATGACGCCAGTAGCAGTTATTGGTTTGTGTGAGGGTTGTGATAATGCCCGGGTTACCAGATCGAAGCAGGTGGTTTTCTTAAGCGGCCACACTCAGAGCCTTTGGCCTAAAGGTCTGATCCACATGGCAATAGAGCAACGTCGGGAGATGCAGTTGTATGGTAGCCGGTGACCAATAATTGGTTCATACGCCGTTTGTTCCTTCAGGATCCTGGAGCCTTTGTGCACCATTGGTTCGGAATCAGGGTTTTCCAACTCCCCTAGGTGAACCCTCTGTTTCCACTAACTCGGTTAAAGCACCAGACATTTGCTTTTCGTCCTCTCGATTATGTAAACAACACCCTTGCCACGAGAAGGCAGTGAGCAGGACTTCCATGACAACGGCTTATACGCGTAGCTATATGAGAGCATTTCGAGAGGGAGAACGAAATCTCCTTCCCCTCGGGCGTACCAGGGCATTCGGGGGCGAATTTGCGAAAAAAGGTGTTTAAAATCCAAGGCCATATACATGATCATCTGAAAGACCGGTTTTTATGCGACTCATTCTGTGAGTTCATTTTCAACGAATAATCTCACTGTTATTGGTATCACAAACCGGCCTAAGTTAAATATGCACTTAAAACCAGAAGCACTCCAAAGCTCTTCTGTCCTAGTGTGAGACTACTTTGCATTACGCGCCTACGACCCAGCCACTGGGAATTGAACTCAGTGCTTTTGGTCTAATGCAAACACTTAATCTCTATACTCCTAATCTGGGTCCAGTGGTATATATGTCTAACTTCAAGTGGTTTACAATATTGTGTGACCAATTTTTCTTGTCTTAACTGGGTAGCTGCTTCAATCAATTCAGGTCGGTTTTTTATACCTATAACATTCACTAAACTTCAAAAACTATGCTGAGAATAATTTTATGTTTGTTGGAATTTGATTAGTGGTTATGTGAAATTTGAATACTTAAATTAATAGTGATAACGGTGAATTTCGTTAAGTTGAAATCTAAGAGATGTGTGAATGACAACCAATAAATTTGGGTAGAAACAATCTTTGTTGGCCTATAATCTATCAAATCTATATATGATTTTACGGCTTTGAAAATGAACTCTGAAAATGATTCATTCACCAATAAATTGTTTTATGATTTAATGAGTATGTTTAGATTATTTAATGACTAGCGATTTAAAGTCATATGTAGGATCAAAGGATAGTCTTATAAGAATAACGGAGAATATAGTTGGTAACGATTATATCCCAGTGATTAAAATAAACTAGTTTATACAATTTACCATTGTTGTTTGTTATCTGTTTGATTGGCAGTCTACTTCAGTCACCAATGTACACTTCTAACACTTAACTAAGCTAACTTTCATAGAAGACAATAAACTGTAAGGAGTTGTATTTACTGATTATTGAATAAATTCTACTTACATCTAGTATGTATTCATAAAAATACAATAATTCCTATGATTAATTACTTCATCAATTGGATTAAGGCATTAATTAATAATTCCAAAGTGTTATGCTGTAACTTTCCTTGGTCACTCACTGTCAACAATTAAGATACTGAAATTCGCTTAAGAACACTGATTTCCATTATGTTGGTGTGAATTAAGAAAAAACAATATGTCTTTTTAAAAGCTGTATTAAGTCGGGTTTATTTGTTAAATTCATAAAGCTGAAAATTATACAAAGTATTTAAGCAGATTGAACTCGTCAGAAGTATTTATTTAAAGGGAGAGGTCATGGAATCTTGGTTATCGTCTTTTGAATTATTAGTTATGTCTGCAAAGTATGAAACTTCAGTCTGAAGTTCTGTGAATGCTACCTACTTCTACTGAGCACTATGATGCCAAGTCAGCTATCCCAATGGATATACTACAAACGTGATCGATAGAATTCTGTTACTGTAATCACTTGTCAAAATACTGGTGCTGATACTCGTTATGACTACGGATACAATTGTTTGCTTGCTACTATATTACGAAACAAATAGTGATACTACTGGGTGCGAGGAAGAAAAGTAAGACTGTGATAAAAAAGTATTTCAGCTGTTCAAAGCCAAATCTAATTTGCGATTAGATATGTCATATAAGTATTTGACCACTAATGGAATTTTAATAAAATGAAGTAACTGATTTTGACTAATCAATAGTTCACATTATGTATCAGTAGATTGACTAATTCAACTAAATTACTGAAATATAGTTGTCTCTCCATGACAGTTACATATCAGTAAAGCATGGATACTGTGTAATTGAGTACCTTCTATTGACTGATTTAGTAACTTGGTGTAAGGATTCTACTCGTAAGATTTAACTTCTTACTCAAAAATTACGAAATAATTAAAGATGTATAAATTCTTTATAATTTCGCTAACTTCTTAGAGTTCATACCTATCGATCTACTTATTAGCTGTAAAATACATTCATTGTGATTTAAAATTTTTCAGTTTAATCATTTAAATCATCAGAGATATGAAAGTGGTCACTTGTTAACACCTATTTCTTTTTATTGTCTTTGTAACTTATTTTGTTATTTTATTTTACAATTTATAGAGGAAGTCGATCATAATCTAATGATTCTAGAAGTTTTTTTTGTTTTACTCAATTAGTTCCTTTGATAAGCTTTTTTTTAAGGGAGAAAACAACAACGTACATTGTGGGATAAAGTGAAATTATTTAATTTCGTATGCTGTAAATCTTCCATATACATAAATAAATAAAATGTTTCACTCATGTTATTTTGTGTGTAATTTGTATAAAGTCATTTAGTTCACTAGTGAAAAATAATTTCAAATACTTTCTCATATTCATACAAATTCAATTAATAAGTGAAGGGACTAAATGCTCTCGCTCCCTCTCGAAATGCTCTCACACGGCCACGCGTATATGGCCTCTGCCAGGGAAGTCCTACTCACTGCCTTTTCGTGGCGTGGGTGTTGTTTACGAAAATGAGAGGACGAAAAGCGAATGTCCGGCGCTTTAACCGGATTCCAAACCAATGGTGAACATGGGCTCCAGTATCCTGTGGGAACAAATGGCGTATGAACCAATTGTTGTTCACCGGCTTCCATGGGACTACATCTCCTTACGATGCCCCACTGCCTTGTGGATCAGACCTTTAGACCAAAAGCTCGATCTGTGGCCCCCTAAGAAAACCACCTGCTACGGTCTGGGAACCCAGACTGTATCACAGCCCTCACACATATCGAATGAGATTTGTGTGGCGCATATGTATTTGGTGCCTCTTTGTACCAATATCTATGTGTTGAAATAAAAAAAACAAGAAACATGTGCAAGTTGTTAGACAAAATGGTGGAAGTAATAGTAATTACCAAATAACAATGGTAAAGTTATTACAATAATAGTGATAATAATAGCAGTTGAAGAGAGTATGGGAAAACGGACATATTTAGATTTTTACATTGATAAGAGGTTAACAATTTTATGAAACACTCTCGAAGTAGTAAGGCTAATTAGTATAAAAGTGAATGAGATACAATTATTTGACTAAAATAAGCAATAAAAGTGTTATTGCTACTAAAAAACGTTGTGACCAAATATCCAAAACAGAATTTCAAATATTTTGAAAAATCGAGAAGAAATAAAAAAAGGATGGGTAGCATTGATTCGATCACCATGAAATTGTAGACACAAACGGGTTGAGACGATGAATAGCGCCTATTTCTGCTTAACGTAGATGTCTGTCACTATTTTGTTTATCTAACTGAATGACCTGTATATAATACATATTTTCCTATGACACCGCTAGGCAGTTTGAAGTCATTCAGGATTAAATTCTTGGATGTCTGTCTCACAATTCCTTTAGTTAAAAACATATTAGTTCATTCAGCATATATGCTACTGCAGATACAGGTGAAAAGATAGATGCTACTGGAGGGAACTAAAGGATTTCTTTTATATAAGTTAGTTTCTTTGAGTAGCTTTTTATTAGTTTCATATGTAATTATTAACTTGACAACTGGAATGGTCAGTATAATCCTGGCCCTTAGTCAATACCTACTCTGTACAATAAGATCATCCCCTTTGAATGGAAGTTTGACAAATACATCCTTTTTAGGGTAAGTGAATGTTTACGGCATCTCATTAGTAAAAGGAGTACTATGGTTCTATTCTAATTTAAATTTTATTATTTAAACTTGGAACTTGTTTCATTGTTCTAGTCCTGCATAATTGTAAAATGTTATTGAGATGGTGGAGAAGATTTGTATCTCAGGTGAGTGATTTTGATGGAGTTTTGTTCTCTGAGCTGGATGGTTTGATCGTGGAGCTTCCATCGTTCTTCTGAACGACATCATCAGCACAAACTTCAGGTAGAATTGAAGTGTTCGAATTTCTCCACATATGCTTCACAGCTTGTCCTGTACACTTTGATGTTGATTGGTTCTCGTTGACAGGCTTAAAGCTCCACGACCAAACCATCCAGTTCAGAGAACAAAACTCCATCAAAAGTAAAATGTTATATTTGGTTCTATGCAACTAAAAAGTTAATCTTATGAAAATATATATGAAAACTTTGATGTAAGGTTAATAATATTTCACATAACTAATCAATATTACCTTGTACCATCTTCAATTGAAATTTACTTGCCTTTTACAACATACATATTTCTAAGTAATTTTATTGTCATGATTTATTATACGCAATGTATTTTTCGTTCTTCTTAGTTGTTTATATTTATTAATAGATAACGAAATCTCTCAAAATATCATAAATAGATAGAAATGATAAACATTTTCTTAAAATCCTGTATATAAATAATAATTTGCTTAGTCGTAATTATTCATTTTGGAAATGAAATATTTCAGTTTGTAGAAGTTATTGGCAATTTAATTCTTTATGTGATAAAGGATGAAAATATATTTATTGAAGTATATTCAATTCATGTGATGTGAGCAATCAATACTGACATGAGGCATTTGGCTTAGTTACTGACAAACGTTTATTGATTTTTTTCGTTTCAAAGAATAGAATCCTGGCCATTAACGAGATAAGAAATGTTTGTGTATCCATTTACCTGATGGAATGTTTTTTCTCATATGATGAATAAATATGTTGTTTTATAGGGTTTATGTGCCGATTTTTTTTCGATCATGTATTTAAGTATTTAACATACTTCTATTATCAATATTTTGGACTGAATAAGAATAACAATGTTTGCAGAATGAAATTAATTTATTCTACTCTACGACCTCTTATTAGATACAGACTAAAATTACATAGGGTAATACAGTTGTAAATATGGGTTTAACATAATTTAGTTAATGAAGTTGAGATGGCCGCTCGTAGTAATAGAACCGAAAATCATAGTAAGAAAAACAGGATACGTGATTAAACATAGTTCAGAGTGAAGTCTATTTATACTCAGGAGAGGAATGATGTTATAAATACTAACCAAAATAAAAAAGGTTTAGCTAATCACAATGAAGGTTATAATCAAATCAATACGTGAGTGTCAATAATATTAGGTAGACGAGAAAAATTAAAAGGAATAGACGTTAAAAGATCATAAAGGTTATTTGTCAGAGAAAGGCTTAGCGCACTTCCCTTCTGCAAACATAGGTCAGAAATGAAACATTTGATAGCATTGGGCTCTAAAACATAGAGTAAAATTGATGTTGGTTGTTTGTTAATTTTTTTGAATGTTCTACTGATGCACATTTTATGTCCACTATACTTTGGGTATCTGGCGGATAAGCTTGTGAAGAATTTACTGGTTTTCAGATGTTGGTCTTTAGGGTGGTGTTTAGAAACCCTTTTCTCCGATCTTCCTACATACTTGCTACCACAAGTACATGTGGATTTATAGACCCAACTTCAATTGATGTTGGAAGGGTGAACCATCTTCAGAAGGTATTATAGAACCCTCATCCCCACTTGAGTTTCCATATGTTTAAATAAGCCGTTTAATTGAATCACTTAACAGACAGACAGTGTCATTTTTGTCAGTAATAATTTGTATTTCTTTACTCATATGTATTCCCAGCTTGTAAGAATATGCACGATTGATGATATTTTACAACCTAAACATATGCTTCTCTTGTTTAAACCTTAGTTGCTTAAACTGTTTGATGGTTCATTAGCGTCCCTGATATATGTGATTGTTTAGTTCTATTAACTTGGTCTGTTGAAATAATTAATTTATCAGCTCCTCTGTCGCGCCTTGTGCTTGTTGATCGTTTATTCTGTGTTATGATAAAATAAAGTGTTGCAACAACTTCGTATCGCCTTCTGAAAACTATACACCTTTGTGAATTGTAGTACTAACGACTATCTCGGTGACTGATGTATGAATTTTAGGAGTAGTTTTAATAATATTCCGCCACAGTATAACGAACATAAAGTTTTATAATGATGAGACCAGATGTATCCCTAGGAGGCTTCTTTCCAACACCACACTGATTCTTTCCGAAATTTCATCTCTCCTAAACAAAAGACAAGCTTCTTTTTTTACAGGCAATGGGTTATTTATAATCTTTGAGATGCCCTTTCTCATATTTTTCAATCAATTTCTTCAGGTGTTCAGTTTTCATAAGACTTTTGACTTTTTTTTGCATGAGCATAACATTCTATCTATGTTAATAAATGTTTAACTAGATACTATTTATAACTGACAGAACAGATGGTATCATAGTTTAAGTACTTTCTCATCCCCGTTTCTCTCCTATATACTCTTTGCTCAGTAGACTCATCATTTTTTCATCTTACACCGGGATAAAAAAAATTAGATTGTTTGTCTCCTTTATATTCCACTGTAAACTTTATACTTACATAGACATTTCTGAAGTAACAGAGTGAACGATAAGCATAATTAATATCATTAAAGAGGAAGAATGTATTTGTAAAATCTCAGCGAATGAATTTTGAAATAAATCCAACGTTTCGCTTAGCAATCCGGTCCAAGCTTTTTCAAGGAAATCTAATCAAACATTAACAAATACATTCTTCCTCTTTAATGTCTCACATTACCTCGGCGCCAAAATATTGTGAAACTACTCGATCGAATTTAGACGAAAGTTCTTATTTATAATTAATATCATCACAAATAATAAAGGTACTATCTAAATACCTGGGATAGAATGTTGTGTTCTGGACTTCATGTTTTTGTTTAATGTTTTTCTTAGTTAACCATGAAGTTATCTGGCGGGATAGGCTCTAGTAATTATTTCATAGTCATTTTAGCTGTATTACTGATGTTTAAATAATATCAGCTATAGCGGAAATGTATTCTCCTTAGCTTTTCATTTTGCTGATTTTCCTCCTAAATATATTGATCTGAATCATGGGAGCTTAGGCCGATATCCAATCGAAGCAGAACTTACAATGACTATGATTAACTGACTAATTAATTCTCGGGATGAGTGACAATTGGATTTTATTCATAAATTTTAAATTCGTCTTTTATTGACTGAAGTTATCTTCTGAAATAACGTCAACATTGCCGTTTATATTTGTTTCACATACTAAATTTTTATGGTGCTCGTTTTGTAGTTTAATGGACAGTTAGATGGTATTTTGTCATTTCAGGTAAAAAGGAATCACTTATCGAAACAGTGCCAAGCTAATGTACACACAAAGCCTTGTGGAAAAGTGGACTTTCTATTTTTCTGATTTCTAACTTCCTGTACATCCTTATGTGTAGCATAAAAATCATCCTAATAATTTATGACTATTCGCGAAACTAGCGAATTTGTTTTGTATATGTATTATAAAAGTGACACACATAAATATTACTAGTAGTATTGGTTATCAGCCATTGACGTATGTTGGTTAATTCATTAAGAAACGTGAAATTCTGTACACATGTTCAGTTAGAGCCTTTCATAGAAGTGGGAAGTTTCGACAGTTTGCTTTAGTTACAGTTTAAAAAGAGTTTAACCGGTGTGGAAAAAATGCGATCTCTATTAGGTAGGAGGGTTTTAAAGTAGTTCGAATATATTTAGTGACAGACCAATATTTCTGCTCTAAAAATATTTGGAAAATGTGTCACATTCGAATGAGAGTATATTACCGGTTTACTGATAGAAACACATCACTTTCATTTCTGTTTTTTAATTACAAAGACGATTTGTTTTAAAACTCTTTAACAAATTTATGAAGTAAGGATTTTGAAGTAACCTTCGTTACGTATTACAATAGTTTCACTGTTGCGTATAATAGAACCTTAGAATATAACTTAAACAACAGTACGATTTGTATGATTTAAAGATTGATTTTGACTTTAGACCATCTATTAGACCTGTATTACAAAAGTTGGATCAGGTTGGATTTATTGAGTAAATACAGTTGGTGATGAAGAAGCTGTTATTTATTTAAAATCAGGAATAACTGTGGTGTGTGTTACTGATGTCGACAGATATAAGTAGTATGTATCATCAATCGAATGTGAAATGCCCCGAGGTAGAAGGTTAAGAATAAGGAATGATTGGTGTAGAAATGAAGAGACAATGAAGTCTGAGACGACTGATTGACATTTTGCAAATAAAGTATTTGCTGTGTGGTTCTCAAATCTTACTAAGATATTCCGTAATTTTGTATTCACATATATTCGATTGTCCCCACTTATGTTCTCGTTCACTACGTAACTAAGTTTCTACTTCTTATGATTGTTTAACTAATATTCCATTGATAACTAAGAATTTCGATTTACGATTGTTTTCTAATGGTACTTTTGAATAATAATTTATTTTAGTAATTAATTTTCTTTAGAATATATCTCTTTAGAATGACTGTTCTTATTTGCAACCAAGTTACTTACACTCTTGTTCTCACTTCACCTGTTACTAATTACTGACAGTTATATATTGTTTATTACAATGACAATAAACTATTCCATTCATAAGTAATTGATGAAAAAAATGTACTCATGTATCATTACCATATGTTCAATTTTCATTGTTTCACTCAAATAGTTCACTTATTAGTCAATATTTAAATTTTTATTATACAATCAGTATAATGTTGTGTGTAGAATATGGGTTATAAGCACTTTAATAAAATGAGACTTTCATAAGTCATTAATATATTGTAAATCTTCTTACTCCAGATACGAATATAGTGAATTTGTATATGGCCTTTTTTTAAATTAATGCCCTTTTTTATTATCAAAATCTACCATAATGATTTATTGGGCTTTTAGTACTTGAATCTAGTCATGCTGTCAAAACAAAAAATTTTATTGATTGGTGAGTAAAATAAATTAGTTACAAGCTTATCAACCGTTAACTAAGGTTATATCTGGTTACGTTTGAAATTACTGGTTGTTTTTTTTTCAGTAAAAGTGGAACATAAGTCTAACGCGATAATTTCATTGTTTGTTGCATTTGAATTCCCGGATCTATGATATGTTTTGTTTTGATCCGATCTTTTAGCTTTCCAATTAAGTGAAAATATGCAACTATGGATAGTGTGCTGATATTCACTTTGTCAAGTGTTTGTGTTTTATTTTTTATGAAGTGATGTAAATAATAATTCACTTTTTATGAAATAGTTCATTTCACTAACTCATTTTGTATAGATTAAATATCAGGGTGAACATCAACACTGTGGTTCAGGTGAACAACGAAATCATAAGTGGGCAAAACTCTCATCGCGGATCTTATTGCTACCCATAATCCATCTATCTTGTATAGTTACATCACTCATTTTCTCAACCTAGTATCGTAGCGAATTTAACACGAAAACACAGTAGACTTAACTACTTACACCTGTTACCCCTCGTCGAGTAGCATAGGCTGTGTTATGACTTTAGGTTGCTGTCGATTTTTACCCTGTGCTAATTGTTGTGTCCTTGACTGGAAAATTAGAGAGCAGCGTACTTATCGATCGACTACAGTGATACGTAAACACGAACGAACGGCCTACAGTCCTGATTGGTCCTGCTTCCCTGTCCAGCCCAGCCAGTTGAGTCCAGAACACAAGCCACAGCCTCGGAGATATGAATCATTATATTTCAAACATACTTTGTTTATATACTAATCAAGCATACCACATCGTACCATAAAAATAGAAAACAACATTTTGTACAATACTCAACAAGTGAACATATATCGACCAATAGGGAATGTGCATTTAAAGTCCAAGGACACCATTGGACTTAACATGATAATTATTGGTCTATTCCTCCGCATCCACAACAGGCTGTCCACCAGCATTCTCCATAGAACTCTGTCCTGGACAATCCCTTCCCGTTGCTACTCATCCTTTTGATGTAGACTTCCAATTCTCTACACAGTGTGTTCTTCGGTCTTCCTCTTTTCTGTTTTCCTTCAGGATTGCTAGATAGTACTTGCTTCGTGATGCAGTTTGATGACTCCTGCAATGTATATCCTATCCACTTCTAACGTCTTTCCCCAATTTCCTCTTCGGATAGAAGTTGGTTTATTCTCTTCCACAGTAGGTTGTTGCTGATGGTATCCGACCAACGGACATTGAGTATGTTGTGTAGACAATTGTTTGTAAATACTTGTACGTCTTTGATGATGGTTGTGGTAGTTCTGGAAGATGAAGCTCTGAATAGTAGAACTGTCTTGACGTTCGTATTGAAGATTCCGACTTCGATGTTGGCTGATAGTTGTTTTGAGTTCCACATGTTATTCAACTGTATGAATGCTGTCCTTGTTTTGCCGATCGTTTCGTTTACATCTGAATCGGATCCTTCTTGTTCATCGACGATGCTGCTGACCAGTTACATGTAAGTTTCTACCTATTCCAGAGTCTCTCCATCAAGTGTGATTGGATTGGTGTTCTTCGAGTTGTACTTGAGGATGTTACTTTTTCCCTTGTGTATGTTGAGACCTACTGATGCAGAGGCTTCCATTACACTGGTTGTCTTGACCTTCATTTGTTTGTGTGTATGGGACAGAAGGACTATGTCATCTGTGAAGTCCGAATCGTCTAGTTGCATGCAAGCTGTCCATTGTATTCCGTGCTTATTTTGAGATGTGGAGGTCTTCATAATCCAGTCAATCACTAGTAGAATGAAGAAGGGGAGAGTAGGCAGTCTTGTCTGTCTCTGGTCCTCACTTGGAATAAGTCCGTCATCTGTTCTACATGCATGACTTTGCAGTGTCATCTGTCGTATGAATTTCGTATGGTGCTGACGATCTTCTCAGACAGACCATTGTGTAGGAGAAGGTTCCTAAAGGTCCTCCTCCCCACACTACCAAACTCCTTCTCTTAGTTAATGAAGTTGATGTATATTGATGAATGCCATTCATGTGGAATCCAGCCTGTTGATCTCGAAGATGGACGTCTACTGAATCTTTCATCCAGTTCAGCAGTACTTGAAAACTTTTCCCAGTAATGATAGCAGTGTGATGTCTCTGTAGATCTAACACTTGCTCAGATCTCCTTTTGGTGTGTTAATGAGGTATCTTTCTTTTCAGTCTTTCGGCACTTGTTCTTCCTCCCAAATCTTCTTGAATAGAACGTGGAGCATGTTTGCAGTTGCTTCTCTGTCTGATTGTAGTGCTGCAGGTAGTATTTTGTCATGTTCTACTGCTTTTCCACTCTTGATTTGTCTGATGGCCATTGTGATGTGTTCGGTTGTTGATGGAGTGATATCTATAGGTAAGTCTGTGTGTGCGTCTTCGATTTGCGGTGGGTCCGATGGAGCTGACTTATTTGAGAGTTCTTTACAGTGTTCTACCCATCTGTTCCTCTGTCCTTGAATCTCAGCGATTGACTTGCCTTCTTTGTCCTACACTGGTCTCTCTGGTTTACTATGTTTCCCTACCAGTTCCTCCGTTGCGTCATATAGTTGTTTGACATTTCCTTCTGTTGCAGTTTTTCCACTGTGACTGTTAGGTCTTCCGATGTTTGGGTCTCCCATCAGGATGGTCGAGTCCTTTGCTGAGCACTTCGCTATGATTTATTGCAGCCTGTCGTAAAACTAGTCTTCGTCGTTTTCATTGCCATCATTGATGAGTGCATAACATTGGAGAACATTCACTGTGATTTGATCCTTCTTTGTTTTGAAGGGTGCTTTGATGATCCTGGGTTCATGAGATTCCCATCCTATAAGTGCCTAACATGTTTGTTTGGACAGCATCAGAGCCACTTGCTGAGTGTGTGGATCATTTTCTTCTTCGTGACCAGAATACGAAAGCATATTCCCTGAATCTAATCTTTTCTGTCCAGTTTGTGTTCAATGGGTTTCACTTATTCCGAGAACTGACGAGTTGTATCTCTTCCTTTCCGTATCTAGTTGATTGGTTCTCACATTTACATAAATTGTCCGAACATTCCATGTTCCTATATAAATTGTTGCTGTGGTTGTTAGAAGGGGCATCGGCTTTGTGAATTTAGAAGGAGATACATGTAATGAAATTTAGTACATAAACTATTAAACCATAATTTAATCAATAAATAATTCCGCTGACTGACTGATGTGCACAATTTGCTTATTTTTCATTTTTTTTCTTTCCTTTTCTCAGGAGATTCTAAAATTCGTCATCATTCTGGTGATGAATATATTGATGATTTAACACCAGAGGATATTGCGAAGTACAAACTAGAAATCAATATGGATGTAAGTTAATGATATATATATATATATATATATATATATATATATATATATATATATAACTTTTAATCTCTACGCGGCTATCAGTTGACATGTTCAAGTTCATTTTAAAAACATTTATTCACACTATAAACATGTCAATTTATAAATTTTTGAATGAACTACTTTACAAAATGACTAATTTCATCTATCAAAGATTGTAGTTGTGACATTTTCAGTCACACTATATTTGATCATATTTCCATAAATTGTCTTAGTCATGTGTTTTTTAGAACTATAAGTAACCTATTTTCTTTGACATCACATAGTGTTTGTAAAAATGAGTGACTATCTGATTAAGAGTACAATGATGTTAATCATGATTTTATTTATAAAAATACAAGATGAATACAATGTTACAACTATTTACAGTTTTATTTTCATAATATTAATAAAGTATTTATCAAATCATATTACTTAGGTCGTCGACGGAAATTACTTGATAAAAGTTAAAACATCACTCTTATCAATCGATTAGTTATGAGTTGAACAACATCATAACAAAATAAGCGAAGCCTCTTCAGGATAATATGTTTACTTTTTACTTTATTGTAATATGATCAAACGAATTCAACGTAAAATAGTTAAAATATAAAAATCTAAATACAAAAATCTAGGTTTACATTTTTAAAGGAATATCATTTTCCTCAATTTACTAAATCAAGTTTACTAATAAGTTTCATGAGACATGAAACCTAGATTTTGAGTTTCGAGTAGTTTAGTTCGAAAAAAGTTCATCACTATATCGAATTACTTAACCTACCTTTCATGTTATGAAATTGACCCATAGAACTCGATCAAAATCAAGGACCAACCAACATTTTAATGCTTACTTTATAGTAACTGATTAGCGGAGAAAAATCAAGTCTTATACGAAACATTACTATGTTGGGTTTTAGTTGAAGGTGATACACAAGGTCACTTTTAGAATATTTTTCTCAACTACTCAGAAAACGAACTATTTTTAGGTGATATATTATAAAGTAATGGGGGAGTTGTTGTTATCTCAGTTAAATAGATCACCAAAATTCATAGAAACAATCTAGACAAATGGTTATTAACCTGTAAATTACTTCATATTTAACGGATTTTTTTTCTAAAATACTCAGTCGGTTGAGGCTTGATCACTTCACATTTAATACATATGGTCAACGTTTTGTATAACACCGGTTGGTATTCCACAAAGAAATATCATTTCCTATAAAATTGCAGATGTATCTTGTTGATTAGTGTTGCCGAGTACCTTTAACCATTTAACGTGAAAATGTTGTCAACCCTATACATCTAAACATCTGAAAGATAAATTTTTTTATGAGGATAGTTTCATTTTCCACTGACTCCCTTGCTCCCACGGTGTAAGACATTTCATTTCCATTCATGGATTACTTTCAATATTTATGGAAGAGAACGTTCTAGTGTTGTTTCTTCAAAATAAATTAAATGTTTAGAATAATTTAGACCAAATATTGACACAAATAGTCTACATACTAGCTATAATGTCGTTTTTAAACCTGAAAACCAATTAGATATGGCCAAATGTTTGACTTATTAGTGATTTTGGCATCACAATTGATTGATCACTGGGTGGTGATCAATGTCATGCTTGTCTAGTCCTTATTAATGTAGATCGAATGCTATCGATCATGTTGCAATGTGGCCACCAGTCTAGGTGACTCGACACTGCGGGCACTATATATTGAGATTTAGATGGTGGTTGGAGGTAGTCAACAGGAAACCCTGGACCCGGGTTTCGTGCTACTTGACACTCGTCAGCAAGGTGT